>NC_083596.1:22840800-23554738 GCF_027579695.1 Neoarius graeffei | reverse complement strand
CCAGATATTATAGTAGTAGTAGTAATGGTAATCATCACTTCTTTCTTTCTTTCTTTCTTTCTTTCTTTCTTTCTTTCTTTCTTTCTTTCTTTCTTTCTTTCTTTCTGTGTTTGTGTGAGTGAGTGAGTGAGAGAGAGAGAGAGAGAGAGAGAGAACTGCTTCAGATGGGTTAAATACAGAGAAAGAACTTCACTGTGCTGTAATGTATATGTGATAAATAAAGGCTTTTCATTCTAAAAATCTAATCAGAAATCTTCTGTAAACGTGACTTTTACTGGCAACAAAATCCACCAATCAACAGACTTCACTTTTATGAAGTTTAAATCTCACTCAGTTAGATAACGCATACACAGTACTGACACAGATACTAGTAAACAATCCCGTTGCCATAGCAACACAATTCTGGCCATCTAAAAAGATCGCATTTCTCTGTGAATAAAAACAAACAAAAGCACGTCACATAAATGATCACTGATCGGGCTTATTTTTACACGCAAACGCTTGACACTCGGACATCTTTAGGGTTGTTGATGACAATTTAGAAGTGATGTATCCACAAGCTCTAATCACCTCACTGAATCAGGTGTGGAATCGGTGACGTTACAATTTGTACTCAGAGTGCAAACCTCAGAGAGTAAGATGTCAACGCCCAGGGACATTCTCATCTCATCTCATTATCTCTAGCCGCTTTATCCTGTTCTACAGGGTCGCAGGCAAGCTGGAGCCTATCCCAGCTGACTACGGGCGAAAGGCAGGGTACACCCTGGACAAGTCGCCAGGTCATCACAGGGCTGACACATAGACACAGACAACCATTCACACTCACATTCACACCTACGGTCAATTTAGAGTCACCAGTTAACCTAAACTGCATGTCTTTGGACTGTGGGGGAAACCGGAGCACCCGGAGGAAACCCACGCGGGCACGGGGAGAACATGCAAACTCCGCACAGAAAGGCCCTCGCCGGCCACGGGGCTCGAATCCGGACCTTCTTGCTGTGAGACGACAGCGCTAACCACTACACCACCATGCCGCCCTCCCAGGGACATTGTTATTCTAAAATAAAATCACAGTATATATATATACTGTGTATATATACACAGTATACAGGTGCAAATATGAACAAATGAAGACTCAAACATGTCTTGTATGGATATTATCTGTTAGTATAAAGGAGTTTATTTTTAGGTTTGTTCTCCTTTAACTAGTCTAACTTAGGTGTCGATCATTAACAATTATTGAGAACGGTTACGGATGGATGGATGGATGTATAATGAATTTATAAATTACTCTGATACTCAAACTTATAAGTTGCACATAAGTTCCATCCATCCATTATCTGTAGCCGTTTATCCTATGTAGGGTCGCAGGCAAGCTGGAGCCTATCCTAGCTGACTACGGGCGAAAGGCGGGGTACACCCTGGACAAGTCACCACATCATCGCAGGGCTGACACATAGAGACAAACAACCATTCACACTCACGTTCACACCTACGGTCAATTTAGAGCCACCAATTAGCCTAACCTGCATGTCTTTGGACTGTGGGGGAAACCGGAGCACCCGGAGGAAACCGACACAGACACGAGGAGAACATGCAAACCCCACACAGAAAGGCCCCCGTCGGCCACTGGGTTCACACCCAGGACTTTCTTGCTGTGAGGCGACAGTGCTAACCACTACACCACTGTGCTACACATATAAGTTCCTCTTAACACAATTAGCACTTTTTGACTATAAGATATACAGTTACAGAAGGGTAATTAGTTATAAATTTTGGTTCCTCTCAAAGGTCAAATGGTCTCGTGTCTAGTGCACACATACAGGACCATGACTAGTGGGAGAAGGAGTGGAGACAATTCTTGGGGCACACATCTCTAGATGTACCCACAAAAAAATTAAATGAGAGGTACAGATTAATATATTGGTAACACTTTTCAGGTTCCCTTAACTGTCATTTTCAGTACATTAGTTCACATAGGAACAAATCATGAACTTAACTAATTCACCGTAAGTAATATTAGCAAAGTAATTTCTATGGACTCTGTCATGTACTGTATGTTTTTTTTAAGTCTTTAATGTAAGAAAAATGGATCAGGATTTATAATGAGTAATTTTCCCTTTATACTAATGTTATTTTATTTCATTGCAATGTTTTTCACTGCAATTCCACTGCAGTGATGTGCTTCTGAATTGTTTTGAGTTACATAAAGGGCAGCACAGTCTTAAAGTTTAATTCATGCTTCAGACAAGCTAGCCATGGTAGAAAGCAGAGTGCACGCATATACAGTAGTTTACGTAACTACCTTCAGATGGCTATGCTATGTACGTGTGTTGAATTCTAGACAGCGTGAAAAAGTTGAGCAGTAGTGTACTATGGTCTGTTTCAGTACAATTTTTAAAGTTCATGCAGGCCATATAAAAGGCTGCCTTGTGTTTGACATGTGCCGTAACTCTTCCTTCTGTTAGGCTTAACTTTTTTGGACTATCGATTAAGCATGCTTCGAGACAGTTCCCACTCGCAGCTCATCACCTGGAAATAAATCTCAGCAAGATCGAACTGCTGTAAATCCCTGGAGATGGTCCCCCATGTCAAGATCTTGTAATCTCCATGGAGAACCACCATTCTGGTGAACAACCTCCAATCACACCATTTGGCAAGACATGTAGCCTGGTGTATTTCTGGACAACCAACTCAACCATTATCTCCTCGCACTGCTACCCTGACAGATTTTTTTTTTCCTGCATCAGATGGATCCAGTCATTTCTCTCCATGGAGGTTACTCAGGTGCTTGGTCAGTCTTTTCTCATCCTGAGACTGGACTACTACAACTTACAACTCCTGGCAGGTCTTTCCATGAATACCATCTGACTCCTGCAACTGATCCAGGATGGATTGTCTCAGGTTTTTTTCCACTGGCTTTCTAGAGCTCTTAAAACACTTAGTGCATTTAAAACATCTATGCTTATCAGCAAAGCCAAAAATGGACATATATCAAATGCTGTAATGCAAATGTCAGCTTATCACATCAAAAGACCACTCACTTATTCAATTCTAACTAAACCTCAATTTTCCTAAACCCGATTGGTAGAGTCTGTCACTCGGCCCTGATATGAACCTGTGTTACTCTTTTTTTCTAAGATGTTATCTCAGCTTTGAAATACGTACTCCCTTATACAGTACTTAATGAATTTAGTGCCCCACTCGCAAGACACTGCACTTTGTAAAGTTTTACGGCCCTGCCTTCCTCCAATCAGCTGTAGGTCTGTAAAGTTTATGGCTGATATAAGCTGTCAAAGCCTTCTGATAAAAGCTGTATAAAGCCTTCTGATATGATTAAGTTGCATGAGAGAAGTGATGAATCAGGACAATTGTATCTTAAGGCTTTACTCTGTACTAGACCTTTGAGACAAAGCTTAATTCATAAGTTAAGATTTAATTGCTTTGTATTAATAACTCTTCATAGATAAGTGTCTTCAGTCAACCAGTGACATCTAAGGCTCATCTATCTATAAGAACGTCAATGGTCTAAAGTCACTCCTAAATCATGACTAATTGAATGGCTTGACGATGACAGGGCAAGGTGCATCATTATATCCCTTCACTGATATAATGCACGGTCACATCTTCAGTCATCATAAAACATATGAAGTTTTATGTAATTAGCACACATACCACTATTAGCATTTAAGCCTTTGCCAGGGAATCACTTCTGGAGTGACAAAATGTCTCTGGAATGCAGACGAGAGAGAGGGTGTTTTCTAAGAATTAGGACTTGACGCAAATCAAGGGAAGGGTCAACCCACAGGTTCAGTTCATTTCAATTGCTTAATTTGTCATTGAATATGTGTGCGCGCGCGTGTGTATATATATATATATATATATATATATATATATATGTAAATCATTTTAATAAGCATGCTGGCACACACATACATGTAGAATAACCCAACGTTACTTGAAAATATCAGTCCTGACTCATGAGTTGGCTCAGTTCTAAGGAATGGGGCACAGCACTTATAAGTCCTCCAAGAATTCTCCTAAGATTCTTCATCTCCATTGCTTAGTTGCAGACAATAATAGAATAATCATTTTTTTTTACTGTTACTAACAGCAACCAAACATGAAACCATAACCCTTTGGGTGAGTCAGCTCATCTGAGTTGTCTTCTTATCAGAGTCTCCAACCTTTTGAGGTTTAGTTGAGACTTGGATTGTAAACGTTGCTATGGAATCATTATAAATGTCTAAAGTCCCAGACATCTGGAACTCTAGAATTTCATAAATGAATCATCTCCATGCTTCCAGGGACCTGTCCAAGCACTGTGTCCTAGCATGTGTGGTATTGGTACACTTACCAATAAAGCATACAGGCTTAGGATTCCCTTGTCCTTTATTGTGTCACTTGCCTACGCTGTACCTTGAAACAATATGGAACTGCAGGAAGGCACTAAATCTCATCTCATCTCATCTCATTATCTGTAGCCGCTTTATCCTGTTCTACAGGGTCGCAGGCAAGCTGGAGCCTATCCCAGCTGACTACAGGCGAAAGGCGGGGTACACCCTGGACAAGTCGCCAGGTCATCACAGGGCTGACACATAGACACAGACAACCATTCACACTCACATTCACACCTACGGTCAATTTAGAGTCACCAGTTAACCTAACCTGCATGTCTTTGGACTGTGGGGGAAACCGGAGCACCCGGAGGAAACCCACGCGGACATGGGGAGAACATGCAAACTCCACACAGGAAGGCCCTCGCTGGCCACGGGGCTCGAACCCGGACCTTCTTGCTGTGAGGCGACAGTGCTAACCACTACACCACCGTGCCGCCCAAGGCACTAAATATTAACTATAAAAACAACTGAAAATTAAAGAGCAACTTTTGAAGCTGTAGAAGACATTGCAAGTATTATTAGTAGGAGTATTGTATTACTGCTTTGGTTGTAGCACTATAGACACTTCAATCCTTGTATTCATCCATGTCTTTCTCTCTGTGTGGTGATGATGTTCGTCCTTCAGGGTTGAAGATGGCTATGACTTCAATTTGGTGGGTGGTGGTTGTAGGTCTGGAGGTGACTGATGAGGCCAATCCGGGCTTTGAAGGCATGCCCACATGCCAGGCATGCGTGGGTAGGTGCTGTAGTGGGGGTGGTGATAGTTCAAGCCTTCCGCACAGCTCATTTCTTCTGGGCCTCAGAAACACATTTCATCTCTGCACATGCACCACTGGTGAGCTTTGCTCACCATGCTGGACAATCCTGAGCAAGTGACTCCCAGGAGCTGAGATCGATTTCTAGAGTTTTGAGGGACACTTTGAGACTGTGCTTGAAACATTTGAGGGACACTTTGAGATTGTCCTTGAAGCGTTATCTGAAGTCATGACTTGTGCGTGACTTGGATTAGAGTGAGGAAGAGTTGTGCAGTCGTCATCCTTACTCTCTCGTCCTGACCTAACTGGGTCCAGGGGCAAGACAGAATGAATGAATGAATCCTTTATTATCACTGTTGCCAGTGAAATTGACCATCAACCTGTCCTTACAGAGGGGGAACAGGACAGGAAGACAGGGATAAAAGAAAAGGAAACACAATAATAACATGAGGAGAGATGAGGAAAAAAGAACACCCCCACCCCACTATGCTCCTGTCAGGAGTACAGTATGGGAACATTTAAAAACCTCTGCACATAAGCACACAATAACACAAGTACACTTTAAAACACGGGACTTGGGGGGGGGAAGGGGGGAAAGGAGGAGGTAGAGGTAACCCAGCGCAAGCAAGCAGCCGTCCGCTCCTGCAGCCATGAAGGCGCTGGTCACGCACCCGCTTGTCACACTGGGGGTGAAAATGGCGACCACGGAAAGTTGAAGAAGGAATGCGAGGAATGCGAGAGTGTCTCCCAGCAGTGACCTTCAGGGGGAAATGTCTCAGCAACAGCCTTAACCGAGGCCGGTGCTGTCTCAGGAGCCGAATGTCGATAAGATATAGATTGTTTGGTCTTTCCAGACACAGTCTTTGCACGTCCACACCGCTCGTCTATCTCTGTCCATTTCGTCCATTCTGTTCAAATTGGTCTCCGAAAAACTTATTCCTTGCAAAGCCGAAAGCTTCTCCAAGATAACAACCATATTGTGATTCAAGTTCTGAATATCCACAGTCTGAGTGCCGACAGCTTTGCCCACCGCTTCAATCATATCGGGCAGCTTTGTGGGGCTTTGAACAGCTGTCACCATTGTCTGATTTCCTCGATATACCAGGGCAATGCCTAATCCAATCAGCAAAAGTCCTGTAATCATGGTTCCGAATAGGTAGATATCTTCAATGTCCTCCACAGAAAGAATTGCCAGGCACACGACTCGCCACCACTCCCACGCCTCCATCGCGTAACCAGCCGCAAACATTCCGGCAGGACAGGCGGGTTCCCCCGAACCCAGGCTTCTCGTCGAGAAAACTGTTCCAATTTCGTTAGGAGACCAGTTTATCAATTCCATGCTTTTTTTTAGTTTAGAAAGTAATGCGGGGAGAGTCTCTTCAAAAAGTACAGCAGACGAGACAAGACAAAGAAGCACAAGCAGGGAAAAAAAAGGAGGGAAAGGGAGAGCAGAGAGAATGCGACCGCCTTCCATGGAAGCACGGAGAGAAAATCAGGACGACTGGAGCTAGGTCAGTATGTAGTGGATGGCCAACTGTGCCCTGATCACACTCCACAAACGCTTTGCTGGGTCCATCTTCCTGCCTGTTGAACCACCAGGTGGTGGTGTCCTCTGTGCAGTCTGCCGAGTCCAGTCTTTGGTCATAACCCTGACCAAGGGGAGTGAGGGATTGCTAGTGTTTGCTCAAGGCACCACTCCAGGGCAGTGGAGGGAAGGAGATGCCTTACTACTCCATTGCATGGCGGTCAAGGACGGTACATATCCACTGCCCTAATACAGATTCTCTGTGTAGTAGAATTCAAGTGTCTACAGATCTTTGTTCTTCCTGCTCAACTGGTGGAAATTCAGTCTAGAAGCATGTATATCACTGTCTGATCCCTTAGAAGCTGTATGCTTGGACTGGCTTCGGTCCCACTTTTCAAAGTATATAAAATGGTCAGTATTTTGCCCTCAATATGTGTGCTAGCTTGGCAGACAGTTAACAGGATCCTCCAGTACTTACAGCACTTTCTCTTATCTCTTCTTCCCATTTCTTTCTTGGTCTTTCTCTAGGTCTTCTTCCACTCATCTTAGTGATCCATACCTTCTTTACAATTTTGTCTTCTTGCATTCTCTATATATTACCAAACCATCTTAGCAGGGTTTCTTCTACCTTTCTTAGAACTGGTTTGGTATTTAGTTCTTCTCTCACTCTGGTGTTTCTCACTTTATTACCTCGCCCCGGGATGGAGTCCACCAGGAGGCAAGGTATTGTTTTCGGTAGGGTTTCTTTGTTTTTTTGTAAATGATGTTATGGGAAAACGGCTGGACCAATCTTCATGAAACTTTCAGGATAGATGGGCATTGGTCTCAAATAGAACCTCCAACATTTTGAGGGTCATCCGATCAAGGTCAAGGTTTTTGTGACCACTACGTCATCGTGCTGTAAGAACGTAAGAGTGTAACAATCGCGCAGTATGGTGTGAGAGCAGTACGGTGTGTTCTGATTGGCTGAGAGCAGTACGGTGTTTTCTGATTGGCTGAGAGCAGTAAGCAGTACAGTGTGTTCTGATTGGCTGAGAGCAGCAGAGAATCAGAATCAGAACCATGTTTATTGGCCAAGTATGTTCACACGCAAGGTCAAAATCAAGGTCAAGGTCACCAAAAGGCCAAAATTGTTTTTTCACGATATATTCCTTCATATTCATCATAAGTGTTACCGGGTGAGGTTTGTTTTGCCTGGCAACACTTGTTTCTCCTTGTTTTGTTTATAGGATCCTCCAGTAAGACTTATAATAAGGCACGTTCAATTGAAAATTTTCCTGAAAAATCTCTATAAAATTGATTCATACAAACACAGCTCATGCTCTAAAATACATACTTTAAGTTCAAAATGTCTATACTCAACAGATAATCAGCATTTGTGTTACTGAAGAGTTTGTTATACAGACAAGTGAACATTTTTTGTTTAACTATGATCCATCTATACAAAACTAGCCCTTTACTGTCTAGTCTACAAGCCTTTTTTGACAAATCACTCTTTCAGTCACTGGCAAGACCACAATGAGCAAGGAAACAAACAGTAAGTCATTAAAATGCGAGCACCACCCATACACTCAAGTAGAATCGATTGTTCATCCAAGAAAGTGAGGAGAATTACAAAAGCACACAGCAATGTTATGTCATACGGGTTTGATAACATGGATGCTGATGAAATTAAAGTCAATGCAGGGCTGCGGATGCCATTATATAGTCTCATACTTGCTATATTCAAATATACAATTCACACTATTCATATTTCACCCTGCTCTAAGACACATATGATTTCTGCTTTATTTTGTATCATACAATTATGATATACTAAGTATGACAGTGGTAGTCCTGCCTGCCAACTTTAGAAATCACAGTGAACCTGGCAAGAATGTGTTCCTGAAAGTTATATAATACTGCACATTTCATAACACCAAAAAAATCCAAACACCCCCCGAGATGCACAAATTGGATGCTGCAAAGTCCTCTCTGCAAAGTGGATGCTGTGCTAACAAGCAGAATAAGCACTGTGTCCACTAATGATGTTCATTAGTGATATAGAGGCCCCGAGCAAATCATAAACATCTTTCCATTATGCGCTGTTGTAATAATTAATCTACAACAGTTTAAAGAGCAGGCTACAAAGAATCAGTGTGATGCAACTTACTGAGCTGATTAGTCAATACGAAATGTCCAATAAACCAGCAATCACTCAGTATAGATGTACCAGCATATGCAAATGTGCTTATGTTATATAAGAGATGTTTTAGAAATGTTTACATAGACTAGCAGAATCGATCTGTCTTGTTTTTGTCTGGATTCCAAGAAGACATTATAACTTACAGTGGATATAAAAAGTGAACACACCCCGTTAAAATGATGGGTTTTTCTGATGTAAAAAAATGAGACCAGAATAAATAATTTCAAAACTTTTCCCACCTTTAATGTGACCTATAACCTATACAATTCAACTGAAAAAACAACAAATCTGTTGGGGGGGGGATATAAAAAAAATTAAAAAAATGTACAATAAGCTGGTTGCATAAGTGTGCACACCCTTAAACTAATACTTTGTTGAAGCACCTTTTGATTTAATTACAGCATTCAGTCTTTTTGGGTCGGAGTCTATCAGCCTGCCACATCTAGACTTGGCAATATTTGCCCACTCTTCCTTGCAAAAGTGTTCCAAATCTGTTAGACTGCAAGGGCATCTCTTGTGCACAGCCCTCTTCAGGTCACCCCACAGGTTTTCAATTGGATTTAGGTCTGGGTTCTGGCAGGGCCATTCCAAAACTTTAATTTTCTTCTGGTGAAGCCATTCTTTTGTTGATTTCGATGTATGCTTGGGGTCACTGTCATGCTGAAAGATGAAATTCCTCTTCATCTTCAACTTTCTAGCGGACACCTGAAGGTTTGGGGCCAAAATTGATTGGTATTTAGAACTGTTCATAATGCCCTGCACCTTGACTAAATCCCCTGTTCCAGCTGAAGAAAAACAACCTCAAAACATGATGCTGCCACCACCATGCTTCACCGTGGGTATGGTGTTCTTTTGGTGATGTGCAGTGTTGTTTTTGCACCAAACATACCTTTTGGAATTGTGGCCAAAAAGTTCAACCTTGGTTTCATCGGACCATAACACATTTTCCCACATGCTTTTGGGAGAGTTTATGTATTTTTTTTATTTATTTATTTATTTTGCAAAATTTAGCTGGGCCTGGATGTTTTTCTTTGACCCTACCTCATAGGCCAGACATATGGAGAATATGGGAGATTGCCACATGTAGTACACAACCAGTACTTGCCAGAAATTCTTGAAGCTCCTTCAGTGTTGCTTTAGGCCTCTTGGCAGCCTCCCTGACCAGTTTTCGTCTTGTCTTTTCATCAATTTTGGAGGGACGTCCAGTTCTCGTTAATGTCACTGTTGTCCCATATTTTCTCTACTTCTTGATGACTGTCTTCACTGTGCTCCATGGTATATTTAATGCCGTGGAAATTTTTTTTGTACCCTTCTCCTGACTGATATCTTTCAACAATGAGATCCCTTTGATGCTTTGTAAGCTCTCTGTGAACCCTGGCTTTTGCTGGAGGATGCAACTGAGTAAACTTCAGGAAAATCCTACTAGGAAAGCTGAACTTTATTTGGGGCTAATCAGAATCATTTTAATTGATGGCAGGTGTGAACCCAAAAAGACTGAATGCTGTAATTAAATCAAAAGGTGCTTCAACAAAGTATTAGTTTAAGGGTGTGCACACTTATGCAACCAGCTTATTGTACGTTTTTTATTTTTTCCCCCAAACAGATTTGTTTGTTTTTCAATTGAATTGTACAGGTTATAGGTTACATTAAAGGTGGGAAAGTTTTGAAATTATTTATCATGGTCTCATTTTTTTTTACATCAGAAAAACCCATCATTTTAACGGGGTGTGTTAATTTTTTTATATCCACTGTAAGTTATGATGTCTTCTTGGACTCCTTCCAAGAAGGATTTTCACATGCCTCCTTCTGAGGCATCTTTTACACAGCATCTCACATAATCCACGGGTCATGTTCCAGACACTGGTGCTTGATTGCTGGACAAAATAAACATCCAGGTCAGACCAGTGGCCTAATTCCAGATTTATTTCACATGTCTGCAGAACACATAATCTCCACAATCCGAGATTCTTAAAAAAAAAAAAAAGGCACTTTTACTGTGAACCAAATCCATTGTGGTGGTTTTGTCTGTAAGTTTCAAGAGCGTAATTAAAAACCATACTCAGCTAAAAAAAAAAGAAAAGAAAAAAAGTGTTAGAATTTTGCACCAGTGTCATGAAATAAAACCCTATAACAAACTATAAAACATAAAAAAAATCTACAACCCCAATTCCAAAAAAGCTGGGACACTGTGTAAAACATAAGTAAAAACAGAATGTGAAGATTTGCGAATCATGGAAACCCTGTATTTCATTGAAAATAGTACAAAGACAACATACCAAATGTTGAAACTGAGAAATTTTATTGTTTTTTGAAAAATATTTGTTCATTTTGAATTTGATGTCAGCAACACGTTTCAAAAAAGTTGGGACAGGGGCAACAAAAGACTAAAAAAGTTGTGTAATGCTAAAAAAACCCCAAATTTGGTTAATTGGCAACAGGTCAGTAACATGATTGGATATAAAAAGAGCATCCCAGAAAGGCGGAGTCTCTCAGAAGTGAAGATGGGGAGGGATTCACTGCTCTGTGAAAGACTGCGTGGGCAAATAGTGCAACAATTTAAGAATAACGTTCCTCAATGTAAAATTGCAAAGAATTTGGGGATCACATCATCTATGGAACATAATATCATGAAAAGATTCAGAGAATCTGGAGAAATCTCTGTATGCAAGAGACAAGGCTGAAAACTGACACTGGATGCCTGTGATCTTCAGCCCCTCAGGAGATACTGCATTAAAAGCAGACATGTGTCTGTAGTGGAAATCACTGTATGGGCTCAGGAACACTTCAGAAAACCATCGTGTGTGAAAACAGTTCATTATTGCATCCACAAATGCAAGTTAAAACCAGATAAAAACAATATCCAGAAACACCGCCACCTTCTCTGGGCCCGAGCTCTTTTACGATGGACTGAAGCGAAGTGGAAAATTGTCCCAAGGTCTGATGAATCAAAAGTAGAAATTCTTTTTAGAAATCATGGACACCATGTCCTCCAGGCTAAAGAGGAGAGGGACCATCTGGCTTGTTATCAGTGTGCAGTTCAAAAGCCAGCACCTGTGAGGGTATGAGGGTGCATTAGTGCACATGACATGGGTAGCTTATACATCTGGGAAGGCATCATTAATGCTGAATGATATAAACACATTTCAGAGCAATATGCTGCCATCCAGACAAAATCTTTTTCAGGGAAGGCCTTCCTTCTTTCAGCAAGACAATGCCAAACTGCTTTCTGCACATATTAAAACTGCATGGCTCCGTAGTAAGAGTCGAGGTGCTAAACTGGCCTGCCTGCAGTCCAGACCTGTCTCTTATTTAAAACATTCGGTGCATTATGAAGAGCAAAATATGACAATGGAGCAGTGGCGGCTGGTAGTCTTTCAAACAGGGGAGGCTGGTCGGTTACGATATTTCTAGATTTTAAAAGAAAAAAGAAAAAACACATAAATTTTGCCCATACTCTTGCCTCTGATCTGGCTGATTGTTGGCAGGGTCACAAACTGTGAAATAACAGGTTCTTTTGGCCCATTAGCCTACTGTCCAATATACATGATGGTGGTGTTGGGGGGGTATATTTTAACATTTTATATTTTAAAATTGTGGCATGTTGTTTAAAAATTGATCATTATTGAAAGCAGCTCTTTGTCAGGAACCTCAGCAGTAACAGCAGTGTGTTCTGGAATAGGCACAAGCACTGACCTTGGGGAGCCAAACATAGAGCTGGGTGCCACACATTTCATTCAATGACACTTTCCCTATATTTTATTTATTTTGACTGAGAAATGTTTCATTGACAATTTTGATAACCCTTCACTTTTAATCCAGGTCTGTAGTGTGAAATGTTCTCGGCTGTGTTTTTGTTTAAAAATGTTTTCCAAATTGTAGCTGTGTTTAATTCATATCCAGAGAAATATATATTCCAATATAATATACTCAGCATAAACATTTTAAATAGATTCTATATTTTTGGTCCATCCATGACATATTACTAAAGTCATAGACATATAAACATAGACGCCGCCTTCTGCGTAGAATCATACGTCATCCTCGCCGCCATATTGGATGTGGCAAAGTGGAGATTCTTCAACCGTCTCTGGTATAGCGTCTAGACAGTAGCCGAGAATAAAGATGCCTCATTCACATGCTGCGTTTAACTGTACCAACAGGTTTACCGTCCAAACGAGATCACACGGGATTACCTTTCACAGGTGAGACTGGAAAAATACTTTTCATTGTATTTGGTCATTATAACGTAATTTTACGAACAGATTTTTCTGACTTTGTGGCTAATATGAAGGATTTTGACAGAACAGGTCAGACAGTCAGGATCAGAGAGGGAGCTGTTCCTTCAGTCTTCAGTTTCCCAGCTCATCTCCACCGGGTAGGTGTATAGTTATAAGCAGTGAGAATTAGATAATACAGTGCCACACTATGATGAACGTTTTTGAACGTAAGATGAATGTTTTTAACCTTTCTGAATGTGAAGGAATCAGTGATGTATTTTGTTTTGGTATGACGTTAGAACCTGGCCGAACTCAGTTTGGCGGTCATTCAGCTCACTTTATTCAACGAGAGTAGGTCTGTGTGGTGACTCAATAAATAAAACAGTACATTTTTATTTTCATTCACTGTTTCCAGTTTTTCCACTATTTCCATCATTTATCATATTCAGTCTTGTAGGTTGGTTATTGTGGCCTCAGGTTTTGGTAGCTTGCTACAGTATGCTGACTGATTAGCTTACCTGAGCTATCTATCGCGTATCTGTCGCTAGTTTGCAGTATACAGGGTATTTCGCACACTATTTATAACCATCACATTAAAAGTTATATGTGTTGTTTTGATGCCTGTTTGTTTCCCAAATATATACGTGTGTGTCTTAATGGGTGAATAAAAGGCATCGAGTTAAATATTATTGTAGAAAGGGGCTTTATGAAGTTCAGTCCATTTACTTGCATTGGTTTACGGGGAAGATTTGCCACATCCAATACGGCGGACACTCTGACGTATCCCAGCAACAGGGCCACCAGCTCAATGCGGCGTCTATGTTTATATGTCTATGACTAAAGTAGCCTATTTACTGTTGTTGATGTGGGTCACTTGCTGTTAGCCAATTCACTTTCTCGTACCAGGAGAGCTGAAAGGAACAAGTATTATTCCCTACCTTTTTCACCAAGTCAATTTGAGGCGTTGGTCTACCCTGCTCTTTAATTTTAATTTTTCCTCGAAAGGAAGACTGGCAAATGGCTTCGCCAAAATTAAATCAACAATGCTTGGCATCCGTGCGCAGCTTTCTTGCTAGCTGACTAGCCCCCTCAAGTTCAAGTTCAGTCACTCAAATAAACGACATTTCTGGAACTAAGATAGCAAACTTGACAACACTATATTTACACTTTATTTACAATGAAAACATATACAAACTAAAAAAGCTGGTAGAAACCGTATGTAATGAATGAAATTGAAATGTAAGCTGATCTCTTACAATACACCACAGCACTTGCGAATCCGCATGGGACTGAACTGAGATTCACCGCTGCCTGTCTATATTTGAAATGAGCTGTCAATCAAAGAAAATATTCAGCCGCTTTCACCAATCAGCAGTCTCCTCGTGGAAAGCTTTGCCATGTCCCTCCCACTGTGAGGCTGGGAGTCCGTGGGAGTCTGTGGGTGGGCGTTTTCGCAGTATTTGTCCAATAATCATCTTGCATTTTGATATTGAAAAGCGCATAGCTCCCAAATGCCATTGAAGTCCACTGAGGCTGGGCTGCATCGCGTTGTCACGAGGGGGAAAAACTCATGCGCACATTAGGCGAACTGGGGAAAGTTATAACGGAATGATTTCACACTGTAGTTGGGTTGAGCACATATATTTCTATGATTCTGGATCTGAAATAGCAATGTTATAAGGTCGGCTATAACATAAGCCTAGTGCAATTCATCCTACACGATGTTCGTCATTTTTAGAGGAGGCTGAGCCTCCCTCGTTGTCTTAGAGCAATCGCCCGTGCAAAGGAGACCCCGAACTGTTGAGCAACTGAAATTGTATATCAGGCAAGAATGGGACAACATTTTTCTTTCAGAACTACAGCAATATTGGTCTCCTCAGTTCCCAAACATTTACAGAGTGTTGTTAAAAGCGACACAGTAGTAAACATGCCCCTGTCCCAACTTTTTTGAAACGTGTTGCTGACATCAAATTCAAAATGAGCATATATTTAAAAAAAAAAAAACAATAAAATTTCTCAATTTCAATATTTGATATGTTGTCTTTGTACTATTTTCAATGAAATATAGGGTTTCCATGATTTGCAAATTTTTGTGTTCTGTTTTTATTTCCAGTTCACACAGTATCCCAACTTTTTGGGAATTAGGGTTGTATTACATTATTCTCTTATACAGTCTTTGTCAAACCACATGGAGGCACCATAGCAATGTAAAAGCTTCTCATACCTTGACAGACTGGTGATAGCTTAAGTATTGCTCAACATCATTGTTAAGCAGGGCAGCATGGTGGTATAGTGGTTAGCACTGTCGCCTCACAGCAAGAAGGTTCTTGGTTTGAGCCCAACAGCTGACGAGGGCCTTTTTGTGCGGAGTTTGCATGTTCTCCCCATGTCTGTGCGGGTTTCCTCTGGTTTCCCCCACAGTCCAAAGACATGCAGGTTAGGCTAACTGGTGGCTCTAAATTGACCGTAGGTGTGAATGTGAGCGTGAATGGTTGTCTGTGTCTATGTGTCAGCCTTGCAATGACCTGGCGAATTGTCCAGGGTGTACCCCGCCTTTCGCCCATAGTCAGCTGGGACAGGCTCCAGCTTGCCCATGACCCTGCACAGGATAAGCAGTTATGGATAATGGATAGATCATTGTTAAGCACTTGCATCAGGCATTAGTGATAACGTTGGTTACGATAAAAGGAGTTCAGTCTGTGTTATCATTAACTAATGTGGCTAATGTGTAAATTATTCTCTGATAAGACTACAATAACGCAGTTTATGTTCATGAAAACCATGTATTAAATCCTCAAACAGTTACACAGTTGAATCTGGAATATTCAGTCAGAGCCTATGACACTGATTTAGTCCTTTCTTCAGCTTGACACTGTTCCTGGCACTTACGTGTGCTGAAACTGGCCAGGTCTGGCACTGTACAATTATTTATTGGAACCCAGTATATCTGCCCAGTTCAAGCTGCTGGCATGAAAGCTGTTAGTGCTGGATTTAGTCTGCCAATTAAATGATCATCAGGTTTACTCATGTACATTATAAATGTACACTCTATAAGGTCTGCATTATATATTATAAATACACAGCTATACCATACTGTATTTTCCTCTTATCTGCTAAGGTAAAATTATTAAGTTTCTACAGCAGTGTGTCATTATGCCCAACAAAGGTTTTACGTCTGGTGGCAGCATCAATAAACAAAGACTGCCCTCTAGTGAAACCAGGGCTGTGCTGTGCACCAACGCAAAATGTGTTCTTCTATTGCGTCAGTTGAGTAAAATGTATACAGGTGCTTGAGAGAGAGTTCAAGGTCAAGAGAGTCTGGAAGAAAGTGATTTCTACTGATGTTCTGATCTTCCAAGAACACACTGAGCATACTGGAACAGAACTGAACATTACTGAAGCTTGACATTTTGCGGAGGTTTCCTGGAACTACTCGGAAAAAACATAGCGGTTCTGTCAAGTTCGGGTGAGTACAGGAGAACGCTCACTGCTTTGGACTTGATTAACAGATTTTTTTTTTTTTATTCATTTAGAAACACTGTTGCACAAATTTACACAGAATTGTTCTTTTCATTCTTTTCCTTCTTTAATTAAAAGAACAGGGATGGGTTTCCCAAAAGCCTCTTAACACTAAGAGCATCTCATCTAGGAGAGAGAGTCTTCATTGTGTTGCTTGCTCGACCATTTTTAACGATGATCTTTGTGCTACGATGCTTCTGGGAAACATGGCACAGAACAACAATGAATGCCCACATACTACACATTGTTTCCATAGTGTCATCTTGCTAAATTTTCTCCAAATGTCTTAAGTAATTAGCTAATAATCATGTGGAAATCCCACTGCACCTGTATCATCATTCATTCATCTTCAGTAATGGTTTGATCCTGGTGAGGGTCACGGCAGACATGGAGCCTATTCCAAGAGCACTGGGAGAAAGATGGGAGAGCTCATCCGGGATCGGACACTCGTTCATTGCAAGACACCATACACACACTCATTCACAGCACTGGCACTTACTGGCATGTTTTTGGACATTAGGAGGAAACCAAAAGACTCAGAGAAAACTTGCACAGATGTGGTGAAAACATGCAAAGAGACCGAAGAGCTGTGAGGTGGCAATGCTTTCCAGTACACCACTGTACCACCCATGTGTAGTACAACAAAATTAGACTTAAAGAAGCCCAAACCTACACTTGCCACCCACTTTATTAGGAATACCTGCTCATTTATGCAGTTATCCAAGCAACCAATCATGTGGCAGCAGCACAGTGCATAGTCATGCAGATACAGGTCAAGCGCTTCAGTTAATGTTCACAACAAACATCAGAACATGGAACAAGTATGATCTCTGTGACTTTCACTGTGGCACGACTAATGGTGCCAGATTCTGAGATGCTTTTCTGCTCACCACGGTCGTAAAGAGTGCTCATTTGAGTTATGGACTTCTTGTCAGCTCAGACCAGTCTGATCATTCTCCTCTGATCTCAGCCTGCAGACCCTCCGCTTGCATGATATTTCTGGGTGTTTTTCCACACCATTCTGTGTAAACCCTGGAGACTGTTGTGTGTGAAAATAACAGGAGATCAAGCAGTTTCTGAAATACTCAAACCAACCCAACAGCCATGGTTACAGAGATCAGATTTTCCCCATTCTGTTGTTTAATGTGAACCAGAGCTCTTGACCTGTTTGATTTTATTTATTCATTGTGCTGGTTAATATATGTGTTACATTAATGGCATTTAACAGACGCTCTTATCCAGAGCAATATACAACATACCCAGAGCAGCCTGGGGTTAGGTGCCTTGCTCAAGGTCACTTCAGCCATTCCTGCTGGTTCAGGGAATTGAACCAGTGACGTTTTGGTCCCAAAGCTGCTTCACTAACCATTAGACCATGGTATAATTGGCTGATGGGATAAGTGTGTGAAAAAGCAAGTGTACAGATGTTCCTATTAAAGTGGACAGTTAATGTAATGTCCTATGCAATATTCACACTGATACCAGATCGCAAAAACAACATCAATGTCAATATTTACCTTAATATCAACAATGCAACGTCCATATTTCGTAAAGTGTGACATGAAAATTGAACTTCGGATGCAGGATACGTTTCTGTTCAATCAGTCAAGAAGGATAATATAAATGTATTTTAGAATGACTGCAGTACCAAAAGGAAACACAAAAGGGAAAAAAAGCTTCCAGACATTTTAACTAATTACATGACACAGCTTTGTCTTGAAAAATGAGATTAAAAAAAGTTTTCTAAGGAAGCTCTTGTAAGTGATATGTTGTTCAGTGTGGGCATAGGTTCCAGGCCCTAATTTGTTTTCCAGCCATAAAGTGTCACCCTGTCAAGAGAACATACTCATAAAACCTAGCAGCGAAAGCATTTGATCTTTAACCCTCTGTACTTCTGTAAATAATTTTAGTGAGTAAAAAAGTAATGATTGTAATACTATATATTAATTAGTTTATTCTATAACCTAACCCATTATAAATATCTTCCAGTTACCGAACAGTAAAACTAGTTAAGTAAATCTGACAATATGTACACATGGGCCGATATTACTGTATATGGCCAAAATATTAACCTGAGAAAATTTGAAAACTGAATCAGTGTCATAGGCTCTGACTGAATATTCCAGATTCGACTGTGTAACTGTTTGAGGATTTAATACATGGTTTTCATGATCATAAACTATGCGTTACTGTAGTCTTATCAGAGAATAATTTACACATTAGTTATTGATAACACAGACTGAACTCCTTTTAACCAACGTTATCACTAATGCCTGATGCAAGTGCTTAACAATCTATCCATTATCCATAACCGCTTATACTGTGCAGGGTCATGGGCAAGCTGGAGCCTATCCCAGCTGACTATGGGCAAGAGGCGGGGTACACCCTGGACAAGTCTCCAAGTCATTGCAGGGCTGACACATAGAGACAAACAACCATTCACGCTCACATTCACACCTACGGTCAATTTAGAGTCACCAGTTAACCTAACCTGCATGTCTTTGGACTGTGGGGGAAACCAGAGCACCCAGAGGAAACCCATGCAGACACGGGGAGAACATGCAAACTCCACACAGAAAGGCCCTTGCCGGCCACTGGGCTCGAACTCAGAACCTTCTTGCTGTGAGGCGACAGTGCTAACCACTATGGACCCTTTTCACGTGACGTCACGACAAACGCGGCCGCCATTTTGGACATGAACTACCAGTAGTTTACCACAGCCAACATTGAGGAACGGCAGCAAAGAAAGTTTTTACTTTCAGCAAGACTTCCATCATGCCACTATATTGTTGTGCACCTGGATGTAGTAACCATCAACAAACAAGGCAAGGTTTATCATTTTATCGGATCCCGACGGAGAAGATGGATAGCGGCCATTAACAGGAAAGATTGGCAGCCCTCGGCATACCAACGCTTGTGTAGTGACCACTTTGTTGGAGGTAAGACGAATAAAATTAGCCAGAAAAGGCATTACATTGCTGTTAATATTCTGTGGCGGCGAGTGTGTAACCAAATAGGTTAAAATAACCCATTGTAACCTCTTTGTTCTTCTGTAATAGCTATTGACTAGCTAATGTCAACAAGTAGCTGGTATGTTACTGTAGCAATGTTTACGTTCAGTCATTTGGATGACTGTTAAAACCTTTCAGTCTCAAGTTTTTCCTTTACTGTATTTACTAGTTTACTGTAATTATGATCCGGCAGCTATTTACACCGGATCCAGTGTAAATAGCTGCCGGAGCCAACGTCCGAGGTTCCGGAGCGCGCTCCGGCTTGCTCCCCCTCAAATTAAGCAGTGCGCTCCGGCTTGCTCCCGGAGTGCTCCGGCCGAGGTTCCGGAGTGCACTCCGGCCGAGGTTCCCCTCAAATTAAGCAGCGCGCTCCGGCTTGCTCCCGGAGTGCTCCGGCCGAGGTTCCCCTCAAATTAAGCAGCACGCTCCGGCTTGCTCCGGAGCAAGCCGGAGCGCGCTGCTTAATTTGAGGGGGAGCAAGCCGGAGCGCGCTCCGGAACCTCGGCCAGAGCACTCCTGGAGCAAGCCGGAGCGCGCTCCGGAACCTCGGACGTTGGCGTGTATGTGTATGGCGATGGGTTTTTAACGACATAGGTATACAGATCATGTGGGCCGAAGTCAGGTAAAGACGAGGGCTTCGTGTACTTCCGTACGTCAGTGAACAATCCTGGTGGAAGCAGGTAAACGTCGTTCTCTAAGCCTGCTAACCTCAATTTTTGCAAATACCTCTCCCTCTGCTCGCCCTGTAAAATGCCCTACGTCGCTGGATAGTGAAGGTGTTTTCTGCATCTCGTTCCTTTTTCTTTTATGTTTTTCGTTTGTCGCCTTCCTCGCATTCAAACTGATTCGAGCCGAAGTCCACTACATGTCCAAAATGGCGGTCGCGTTTACGAAGGTCACGTGACTGAAAAGGGTCTATACCACCATGCTGCCTGCAGAAATGTCCTCAGCACAAAATGTCCCCATCAACACATTAAAATACCCCAGTGTGCCATTATAACTGTATATTGAATAGTCTATAATTGTTCCGTTGTTACACCAGTTATATTCACAGGAACGGTACTAGACTATATCAAGTTCTACATTGGGAATGTGACAGTGGACAAAAACATCCGGGTTTTCCCAAACCAGAAACCCTGGATGACCAGCTAGGTCCGCTCACTCCTCAGGGCCCACGACGCTGCCTTCAGGTCAGGTGACAGAGCTCTGTACAGAGCTGCTCGAGCTGATCTGAAAAGAGGAATTAAAAAAGCCAAGGTGGACCATAGGATAAGTATAGAGTCCCACCTGTCCAGCAACAACACACGGGAGGTGTGGTGGGGTATACAAGACATCACAAACTTTAGAGGCTGTGATGCGTCAACAGGAGACCTGAGTGCACCACTGGCAGAGGAGCTAAATTGCTTCTTTGCTCGCTTTGAAACATCCCAGCAGCACTCATCTACTCCAGCCCTGCCCCCACCCGGTTCCTGCACCACTCCATTCACTGTACAGGAGCACAATGTTAGACGGATGCTCCTGGCAGTGAACCCCAAGAAAGCTACTGGCCCAGACGGAGTACCTGGCAAAGTGCTCAGAGCATGCGCCCATCAGCTCGCCCTCACCTTCACCAGGATCTTCAACCTCTCCCTGGCTCAGGCAGTCATCCTGCCCTGCCTAAAATCAGCAACAATAATCCCAGTGCCGAAGAAGTCTCCCGTCACCAGCCCGAATGATTACCGTCCTGTGGCCCTCACCCCGGTGATCATGAAGTGCTTCGAGAGACTAGTTCTTCAGCACATCAAGGACTACCTCCCCCCAGACTTCGACCCCCACCAGTTCGCATATCGTGTGAACAGATCCACAGAGGACGCCATTGCTGTAGCTCTCCACTCTGCTCTGAACCACCTGGAGCAGTGCCAGAGCTACGTCCAGATGCTCTTTGTGGATTACAGTTCAGCCTTTAACACAATAAACACGGATATTCTCATCAGAAAACTGGACACTCTCTGCCTCCCCCATCTCACATGTGCCTGGATAAAGGACTTTCTCACCAACCGGCCCCAGACTGTGAGACTTGGCCCCCACTTCTCTTCCACCCGCACGTTGAGCACCGGCTCTCCACAGGGCTGTGTGCTGAGCCCCCTTTTGTACTGCCTCTACACCCACGACTGCAGTTCAACCCACAACAACAACCTCATCGTCAAGTTTGCTGACGACACCACTGTGGTCGGACTCATCTCGAAGGGAGACGAGACAGCCTACAGAGAGGAGGTCCTGAAGTTGGCAGCCTGGTGTTCGGAGAATAACCTTGCTCTGAACACCAAGAAAACCAAAGAGATCATCGTTGACTTCAGGAAGCACAGCACTGACCTAGCCCCCCTTTATATCAACAGTGAGTGTGTGGAGAGGGTCCACACCTTCCAGTTTCTTGGCGTTCTCATCTCCGCTGACATCTCCTGGACAGAGGACATCACAGCAGTTATCAAGAAGGCTCAGCAGCGGTTACACTTCCTGAGAGTCCTCAGGAAGTACAACCTAGACTCCAACTTGCTGCTGACCTTCTACCGCTCATCCATTGAGAGCCTACTGACGTACTGTATCACAGTATGGTACGGCAGCTGCACTGCTACAGACAGGGAGAGGCTCCAGAGAGTAGTAAAGGCAGCACAGAAGATCATAGGCTGCCCTCTCCCCTCCCTGATGGACATTTACACCTCCCGCTGCCTCAGCAGAGCTAGGAACATTATCAAGGACAGCTCCCACCCTGGCTTTGATCTGTTTGAGCTGTTGCCCTCAGGGAGGCGCTACAGGTGCATCAAGACAAAAACAGATAGATTCAAAAACAGCTTCTTTCCAAAAGCCATAACCACCCTGAACTCGAATATGCACTGACTTTATAGTCTAACTCTCACTGTGCAATACTTATAATGTGCAATACCCAGTCTCTCCCTGTGCAGTACTATAATGTGAAATACCCAGACTCTCCCTGTGCAATACTTATAATATGCAATATCCCACTCCATAATGTGGAACACAACACTGTACATAGCACCTTTTTTTTTCCTTTTTTATTGCATATTTTATATTTTATTCTGTTTGCACTGTGATTAGAGTTGCTTTTAATCTCATTGTACATGTGTATAGTGACAATAAAGGCATTCTACTCTATACTGCATTCTATACACTACCGTTCAAAAGTTTGGGGTCACCCAGACAATTTTGTGGTTTCCATGAAAAGTCACACTTTTATTTACCACCATAAGTTGTAAAATGAATAGAAAATATAGTCAAGACATTTTTCTGGCCATTTTGAGCATTTAATCGACCCCACAAATGTGATGCTCCAGAAACTCAATCTGCTCAAAGGAAGGTCAGTTTTATAGCTTCTCTAAAGAGCTAAACTGTTTTCAGCTGTGCTAACATGATTGTACAAGGGTTTTCTAATCATCCATTAGCCTTCTGAGGCAATGAGCAAACACATTGTACCATTAGAACACTGGAGTGAGAGTTGCTGGAAATGGGCCTCTATACACCTATGGAGATATTGCACCAAAAACCAGACATTTGCAGCTAGAATAGTCATTTACCACATTAGCAATGTATAGAGTGTATTTCTGATTAGTTTAAAGTGATCTTCATTGAAAAGAACAGTGCTTTTCTTTCAAAAATAAGGACATTTCAAAGTGACCCCAAACTTTTGAACGGTAGTGTACAAGCAAACAATGTGACATCGACAAACACTAGTTTTGATGTCTGGGTTTGAAAATGCATGTTTGTGCATGCATGTACAGTACGAGTGTATTATTATTATTATTAAAAGGTAGAAGGAAGGGCACCGGGTGTTAATTAAGGTGTTAATTAAGTGTGACCTCTGAGTGTGAAATTTCGAGTTGCATGTCCTAACTTGCTTGTAATTTCTTTTAGCTGTCTGAATTCAAATTATCTTAAAGCTCTGAAATAACAAGCCTTTGGATTAAATGAGTGCTCTCTCTCTCTCTCTCTCTCTCTCTCTCTCTTCTCACAGTGTGCCAGTTTCTTTAAATGTCATTAAATACTTCAGGGGGCACAGAGATACGAGGGCCGTTAGAAATGTGTACAAGGAAAAAAATGCTCTGTAAATACGGTGCAGTTTGGGAAATAAGGAATTAAGGTGTTAAACATGGAAGGTGGAACCAGAGTGTAGTAATGAACCCACAGTTCGAGAGTGTTCTACACAAACACACTGAACTTTACAACAGCTGCATGCATGTGAAATGGAAATAAATTGACTAGGGCAGGAAAAACTAGTTTGGGTAAAATTGTTACTGTCCGTTACACCACGGGCGCAGATAGAGGGGGGGACGGGGGGGATTCGTCCCACCCAGATTTAAATTCACCTCGCTCGGTCCCCCCCACTTATAGGGAGGAAAAAACGTCTATGCTGTCTTTCTTTGCATAAGGCAAACCTCACGGAAAAATCAAAAGACTAATTACCATTCGGAGGTGCACAGCAGTATATAGTTGCAACTGCAACCTGTGCAGTCTGCGCGAGCTTGAGCTTGGTTGCTATGGTTACCCACAAGTTTGACAGGCATATCGGGGACAGCTCCTCCTAGTTCAGGACCCCAACACGGCATGATGAAGGGTGCCGAAAGGCAGAAAACGACTGCATCGTTTTAAAAAAAAAAAAAAAAACGACTGTAAGTAAACTGTGCCTTACTTTATCATATCACCTTGCAATTTTTTGATAGTCTGTTCAAAGTAATGTCGTAGTGAAAGTAAAATCGTACGGAGTAGAGAAGCCTTTCTGGTAGCCTCCTTCTTTTGGTGGTAGCCTGTAGATACAGTGCTCAGAAGGCAGTTTTAATGTTTAATCTGGCATTCCCTGCCATAATTTCAGCGAGCATATTGTTTCATAAGGAAACTTTGCGAAGAGTTGTTGACTGACTGCCGCTCACGCAACACACAGGCATAGTTAGAAAGTCAGGATGCACTGGTTTACACTTTACACACACACACGTAGCCCAGCCTCTCGCTATGTTTAACAGTTGGAACTGAGCGGTTTTAAAACTAGTTTTGCAGTTTTGCAATTTCTGTGCGTGATGATAATGTGTAAACTTTGGATTTCCATAGGCTATGTTAAAATGTTATCATTGTCCTGGCCTGCAGGTAGTTCCTGGTGATGGCAGTGAGGGAGGTGAAATAACATGTATACACACTACCGTTCAAAAGTTTGGGGTCACCCAGACAATTTTGTGTTTTCCATGAAAAGTCACACTTTTATTTACCACCATAAGTTGTAAAATGAATAGAAAATATAGTCAAGACATTTTTCTGGCCATTTTGAGCATTTAATCGACCCCACAAATGTGATGCTCCAGAAACTCAATCTGCTCAAAGGAAGGTCAGTTTTATAGCTTCTCTAAAGAGCTCAACTGTTTTCAGCTGTGCTAACATGATTGTACAAGGGTTTTCTAATCATCCATTAGCCTTCTGAGGCAATGAGCAAACACATTGTACCATTAGAACACTGGAGTGAGAGTTGCTGGAAATGGGCCTCTATACACCTATGGAGATATTGCACCAAAAACCAGACATTTGCAGCTAGAATAGTCATTTACCACATTAGCAATGTATAGAGTGGATTTCTGATTAGTTTAAAGTGATCTTCATTGAAAAGAACAGTGCTTTTCTTTCAAAAATAAGGACATTTCAAAGTGACCCCAAACTTTTGAACAGTTGTGTGTGTGTGTATGTATATATATATATATATATATATATATATATATATACACACAAAATGGAATAATTTGCTGACAGCTCAGTCCCCCCCAGTTCAAAAATCCTATCTGCGCCCCTGCGTTACACACTGATCAACCTGTGTGACTCAGTTGTGCCTTTTGAACAGAGAATAAATGAAGAGGAAACTGAACATTAACCGTTTATTGAAATTATTATTCCAAGGGTGATTATAGCTACTATATGAATATAGCTACAACTGGAATGTGCTGATTCTGTTAGCGTTTGTAATTATTGTACCATCCACTATTAGATAAAATTAAAATAAAACTTACAACATTGAAAGTCTAGAGCAAGATATTTTGTTATTTTACAAATAATAACATTTCAGATATTGTTTTAACAATAATAAGTGTCAATGTATAAATGACAGAGTGCAGATAGCTGTGTAACTACATGTCCTTGGGGTTGTTGAGACATGGAGGGCCAGAATACCATCTAGCCCACAGTTCACCCTGGTGAAAAATAAATGTGCTAAGTGTACTAAAATTTAGCATACTTTTGTGTACTTGAAGCCACACTAATCATCAATATACTTCAAGTGTGTTTATGATTAGTTAACTTGAGGCATGCTATTTTGGAACAACTAATTTTGTACTAAATATATTTTAATTGTAATTAAATTGTAGAAAAGTGCAATTTGAAGTGTATTTAGTGAACTTTTATGTGCTAAATTACACATAACTTTCACTTAAAGTATATTTTAGTATAATATATTTCTATAAAGTGTAATATAGTATAATTATTTTAAAGTGTGTTAGAAGTGTTATCACGCTTTCACGCTGTTAATATACTTTTTATATATTTACAAAAAGTACAATTTGTGTAAGTACATTTTCAATATACTATTGAAAATATGAATGTACTTTAAATACAATAAAGTACATTTATTTTTCACCAGGGCAGCTAGGAGTCCTTTGAGAGTAAATGCTTTGGCTTTCGCAGCACTCTGTTCCCAAAAGCTGAGGTCAGGAAAAATTCTTTATACAAAGGATTTCTTGCTTTTGTAGTTTTTTTTTTAATTGTTCTTTCGTGTTGGGACTCTTTGGAAAAAAGAATGTATAACCCAACATGTAGCTAATGCTAGGCCACAAATCTGCACCGTCACTCCAGTCGTTTCGAAGAGTTTTGTACAGATTATAACCGCTAATAAACTCTAATTTCCGCGTACCCCGTATATCTATCCTTCGCTTCTTTCTGACGAAGATTATCCAAGAGCTTTTTTTAACTGTAGTTTTCTTTGGACAACAGCAGCAGACACCGGACATCTTTGCTTGGTTTCAGTATGTGAACAGGATGGAAACAAAGTTCGTTTGTCCTCCAGGTATAGGGTAGCGACAGTTGCTAACGTAAATGTGACATCAGAGCAAAGGGTCTATACCTACCCAGCTGATAACAGCATCACGTGATGTCATGCCAGAATGCACTCCGACCCGCTGATGAGAGGCGGCTTGTCATTCATCGAGCGCGTCTACGATCGGCCAATCACAGGCTGTGTTACGACATAATGTATTCACCCAGTGTAACATTTGGAAGAAAATTAGAAGTAGATTAGAACTATATCTTTACATTTTTTCATGGGCCATCCAGTTTGATGCTTTTAAAATACAGACGGACAAATGTGAAAATTACCGGTCAATGTCCGCCAGTCCAGCCTTATTTCCCCACGCTGTGGCGGTTGGACTTCATGTTGTGAGGCTGTTTTGAGACTGGCGGGTCAGAGGTTCTTGTGAAGATGGACAGAATCAAGAATTCTGTTTAATACTATACCCAGCCGTGCCTGCCAGGAAGTAAGATTTTATACCTTAGCTTGAGCTTTCAACAACAACCCCAAATTTGAATCCAAATCATACAATTGGTTGCTGAAACAAAACTGGGGTTTTTGCACTTACTCTCTCCATTTACAGTGGTGCTTGAAAGTTTGTGAACCGTCTAGAATTTTCTATATTTCTGCATAAATATGACCTAAAACATCATCAGATTTTCACACAAGTCCTAAAAGTAGATAAAGAGAACCCAGTTAAACAAATGAGACAAAAATATTATATTTGGTCATTTATTTATTGAGGAAAATAATCCAGTATTACATATCTGTGAGTGGCAAAAGTATGTGAACCCCTAAGATTAGCAGTTAATTTGAAGGTGAAATTAGTGTCAGGTGTTTTCAATCAGTGGGATGACAATCAGGTGTGAGTGGGCACCCTGTTTTATTTAAAGAACAGGGATCTATCAAAGTCTGATCTTCACAACACGTTCGTGGAAGTGTATCATGGCATGAACAAAGGAGATTTCTGAGAACCTCAGAAAAAGCATTGTTGATGCTCATCAGGCTGGAAAAGGTTACAAAACCATCTCTAAAGAGTTTGGACTCCACCAATCCACAGTCAGACAGATTGTGTACAAATGGAGGAAATTCAAGATCATTGTTACCCTCTCGGCGGCACGGTGGTGTAGTGGTTAGCGCTGTCGCCTCACAGCAAGAAGGTCCAGGTTCGAGCCCCGTGGCCGGCGAGGGCCTTTCTGTGCGGAGTTTGCATGTTCTCCCCGTGTCCGCGTGGGTTTCCTCCGGGTGCTCCGGTTTCCCCCACAGTCCAAAGACATGCAGGTTAGGTTAACTGGTGGCTCTAAATTGACCGTAGGTGTGAATGTGAGTGTGAATGTTTGTCTGTGTCTATGTGTCAGCCCTGTGATGACCTGGCAGCTTGTCCAGGGTGTACCCCGCCTTTCGCCCATAGTCAGCTGGGATAGGCTCCAGCTTGCCTGCGACCCTGTAGAACAGGATAAAGCGGTTAGAGATAATGAGATGAGATGTTACCCTCTCCAGGAGTGGTCGACCAACAAAGATCACTCCAAGAACAAGGCGTGTAATAGTCGGTGAGGTCACAAAGGACCCCAGGGTAACTTCTAAGCAACTGAAGGCTTTTCTCACATTGGCTAAAGTTAATGCTCATGAGTCCACCATCAGGAGAACACTAAACAACAATGGTGTGCATGGCAGGGTTGCAAGGAGAAAGCCACTGCTCTCCAAAAAGAATATTTCTGCTGCTTGTCTACAGTTTGGACAAGCCAGAAGGCTATTGGAAAAATGTTTTGTGGACGGATGAGACCAAAACAGAACTTTTTGGTTTAAATGAGAAGCGTCATGTTTGGAGAAAGGAAAACACTGCATTCCAGCATAAGAACCTATCCCATCTATGAAACATGGTGGTGGTAGCATCATGGTTTGGGCCTGTTTTGCTGCATCTGGGCCAGGACGGCTTGCCATCATTGCTGGAACAATGAATTCTGAATTATACCAGCAAATTCTAAAGGAAAATGTCAGGACATCTGTCCATGAACTGAATCTCAAGAGAAGGTGGGTCACGCAACAAGACAACGACCCTAAGCACACAAGTCGTTCTACCAAAGAATGGTTAAAGAAGAATAAAGTTAATGTTTTGGAATGGCCAAGTCAAAGTCCTGACCTTAATCCAATGGAAATGTTGTGGAAGGACCTGAAGCGAGCAGTTCATGTGAGGAAACCCACCAACATCCCAGAGTTGAAGCTGTTCTGTATGGAGGAATGGGCTAAAATTCCTCCAAGCCGGTGTGCAGGACTGGTCAACAGTTACCGGAAACATTTAGTTGCAGTTATTGCTGCACAAGGGGGTCACACCAGATACTGAAAGCAAAGGTTCACATACTTTTGCCACTCACAGATATGTAATATTGGATCATTTTCCTCAATAAATAAATAACCAAGTATAATATTTTTGTCTCATTTGTTTAACTTGTGTGAAAATCTGATGATGCTTTAGGTCATATTTATACAGAAGTATAGAAAATTCTAAAGGGTTCACAAACTTTGAAGCACCACTGTATGTAAATGCCAATTCAAAATATGTTATCTGAATTGAATAGGGCAGCTCACATGCACAAATCTGGGAATATCTCATGTCAATGCTGGAATCTGTGTCACACTACAACTCCCAACCTGCTTCCTGACCTCCAGAAGTGGCTGCCACAGTCTACAGCACCCAACACACATGATCCCTGGCACATTCTCAATTGCTATCTTACTGATCACACACCTAGACTTAATCATGAACACTGCATAAATACCCACATAAACCAACAATTCTCTGTGAAGTATCTGCTCAGCGTATTCTTGCTTGATATTACCACGCCTTTATATCCCATGCGTTGTTATTCTGGTTTTTCATTTTCATGCCTTGCCTGATTTCGTCTGTGTTCATCACCAGACCCTTGCCTGTTTCATCTTGCTTTGTTTCAACTTGCAACTGCTGCTGTCACTGACGCCTGACAGTATAAAGCTGCCTGAAATGTTCTGCATGGGGGAGTGGCACAAACATCCATCTACAAGTGTCTCCAACACCGTAAAACATTGCAGTAAGAAGCTCAGCACTAAATCTTAATTGTACAGGTGCCAATAATTATGAAACCTTTTATGGAGGAAAAATGGGACTTTCTATGCTTGAAGAAATAATGTGTTAAAATGAAAATAGTATTCAACACTCTCTACAGAAATAATCTCATCTCATTATCTCTAGCCGCTTTATCCTGTTCTACAGGGTCGCAGGCGAGCTGGAGCCTATCCCAGCTGACTACGGGCGAAAGGCGGGGTACACCCTGGACAAGTCGCCAGGTCATCACAGGGCTGACTCATAGACACAGACAACCATTCACACTCACATTCACACCTACAGTCAATTTAGAGTCACCAGTTAACCTAACCTGCATGTCTTTAGACTGTGGGGGAAACCGGAGCACCCGGAGGAAACCCACGCGGACACGGGGAGAACATGCAAACTCCGCACAGAAAGGCCCTCACCGGCCACGGGGCTCGAACCCAGACCTTCTTGCTGTGAGGCGACAGCGCTAACCACTACACCACCGTGCCGCCCTACAGAAATAATGTTTAACTATTTTGATGAGCTCAGAATTATTTAAAAATAAACACTGAAACACTGCTTTATTCGCTGAGTGTTCAATAATTCCTTTGCAGCAATGACAACTCTGTGTTGTCTCGGGTGTGTCTCTCCAAGCTTTAATTTTGGCATTTTCTCCCATTCCTCAACACAAACTTTCTCCAACGCCACCTTTTTTTACAAACCACTCTTTTGTAGTTTTTGCCCTGTGCTTTAGACAGGCTTGTAGTACTTGAGTCCAGGACTTGAGTCTGACTCGTGCCCTAATTTTAAGGACTTGTGACTCGACTTGGACTTGAGCGCTGATGACTCGGACTTGGACTCGGACTTGTGCATTAACGGCCAATATAAAAACTGTACGAAAAGGACCATCCAGACTGGAAATGTGTTGCAAGAATTAAAATCGAAGTAACTGTTTATTTGAAAAAAAAGACGAAAAGGACCATCCAGACTGTTGCCAGCAACAAGTCCAAAAGCCAGGGTCTGTCATGGTATGGGATTATGTCACTGCCCTTGGCAAAGGTAACTTACACTTCTGTGATGGCAGCATTAATGCCGAAAAGTACATTGAGATTTTAGAGTAACATATGCTGCCTTCAGGATGACAGAGATATTTCAACAACACAGTGCAAAACCACATTCTGCACACATTACAAAGGCATGGCTGTGGAAGAAGAGGGTGCCTGTCCCCTCTGTTCCAAACAGAGAATGTGTGGTGAATTTCAAAACAAAAAAATATATAATGATGATGACCCCGTACTGTTCAATACCTGAATACCTGTTTGCAGGAAGAATGGGACAAAATAACACCTGAAACGCTTCATCACTTGGTGTCTTCAGTCCCTAAACATCTTTTAAGTGTTGTGAGAAGGAAATGGCAACATTATAAAGTGCTAAATGTTTTACCATCCCAACTTTTTGGAAATGTGCTGCAAGAATTAAAATCGAAGTAATTGTTTATTTTGAAAAAACAACAACAACAATACAATTCATGAGGTAAAACATCAAATAATGTACTGCTGTATTGTTTTGAGTGCAATACAGGTCAAAGATTATTTGCAACTCATTGTTTTCAGTTTTAATTTCAATTTCAACATACCATCCCAACTTTTTCTGATTTAGGGTTGTATTTATACTCACACCTGTGCACTCAAACCTCCCAGTAGGAGGCTCTCAGACCATGAGAAAGGGTGTTGTGTGTATTTTTCCATAAATATTAATATCACTGATGGTGGTAAGACAATTGCTTAATAAGTTTTACAATTGCTATCTATTAATCAAAAGAAAGGATGACGCAGGAGAATTATAGTTTTAAAATTATGTGGAAATGCCTTGTATTTGTAGAAATGTGCAACACTATTATGTTTAGGGTGTGTTGTTTTGAGTTTCTGCTGGGAGTATACCATTTAGTAAAAAAATTCAGATGGTGTGTGTGTGTGAGAGAAAGAGAGAGAGAGAGAGAGAGAGAGAGAGAGAGAGCATTAAAACTATTTAGGATAATTTGTGTAATTTATATTTTCTAATTCTCACCTCTAAACTCCAGTAGAATGGCCCTGAGCAGCTGCCACATGCCCGACTGGTATTCTCCCTGAAAGAAACCGCCCTTAATGGTCCTTTCCCGCCCTCGCCATGCCCACACAGCTCCACCATTGCCAGTTCCTGCGCCAGGTCCAACTGGTTCATTGAGCGGTGCCAGCCCTGTGATGGTGACCGACGTCGTATCCCATTTGACCGAGAGATTTGACCTTTGACCTGCATGCGGCCTGAGCTCTCGCTGCGGAAAGTTTCATGGGGGTTGGCACGGGGCACAGCTCGCCCTCGCTCATTAGGGAGGGAGAAGGCTACTTGGGTTGGGCATGAGCTGGGGAAAAAGTAGCGTGATGTTGATGGCGAGTATCTGGAGGGCTGAGGATGACCTTGAGAGATAAAAGTCTGGCTGTGGTCATAAGGGTTAAAGGGACCATAAGGATCATAGGGGTCATATGGGCGGAAAGGGCTGAGGAGAGTAGAGCCTGTCGTGTATTTGGGAGATGAGAATACTGGAGACATGATGAAGAGGTGGGTGGAGGGATTTATATTTGCAGAAGAATGATCCAAACTGTAAGAATACAGCAAATACAGATAAGAGGATTGCAGCCATAATAAAACATATGCTATTTATTATGGTTATAGCAGCTGACTATATTTTAAACAAGATGATATGGATCCACTATGTTATCCTCTGTGAAATATACTCACCTATATTGTGAAATGACCACCAAATTATGGGAAGTAAGAATTAGCCATTTTTAATCATCAGCTAAACAAGAGTCTATGATCGTTTATGGGTACATGTCAGAAATTATTCCTTATTTACTCACAGCCTCATTATTACTAACCTACATAATTACTACCTATTCATGCTAGAACACGAATGTAGCAGGTGACAATTGAAAAACATCCAAAGCTTGAATCATGATTTATGATCTTACCCTAATATTGTACTGAAAAACAGTCCCACGTGTTTAATGGACCTGTTCTCACTGGGCAGCATTTTAACTGAAAAAGGGTGTTATTTCTGTCTGCAATGTTTCATCAGTTTCGCCATTGAATCATAAGTGAGCAAAATCACCAGCATGACTTTGCTGCCAAGGGTTCATGCAATTCTGCAATGTTTTTCCAAAATAAGAAGCACTAGAAGACATCTGTCCTTATGCTGCTTTCCAAATGGGATAGCTATTATATCAGCATGTCAGGATGCCCACTAAGCCAGCCTCTTCCTGAACACAAGACATTTTGAGTAGACTGTAAGCCAGTACAAATTTTACAGATTTGCAACAGTACAACTACAGAGAATGATGCAAGGCAGATGTTTAAAGAAATATTTTGTTATCTATAAGAAAAACAGAGACAGATATTATCGAAAAAATGCTGACAGGTTTGTAACCAGTATGGCTCTTTTGTAATTGTAATGTTTAAAATTATTGAATGAAGTATGCAAAACTACAGAGAAATTAATTAAAAGAAACAAATTGTGTTGGTAAGGTACTGAGCTACGATAAGCCAACAGAAGAGATTCAATATGACATAGCATCGATTCTACAATTCTTTCGAACTGTACTGGAAGGATGAACAATGCTCTTCCATAGTATAATCCCTCAGTTTTGATGGTGGTGGTGGAGAGAACTGACAAGCACGACAGTGCAAAATTTACACAGCAAACAAAATTTATCATCATAGGATAAAGGCGATCAGTCAGAAGGGCGCTAAGGGGACAAAGTGGACCAAACCATAGCAACAAAATGCCCAACACAGCATAACATTCATTCATTCATTTTCTATGCCGCTCATCCATTGCAGGTTGCGTCTGAGCTGGAACCAATCCCAACTGACATTGGGCGAGAGGCAGGGTACACCCTGGACAGGTCATCAATCTATCACAGGGCTAATACAGAAAGACTGGACTGTGAGAGGAAATCTGGGCCTCCAGTGGAAACTCATACACAGGTACAAGGAGAACATGAAAATTCCACTCATGCCCCTTTTCCACCAAAGCAGTTCCAGGGCTGGTTCGGGGCCAGTGCTTAGTTTGGAACCGGGTTTTCTGTTTCCACTGACAAAGAACTGGCTCTGGAGCCAGAAAAACCGGTTCCAGGCTAGCACCAACTCTCTGCTGGGCCAGAAGAAAGAACCGCTTACGTCAGCGGGGGGGCGGAGTTGTTAAGACCAAGGTTTATGCAAACGTAGCGACGTAACTGACGTATACAGCGATGTAATGACATATACAACGACGTAACTGATGTATACAGCGACGTAATGACGTGGCTTCGCTTAGCACCGAGAGCTATGGAAAAGCAAACTGGTTCTCAGCTGGCTCACAAGTTGAACGAGTTGTGAACCAGCCTTGGAACTGATTTGGTGGAAAAGGGGTATCAGAAAGGCCCCGGTCAACAAACAGGTTTGAACCCAGAACTTGCCTGCTGTAAGGTGACAGTGCTAATCATTGCACCACTGTGCCACCCACAGCATAACAGCCACTGTTAATTCCTTTGTCATGTCTTTGTTTACATCAGTTTGGAAATTAAAGTGAAATGCAACACTTAACTAGAAGGGCACTTGGTAGAGGGCATACCTCTGCCAAGCCATATATTATCAACATTAAAATCAAATCACATGAACTATGGATAATACTAAAGCTGTACACCAAATTTGATCAAAATCCACTCACTACTTTTTGAGTTACGTTGGGAAATAGTGTTGTAGTCAAGACCACCTAAACCGAGACCAAGTCATGACCAAGACCAGAGTGTATCGAGACCGAGACAAGACTAAGACATTGAGGGGTTGAGACAAAGTCAAGACCAAGACCAGAGGCAGGGCAAGACCGAGTCAAGACCAGAACCAGGCCAGTAGGTGTGAAGAGGGGGTGGGAAGGGGTGAGAGCCATTAACAGTAACGAATATTTCAAATTAGCAGTCATGTTACTGGCTGCATTTGAAGTAGGAAATTTTACATCCAATCACAGTCATGAAGTTAACAAATAAATCAGACAATGCATAGGCCATTTAGTGAAATCCCTGCAGTTGTGGTCTTGAAATAAAATCCTGAGTCCTATATGCCCGAGACCGAGACAGGACCAAGTAAAAATGAGGTCGATTCTGAGACGAGACCAAGACCTTCAAAAAGTGGTCTTGAGATCGGTCTCAAGTACACCACCACCATCCGGAAAAGACCAAAAAAAAATCCTGGATCTACATACAGATTTGCATCAAAATATAATAAATTGGTCCTTGGCTCAGGGCCCACCTTTCCTCAAAATTTCATTCAAAATCCGTTCACTATTTAGCTATTGAATTATGTTGGGAATAAGCGAGCAAACAAACAGACAAACGGAGGCGAAAACATAACCTCCTCCAACAAACTTGGCAGAGGTAATTACAGTTAGCTGGATTTTTTTTTTTTTTACACAAAGTTGTTATGAAGCAATTCAAATATTCCTCAACCTGTTTCTCTTGTTCACTGGGATCATGCAATATTCCTTTAAAAGGAATGTATGTAGGTATTTGTCCATGTGCACTCTTAAAAATGTGGAACGGTGGTCTATCCTCATCTCATCTCATCATCTCTAGCCGCTTTATCCTGTTCTACAGGGTCGCAGGAAAGCTGGAGCCTATCCCAGCTGACTACGGGCGAAAGGCAGGGTACACCCTGGACAAGTCGCCAGATCATCACAGGGCTGACACATAGACACAGACAACCATTCACACTCACATTCACACCTACGGTCAATTTAGAGTCACCAGTTAACCTAACCTGCATGTCTTTGGACTGTGGGGGAAACCGGAGCACCCGGAGGAAACCCACGCGGACACGGGGAGAACATGCAAACTCTGCACTCTGCCGGCCCTCGCCGGCCACGGGGCTCGAACCCGGACCTTCTTGCTGTGAAGCGACAGCGCTAACCACTACACCACCCATGGTCTATCCTTTTCAGAAAAAAAAAATACTCAATGCATCATTCTCTGTGCTAGAACTGTGAATCTGTACTGCTGAGAACAATCCCTTCAAAATGAAGCCAAATAAAGGAATATAACAATTATTCTAAGTAATGGTATGTGTTTCTGAAATGATTCATTTCTATGAGTCACTCTGAAATATGGCTCTTAAATGAATCACTAGTGTCTGTGATCAATATGTTAATCCATAAATACAGTATATGTGAAGAAGACAGCGTTGAAATTGAACTTAGAGTTGGTCCTGTTGAAAGAAAAAAAAAAAAGAGTCAAAAATGAAAAGAAAAAAAAAAAGCACAAGATGGGAATAATTTCTGGAAAGAGCCCACAGTGGTTGTTGCTCAGTGTTCGGTTCGGTTCTGTCCGGTTCCACACGCTGCCGTTGCTATAAACACTCCGAGGCTCGGAAGTTGGCTGACTCTCTCCGTTTTGGAGCAAATATTTCATTTCAAATGGTTCATACTATTAGAGGATATCAAGCCGAAGTGATAATAGCGCTAGCTGACTTTGACTATTGATGAATAAAGCAGGTTATGTCACACTTTATGGCCTACAAACTAATCCTGCCGCTTTCTCTTTGCTCTGCAGAACCCAAAGATTCCTCCTTACCAGCAGAGATCCGGTTCATCCTCGCTGTTCTCCGCCAAAATGGACCCTGAATTCCTGCAGAACCGTCAGTGTGATCCTGGCTCCGAGAAGCGTGTATTAATGATGGAGCAAGAAAAACAACAACAAAAAAACCCTGCTGGGGTTTAACTGTAGTCAAGCCAAGGTACCGCCCCCAAGCTGTCGCCATGGCGACGTGGCTGACAAACGCGGAAATGAGTTTGTCGAAACACTCAGGGACCACTTTATTAGTTCCATCTCCTTTATACCTTTACTTATCCCCCGCTATTATACATACAAGACACGTTTTCGATGGAACAAAAACGTGCGCTCTATTCCCTTCGAGCAGGTTTCATTCATTTGGCTTGATCGCGCTTATCCTACGTGTATTACGTCACTCTACCTCATAGAGAATGAGCGTTGAATATGGTTTACGATTTTGCACGGTTGTCAAGACAACGTGACGTCACACGTCGGAGCTGATGCGAATATCCAATGAGGAAGTTTTCTGCTGTGCATGCGCAGAAGCATCTCTTTGTTGGCTGGGAAAGATACGTTGAACAACCGAAAGGCTACCAAGCCTTCATTAGAGATTCTTCACACATCTCATCTCATCTCTAGCCGCTTTATCCTGTTCTACAGGGTCGCAGACAAGCTGGAGCCTATCCCAGCTGACTACGGGTGAAAGGCGGGGTACACCCTGGACAAGTCGCCAGGTCATCACAGGGCTGACACATAGACACCCATTCGCACTCACACCTACGGTCAATTTAGAGTCACCAGTTAACCTAACCTGCATGTCTTTGGACTGTGGGGGAAACCGGAGCACCCGGAGGAAACCCACGCGGACACGGGGAGAACATGCAAACCCCACACAGAAAGGCCCCTGTCGGCCACTGGGTTCGAACCCAGGACTTTCTTGCTGTGAGGTGACAGCGCTAACCACTACACCACCGTGCCACCCTCTTCACACATATTTACAAGAGAAAAACATATCAACGGACATCGATAAACTGGAAAAGAAAGTGTAGTATAATAATAATAGGGCGGTGCAGTGGTTAGCACTGTTGCCTCACAGCAAGAAGGTGCTGGGTTTGAGCCCATGTGGCTAGCGAGGGCCTTTGTGTGTGGAGTTAGCATATTCTCCCCATGTCTGCTGGGGTTTCCTCTACAGTCCAAAGGCATGCAGGTTAGGTTAATTGTTGGCTCTAAATTGACCGTAGGTGTGAATGTGAGTGTGAATGGTTGCTTGTCTCCATGTGTCAGCCCTGCGATGATCTGGCGACTTGTTCAGGGTGTACCCTGCCTCTCGCTCATAGTCAGCTGGGATCGGCTCCAGCTTGCCCATGACCCTGTACAGGATAAGGGGCTACAGATGATGGATAGATGATGATGATAATAATAATGTTTTTTTTTTCCGTGGTATATCAGATATATTCCATTCAGCTAGCATGATACTGAACCTGTCTTCCACTCGTTCCGTATCATGCTAGCTGAATGGAATATATCTAATATACCACTCAACGCCAGCCAATACTACTAAAGGAAGGCTGTCTGTCTCTCTGTCTGTTCACCTATGCAAATCAACATAGCTGGACACACATACTCCATACTTTGCACATGGATTGGTGACACCCCAGAGGGGCCCGAGACAACATTTTCGATTTTCCAAAACATGGGATTAGTGCTAATCCAACACACTATTCATTTCCCATAGGCTACATGCTAGCATGCTGCGTGCAGCCTTGGCTGGGAATCCCGTCCCTGACTCGCCTGAGAGTTTCGATTGTACGGGACCTTGCAATCAGCGCACCTCGCAGATACTTCCGCTAGGGTCGAGTCTATGTCACTGATGAGATGCAGGGAGCGATTTTGCCCCTGTGAAGAGCACCATTCAGAGGAAATCAGGTTCACGGGCAATAACTACTAGTCATTTCATCATATCGAGTATACTTATACCCTTTTTGTTCAGTCTATAGGGGTACAATCTCTTACAATCTCTCTAGTGATGGCTTAGTGGTTGGAAGCATTTTTTTTTTTTGCTATATTTCTTTTATAATTCTAAAAATGAATAAATCAAATGCTCTGACAGTAAAAAGAAATCTGTTGTTTGTGGCAGTCGCAGGGCTGTAAAAAGTCCATACCTGCCTGCACTCTGCCCATGCTCTCATTGTATGTGACTGGAGTCTTCCACAAGGCTAGGCAGACATACTGCAAAAGCCATGGGGCTAGTCGACAGTTGTGAGTACTAGCAATAGCCATGTTAATTATTTACATTCATTATGATAATGTCAGGTGTTTTCTTACATCTGAATGAGATGTAAGGTTATGACTAAGATGTGCTATGCTCCTCCCCCAACACTAACGTTCATGGACTCGTCCTCCAGCAGTAGTCAGGCAGTGCGCATCCATGTGTTTTGGAGGAGGGGCTTTGGAGGGAGGGATGAATGGAAGGGGTGGGATTTTTCAGTTGGAAACCTTCAAAATCTAGCTTACTCTGGCTCGTTATTCCAAAATGACCTACCCTAGCTTTAAGGCTTTGAGCTACTGATCAGTTCAAACCCAGTTTCTCCAAACTGCTACAGTTGAGTCCTCAAGCAAGGCCCTTAATCCTTAACTGTTTAAATGCATACTCTCTCAATCTTAAGTCATAACAAAGTAAACCATGCAACATCACTGGTGGTTGAAAATAGTCAATCAAAATGTCAAACCAACAGCAGCGCTGCGGTCAGAAAATGATCCTGATGAAGGCATAGACAGCCATTAATAATTCATTTATTCATTCATCTTACGTTAGTGCTTTATCCTGATCAGGGTGGTGGTTGATCCAGAGCCTATGGCAGGAGTGCTAGGCATGAGGCAAAAATACACACTAGATGGAATGTGGGATGGGATGAGTTCATTGCAGGAGGAAGATCAGGTAGGGAAAGTAAACAGAGTTACTGTTGGATTAAAAATATCAAACCAACAACAATGCTGTGGTCACCAAACTGACACCAATGACAGGATAGAGGACCATTAATAGTGTGTTGTCTCTAACTGTAGACCCAGAAGGTAGGTGTGTCTGTCGTCAGTAAGTGCATACAGTGTTTAACAACCCTAGCAACGCTGGTGTGTGAACACAAAGGAGAGAAACACACTCAAGCATTCATAAGAGGAAATACACACATTGACAGAGTTACATTTTTGGCATGGAAACCTTCTGACTAACTAAACACTCTGAAATAGAACCAAAGTGGGTTGAATGATGTAAAGCGCTTGCTTTATTCTTAAAGAAACGTGTGATCATAAAATTGTCCTACAGTAACAGTGAAATCCTCATTAAAGGAGGGTGTAGACACAGACATTTCCATTTATCAGTAACTTGGAGTTCATTGTAGTGTCCATGCATCTGATCCCAAACATTTCTCTGTGTTTCCATCTGCTCAAGTGGTTTTATATATAAAGTCTAATCTGCATGTGCATACAGTATAACTTATTCACCCACTGCTGTAACCTAATAAATGGTGATCTTCTCAAACTATTCAGCATCACAGTACAAGATAATAGTACACGTTCATTAAAAAAGGTCAGTATATACAGGTTTAATGACTAACCCTGTAAAAACATGTCTACTTAAGGACAAACAAAATACTTATGTTGGTTTTGGAACATATTTCCTCTCCTCCAAGGGGTGCGATTTTATTTCACAAGTATCATGGGTATACCAAGTAATATGATGGGACTTAATCATCCAGTACTCATCAGTGACATTCTCAATATTTCAAACATGACAAATACTTTTCCAGCAGTGATTAATCTGAAAAATACTTCAATATGGCAAAAGGGAAATTAAATAATTGACAAAGTTGAGAACTTGAATAGGATGAAATTCTTTTTTTAAAAAAAAATCAAATATAAATATGTCACTGAGAATTTTAACCACTCATTGCAACATAATCGCCCTCAAGGTGGTGTTTATCAGACATCATAATCTACTAAACTGCATCTCACTAATCTCTCTTTGCTAATCTGTGTATTTAGTAGCTGAACATCTATATCTAACAAAATCAGATGGATTTTTCCTTTTTTTTTTTTTGGGCTGCATGTGTTTGCTAATGGCAAGGTTCTTTTGAACAAGGGTTTAGAAGGTGGATCTATTTTACACATGCTGACTTGCTTTTAAAGTGTCCATGCAGCAGAATGAGGAGTGTTTAATCACAGTTCTTTGCAGTGTGTGGTTAAAACATGCACTCCTCCTCTCCTTGGTTTCTCTCTATCTTGCTTTCTCAGCCCCCCTTGTTTTTGCCGCCTCTCCTCAGCACGGCCATGGTTTAGTTGGCGTTAAGCTCTGCTGGAGAAAAGCACAGAGGCGTGTGTGTGTGTATCAGAAGCATGACGCAGATACCAATGGCAACCAGGGGAGCGAGGGGCTGGAGATCTGTGCTGGAACTGGTAGCTATAGAAAAAGAGAGAGAGGAAAAGATGTGTGGGATCAGTCAGTGCAAAGTCAGAGGAGAAAGATAGAGAGAGTCAGAGGAAAAGAATCAGAACAAGTCAGAGATAGATAGATAGATAGATAGATAGATAGATAGATAGATAGATAGATAGATAGATAGATACCCTCCTGAATCTCTGATATACATGATCAGATATATGGATGGATAGACAAATAAATAGATAAACCCATGCTGAATTTGATGGATATATGGATGGTGTGTGTGTGTGTGTGTGTGTGTGTGTGTGTGTGTGTGTGTGGTTGAATGGGTGAGATGGATGGATGGATGGATGGACAAAACATGTGATATGTAATATGTAACCATTTTCCCAGCTTTAAACAATTTCCCAGCTTGGGATCAATAAAGTAAATCAATCTATCTATCTATCATTTTACTCTCAGACGCTGATACAGGTGAACAGTGTGTTGTGTCCGTGATGTTGGAATAGCATGGTCTATGAGATGCATGGTGTTTACATATTGTGTGTTCTCTGCTTATGTCATACTACTTGCATGCATTTTGGTTTAGAGTTACAGGAAATTGGCAGAACCCAGTGGTGTCGTTAGGCCCTATCACTTGGGGCTATAGCCCCGGGTATTTTGAGCCTTGCCCTGGGTATTTTCGCCCTCAAAAACAGTAAGAGATTAATAGAAAACAACTGACTGAAACAGATCAGAACTTGACTTGCAGCATTCGAAGATGGAGGGGGGGAACACGGGAGAAGTGGTGATGGGGTGGACACAATTAAGCACTGCACAGTGTACATACAAAATTTTGGTAACCACCAACAGAACAACAACATTCAGAACTGGTTGGAAGACGACTTCAAAAAACCAATCTACTATTGTTGGATTTTTCAAGATGAAAACAGGTGGTAAGTCATTGACCGTGGGTGTATATATAGAATGTATCAGCAATGTAACCTATCGAATTATGTTGATGCACAAAAACTTCTCAGTGTAACCTGTTTATGTTGAATTTACAGCGTAAGGTCTGTATGATTAGTGTGCCAGGCTAGCTCAAAAGTTCGAGTGGTTAAATGAATATCTACAGTAGCGGTCTATTTGCCCCGACTAAGTTTATTTAACAGGTCAACAACAATTCGTGTTCATGTAGACACCAATAGTTTCCCTAATATAATTTAATCATATATGTTTTATTGCTACATGTAGCAGACAGAACCAGCCAGCTGACAATCCCATAGCCAGCCTTTGGCATAGTAGTCACATATAGGGATAAAATAGTTTTTTTGTTTTGCCATGCAATATTAATGTCAACATAAATTTGTGTTGTCAAGACACCACAAATGAGCTTCTGCAGTCAACTGAGCCTGGATGCATTGGAGAAAATGGTATTTATGTATGGGGCAGCACAGTGGTGTAGTGGTTAGCACTGTCGCCTCACAGCAAGAAGGTCCTGGGTTCGAGCCCAGCGGCCGATGAAGGCTTTTCTGTGTGGAGTTTGCATGTTCTCCCCGTGTCTGCGTGAGTTTCCTCCGGGTGCTCCGGTTTCCCCTATAGTCCAAAGACATGCAGGTTAGGCTAATTGGTGGCTCTAAATTGACCATTGGTGTGAATATGAGTGCGAATGGCTGTTTGTCTCTATGCGTCAGCCCTGTGATAACCTAGCGACTTGTTCAGGGTGTACCCCGCCTCTTGCCCATAGTCAGCTGGGATAGGCTTCAGCTTGCCTGCGACCCTGCATAGGATAAGCGGCTACAGATAATGGCTGGATAGTATTTATGTATGTGTATAATGTGTGAGAGAAACTTGGAAGATGTGATGTCATCTGGGAGTTTGAATGTTGCAATATAAGAATGTAGATTAGAATGTCTCTTTTCGGTCCTAAAAGAGAGATATGTGAGTGAAAAATATATATATTTTTATTAAACTGATGATAAATTTTGCTAGTTATATTTAGTAGTCAGTTGACACATGTCTCAGTTTCCTGAGACATTATGGGTGTTGATGTGTGTCAGGTCAGGTTGGAATCACCTGCTACTGGTAACATGTAACCCAGTATGACCTGCCACATGGACAAGTGATTGGCGTCTAAACCGGCTCCCCCACCAGCGCTTTGCTGGTGAGGAGGGTGGCATGACACCCAGCTAAAAACAATATTTGACAAAGGGCCGATGAGCTCCTTGTGAGCAAACAGCCATCATGCACAACAACTGCTATATTCAGCTGTAAGGGCAGTCCATAATGACGGATCCTGGCCAGTTGCTGCACCTGAGTACATCGCCTGTACGTTGCATTTATGTACCTATAGTCATTGATATTCCTTGGGAATAGAGGGGGATTTCGGACCAGCACAACTCTGTTACCCGTAAATTTATTGTGCAGGTTACTTTCTCCCTGGAAAAGTCCTACAGCGAGGGGTGAATGACTACGAAGGCAGGTGGAGGATACCACTGAAAGCCTCTAGCCACAAGTCTCCACATAGGTGGCTTGGGCGTGACGGTTGTTTTTGCAACCAACTTGAGCAATGGCTCAATTCCTATCCTACCCAAGCGACAAAGCAGCCCACTGGGACAGCACTGCTTTCCCCAGAATGGGAGGGGAAGAGAAAAAGATTCCTCAACAAAGCTCGCTCACTACTTACATCTGCTCGCTTACCGTGGCAAGCCGATTATCCAACTCCTGTGGTCAACCAAGCAAGAAAGAAATCAGAAAGATCAGAAAGGGCAAAGATGATATCAACATTGCAACATGGAATATCTGCACTCATCAGGACAACCCAAACAACTTAGAACATCGCACTGCCATAGTGGCAAAAGAACTTGATCACTACAATATTGACATAGCAGGTCTATGTGAAACATGCTTACCAGAATCCTTGCAGCTTGAGGAATGCAGATCTGGGTACACAATTTTCTGGTGTGGACTCCCAGAAAATGAGCCAAGACAATCAGGAGTTGGCTTTGCAGTCTGTAACCAACATCTCCAACTAATCGACAAGCTCCCCCAAGGGATTAATGACAGGCTTATATCCACACACCTGAAGGTACCTGCAGGCTATGTAACAAATCAGTAGCACCTATGCTCCCATCATGATGTACCCGGAAGAGGCCAAAGAGGATTTCTACGAACAGCTTAGCAACCTCAGCCAATCATCTAAGTTGTTCTTACTTGGCAGTTTCAATGCTCATGTGGGGGCAGACCATATGGCATGGAACAGGGTCATCAGCCATCATGGTATTGGCAAGGAGAACTCTAATGGTACTCTACTACTAACATTCTGTGCTGAGAAACAACTGGTCATAACCAACACGCTCTTCCAGCAAAAAATGAGCTTCAAATCAACATGGAGGCATCCATGCTCTGGTCATTGGCATCAGATTGACTTCATCATCATCATCAGGCAGTGTGACTGGCATAATGTCAAGCTCACACGAGCTGCCAGAATCCTTGCAGCTTGAGGAATGCAGATCTGGGTACACAATTTTCTGGTGTGGACTCCCAGAAAATGAGCCTACAGCTTGTTACCTGCTTCTCGGACCATGCTCTTTTTTGCAGTAAAGTCTCTATTGCCTTTAACAGAAACACAAACACCAAAAAGTCTAGCATGCAAGGAAAGTAGACGTTGCAAAACTCACAAACTATGAGGTGAGAGACCTCCTGAAAGATAAAATTTCAACTGCTCTGAGGGGTGTTGCGAACTCGGACTATGACTCCACAAAACACCACTGGGACAATCTTCATGAGAAAATCTATAATGCTGCTACAGACACAGTTGGGTTTACCAAAAAAAAAAAAAAAGCACAAGGACTGGTTTGATGAGAACAATGTGTCTGTGAGTTGTCTGCTTGATGAACTCCTTTCATGCCGCGTACATGAATGATAAGAAGTCACAAGCAAAGAAAGAGCGTTACAACAAAACTAAGCAAAATGTACAAGTCAAACTGCACAAGATGAAGAACACTTGGTGGATGGAGAGATCTAGGGAACTAAAGGCTGCTTCTGACCCAAAGGATGTGAGAACGTTCTTCAGTGAGCTGAAAGCTGTGTATGGCCGATCCTCTAGGGGTACAGGCCCTCTTCTCAACCTGGAAGGGCAGTCTCTTGTCAAAGAACCAGATCTTATCTTAGAGTGATGGGCAGAACACTTTAACCACCTCTTAAACCTCCAGTCATGTATCTCTGGAGATGCCCTCGCTGGAATAATACAGAGTCCAATGATTGAGGAACTCGACAACACCTCAACCCCTACTGAAACACTGAAGGTGATTTAACAACTCCAAAGTGGAAAAGTTCCTGGTGAGGACAGCATACCACCAGAAGTGTATAAGCATGGTGGTGATATGCTTGCAGTAGACCTAACTTGACTGTTCAAATGGGTCTGGGAAGAGGAAGCAGTCACACAAGATTTCAAAGATGTATTGCTTATCCATCTGTATAAGAACAAAGGCAATAGGCGGGTGTGTGAGAACCACTGAGGCATTTTGCTCCTGACCATCGCTGGCAAAGTTTTTGCCAAAGTGATCGTCAACCGCTTTACGTGGGGGGACATGGACTACATCCTCCCAGAGAGCCAGTGTGGCTTCAGATCCAGCAGAGGTACCACTGACATGTCCAAAGAAAAATGCAGTGAACAAAATCACAACCTATACATGGTGTTTATCAGTCAAGCAGTGCTTTTGGCAGACTGCACCATAGACTCTGGTCAGACCGTAGTATTCGCTTCAGCACCAAGATCACTGTCTACCGAGCAGTAGTTTTATCCATGCTTCTATACGGTTGTGAATCTTGGACCTGGTACAGCTAACATTTGAAGAAACTAGACCAGTTCCACCTCAGATGCTTCTGGAAGATCCGTGGCATTTCATGGAGGGACAAAGTGCCGAACCCCGCCATTCTTGAGCACTGCGGTGTGAAAGGTGTCGAGGCACTTCTAATAAAGAATCAACTTCGCTGGGCAGGCCACGTTGTTTGCATGGACAATAGACAGATACCAAAGGTCCGAAGCTATGGGGAGCTAGTAGAAGCCAGCACACACAGGGAGGCCAGTACAAATCCTACAAAGATGTGCTGAAGTCCAACCTTAAGGCTTGCGACATACCAGTTGATACGTGGGAAGAGTTGGCTCTGAACGGCGATCAACTTGCTACGCTGGTGTAGAATGCTTCAAACACCGTCGCATCAACAAGATCTAGGAACGTCAAGTAGCCAATCATGCGAATGCCAACGTTCAGGAACCAGTTACTGCTGACTTTATCTGCCTGGATTGCCAGCGTCATTGCCACTCAAGGATTGGCCTTTTCAGTCACCAAAGGACTCATAAACACCGGCTGTGATGAGTTAGCCAAGAGAAAGGAGATCCGCCAAAACCTATGGCTCAGTCCCTCATGGGTGTTTATAATAACTTAACAATAAGGAGACAGAAACTGAAGTGAAGTACAGTACATAAATTTAAAAAGAGCAGTGCAAAAATCACTCAAAGATGTCATAACCTTTGAATGTGTGTGGGTGATAATATTTATTGTAAAGTTAGGTATAACCTCCCCATCCTATCGATGTCAATCTCCCTTAAAAGATACAAGCCCCAGGAAAGCTGGACTTAGCCCCTGGTCTTTTCAATAGTTAGAAATGCCCCTGGCACTGCCATAACCTGTTAATTGTTATGATTGTGCAAGAACAACACACTGACATGGAATATACTGAGAAGGTGTTTGTGTGAGTGGAAGGGTTTTTTTTTTTGGTGCCTTAAAATGCTTAAAGGAAAGCTCTGGGATTTTTTAACCTGGGTCCCATTTTCCCATCTCATTGGGTCCAAATATTTACTAGGGACAAAAATGATCAAAATCGATCTAGTACCAAGTTAGAAGACTATGACCAGCAACCGCAAAACAGCTATTCAGTGTAATTCTATGGGGCAATCATCCATGTCAAAGTAAACTGCTTGTTTTAGTCACTGACAGGCTCATAATGTTATAAGAAGTGTCTGACAACATGGAAAGAATCCAGACAGAGATACATCTGTGTCTGTTTATCTCAGTAACTGTAAAGAAACTGTAGAAAATGACTGTTTCTACACTCATTGTTTTCTTTTTCTCTTCTTCCAGTCTCTGACACAGTGGCTGTATTTCAATTATCACATGGGTGCTGTTTTCTGATGTTTACAAAAGAAGCAGTCATGGAGAATTTGTGATGAAATCAATTTCCAAAGTAATTTAGCCGATTACGACAATATGAATGAGTGTCTAACGTCATGGAAAGGATCCCTTTTGTAACTGCATCATTATGAGTCATTATGAGTCGGTCAGTTCCAAGAACAAGTGCTTTACTTTGATGTGGTTGATTTCCCCATAGAATTTCATTGCATAGCCATTTTGAGGTTACTGGTTATAGTGGTCTAACTCAATACTGGACCAATTGTGATCATTTTTGTTCCTAGTAAATATTTGGACCTAAAGAGATGGGAAAATAGGGCCCAGGTTTAAAAAAAAAAAAAGGACCCTATGGGTACATGTGGCTACTGCTTATAAATAAAATTGTTTTCTGATACCATGTCCATACAGTAAATATAGCATATATATTTACTCTATGAGGCGGTAGCCACAAAAATGAAGCGTAATCCAAAAATGAACAATTTAAAAATCGCAGAAGTAAAATATACCAAGTGTCTGTACTTTATATTATTCTACTCTTACAGTTTTCGAATCTGAAACCTCCAAACCGAGGCTGACATACACACGCTGTCGCATACATGTCAACCTATACGGAATGTCCGTATTTTATACGGATTTGATTCAATAAACGTAGTATACGGGCGTATAAATAAAGTGATACGGATTCTTTAAAAAAACTTCAATATTTATTTAGAGCTATAATCAATTCCCACAATGATAAAAGAGCGCATAACATTTACAAACGTACTGTACACCACAGAAAGCACAGACAGCCAGTAAAGAGTCTTATAAAATCGCGCATTATCTTGTGGTAGCGAGACTTCATTCCACTTTTGATCATGCGCACACCGCATTGCGAGAATCCCGCCAACCGTAAAGTCATAGACATATAAACATAGACGCCGCCTTCTGCGTAGAATCATACGTCATCCTCGCCGCCATATTGGATGTGGCAAAGTGGAGATTCTTCAACCGTCTCTGGTATAGCGTCTAGACAGTAGCCGAGAATAAAGATGCCTCATTCATGTGCTGCGTTTAACTGTACCAACAGGTTTACCGTCCAAACGAGATCACATGGGATTACCTTTCACAGGTGAGACTGGAAAAATACTTTTCACTGTATTTGGTCATTATAACGTAATTTTACGAACAGATTTTCCTGACTTTGTGGCTAATATGAAGTCTCGTGCATAATAGCCGCTTGGTGAAACCTGTCTCCAAACAACGAAGTATTTCCTTCGAAACTACGCTGATAACACTTTGTGTTTTTGTCAAACATTGGAGCTTTGTATTCATTCTGAAGGTTTATTGTTATTAATATTGAATAAAAAGTAACTGGGATATATCATTGTTAATTATCATTCAAATTTTAGGTAAATTATTTTAACTTGCATCTTATACGGATTTTATAAGGGAAATACGGATTTTTGAGGTTGGTTATACAGGTTTGATTGACCAAAGGTTGACATGTATGCTGTCGCCATGACCGAAACTCTTATTTCCCGGAAAAGGCCCAGCACTGGAGCTCAGTGGTCTCTTTTCAACAACTTCCCGTAACAACTCGGAAGTGCGTCACATCTCCATCACACATGGGACCACTGGCTGAAGAGGGCGAGGAAAGGGGGACAACCTGGAGTATATTTTAAAATAGGAATGCACTTTCCCTCAGTAATAAGCATAAACATGTCTAAAAGCAATTTCTTTACTCTAGTCCATTTATTTCAAATGGTGAACCGAATTGTATACACTCACCGGCCATTTTAATTGGAACACGTGTATGCGCATGTGCAGTGCGTGATTGTTACACTAATTCTTAAAACACGATGACATAGTGGCTACAGCCTCTATGTGAGACAGTAGCCACAAAAATCCTGGGGGTTTTCTTTTAAAGTCAATCATGGTAATGAATAAGCCATAATTTTCATCATTTTTTAAAATAACTTGTTTGTCGAAAACAAGTTTTGTGTGTGTATGAGTGTTTGTGGTGCTCACCGCGGCAACTCTTCCCATCTCTCTGCAGCATTCCAGTCACACAGCTACACACTGGGCCTGATACCTGACTAGTGCAGATCTGCTCACAACCTCCATTATCCTGCTCACACCAGTCTGATTCTGCAACACACACACACACACACACACACACACACACACACACACACACACACACACACACACACAGTGTGGGCACAAATGCAATTCCCTTGCTCAATTATTTCCTCACACATGCAGTATATTTCAGACCTCATTATCATTGTCGCTAGGTGTGAATGAGTGTGTGAATGTACGTGTCCTTGGGTGCCCTGCAATGGACCACTAAAAATCAAAGTCCTTCCCTTACCACAAGGCACATCAGGTGGCAGCAATCTCCATTTCAGTAGCCCTCAGCCTCTTGAATATTACATAGCTAGGATTCCAGTGGAGGGCTGGTCCTCTGGTAACCACGAGAGTTTGACTCCATATTCACACTCAGCACTCTGTATTGTGGAGCCTTGCCAGATAATAGATACCATTTTTTTGATGGTCTTTGGTATGACCTGACTGCAAGTAGAACTCATGATCTCCTAGGCAAGAGGCAAACATGCTACCCACTAGGCGAATTTGCAGTGCAATGGACCACCATCCAGAGTGTATTCCTGCCTCGTGCTCAGTGTTTCAGGACAAGACACTGACTCTAACCTTGAAGTCTTACCCTGACCAGGATAAGGCTTTACTGAAGATGAATGAATGAACCACACACACACCCTCATCCACATACAAACACACAGTACCTCGTTTTCTGATTGGTCCCACTGACAGTATGTGTTCTTTTTGCTGACTGTAGTCGCTGTAACTCCTTCTGTTGTGTGGACAGTTCTAGGAATAAATATAATATGCATATGTAAATAAATAGCCACAAAAAAAGCAAAGTCATGTCTCATTTCTATCAAACCAGATTTATGGATGTGAACTATTAATGTCATTGCACTTCAGTATAAATAAATATGCTAATTAAAGGAGAACTGAAGGCAATTTTTTTATTATCAAAATTCTATTTCTCATTTTATTAAATATAGGAATTCATTTTTGATAGCTATTTTGTCACTGCTATAGCAAGTTACGAGTGTTTGAAATATGCTCTGTAATATATCAGTCGCCCTGTGATGACCTGGTGACTTGTCCAGGGTATACCCCGCCTTTCGCCCGTAGTCAGCTGGGATAGGCTCCAGCTTGCCTGCGACCCTGTAGAACAGGATAAAGCGGCTAGAGATAATGAGATGAGATGAGAATATATCAGTCCATATGTCAAGGCAATGGCCGTAAACGAGATTCGTTGAGACCTGTGCGAGACATCGTAGGACAGAAGTAAAACGTACAGTACAGCGGAAATCAAAGTGACCAACATCTGCCAACATTGTTAAAAGACGCGCGCGCCCTCTTTTGAATGTTGATGTAATCAAGCCAGAAGTTTTGTTTGTTTTGACAGCAATCAGGAAAGTTTGAAAAAAAAGTAGGCAGTAATCGTCATTTAAACTCATTTTTGTGCAATATTTCATTTGGAAAACAGTTTTCAAAATGGCGGCACTGACACCTGGCTGACACTTCATGTTTCCAAGTCTCGCACAAGTCTCGTGAAGATCGCGCGGATAAGCGACGCCTGCCGTGGACCAAACGAACTAAATTCAACATGGCTAAAAACCGAATAGGCTGATAAGTTTAATATTTAATTGCAATTAGTTGCCAATACGAGTCACGATATAAGGTTACTAAAACCGAAAACATAATTGAATAACATGTTAATTAAGAAATAAAGCAAGTTTAAAAATTACTTCAGTTCCCCTTTAACATTGACTGAATATAACTGACTGAATTATTATATCTGTAACAAATAAGAACAGATATGTAACTCATGAATCAGACAGTTAACAGGTATTTATGGACTGAATATCATTTAATTAAAGATGATAAATTAAATATACTGCCTTCATAGAGACATGAAATTAGCTGATATAAAGAGTATTAGGTGTAGAGGGTCACACATGTGACTGAAGCCCACAGAATTCCATGACTCTATAACTTAAAATTGAACGTCACTCGGCTTTAAAACAAATGAGAGAGGCTGATTTGCTTAGAGATTTTAATAAAATATGTAATAATAAATTTTGAGTCAAAAATTGTGCGCAAACAGGCTATTGAGGAAGATTTTACACAATAGATTAAAGAAACATCTGTCAGGAATAAACATGATAGGATATGCTGGGACAGGAAAATGTGATTATTTTCCGATAACGGCATGTCTCAAAAGTGTTTTATTCCTCTTATCCCAATTACATTTTTAAAATTTTATTAAACGACCACAGATCATACTGTTACCCTGTTATCACTTATGTTATAGCAGCTATAAACAGTCACTCCTTCTCTTTTTTCCTTTCTCGTGTATGAACAATGCAGCTGTTACTGAGGAATAGCAGTGTCTTCCTCAGAAAAGCTCCGAGTGTTACAAAGTACTGACACTGGAGACTCCTTTCAAACATGCTCAATAAACAGCTCAGAGAAAACTAAAGCACAACAATAAATTACACGAGTTTTTCTTTTTATTTTAAAACATGTTTCTGAGAGCATCCGCCATACAAGACCCTGCATAAGTTGTTGCTATGGAAACAATGAGATATTAGAATGAGGGTGCCTTAATATAAACCTGCGTTTTGTCTTGCTGCCTGAACTTCTGTCAGAGCTGCTGTTATAGAAAATTAATCAGCACCTTTTCTCAGAAGCATGACTTCCACGGTGCCATGATATAACTGTTAGTAATGTATCCTTCAATAATGAGCATCATGCATGTCCATACATGCTGACCTAGTGAGGATTAAAAACAGGTCCTCAGTACGTGTGTGTGTGTGTGTGTGTGTGTGTTCTCACCACTTTGCACGCATTAGTCTCAGAGTCACATAAACTGACATCACAGTGAAGGTGCACCTCATCATAATCGCCGATGAACTTAAACACAGTGACCTGAAAGCGGCAGGTCAGAGACACACCATTCTCCGCCATTCCAATAGTGTTGTCTTTAATGTTGGGACACCTGAAACCAACATAGTGTCATGGATTAAACCATAAAAGAAGTGGAACATGACCCTTTCAAAAAAATTCCTACTGTTACAATAAGAGTAAACAACACAGCAGGCTTGTAGTACTCGAGTCCGACTCGTGCCCTAATTTTAAGGACTCGTGACTTGACTTGTACTTGATCACTGATGACTTGGACTCAGACTCGTACATTAACTGCATTTGGACTTGTAAATTGGAGACAAGGACTGATTTTTTCTTTATTTTTTGTAACATGCCATAATAATTTGGCATAAGATATTTACATCTACATTGATTTTTATACTAGTTTCATGCAAGAGAATGCACATTCACCTGTTCATAAGTCATGTTCAGGAACAAACTAATGTTAATGGCGCTAAAATGCCTTGAGAGAAGCCCCTAGGATTGTCCGCTTTGCTTATACAGACTTCTCGTGCAGTGGGAAAAAATGCACTGCTGTGTTTTCCATATGTAGAACAACTATCGAGGAGACGACAGGGACAACCTCGAACTTCAATCGTCGTTTGACAAAACTCCACCCAGAGAAGGAAGTGACATGCTGTGTTCATTGCCCTGTTGATAGCGGGGCTTGCTGACTGATGAACTAGCGAGTGTTGACTTGACCCTTTCTCACGTTATTTGCCCTGTTGATAGTGGGCGGGGCTTGCTGAGTGATGAACAAGCTTTTTATCTGTAGCCTGTTAACTAAAATGGAGTAGTCGAGCAGTAATGTTAGTTCAACACAGTAGCAGACATGGTTTCACATAAAGGCAGCAATGGCCACCGTCAAATGGTGTGGTTGGAGTCTTGTTCTCGGACTCGACTCGAAATGTTCTTTAGGCCCTGTCCACACGGCAATGGATTCAGGTGACTCCGATACAATTGCTTATCGTTTAGGCCTGGCGTCCACACGGCACCGGCGTTTTGGGTGCCCAAAACGCAATCTTTTTGAGAACGGGTTCCAGAGTGGAAAGATCTGGCAACGTTGCCATTGTGAAGTCGTCTGGATGAGTAGAACGGATTTGTTTACGATGATGTCACAACCACATGACTGTGAGTGCTTCACCCCGGGTAGAAGTGTAACGAACTCGATGCAAGTTGTCAACAAATCCTATAACTTGGTTCATGAAACGCGCTTACAAAATATTTTCACTGTGAATATTTATTGTGTAATGGTGCAAAGTGAGAGAGAGAGAGAGAGAGAGAGAGAGAGAGAGAGAGAATAGCCCTTAGGGCAGAGTCAATCCCGCCAGCAAAAATAGGGGAAAAAAAGGAGCGATCTCACCTCTTCATATGTTGGTTAAGCCCTACAATACATTCCTCAAAAAGGGCGTAGAAGAGTAAATTAATCCATCAACGTGTAGCATTCAATTTATTCCGGACCATAAAAGACGCTGCCTTCCGCGTAGAATCATACGTCATCCTCGCCGCCATATTGGATAGGTCAAAGCGGAGAATAAAGATTCATGTGCTGCGTTTAACTGTACCAACAGGTTTACCGTCCAAACGAGATCACATGGGATTACCTTTCACAGGTGAGAAACAACAAATTAATCCATCAACGTGTAGCATTCAATTTATTCCGGACCATTAAAGACGCCGCCTTCCGCGTAGAATCATACGTCATCCTCGCCGCCATATTGGATAGGTCAAAGCGGAGAATAAAGATTAGCTGCGTTTAACTGTACCAACAGGTTTGCCGTCCAAACGAGATCACATGGGATTACCTTTCACAGGTGAGACTGGAAAAATACTTTTCATTGTATTTGGTCATTATAATGTAATTTTACGAACAGATTTTCCTGACTTTGTGGCTAATATGAAGTCTCGCGCATAATAGTTTATGCGCATGCGTCCTTACTACTTCTATTGTTCTGGTGTCTCCGAAGGGACCGTCTTACAGCGCCCCTAGAGGTGTGGCATGTGTATTGCATCGTTTTCAGCAAGCGTTGCGTTGCCATATGGACCTGATATTTTACTGATCGTTGTCCATTTGGACGCGGTATATTTTTAAATAACATCTCGTTGCCGTTGTCGTGTGGATGTAGCCTTAATGACTTGGACTTGAACGCTGGGGACTCGAGACTGGACTCGGACTCGAGGTTGAGTGACTCGACTGCAACACAAGGCCGTCACTGTGTCCTAGTGACAGTTAGTAATTCTAGATTCCAGAAAAAAAATATGTTTTTCATAACAAGCAAAGATTTAGTCATTTGCTGCTATTGGATGAAGAGACTGTAACTAACAAGCAGTATTGTCATGCTATCAAATAAAAAAGGGAGATTAACCCATTATACCATTTTATCTTTGTGTTTTTCCCAGGTGTAATGTGGACATAATAATAATTTCACATAAATTATTAGTCAAAAAAAAAATTGTCACACTTCAAGAAAATAAGCAAGAACAAATATATGAAAAGAACATGCGTGCAAGTAAGGATAATTTAAATGAACACAAGGGGGAACTGAATATCTTTACTTCAACATAATATTTTACCTCTTCTTGTAACATCTAGTTTAAATACACTTGTAGCAGAACATTTCATGGTCTTTTATGTTCAAGGTTTTTTATATTTGGGCATGTCCTTCAGTCTAGGCCACAGGAATTCAAATTAGGGGTGTGCACATGTATTCACCCTTTTAACTGTCTGAGGTGTTAATATTTGAATAATGAAATCATTATTCAGGTATTCGTTATACTCTAGGTCCACATAGTGTCAGTGAGAAGATATGAAAAAAGGCCAAATTAAAGATGTTTTCCCTTTATTTAGTGGTTAACCAAATATCTGTTAATTAACCTACTGATACTTGCAGACGCAGTAGACACATCCTACTATATACGTATTACAAATAGCTGCAAAACACTCAGCCCTAAATCGTAGATGTATGGGGAATTTCCCTTGTATGCCGTATTCGAAGGCATTTTTCCCCTGTGTGCAGCCTCATATTTATACGCCAGGAAAACAAAAAAGCTACTGTACATGTGACCTCAGTTTTCTGTTCATCTCATTTCAAAGTATACAAACTCAGTTTTCAGCACGTCATTACAAAGTCTTAAAGTGCATATCACGGGTAAATTCAGAAGCAAGATCAATGTAATTCTCCAATTTTATATTAAACTTTGGTCAAATATCTGTCACATTTTGCGCAATTTTTTTTACCTTGCGCAATACCAGGAAAATTCAGTTGAAATCAAGCCATTTGAGGTGAATTCGTCCACCTCTGAAAAAACTTGGCATTTGGATTTCCCGGCAAACATTGATTTTCGTGACACTGTGTGCGGGACGCCTCCTTCTGAATCCTACGTCAGCGCTGGTTTGTTTATGAGAAAACGACCTGGTGGTTTTCTGCAAATTTCTTCAACGTTATCGCGTAATTATTAAAATGGTTAACAGATGTATCGTAGGAGGGTGTAGCAACACCAATCTTGATGGGATTAGTACTCATCGTTTCCCACATTGCGCTCAGGTGACAATTCCATATTTCAATGCAAAATCGCTAGCTGCTAAACTTGGTCTACACAGGCTGTGCACTGAAACCGTGCAAGCTCGCGCAGCCTGCTGACGCTTCCGCAGATAACGTCACGATTCTGGCTCCAGACTCCCTTGGGATTTTTCCAGACGCGTTTCGTTATTTTATTCTTTTTCTGCTGTAGACAGATGGCCTTGTGCAAAAAGTACTCTTCTGGATGAGTGTGTAAAGGGACATTCTTTCATATAAAAAAATTAATTTGGTCCAGGATATGCACTTTAACAATCTCACAGGTGTGCAAGTTCTAAGCCTTATTTATCCCTGATTGTGTTTTGAGCCTTTTCCTGTGTACCTGACTCATCTTTGGGCGTAAAACACCAAAACCAGAGGATAAGCCAAACATTTCCAAACATTTTCTGACCCTCGTCTGCTCTCAAGTATTTGTCTCGAGTATAGTATGTTACACGTGGTCCTTACGAGCCGAGCTCCCCGCATGTGAAAATATGGTAATACATCAACCTGATTTTTGATGGCTTTTGCGACTGTACGACGTCTGTACATATGAACGATAAACGTGTACCACCACAGGGAACCCGATCGTAAGTGCAAGGCAATGTGCCTCATCAACCCTTGACCACCAGACAACAAAATTTCTATCCTAATTTACATAAGATAGATGGGTTTTATCCAGCACTAATTTTTAATATGCTTTTTAAAAAATTACCTTGGGATTGTTTAGTCACATATTTCACAGAAAATATAGATGATTTTTTTTTCATAGCAGGCAATGCATCTTTGCATTGTATACTTTTTTACCTGAACAATTTCTTACTGTGCACACTCATGTAAACACATTTACTGTTTTGTTCAATAGTAATTATGAGCATCTTTCCTTAGTTTTTGACAATCTAAAACTACTGCGGATCGATATCAATTAATTCTTATATCCGATAATATTCGATTGTAACTATATAGTAATGTTGTAAAGTTAAAGCGCTCGTTCACTGCTGTCCACCAGGTACCCAGCAGAATCACACCATAATAAATGTCATGGTGTTGTTTCTGGTGCATGGCATGCGGTGTCAAAGAAAGGAATAAATATGTATTCGTAACTGAAAAGCGCATCTCATTATTGGTCTCACTGTCACAAGGGAATGCAGCAATTTACTGACATGAAATACACTACACGACACAATTCAATGGTTCATATGCTATATTATTATTATATTTAGGTTCTTTTTGTGCCCTTGCAAATAATTTTGCTCATACACTCATCCAGAACTCCACATTTAGGCACTCCCTAAGTTTAATATATATATATATACACACACACACACACACACACACACACACACACACACACACACACACACACACACACACACACACAGTGGGGCAAAAAAGTATTTAGTCAGTCACCAATTGCGCAAGTTCTCCCACTTAAAAAGATGAGAGAGGTTTGTAATTTTCATCATAGGTATACCTCAACTATGAGAGACAAAATGAGAAAAAAAATCCAGAAAATCACATTGTCTGATTTTTAAAGAATTTATTTGCAAATTATGGTGGAAAATAAGTATTTGGTCAATAACAAAAGTTCATCTCAATACTTTGTTATATACCCTTTGTTGGCAATGACAGAGGTCAAATGTTTTCTGTAAGTCTTCACAAGGTTTTCACACACTGTTGCTGGTATTTTGGCCCATTCCTCCATGCAGATCTCCTCTAGAGCAGTGATGTTTTGGGGCTGTCGCTGGGCAACATGGACTTTCAACTCCCTCCAAAGATTTTCTATGGGGTTGAGATCTGGAGATTGGCTAGGCCACTCCAGGACCTTGAAATGCTTCTTACGAAGCCACTCCTTCATTGCCCGGGTGGTGTGTTTGGGATCATTGTCATGCTGAAAGACCCAGCCACGTTTCATCTTCAAAGCCCTTGCTGATGGAAGGAGGTTTTCACTCAAAATCTCACGATACATGGCCCCATTCATTCTTTCCTTTACACAGATCAGTCGTCCTGGTCCCTTTGCAGAAAAACAGCCCCAAAGCATGATGTTTCCACCCCCATGCTTCACAGTAAGTATGGTGTTCTTTGGATGCAACTCAGCATTCTTTCTCCTCCAAACACGACAAGTTGAGTTTTTACCAAAAACTTCTATTTTGGTTTCATCTGACCATATGACATTCTCCCAATCCTCTTCTGGATCATCCAAATGCTCTCTAGCAAACTTCAGACGGGCCTGGACATGTACTGGCTTAAGCAGGGGGACACGTCTGGCACTGCAGGATTTGAGTCCCTGGTGGCGTAGTGTGTTACTGATGGCAGCCTTTGTTACTTTGGTCCCAGCTCTCTGCAGGTCATTCACTAGGTCCCCCCGTGTGGTTCTGGGATTTTTGCTCACCGTTCTTGTGATCATTTTGACCCCACGGGGTGAGATCTTGCGTGGAGCCCCAGATCGAGGGAGATTATCAGTGGCCTTGTATGTCTTCCACTTTCTAATAATTGTTCCCACAGTTGATTTCTTCACACCAAGCTGCTTACCTATTGCAGATTCAGTCTTCCCAGCCTGGTGCAGGTCTACAATTTTGTTTCTGGTGTCCTTTGACAGCTCTTTGGTCTTGGCCATAGTGGAGTTTGGAGTGTGACTGTTTGAGGTTGTGGACAGGTGTCTTTTATACTGATAAGTTCAAACAGCTGCCATTAATACAGGTAACGAGTGGAGGACAGAGGAGCCTATTAAAGAAGTAGTTACAGGTCTGTGAGAGCCAGAAATCTTGCTTGTTTGTAGGTGACCAAATACTTATTTTACTGAGGAATTTACCAATTAATTCATTAAAAATCCTACAATGTGATTTCCTGGATTCTTTCCCCCCATTCTGTCTCTCATAGTTGAAGTGTACCTATGATGAAAATTACAGGCCTCTCTCATCTTTTTAAGTGGGAGAACTTGCACAATTGGTGGCTGCCTAAATACTTTTTTGCCCCACTGTATATATTATTACACACACACACACACACACACACACACACACACACACACACACACACTGTGCAAAAGTCTTAGCCACATGTAAAGAAAGCTGTAGACCAAAAATTGCTTAAAAATAATGAAATTAAATGTTTCAACATTACAAAAAATACTATAAACAGGAGTAAGCCATAATAAATGAAACAAAGTCAATATTTGGTGCGAGACGAACCTTTGCTTTAAAAAAAAAAAAATAGTAGTCTCAGGTACAATGAGTGCAGTTTTATAAGGAAATGAGCTGTAGGTTTTACTGAGCATCTTACAGAAACAGCCACAGTTCTTCTGGACACTTTGTCACACTCGCTTCTTAATTTTGCAGTAAAACCCGGGAGCCTTCATTATGTTTTCTTTTTTTAATCTGAAAAGTGGTCTCTTATGTAATATGCTGCTCAGATACAAAATTTTTTTTTCTGTAACATTTATTTTTGTGCTGGAAAATGAACGCTTGGACTCTAGAGTTTTTAAATGTTTTTGTACTGACTCGATAATGTAGAAAAGTCATAAAATAGAAATCTATAACAATGTTTATATGAAAAAAGGGTGCCTAAGACTTTTGCACAGGTACCATCTATCTATCTATCTATCTATCTATCTATCTATCTATCTATCTATCTATCTATCTATCTATCTATCTATCTATCTATCTATCTATCTATCTATCTATCTATCTATCTAAAAGTGCTGTGTCCTGGGATTACTTTATGTTAAAAATTACTCTTTCAGTACAAATCCCTTAAGCTTTCCTTTTATTCACTAAAAAAAATTAAGAAATGATTAAACTTCTAGCCTTTTTCAAAAAGTGGCACTGTTAGTTTTCTTCATTATAAATATAAACCCATAATTTGTTAGCAAACTTCAAAAAATGTGAAATATCGTGTGTCATAAAAGCTATAATAGTGCACGTGTTTGTGAGTGCGTGTTCACCCTCTCTCTATGATGATGTAACGGAGACGGTCACTGCTATAGCGTGATGGTGTGGCCCAGCACATGTTCACTATGAGGATGAGCTGGCTGTCATCGGCTCCTTCCACAAAAACACCCACAAATAGCACGTCCCGTGTACTGAGAACCACCTCACCCTCACGGTACGGCTGCCGATACGAGGAGTTTTTATAAAGAGCCATCTTGGTGATGAAGTTTCCCTCCTGGGTGGGGAGGGTGAGGTTAATTACACTGTGGAATGACAGACAGAGAGAGAGAAACAGCATGTTTAAACATGTTTAATGATTTACTGTGGGCTGGAACACAAAGTTTTGATCTTCAAATGTATGACAAAAACAATTATTGCTATCATTCATTTTGGGGTTACAAATAAATTAGGTTTCAAAATAACAAATTTACAACCCCAATTCCAAAAAAGTTGGGACACTGTAAAACATCAGTAAAATCAGAATGCGATAATTTGCAAACCATGGAAACCCTATATTGCATTGAAAATAGTACAAAGACAACATATCAAATGTTGAAACTGAAAAATTGTATTGTTTTTTGAAAAATATATGCTCATTTTGAATTTGATGTCAGCAACACGTTTCAGAAAACTTGGGACAGGGAGAACAAAAGACTGAAAAAGTTGTGTAATGCTAAAAAAAAGTAATTTGGTTAATTGGCAACAGGTCAGTAAAATGATTGGGTATAAAAAGAACATCCCACAGAGGCGGAGTCTCTCAGAAGCACAGGCGATTGCTCTAAGACAACGAGGGAGGCTCAGCCTCCTCTAAAAATGACGAACATCGTGTAGGATGAATTGCGCTAGGCTTATGTTATAGCCAACCTTATAACATTGCTATTTCAGATCCAGAATCATAGAAATATATGTGCTCAACCCAACTACAGTGCGAAATCATTCCGTTATAACTTTCCCCAGTTCGCCTAATGTGTGCGTGAGTTTTTCCCCCTCGTGACAGCGCGATGCAGCCCAGCCTCAGTGGACTTCAATGGCATTTGGGAGCTATGCGCTTTTCAATATCAAAATGCAAGACGATTATTGGACAAATACTGCAAAACCGCCCGCCCACGGAGTCCCACGAACTCCCAGCCTCAGTGGACTTCAATGGCATTTGGGAGCTATGCGCTTTTCAATCTCAAAATGCAAGACGGTTATTGGACAAATACTGCAAAAACACCCACCCACGGACTCCCAGCCTCACAGTGGGAGGGACATAGCAAAGCTTTCCGCGAGGAGACTGGTGATTGGTGAAAGCGGCCGGATATTTTCTTTGATTGACAGCTCGTTTCAAATATAGACAGGCAGCGGTGAATTTCAGTTAAGTCCCATGCGGATTCGCAAGTGGTGTGGTGGATTGTAAGAGATCAGCTTACATTTCGATTTCATTCATTACATATGGTTTCTACCAGCTTTTTTAGTTTGTATATATTTTCATTGTAAATAAAGTGTAAATATAGTGTTGTCAAGTTTGCTATCTTAGTTCCAGAAATTTCGTTTATTTGAGTGACTGAACTTGAACTTGAGGGGGCTAGTCAGCTAGCAAGAAAGCTGCGCACGGATGCCAAGCATTGTTGATTTAATTTTGGCGAAGCCATTTGCCAGTCTTCCTTTCGAGGAAAAAATTAAAATTAAAGAGCAGGGTAGACCAACGCCTCAAATTGACTTGGTGAAAAAGGTAGGGAATAATACTCGTTCCTTTCAGCTCTCCTGGTACGAGAAAGTGAATTGGCTAACAGCAAGTGACCCACATCAACAACAGTAAATAGGCTACTTTAGTAATATGTCATGGATGGACCAAAAATATAGAATCTATTTAAAATGTTTATGCTGAATATATTATATTAGAATATATATTTTTCTGGATATGAATTAATCACAGCTACAATTTGGAAAACATTTTTAAACAAAAACACAGCCGAGAACATTTCACACTACAGACCTGGATTAAAAGTGAAGGGTTATCAAAATTGTCAATAAAACATTTCTCAGTCAAAATAAGTAAAATATAGGGAAAGTGTCATTGAATTAAATGTGTGGCACCCAGCTCTATGTTTGGCTCCCCAAGGTCAGTGCTTGTGCCTATTCCAGAACACTCTGCTGTTACTGCTGAGGTTCCTGACAAAGAGCTGCTTTCAATAATGATCAATTTTTAAACAATATGCCACAATTTTAAAATATAAAATGTTAAAATATACCTATTATTAAATATTTTATATTAAAATATAAAATATGATGGTGGGGGGGTAAAATATACCCCCCACCATCATGTATATTGCTATAGGCTAATGGGCCAAAAGAACCTATTATTTCACAGTTTGTGACCCTGCCAACAATCAGCCAGATCAGAGGCAAGAGTATGGGCAAAATTGATGTTTTTTCTTTTAAAATCTGGAAATATCGTAACCGACCAGCCTCCCCTGTTTGAAAGACTACCAGCTGCCACTGCTCAGAAGTAAAGATGGGGAGGGGTTCACCGCTCTGTAAAAGACTGCTTGGGCAAACAGTACAACAATTTAAGAATAACATTCCTCAATGTAAAATTGCAAAGAATTTGGGGATCACATCATCTATGGTACATAATATCATTAAAAGATTCAGAGAATCTGGAGAAATCTCTGTATGCAAGAGACAAGGCTGAAAACTGACATTGGAGGCCTGTGATCTTCAGGCCCTCAGGCCACACTGCTTTAAAAGCAGACACATGTCTGTAGTGGAAATCACTGGATGGCCTCAGGAACACTTCAGAAAACCATCATCTGTGAAAACAGTTCATTACTGCATCCACAAATGCAAGTTAAAACTAGATATAAACAATATCCAGAAACACAGCTACCTTCTCTGGGCCCTAGCGCTTTTACAATGGACTGAGGTGAAGTGGAAAATTGTCCCAAGGTCTGATGAATCGAAATCTGAAATTCTTTTTAGAAATCTTGGACATCACGTCATCCAGGCCAAAAAGGAGAGGGATCATCCAGCTTATCATCAGTGCACAGTTCAAAAGCCAGCATCTGTGATGGTATGAGGGTACATCAATGTATGTGACATTGGGTAGCTTGCACAACTTGGAAGGCATTATGAATGCTGAATGATATATACATGTTTCAGAGCAACATGCTGCCATCCAGACAAAATATTTTTCAGGGAAGGCCTTCCTTCTTTCAGCAAGACAATGCCAAACTTCTTTCTGCACATATTAAAACTGCATGGTTCTGTAGTAAAAGAGTCCGGGTGCTAAACTGGCCTGCCTGCAATCTAGACCTGTCTGCCATTTAAAACATTTGGCGCATTATGACGCTCAAAATATGACAAAGGAGACCCGAACTGTTGAGCAACTGAAATTGTGTATCGTGCAAAAATAGGACAACATTTCTCTTTCAAAACTACAGCAATTGCTCTCGTCAGTTCCCAAATGTTTACAGTGTTGTTAAAAGTAGAGGTGATGCAACACAGTGGTAGACATGCCCCTGTCCCAATTTTTTTGAAACGTGTTGCTGACATCAAATTCAAAATGAGCACATATTTTTCAAAAAACAATAAAATTTCTCAGTTTCAACATGTGATCTGCTGTCTTTGTACTATTTTCAAAAAAATATAGGGTTTCCATGATTTGCAAATGATCACATTTTTGTTTTTATTTACAGTTTACACAGTGTCCCAACTTTTTTGGAATTGGGGTTGTATTAATAAAATATTAACTGCTAATTATTTAAACATGCATTGTAAGCTTACTTGTTAAAACAGAACAAAACTACGAAAAACAGAGGTTCAATGTCAAATACTTAACCTTTCCTGGATTACATCTACCAACTATAACAAACACAAGATTAGGACTCATGAATAAGGCCTTTGTGCAATCATGGAGCCATTGTGAAATGCAGGTTAATAACCTCAGTTGACCTCTGACCTCAACATGGGCTTGAGCACCGTCTCCAGGGAGATCTTAATGTCCAGTTCGTAAGCGCAAGAGAACTCCACATTGATGGTCTTGTCACGGGTCACCACGTTCCCTGTGTTATTCACACTCTCGATCCACACTGTGTTCTTGTACATGATGTGCGTGCCATTCGACTGGACACAAAGAGCCACACACAAAGCACTCACAATGTCAGTGCTTTGGAATAGAATTACTTTCTCAGAGTAGGTAATATGCTCTGAATGAGTGCATAATGAAGACTGCATTATGAGAAACAGTCTCAAGGTCAGTACAGACAAAAGGCTAACAAAATCCCAACCAAATTACTGCCATATCTATTATAATAATTACTGAGCGGCTTACAGTTTGTTAGATTACTTTATTTTCAAGACCTAAATGAAAAATCCTTGAAACCCAGGACAATTGTGACACTCATTATAAAGTTCAGATGGATTTTACAGTTAAAAGTATGGTTCGATTCCTATTTTATCCATTTATCCAGGTAACTACACTTTATAGAAGTCAGATTCCTTTTATATACAGTAGTGTCCAGCTAGAGTCAAGTACCATTAATTGTTTCATTTAATTACCTCTGCCAACTTTGTTGGAGGAGGTTATGTTTTCACCTCTGTTTGTTTGACTGTTCCCAACATAACTCAAAAAGTAGTGAACAGATTTTGATGAAATTCTGAGGAAAGGTGGGCCATGGGCCAAGGAACAATTGATTACATTTTGAGGAACAATTGATTACATTTTGACGCAAATCTGGATATATATATATGTGTGTGTGTGTGTGTGTGTGTGTGTGTGTGTGTGTGTGTGTGTGTGTGTGTGGATACAGGATTTTTTTTTTGTCTTTTCCTAATATAACTCAAAAAGCAGTGAGTGGATTTTGATGAAATTTGGTGTACAACTTTAGTATTACCCTCAGTTCAAGTGATTTGATTTTGATGTTGATAATATGTGGCTTGGTGGAGGTATACACTACCATGTGCCCTTCTAGTTATTTTTGGAAAACAATTATGGCTTTGTCAAATTTTATTTTTCAAACAAGATTCCCTTGTTCTTCACTAATGTGAGTCAAAAATTTGTCGTTGTTGTTTTTTAACCAAAAGCAGTAGGGATGATAATACATTATGAATATGACTGATAATTTAGCCACTATTGGTAACAACTAGGGATGGCACAGTGGTGCAGTAGTTAGCAGTGTTCTCTCACAGCAAGAAGGTTCTAGGTTTGAACCTCGTGGCCGATTGGGGCCTTTCTGTGTAGAGTTTGCATGTTCTCCTCATGCCTGCATGAGTTTCCTCTGGGTTCTCCAGTTTCCTCCCATAGTCCAAAGACATAAGTTTATCTACTCACTCCTTCCAGCTTGTCCCACTTGTGTGTGTGTGGGGTCGCTACCATGTGGATCCTAATGATCCACATGTCATATCAATTGGAGCATAGTTTTACTCCAGATGCCTTTCCTGCCGCAACCCTCCCATTTCTGGGCTTGGGAAACAACCATTCACACACACGTTCACACCTATGGGCAATATGAGTAGCCAGTTAACCTAACTGCATGTCTTTAGACTGTAGAAGAAACCAGAGCACCCAGAGGAAACCCATGCAGACACGGGGAGAACATGCAAACCCCAGACAGAAAGGCCCACTGTGCTTGAACCCAGAACCTTCTTGCTGTGAGGCGACAGTGCTAACCACTACACCACCATGATGCGGCTTAGCAACTGGCTATTCTAAATTGCCCATAACTGTAAATATGAATTTGTTCATTTCTATATTAGCTCTGTGATATATTGGAAACCCCATCTCTTGCCCCAAGATTGGGATTGACTCCAGCTTCTGCCATGACCCTGATGAATAAGCAGTATAGATAATGGATGGATGGATGGATGGATGGATGGATGGATGGATGGATGGATGGATGGATGGATGGATGGATGGATGGATGGATGGATGGATGGATGGATGGATGGATGGATGGATGGTAACAACTAATATTGTATGGCAACTTAAATAAAACATCTACTTGAATAATTAGGAATGCATTAGTAAAATATTTTGCATTAATTTCTTAATGATGAAATGAAAGGTCTGTGTTGTGAAGGTAGACTGTTGGAGTCAGCTGTAATTCTGAAATTGCCTCAGAACTATAAAATACACATTAATTTGTAATTTAAAAAAAACAAACAACAAAAAAAAACTTGACTTGTATTGATTTGTTGCTGTACTAGCTTATCGTACATCATCATCTTGAATGGTGTTATCTTGAGGGTATTCTTAAACCCCAACCTATTTGCATTAGCATGATTATATTAGCATGAGGCAGTTCTGTGCATTGCTCTACATAAGAACATCTGCTGAACATCAAATGCTGTAACTGTAAACATAAATATGCATTTTTAGTTCAATTCAAACTTGTGTATTTGAACAGATATCATATACCGTATTCCATATGCAATAAAGCATGGCACACTTATGTCACATGACATTCCTAAAGAGTAAAAGCACTACTATTAAGCATTGTGTCTTATTTAATACATCACATTCAACATATCAACTAACTATCAAAGCCTTCGGGAACTGAATGTGGTGTGTTAGGAGAAGGAGAACCCTTCAATACATAGAATAAATGTTATACTTATTGAAATAGGCTTATGGGTTGGCTAGAGATCTTGAAGAACTGATAGCATAGCAAAATTTCCAGTGTTGCATGTCTCAAACTGTTAGCTAGTTTCAAATGTCATTTGGTGAAGGGATGGTCACCTGCACTATGGATCCACAATAGCCTTTGGTGTTGTTGATGTGGAAGGAGATAAAGTCTTCACCCTCGATGCCAGAGCAGTGCTCATCATTAATACGCACATCCTCCCTCTCAAAGCCAAGCTGGAAGAGGCGACACTTTGAGATCGACACCTCCATCTGAGCATGTTTGCATGTCACCTCAGCTTGAATAATGTCATCTTCACCTGGTCAGTAGAAATTACAATGAACTAAAGTGAAACTTGAACTTCACCTGGTGAATGTGGTCTTGTTTTGAGGTCTTGAATGTTTTCTAATATTACACGTATATTTTCATTGCCTCTGAAAAGAAAAATAATAATTGCTGCTCCTGGCAATCTACAGGCAAATAATACAGTTATTCATCTATCAGTTTGTGATTCCTTGGTTTAAGTGGAAGTTTAACACTTATTCTATTGGTAATCTAACTTGATGGTCCATTTAATCCTAGTACCGAGAATACATACTACCAGTCAAGTCATCATTATAGGCAAATCTGTTCGCAGTTATTTCCAGTCATACAAGGCCATGGTTGTATCTACATGAATGAGTACAGGCTGATTGGGGAACTGAATTCTGAAAAAACAGCATAAATAGTTTGCAGTCTTTGTTTCAAATAACCCCAAAACAAGTTTGTCATATTGTTCTGGCAACTACACATGCGAGTGTCCAGAATTCAGTCTGATTTTATTTGTCACACGTTTTTAACAATAGACAAGGTCACAAAGCAACTTTACATAAATCACCTTCCTATTCTCGACATACAGTACATGCACTGCATAGGGTATAACAAAACAGTTCTACACCCTATGCCCTATCTGGCCTGTTTGAAGTCATTTAGGATCGGTCTATATGACTATACTTGCTATATGTAGAGCTAGTGTCCTTAAAGATAAACTATTTTTGGCTTTTACTGTTCATTTCCTTGACAGGAGGTGCTAATGCTAGCATAAAGCTGGTTTTATACTGTGTATTTAGAGCGCTCATGTTATCCAAGATGATCCTAATAAAATCTTGGTCAAATTTTAGAACAAACCGTAAGAGAATGTGGTCTCCATGTCAGATTATACAATGGAAACCCTCTAATAACAGACCCACAATTAAAGGAAATCACTATGTTCAATTTATGTTAATCAATAATGCAGGTTCTAGTGCAGAAAATGGGGTTGCATCAATACAAATATTATTCAGAGTGAGCTTTAGGTAGTAAGGGTACTGTTTCGTTTATAGTTAGTCTTTGACACTACGATGTTTGTAGCTAGCCCCTGAGGTTTGGCTCATTCTGTGGCATCACAGCAGCTTCAACACTCTGATTTTCATAAATTTTTTTTTTTTTTTTTAATTCTGTCTATGCCAGAACTTTGTCATTTGTTGTCTTTCATTGCAATGGCATTAAACCAGCTGTTGTTCACTGTACCACTTCTGCATTATTTTTTGAAATTGCGTGTAAATCGGGTATGAAACTGTGTGTGAATTGCACAGTTTCACAGTTTGACAGGGTTTACAATGCCCCATAAACATGTCCCACTGAGCTGTCTGAAACAACAAAAAATTTCTGATACATCGTAGACAAAAATCACTCATCGTAAAATAATTATTTTACACTGAGTTGAGACTGGCGGTCTTAGAACACATCATGTGACATGCTCATCAGCAGCCAATTTCAGTGCCATCATGACAAGACAGCTGACAACAAAAGTCTGGCAGTGTCTGAATTTATTTGCATTTTATTACTTTTGTTTTTATTAAAGTCTCAGTGTGACTACTGCTAAGACACAATAAGAAGAACGCAAAACTCACACAACAGCTACAAATACGGTGGCAATAGCAAAACAGAAAAACAAAACATGTTTATGGACAGAAAAAAAAAGAAAATTATTATTTCAAGCTCACCATTTTCTCTACAAGCCCAGATCACACTTATTGGTGATGCAAGCAGAATGTAGTAATTTTCTTTAATAGCAAATTCATTGTATAATCTGTCATTGACAATACATTATCGCACAGTCTGTTAAAGAATTCAGTCAAGAAGTTATTAGGATCATTTTGTACAATGTGACAAGTAGTCGTGTTAATGGCCTGATATACGATACAGAACAGAAGCTTAGCCTTGTCTCTAGCACCTGTGGTAGCTCACTGACTGTATTCATGTGATGAAGGCTGTGTGCGGTAACCGGGTTGCTTCATGAGTTTAAACTCAGTGGCTAAAACTAGTGGCGTCATTGGCATTTAGTTGAAATTTTAGCCACAGGTAAAAGCACCTGCATCCTGTGGTAACTAAGCTAAGATATTAACCAGTGTGTTTCCTTTCCTAAAGAGCCTTTTATAGAATATAGAGCTTATCTACTGTGGCGTTTGAAAGTTTCTGAACCCTTTAGAATTCTTTATTTCTGCATAAATATGACCTAAAACATCATCAGATTTCCACACAAGTCCTAAAAGTAGATAAAGAGAACCCAGTTAAACAAATGAGACAAAAAATATTATACTTGGTCATTTATTTATTGAGGAAAATGATCCAATATTACATATCTGTGAGTGGCAAAAGTATGTGAATTAGCAGTCTAGGATTAGCAGTTAATTTGAAGGTGAAATTAGAGTCCAGTGTTTTCAATCAATGGGATGATCATCAGATCCGAGTCTGTGCCCGGTTTTATTTAAATAACAGAGATTTATCAAAGTTTGACCTTCACAACATGTTTGTGGAAGTGTTATCATGGCATGGATGAAGAAGATTTCTGAGGACCTCAGAAAAAAAAAAATGTTGATGCTCATCTTGCCGAAAAATGTTACAAAACATCTGGCTTGGACTCTACCAATCCACACTCAGACAGATGGAGGAAATTCAAGATCATCATTACCCTCTCCAGGACTGGTCGACCAACAAAGGTCACCCCAAGAGCAAGGTGTGGAATAGTCAGCAAGGTCACAAAGGAACACACGGTAACCTCTAAGCAATTAAAAGCCTCTCTCACATTGGCTAATTTTAATGTTCATGAGTCCGACATCAGGAGAACACTGAACAACAATGGTGTGCATGGCAGGGTTGCAAGGGGAAAACTACTGCTCTCCAAAAAGAACATTGCTGCCCAAACGTCAGTTTGCTAAAGATCATGTGGACAAGTCAGAAGGCTATTGGAAAAAAATGTGAATGTATGAGAGCAAAATATAACTTTTTGGTTTAAATGAGTAGTGTATATTTGGAAAAAGGAAAACACTGCATTCCAGCATAAGCACCTTATCCCATCTCATCAGCCCCTAAAATATGGTCATTCTACCAAAGAATGGTTGAAAAAGAATAAAATTTATATTTTGAATTGGCCAAATCAAAGGCCTGACTTTAATCCAATAGAAATGTTATGTGAGCAGTTCATGTGAAGAAACCCACCAACATCCCAGAGTTGAAACTGTTCTGTATGGAAGAATGGGTTAAAATTCTTCCAAGCTAATGTGCACGACTGATCAAGAGTTACTGAAAACATTTACTTGCAGTTATTGCTACACAAGACTGCGAGCTGGCCTAGTGTCAGTGCGTCCGCCTCTCGACTGGGAGATCACAAGTTCTACTCGCAGTCGGGTCATACCAAAGACCATTATCAAAATGGGACCTACTGGCATTTGGTGAGGCATGCCACAATACAGATACATGTAGGGAGTCAAACTCTCATGGTTACCAGAGAACTGACCCCCCCACTGTAACCCTAGCTATGTAATAGGCGAGAGGCCGAGGGCTATTGAAATGGAGATCAGCGCCGCTCAATGTGCCTCAAGGGCCTGATTAGTACTGGGACAGGAGACTGTCTGGGAAGATCAGGTCCTGGTATGGAAAGGGAAGGGATTGCTGCACAAGGGGGTCACACCAGATACTGAAAGCAAAGGTTCACCTACTTTTACCATTCACTGATGCAATATTGGATCATTTTCCTTAATAAATAAATCACCAAGTATAATATTTTTTGTCTCATTTGTTTATTTGAGTTCTCTTTATCAACTTTTAGGACTTGTGTGAAAATCTGATGATGTTGTTTTAGGTCATATTTATGCAGAAATAAAATAATTCTAAAGGGTCCACAAACTTTTAAGGACCACTGTAGCTTGATGTCTTGCATGTAGACACTTTAGGGATTGTATCCTTTGTCAAGAAGTCTGCATGGGTGAAAAAAAGAAAATAAGAATAATGTCTCTGATATGAAGACTAAAGCAGTCTGATATTAGGGCTCAAAAACAGTCATATTGCTTACTGATTTCAGTGCTGGGAAGTTCTGGGCAGCCACACAGGTCTCCTCCATTCTCCTGCTCGCATGTGTTGTTTGTGCAGATCTCCCCTGCACAGGGGTCATAGATCCATTCTGCTAAAAACATGTCCAGGCACAAAGTTAGCACGCACACACACACATTACTTTCACTGCTATATAGATTAAAGATGGGCATGTGTGAGAGAAAAGTTGACAGAAATAATAAAGCAGCCTTAATTCTTTATTGCCTTACTGGTAAATATCTATGACTAAACTTTTCTTTTTTCACTGTTTGTGTATTTTCTACATTAGCCAATATGACTTCAGGTTACACTTTTTCTTCTGGCATGGAGAAAAGAAGAAGAAAAAGAAGGTGCATCAGATTGTAAATCAGAAGTAAGGCTATGTTCTGCATTCAAAGTTGTATTGCAGTAGCTGCTAATGTTAGGCTAGTTTTTCTGCCCCTTGTACACGGCCATGTTAATGTTAATTTGCTAAACAGAAAATCCATAACCAGTCAGTAAATCTACAGTTATTTATATTTTATATGAACTGTGTGCAATAATTCAGAAATTTAACATAGAAAGCCAGAATGAATTTTTTTTTTTTTGCACTACATCGTTAATTTAATGTGACAGCCTGCTTGCTCGTCATGCTAGTAAAAGGGCTATGCATGAAAAAGGGTGGAGACACCTGTCTTGTTCCACTCCATCATGCACAATATTTTATACTCTTTTGTATTCCTAGGTCTGTGCATATGAACTTCAATTCCTTCTTCAATTCAGACCCCAGGTTTTCAGTAGGGTTCAAATTCGGAGACCGATAGTCATTGCAAAACACTGAATTTATCTTTCTGTAGCAGTCTCTGTCAAAACCACCTCATTTTTCATACAAGCTACATCCAGGACATGGAGCTCCAAAACCATGACGTAAATAATATGTCACTCGTGAGGAAATCGATGAATTGTTGTGATAAATTTGGGTACTTTTAGTTTGTGAATCTATATAATAAAAAGAAAATCACAAGTTGGCTTAAAGATATGAAGTTTATCTTCTTGTGTTGAAAAGCTGGAATTTTTCATACGAAATACATCGCGGATCTGAGCGACATATTTAAATAATATTGGCTGGCTTTGAGTGGTCTATCAGATATATTCCATTCAGCTAGCATGATACTGAACAAGTCGAAGATGAGTTCTAGCTGAATGGAATATATCTGATATACCATGAAAAAAAGTAAGCCATTATTATTATTATTATTATTATTATTATTATAATACACACACTCTCTCTCTCTCTCTCTTCCAGTTTTTCGATGTCCATTGGTATGTTTTTCTCCTGTAAATATGGGTGAAGAATATCTAATTAAGTTTTGGTAGCCTTTCAGGTGTTCAACGTGTCTTTCTTTTTCCCAGCGAACAAAGAAATGCTTCTGAACATGCACAGCAGAAAACTCTCATTGAATATGGTTTCCAATATTGCATCAGCTCCGTGCAATATCGGAAACCATATTCAATGTTCATTCTCCACTGTGGAGAGTGACGTAATACATGTAGGATAAGCGATATGCTAACAATGTTGCATGCTATCGAACCAAATGAATGAAACCCGCTAGAAAGGAAGAGAACACGTTTTTATTCCATCAAAAAAGTGTCCTGCATGTATAATAATTCCTGATATTTCGCTCCGATGACCTCCCAGTGTTTTCCCGCTGACTAAACGTGTGTTGTCAAAGTGGCGAACCGGTAATATACTCTATAGTATGTATTGTCTTCTCTCTCTCTCTCACTCTCTCTCTCTCTCTCTCTCTCTCTAGATAGAGAGTACTAGTACTAGTGAAATGTTTGGACACACCACCTAATTCAATGTTTTTTCTTTATTTTTATTAATTAAAAGTCACTTCATATCTTAAAGTAATGATGGATGTCTTTAATTTACTTAGTTGAGCGGTTCTTGACATCATATGGATTACTACAGTTGTGGAATAGGGCTATTTACTGTATTTTTATTATTTACTGTTTGATCTCAAACACATTAAGAAGGCAAGAAATTGCACTAATTAATTTTTGACGAGGCACACATGTTAATTGAAAAGCATTCCAGGTGAATATCTCACGAAGCTGGTTAAGATAACACCAATAGTTTGCAAAGTGTCGTCAAGACAAACGCTGGCTACTTTGAAGAATCTAAAATATGAAACATTTTGGGGTTTTTTTTGTTTGTTTACCACATAATTCCATGTGTGTTCCATGTGCTATTTCATACCTTTATGTCTTTAGTGTTGTTTTACAATGTAGAATGTAGTCAAAATACAGAAAAACCTATGAATGAGTAGGTGTGTCCAAACTTTTGACTGGTACTGTATGTTTAGTCAGTTAGCTAGCTTGTCTGCCCCAGTCATTATAGCATTAATGCATAATTTCATATTAAAAAGTTTGCTTCATACAGTTAATGGAAATTGGAGTGTTCTACACAAACTTTTTTAAAATCCTCATTTCAATAAACTCGCAGTGAAAATATGGACATTTTGGATATTTTCACAACAAAGTTTTTGCTAGTCTTATTTAAAATGATCTTTTCAAGCCACTACCCCCCACAAACACACTTCCCCCTCCTGGACAGTAGGTGGCAGTGTGCCCTTACAGCAGTTCTCCTGGGCAATCCACTTGGTGGTGAGTGTGCCAAAGGAGCGACAGGCCTCAGCATAGGCAGCCAGAGACCCGCAAACCTGTGCCTTGCGGTGGTTGTAGCACCCATCTAGGTAACAGGATTGATAGAAGGGTTGTGGGTCCAAAAGGCCATGACATGGTTGGAAAAAGCCCTTTAGCTGGGTAAGTTTCAAACAGCTGTCCTCGCCCTGCAGCTGCAAAACGTCTGTGTTATCACAGGACTGGGCCAGAGCCACATACTGAGTTTCATCACAGCTGCAAATACACACAGGTAGAGAGGGAAAGAGAGAAAGATTGAGAGAATGAAAGCGATTTTTTTTAGAGAAATCTCAGCAAAAAAGTGAGACATTGTGAGAAAATAAACTGAGGAAGAGAGTAAGAGTGAAATAAGAAAGAGAAACAAAAGAAAAGTGATCATGAGGGTGTGAGAATGTTTGGAAAGAAGAAGAGAAAGTTGAAGAATTGAAAGAGTGAGAGAGAGAATATAATCAATATATTCGATTAAAGACACACACCTGTTCTGCATACCATTGGTCTTCCAGCTCTGTGCAAGCTCCAGCGCACTAAGTGCTGGTTTGCCACGAGAAGTGATGTAATCATCAGTAGGGTCGCCATTAAAGTTTCCACACAAACCACACACCTTGTTCTGTAGCCGTGGTCCCATGGCGATACTAAGCGTGTTGAAACGATTATAGCGGACCTGGATGTCCTGTGGCATGTCAATCACCAGAAAACCTTCAGATGTGGAGACACGAGTCATCAGGCCTGTTACAAAAGGCACAGACACTGGTGTCCCATTTACCTAAGTAGAGATGGGGGCAGGGAAAATTCAGTATCATAATGGACACTTGCTTGTATCATAATTGATAATTTTGTACATAAATTCCCCAGTACTTCACAAATCTGAAAGGATTTATAGACAGGTTTAACTCTTTTGAAAAGAAGGTCATCTTAGTAGGTATAACCTTCATTCTTTGATTTACACTGCCACTCGTCTACACACCTGGTATAAGGAAGATAAATTACGTGGGTTTTTTTGGTTTGTTTTGCCTAGTTCCATAAATAGTTTAAGTTGCTAACAACTGAAGTGAACTAGTCATCAGAACATCAACTTTCCCCCCATACCTATAATAATGCCAATGAGATATGACTATGACAACCATGTTTTTTTCCCCATTTGTAAGAGTAATTAAGACTCAACATTATTAACATTTTTTTTTTTACAGACCTTAACAGTGTTGCCAGAAATGAGGATATTTTCCTCATTGATGTAGAGGTAGGCATGTGAAATGGTGGTAAGATTGGGTGTGCTCCACTTGTCAAAGTTGGCAATGAGCTGGAAGGAGAGTTCGGGCAACTTGTGGCAGATAGTCGACAAGACAAAGGAACAGGAGGCAGGCAGGCGGAGAGAGGCACCGTCGAATGTGCGGAAAACACCACCTCCTGATGCCACACAGTGCTGGGTACGACGGGCGAAGCAGCCACGAACACCATGGCGTAGTACACACTCCTCCTCAGCCTTACAGCGGCGAGGGTCACACTGGATCAAGTTGCGGCCAATGCACTGGCAACGCTTGGTGCAATCATTGTTCCAAAACAACTGCTTAGGCTAGGGTGAGCAGGAGACAGAGGAAGAATTCTAGAGGTGTACATAGCTTTCAGGACTTTGAGCTTTGATTTTTCTATGATTTGGCTACATTTTACATTTGGCCAACAATTCTGAATTGGACTGATAATGCACCTTCACCTAAAACTGTAATGGTGTTATTTTCATTGCCATCACAATAACATTAACTGTACTTTCATACCATTCTGACATCTGAAACATGCAGAACCATTAGCATTTGTACTGTGTCTCTTGTAACACTTAAAGCACCCATCTAAAATAAACCACAGTGTTGTAAACTGTTCCGCCTATCTGAATATCTTTATGCTCTTGAAATCCTCCATGCCTGCCTCGAAGGCATGTCTCACCTCATAGTACTTGCTGTCAGTATAGCAGCCACAGTTTTGGTTAAGGATGCAGCTTTTGCCGTTGAGCACATAACCTGAATCACACTGGCAACCCTCCACACAATGCTGGTTGCAATCTCTCTGGCCTCGTGCTGGGGCACACTGGGGCTGGCACGCCATCATACAACTTGAGTAGTGACTGTTCATTGGGCATGGCAGCACTAGACAGACAGACACATGCACAGGGAGGATGGAAGAAAGGGTTCAACGCATTATTCTGTAGTTTGGTAGCTCAAAAAAAACAAATATACGTTTCAAATAGGATGACACAAAGTAAAGCTTCAGTCAGGGTTAAACTAAATATTCAAAATGTGTGCTTCATTGTGTACAGTACACTGTATACATTTACAACTGCAAGGGCAAGTAGATTATGTGTCTCACCACATGGAGTTGAGCGCCTCCAGCCAATCATCGCCACTCCCTGGATTTGACAGGTACTAGCATAAATCTGCAACCAATTACAGATAGTTTCTCGTGCTCCCTGGTCCACACATGTATCCTGCAGACAGCTCTGGTAAAAATATGCTGGTGGCACCTTGCTGTGACACCGTGCAAACACACCTCCACGATCAATAATAAGTCCACACAGCCTCACTGCCTCTGGTTCCACATAAACATACAAGCCCTCAGCCAGGTGGAAACGGTTTCCTGGGATAGTGTTTTCAATTTCATTGTTGTTGATGGCATCCATTGTCTGTACAGGGGCATTGACATCCACTGCCAGGCCTCTTTCAACTAATCCACAGCGTGGACAGGAGTCACCACACCCAACTTGACAGAAGGTGTCACGCTCTGCCCACATCATGCCCCATTCGCTGACACTGAGGGCAGGACCAGCAATGGGCATTCCTTGGCACAGGCCACAAGTGGAATTAAAGATGGTCCGGGGCAGAGAAACCAGAAGTAGTGTATTCCAGTCAAATGCCACCTAAGAAGAAAAGATGGTTAAAACATTCCTATGCTTTTGCATCAAAAGATAGAGACAAAAATTCCCCATTAACTGGTGAATCTTAAAGTAACTCAAAGTTGAAAACCCATCATTTGATTAAATGTTGGATCTTTCTGAGTACAGTGACAACGAGTAAAAATGCTACTTCACCTTCAGTCCAAAGTCAGTCTCCACTAGTAACTGTAATCCCAGAATGTATATGTTGATTTTCCCTGGACCCAATTTCAGAGGCAGGTACAAACGCTCTTTATTTACCTTGTAGAGACAGAGTGAAAGGTACACACATGAGAAAATATAATCATTATTTCCATATATCTACTGTTAACAGTAGTGTCAGCACAATTTATCTGTTTTTTTCTTTATCTTCCATCTATTTCTCATTTCTCTGATCTTGTATTACATAGAGAAACCCAGAGAGCATTTTTCAGCATTTTTCATCTGCTCTCTCTATCTTTATTTGATCTAAAGTCCCTCAGATGTTTAGATGCTGTTGTGAACTTCTTCCAACTGTCATTCAAGTATGGGTTTTCTGTGACTTTACTCCAGCTTGTTAACAGACATAGATTGTAATCAGATATTCCTCATGTTCCCTCACATGTTCCTTTGTCTTCAGTTCTATCTGCTTGATTAAAAATAACTTGGTGACATAAAAAAAATTGCTTGACCTCCAGAAAATGTGACCAGTTATATATTAGAATTACATAAAAATTCTTGTGATTATGAAATAATTTGCCGAACAGACTTTGTTGTACAAATGGTCAGTATTCAATGGCTTTGTGTTCTTGTGCAGCTGTAAAGCCTGGTATAAGGGAAATGACACTGATGAACCTGAGAATGAAAGGGTTTAATTCAGAAATCTGTTATCATGATATGTACCAAAGTGTAAATATAAATCCATTCCTCACCATGACTGTATTTTTGAAGCTTCTTGACACTTCAATCTCATATCCATAAACCTCCAGCACAAAACCTTGCACCCAGATGGCCTGCCCTGTATCTCTCTGCTCATTCCGGGCTGAAAGCTGGAACCGAGGCAGGTCCCCTGGTCCTATATCGGCACTGAAACTGCCATCCAACCCTCCATGTGTGTCATACTCTTCATCCAGCCCCCCACACTCTGTGGTAACCAAATGAAGTGTGCAGCTACTCTGAAGGTCGAATGGGACACCTCCAAAAGGCAAGAAATGCCCATATCCAGCCACCGTGCACAGAGCCTCAGTCCGAGGCTGGCAGAAAAATAGCCCATCTGTCTCTTGACAGTATTCCTCAACGTGGCATGGGGAAAAGTGGCAGTACACACTGTTGTCTGTCCCATTGCAGAAACAGCGTTCTTGACATTCCCAGTCAGTCCAGAATGTGTCATTTGTGGCTAGTTGACGGCCACGGTAGAAGCAGCCACAGTCACTGCGGGGTACACACAGCCCATCACGAAGTACAAAGCCTTCTTCACACTGGCAGCCTTCGGAGCAGGCGTATGGGCAAGGTTCCTCTGGCTCATCCAGATGTTCACAAGTTAATGGGCATGCTGTGGTGCACTCATCAAAGTGGCTGTTTTCTGGGCATGGCAGTGCTGGACAGGGGAGAGAGAAGACAATATCAAAACCACTGCAAAACTGAAACACTATTGATATACCAATGCCTTTTGGGGTTAAATATTTCTTACGGCAGTTTGTGGCACTCCTCCAGGGCCCCAGGTTGATCTGAGCATCCTGACAGGCTGAAGCATAGGCCTGCAAGGAAGAGCACAAAGCTGAGCGGTTACCCTCCTTCACACACATGTTATACAGGCAGTTCCTGAAGAAAGGTGAGGGGTTGACAGTTAAGTGGCATGCCAGGAATGAGCTGTTTCCTGGGTCATTGATGTTGCCACAGAGCCAGGGGCTCTGGTATAGTCGCAAGTCTGTACACATGCGGTACAGATCTTCACAGTCACCATTGCATGTTAGGTCATCAGCAATGGCTTTCCAGCCATCAATAAACTGGTCAGTCGTGTCAGCCTGGCGACCACTCGGCAAACGTAAGTCATCAACGGGATCTCCATTGAAGAAGCCACAGAGGCCACTGGTTGAGTTGTAAAACAGGGTGGAGAGGGTGATGTTGAGAAAGCCTTGGTGAGAGTAACGGGCCTGAATCAGACCAGTCCATTCCACTAAAGTAACATTGCCAGGAGCACGGTACACTACAAGAGGTTCCACTGGGTGGACATATGGAAGAAGAACTTGGTCACCATTTATCTAAGGAGACAGAGGAGAGGGGTCATTGTTATATAACCTTACATACTAAGTTTACTTAGCAGACCCTCAACTATGCTACTCAATCCTTACATCCTATAAAAACATAGATGCTTATAATGGGTATTTATTAAAATATATTAAATTAATTTTGGATTCTACTAACCTTAACAAGGTCAAAATCAGAGCCACCAATTTGTGCCTCCAGATATGCGACCCTGATGATCACAGGCCGCTTCCATGTAGAACCCTTATTCACCAGCTTTCTTCCAATCTTCACTTCCACTGCTGACACATTGGCTGGCAGGCGCCCCATAGTCTTCACTAGGTAGAAGGAGCTCTCATCTGGGAATGGCATGGAGGAACCATCGAAGGTAGCTAAGATGTACTTCTGAGATAATGAACACATGGCCTCTCTACGAGGATAACACCCCAGCAACCCCAGTTCTGCTGTGCACACCTCGCCTTCTTGGCAGGAGTCATTAAAGCAGCTGACCTCGTCTGCTGGGCCACAAACACAGCGCTGGAAACAGTTGCTGCCTACCTCACCCTCCTCACCTATCCAAAAGGTTTCATTGAGAGCATAGTACAGGCCATCACGCTCGCAACCACATTCAGAGCGGCGGACACAGTGGCTGCCACTCAGCACAAAGCCCTGGTCACACTGGCAGCCCTCAGTGCATGGATGTGTGCAGTATAGGTGCGAGGTCAGGTCAGAGCAGGAAGGGGGGCAAGCACTTGTGCAGACCTGGTAGTGGCTGTTCTCTGGGCATGTTAAAGCTAAAAACAGTGGAATAAATACAGAATAGATATAGAAGGATTAATGGATTAACACTGAAAGCCATAATGATTGTTGATAAAAGTAGTAAGACCATTATTTAATTTCATGAACCTTTCAATATACATGAAGCATGATGTGACTTACCACAGAATGTACGTGACCTCCAGGGTCTGATGGTTACTCCCAAAGCCTGGCATGCTAAAGCATATGCCTGTATAGCCTGGCAGAGAGTTGTGATGTTGTCACGATTGCTGCACATGTCATACACACAACTGTAGACAAATGCAGTGGGGTCCACCACAGCCCGACAGTCTCGGAATGGCCCGTCAGTCTTGTTTATGAGCCCACAGTAATCAGGACGAAAGTAAAAAGCTTCAGCTGCTGGTTCACACAAGCTGCAGTTCTGAGCACAACCATCTGTGCAACGAAAATCAGTGTCTTCCGCTCGCCAACTACCACCTAACTCAACAACGCTATCTGCTAAAGAACCATCTGGCAACACGGGGTCATCAGCAGGGTCATCATTATAGTTGCCACACAAGCCACAAGTATTGTTGAAGTAGGAGCTGGGAAGGGAGATGGATGCATAGTGCTGCCCATCATATGTTACCAAGAGACCAAAGTCAGTTTCTAAGGCAACTGCAAGACCAGACTGGTATACCTTAACAGCCCCTAACTGGAGCTGGACAGGTAGAGTCTTCAAGAGACTGTCCACCTGAAACCATGAATGAGAACTGAGTAAATATAACATTGATTTTGTAGGACATTTTACCTTAAATTATGTCAAAATCTCACCTGTACAGTGCCCAAAGTTCCTTTTGGTAGTGTAATTCGATGGCCATACACCTCCACAGTGACATCTCTCAACCAGGACACAGAAGTCGTGCCACGATTTTCATTCTTAGCCTCAACACTGAAAAATGGGAGACTGGGCACTTCCCAGCATGGCCGAGCCAGAAGATAAGAACAGGTACCCTGTAGGAATGGATAGAATAAAAATGGATAGGATATCACAACATTAAGAGAACAACTTGCTTATTGAATTGTGGTTTTCATGTGCAAATCAAGAATATGTCCAGATCAGCACATGCACAACAACTCAGGCTATACCTTTTCCAAAATTAGGCACATTCAGTCTTACTTGGAAGTGGTAGAGAAAGCCATCAAAGGTGTGATAATGGGGGTCTCCAAACACCACACAGGTGCTGGTTCTGGTGGGCTGGCAGTAGTATGCTCCCTCTTGCTGTTCACATGTCTCCAACTGGCCACATGGAGCCTCCTGGCAAATGACTTCATTGTTCAAATCCAGACACCTGCAACGCTGAGAACACTGGTCTGACAGCCAGAACACCTCTCCACGTCGATAAAACCGCCCTGAATATGAAACACGAGTTAGGGCTGATTTCTACTTTTATGAACAGGGTTCATAAAACATTGTGCATAGACATACACAAGTCTTAATACTTCCACATAACGTGACCATGTCCTCTAGGGGGCAGTGTCACATGAGCCACACCAGAATTTACGGAATTAGACAGTGGAATATAACACTAGTATAATTTTGTTTTGAAAAGTGCTGAGAAAAAAAAGAAAATTTGCATATAAATTAAGTGAATTACCACCAAAAAACATTTCTGAAGCTTTTTCATTCATCTTAATTCTGCAGTATGAGCAGATTTTGTACCAAAGCACGTCAGTTTAACCAGTGTTTAAATCCATAGTTCTATCAACCACAAAATGGAATATGCTGCAGTTTTCATTTTTACTGCTGTGGTTTACATCACTTACATTCTGTCTCTATTGGGAGTCTGTCTGAAGAAAGAGAAAGTGGGTGATACTGCAGGGTTAAATTGGCTATGATAACATAACTACAGCCAGTATAAAGCCATAAATTTCCATAAATTAATCCATTAAACAATAAGGGGATCATATTGCCATATGTGATAGAGGAGACATTTTATTAAAGACACCAGTCTGCGCTGCGAAACTCATATATAAGCTCTTTTTAATAGACTACACTTTCAGAAAGCAGCTGGGTACTGGATGTCTTCTTCTTCCTCCTCATCCAGCACTATTGCCAGGTCAGCATCCCTGTGGCCCTTACTGATCCACTTGTCATATTAATTGGAGCATAGTCATAGTTTTATGCCGGATGCCCTTCCTGCCACAGCCCTCCCATTTCTGGGCTTGGGAACAACCATTCACACACACGGGCAATTTAGAGTAGCAAATTAGCCTTACTGCAGGTCTTTGGATGGTGGATGAAAACCAGAGCACCCGGAGGAAACCCACGCAGACACAGGGGGAACATGCAAACTCCACACAGAAAGGCCCCCACCAGCCACTGGGCTCAAACCCAGAACCTTCTTGCTGTGAGACGACACCGTTACACCACTGTGCCGCCCACACAAGTACTGGATGTGATGAGAGAAATTTTTATTGTTTACACGGTTTGTTTTTAGCATTTTATAGTTACCTCTGTAATAAAATAAAATGTATTTTAAACAATATTATTCTGAAATTTGATTAAACCCATGGAAGAAATACCAAAATGTCTCAGAAAGTAACTACACACTTGTCCACAAACTAGTCAGTGTTCGCATGACATATAGCACTGCAGAACCATGCTGCATTCGAGGTGAAGTTATAACCTGTAATTCCCCTACAACCAGTAAAAACCTCTGAAAATACCCCCTAAACTTGCAGTTTGAACTAGTCAACTTGGGGTAGTCTTCTTAACTACCATTCCTTTTCTGTTTACGGAGTGCCATCAAAGCAGCATGGCCATATACACTGAACACTGTAAAGTTCTCCTTCTCTACTTTAAATAGGTTTATAGCAGCATTGCTTTAGATCAGTTAATATACAAAAACACAGTAATTATAAGTCTATAACATTGACCACCACATGAATCACTGTTTTGAGGAGATAATCATCAACATTAGAGTGAACACTAATATTCGCCAGATAGCTTGTTGCTAACATTGCTCACTATTGTCCGCTAGCTAGCTTCTTGGTAAGCTACTCAGTATTGTCCACTGTTGTTGCTGTAAAAAGTCTGCAACTCAACTGTAAAAGTGCAGTTAAAGTAGCTTTTTGATTTTTACATGCTCTGACAGCGCAAACAAAAGACATTCTTTTGGTGAGGTGTCCATGTTGTTGTTGTTGTTGTTTTTTCACTTCACATGCTGACTGTGTCAAGGTGGGAAATGATGTTCTGAAAACTTGCAATTTACCATTTACAAGACACCATGAATGCAGCATTATATTTTTGTGTTAATGCATATTTGCACCTTTGTGTCACAATGGAGAGACAGGAATCATGGGTAAATGTACAACTCCTCTCTGGGGGGGGGGGGGGGGGGGGGGGGTAACAGGAGGACAGAGGATGGGAAAGAGCGGTAACAGGAGGACAGAGGATGGGAAAGAGCGGTAACAGGAGGACAGAGGATGGGAAAGAGCGGTAGCCTAGGCCTGACAAAAAGCAATACTGGACAATGTGCAATATAATGTGCAATACCTCTCCTGCTGGACTTTTTTTTTCTTCCATAGGATAAAGCGGCTAGAGATAATGAGATGAGATCTTATTCTTTTTTATATTTGTATATGTAAATACTTAATTTAATTTATTTAGAAGTTTTCTCTATTTTCTATTCTCTGTTTATCCTATAATGATGCTGCTGGAATTTTAATTTCCCTGAGGGAACCCTCCCAAAGGGATCAATAAAGTTCTAATCTAATCTAATCTAATCTAATCTAATCTAATCTAATCTAATCTAATCTAATCTAATCTAATCTAATCTAATCTAATCTAATCTAATCTAATCTAATCGTGATATGCAGAGACATGCTAGCACTCATTCCTCCCATGTGCTCAGTACATTTTGTGTGTATTTGTGGTGCTGTGCACTGGGGGCCACTGACTGGTTTCCTCTGCGAGTTTAAAATTCAGATTAATTCAAAAATACATTTGAAGTATAAACAATAAATTGTTAAACAGTAAAGTGCAAACAAGAAACTCTGTAAAAAATTTCCACATATTGACAGTTAGTTTCTGGTGTCTTTAATAAAAAAAATTCCTCTTTGATAAAACTCACACTAAACAGGGAATATAAATGAAAATCACGTGCGAGTTTCCTCCCTGCTTTTCATGTTTTCTTAATACAGAGCTATGATCACATTATTGTATGATGGATTAATTATGGAAGACTTTGTGCTATATGTGAAAATAAAGTGTGAGGCATTATCCCGGCTGTAGTTCTTTATAATGGTCAGTTTAATTCTGCACAATTGCACACTTCAATTTTTCTATTAGACCCACAGTGTTGGTGACCACAGCAAAACAATAAAAATGAAAACTTGTGCATCTGTCAATCTGATACAATTGTGGATTTAAACACAAGTTAAATTGAAGTGCTTCGATACAAAAGTCACTCATACTGATGAATACAGATGAGTAAAAATGCTTCCAAAATATTTTCAGTAAGAATTTACTTTGTTTACTTCTTGACCTGGCTTACATCCTGACATGCGCATAGATGTATAATTCAGTCCTAAATGCTAGCACGTGTCTGCAACCCTCTTCTCTTAACTCCCCTCTCTGTGCAAAAAAAATAAAAAATAAAAAAATAAAAACCACGCAAATATGTGTTAATGCAGAAATATAAACTAGGCTGTTGTATGTGCTTATAGATCATTGAAAAGTTATTCTACAAAATCAAGTCATACATGAGCTGATAGCTGATGACGTGCATAGCACCAAGTTGTCTATAAATCATGTATGACGAGATTTTGTGGAATAACTCTTTTATTCTATCCACATTCACTGGATTTTGAGAAACAGAGCATTTTTATTTTTTGCAAATTCGATAAATAAAAACTTTATACAAAAACATCCAACAAAATCATTTCTGCTTAGAATTTAAACAAACTGGTTAAATGACAAGCAATTTGTGAAAAATGTTATAATAATAATTCTTGAAAAATTAAAAAAAAGATACGTTCTTACCATCAAATACTTTTATTCCATATTTTGTTGCTTTTTTTTGTATTTTGGGGGGTTTTCTTCTTCTTCAGAGTTGTTTAGTGGTTGCCAAACCAACTTAAAGGTGCATTATTGCCACTGACTGGGCTGGAGTGTGGAACAGGAGATATTGGCGGAGGTGGCGGGGCGGGGCGGGGGGGGGGGGGGACTATATTCTTTTAGCTATTTCTGTTTCTTTTAAATACTCAATAACAATTTCTGGGGTTTTGTTTTCAAGTAGAGTTTTTATTTCATCCTCAGTTAGTTCAGCAACATGCGCCACCATTTTGCTTTTCTCTACTCACAGTATATGAGCTGATAGCCTAGTAGTAGAGTAGCCAATCAGAGCGCATGATTGCTCATATCCAGTGAATGTGGATGGAATAAGTATTATTATTTATCATCATTTATTAACCTTTTATAATGCTTGAACTGCCATTCAAAAAAAAGGCTTGGACTCAAAAAAAAAAAAAATTAAGGAACAGAATTCAATATGAAACTGGAAAAGACTCTTAGATCCACCCTAAGTCACCAACACCCAGAAAGAAACTTCACTCAAACAATTAGACACTCAAGTATTACCAAATTTTAGAACATTTTATAAACACATCCTAAACAATTTTTTAAGACATTATCCATTTACCATTATAGCTGCAGCCATTGGCTGGGTCGATCTGTTCAGTGTCAACACGGAAGAACCAACGACCAGGCATGTTAACATTTGTAGTGTGCTCAATGTTGACCACCTCATTTGTACGGGAACCAGGCAGGTTGAAGAAGTGACTAACATCTCCACCGTTGAAACCTGACTAGAAAGGTCAATCATGTCCGAGACATCAGACACAGGGCACCATGGTGTGCTTTATTAATAAGAAGTTTTCAGTAAATCTCTGAACTCCTTCAAGGAAATTCAAAAACAAGGTTACCTGTGCAGTGGTTCCTCCCAAGCCAGTAAGAGGATCTCCCCCACTAGCTGTCCCTGTGCTCCATGTAATTTCTCCAAAGTTGAACATGGCAAAGTGGAACACACCATCTGAGATTAACACTGACTGGAATGTATTCACCTGTGACAAATGAATAATTTTTTTTCAGACTAAATATGTATTCATTTGGTACCAGATCTGTATCTATATGTGTCCTTTCAAAATGAAAGGTTATGCATTTGAAATAATAGGAGCTGTTCCTCCTTTCTTTACCGGTGTTGTCTGACTGCCACCGTAGAACGTGACCTGGTTCCAGGTGGCAATAAAAGCCCAGGTAGCAGTAAAGGATGGCATGCTCTTGAAATACTTCCTGACATCCTGAGTAGCTCTTGCTAGGATCTCTGGCTCTGTGGTCTCACGATAGTACACATCCCCACGGATACCATTGTGCACATCAGCCCATAAGGGAGCAATAAATGACCGACTGTCACTGAGGGGGAAAGGCTCAGGAGTAAACTGGCTCACCTGAACGTTGAAGGAGATTACGCCATTGTTGTTTATCTGTGTGGTAAGAAGCACTTATGGATTATCTTTGTACAAAATGAGTATATTACTATTAGTGTTGATTAGTTGGCTAGTTAGATAAATGTTTTTGTACTTAAGAAGAATGACTCATGGTCATGTGTAGGCGGATTGACAGTTGACTGATATTTACTTTTAGTATAGATACAGAGATGATGATAGAAAATCGCACGTGCTGATTGGCCAAGAAATTCAGATTATTTCTTGATAATCACCTCGAGCGACTCGGCAAAATGGCGGTCAATCGCTTCATCACCGTAAGTGAGGAAGAATTACAAATTATAAAAGAAAATGCTGTTCCTAAAAGCATTAAAGCTGCGACAAAGTTTGGTCTAAAACTATTCAAAATTAATGTGGAATTGTGATTTTCTTTTTTCTTTTTCAAAACAAAGTATTTTATGTGACTCAGCGTAGAAAAGTGACAAGTCTGTGCCATGCCTTTATTACATTTTTATGCCACTTTTGAAGTTTGAAATAAATTATTTTTTAATATGATTTTTAAATTGTTTAAAAATAATCAGCTGTGTATTTATACTAAAACAATTATCCATGAAACATATTAAGATACATTATATAGACACAAGTGTTTTACTGAGAAATACGCCACTCGTATTTTTCATACAAACTACATCCAGGACATTGAGTAACATATTTTTCAATATCCTCACTCAGGAGGAAATTGATGAATTGTTTTGATATATTTGGGCACTTTTTGTTTGTGAACATGTCTATATAATAAAAAGAAAATCACACGTTGGCTTGAAGATATGAAGTTTATCTTCTCATGTTGAAAAACTCGCATTTTTTATATGAAGTACGTCACAGATCTGAGTGAATAATTTAAATAATATTGGCTGGCTTTGAGTGATATATCAGATATATATTCCATTCAGCTAGCATGATATTGAACAAGTCGAAGACAGGTTCAGTATCACGCTAGCTGAATGAAATATATCTGATAGACCACGAAAAAAGCCAACCAATATTATTATTATTATTATTATTATACATACACATTCAATGGAACAATTATAGATTTTACTGGTGGCCATGCTTGTTTACAAATTGTCACAGTCGCTCGCTAGCGCAGAAGTTTTACGAGTAATACGTATCTTATGGTATTTTCAATTCATTGCGATAATTTACTGTGGGCACCACCTGCGAAAAATGCGGGTGCTTGCGCAGCAGAAAACTTTCTCGTTGAATATTCGCATCAGCTCCAACGTGTGATGTCATGTTGTTTTGAGAACCATGCAATATTGTAAACCATATTCAACGTTCATTCTCCATTGGGTAAAGTGACGTAACACACATACCGTAGGATAAGCAATATGCTAGCAACATTGCATGCTATCAAACCAAATGAACGAAACCCGCTAGAAAGGAATAGAATGTGTGTGTTTATTCCTCAAAAAAGTGTCCTGTATGTATAATAATTCCAAATATTTCACTTCCAGTGTTTTCCCACTGATTAGACTCACATTGTCAAAATGTCAAACCAGTCCAAAATTAAAATTCTTTTGATTAACTTGCATATTTTTTGTGGATGTGTCCATATAATAAACAGTATTACATGGTAGCACAAATATATGAAGTTTATCTTTTCAGAGTGAAAATATTTTCACTCGTTCGCACATCACTCACTTGTAAAACATGTGCACCACCCGAAGATAAACTTCATATCTTCGCAACAATGTAATATCCTCTATGTATTAAGATCACGCACACTCATGATAACGATACTTATCTACAACGGACTTGTATACAATATTAATTTGAAGGAAGATGTATGCCTATAAAACATTTTTTCAGTGTTGCACTCACATATAGAGAGCGGTAGGGGATGTTGAAGAAGATAAATGGAATTAATAGGGAAATTTCTGTTGAACTGCCATCATCCATCTTGGGTGTTTCTGAGTCCCTATGAGCTGGTCCAAAGGGGTAGAGGATATCCTGAGAGAAAGCTAAAAAAGAAAGAAATGTAGAAAACACAAATTTCAATTTAAAACAGATTTTGAATGGATTTCCTGGGTAATCTGAGACAGCAGTTATCGAACTCTATGTCTATTCTTAGCTCGTTTTATTCACTCACCATTATTCACTAATGATCATGCCAAGCATTATGCATTCAAATTCCAGGTTATATGTAATTATTATGCATTCAAACTGTGAAAAACAAACAGGATATCACAAGATTTGGTCCCTGATTGATTTGCTAATACTTCATGTAGTAACACAATCTGATATAATTATTGTTATACAACAGTTAGTTGCAGTCCACTAATTTCATTGGACAAGCGGCGCTCCAAGAGTGTTGATATTTAGCATTACCACACTGGTACAGTTCCCTGTTTGTATCATTCCGCTTGTCTGTGTTTCTAGCAATAGTTCATGACACTGAAGCCATTACTACACTTGGCTGTCAGTCAGTCTGTGCAGCGCATGGCAAAACACAGTACCCTATCCATCTTATAACTTGTTCTTGGTAACTAGTTTTGTTGATGGAGCAAAAATAAGCAAAATATTTGGCCATACTGTGCCAAATGTCAGCTAATATTAATTTCTTGTTTATTGAACTGTTGTATAAAAGCAGTGTCATGCTGTGGTACAGAATATCCACATGACTGTGATTACCTGCAGCACTTGTGCCTACGGCCACATTACAGTTGTGCTGATGTTCTGTACAGCAGCACCCTTGCTCATACGATATTGATTCATTATCAATGGTTATTCCGATGAATATTTCAGATGAGTAATAAATCAAGATGGGTAATAAATCAATTAGGAACTAGAATAAGCAGGATGACTCACCTCCTCTGGGAGCAAGAGTGCTGAAAAGCTGGAGAAGCGACACTAAAGTGCTTGTTTTAATCATCCTAAAGACCTAAAGCAAACACATGAAATTTAGAACTGTCTGAGTTCAACGTTGACAGCATAAATGATCAACATCGCAAATTTCTATGTTCTGGTAGGAATAGCATACCAAATGTCATTATTCTGTTTAATGACTGATGTCAGTGATTTTAGTTTAATAATAGCTTATATTACACATGTGAATTGAGCTATAAACTGCAAAGTACATTAAGAAGACAAATAAGATAAGTTCAACCTGCTCTAATCTTCCCTGGTTTTAAGAACGGTCTCCCAAGCATCCCTTGGGTCTTCACCACCTTCTCTGTTCCCTGCCATGGTGGGCCTGTTGGCCCTTTGCTGAAAAGGTCCCTTTATGCGATAGTGAACAATGTGCAGGGATCACATTCACCAGCACTACTGTGTTAGTGGGCAATAGAAGAGCAATTCTAGGCTTCTACACTGCAGGCGGGCCTGTGGCGGGGGAGTCAAACGCACTGCTTGCCGTCATTTGGAGGGTCTATTACCGTGTGTTTGTGTGGTATGTCTCATTGGCTTAAGAGAGGGGACGTGAGCAGTTCAGCTAATGGGTCTAATTGAGGAGGCTTGAATTGCCCTGGTCTTTTCGACAACCCCAGGCACTCAAGTATGAATTTCAGTCCCCTTGAATTTAACCTTGTCTCCCAAACCTTTTAAAGGTCTCCAAGACATGGGATTTTTTTTCTTTTTCTAATTTTAACCAATTTCTACTTACAATCCTAATACGTATTACATAATGCCTATCATAAATGGATAGTTGGAAACAGCAAAACTAGAGGAATTCTGTTAACTCTAACTCGACTGACAGATCCCTTTGGTGGATATTATGTCACATTGACATGGCTTCTTAGTTTACCACCCAGACAACAAGGAGTTAAGGGTGGTCTCATACTGAAAACATGCTCACTTAGCCTTTAATCCCATGATGACCAAACATGAGGATTATCTTGAAAGTGCAAGTGGGAATTGGTCTATAATTCGTCTCAACTGATTACATCTTGTAGATATAGACATTAAAATATTTTTAGACATACTGCATAAACCTAAAATCAGAAATATATGTTTCATTTCAGACTGCAAAGATTAGCATTCCAGGAAATTATTTATTCATTAATTATATGCAGTCTGCCCCAAAATGCACTGATTATAATTAAATGGACATTCTGAGGGTGGCACGGTGGTGCAGTGGTTAGCACTGTCATCTCGCAGCAAGAAAGTTCTGGGTTCGAATGTCATAACCGACTGAGGCCTTTCTGTGCTGAGTTTACATGTTCTCCCTGGGCTCGGCTGGGTTTCCTCCCCCAGTCTAAAGACATGCGGATTAGGGCAACTGGCTACTCTAATTGTATATAATAGCAGTGTGTGTGTATACACATATATATAACGGATGGATGGCTGTTCTGATAATTTGTCATGTTAATAGTGAATTTTATGCGAGTAAAATAACTGACTGTAAAAGCTGGAATCCATTCTATTACTGGAAATATCACAATGAAATTAGTTTTACTTTTTTTTATTTGACATTTGAATGTTCTCTTTTCCATGTTTCATAATTATATCAAACTTGTTTCATAAATCTTTTCATAGATCTTTTAAGCGATACATTAAATCTGTAGTGTGCAGAGGAGCAGTAGTAGTATTTACTGACAGATAAGACAACAGGGTTAATTCAAAAGATAAAGTATAGCTCTATATGGGCTGATTTATACAATACAATACATATGTCTGTCTGTTAATATACTTGTGTGTACGTGTGTTTTGTTATTGTATAAATCATTGGAAATGTGCATACATTAATTTACTATTGCCAAAGATTCAGCATCAGCATGTTTTTTTGCACTCCATAGAGGTTTTAAATAAGCTTTAAATCTCCAATCGGTGATGTTTTTTCTGTAACACGCATCAACCTGATAATTAACTGGTGAGGTAAAGTCTATATCTGAGCAGAAAATTCTAAAAAAAACTCTTGGCCTGAAATGTCTGTAACTCATATCACCAGACACTGGTTAATGACCTCATGCCAGGCCTTTTTGGCATTTTTTGGCTCTGAAAAGTGTTAGTGGTTATAGTGGGGTTTTGTTTGTTCGTTTTAGATCGCTGTCTTACTCAAGAAGATTCTTAGTCTTGCTTTTGTACCTTCTGCAAAGTTCACTTAATATTGATTATATGCTCTTGAATTAAACCTGACATGCAATTTAACATTACAGTCATCATTAATGTGTGTACAGTTAAAATTACATTCTTCATCAAATCCTATGTTATAGAGTAAAAAACAAACAAACCTAAAACAACTAAAAATCTATCACAGACTGAATGCATATGGTCTCTAAGGCATTTTCTCATTCCTTGGTAACAGAGTACCAAAGTTTGTCGATTAAAAGCTATCACAATTCCTCATACACAAAACGGACAACTGACATTAAATCAAAACAGATCTAATTAGCATTTAGCCAACGGGATTTTAAGATTTATTTCATAAATCTTAGGGAGTCATTTTATTGATGCCAGAGTTCCTCCAGCAGGCAGAGTAGCAACTCCCCTCATTACAAATGACTACAAATCCCCACCTTCCAACATAACTGAAACCTAGTCTTCCAGAGAGCATGCGGTGTTTGGACCACATGGTCATGTGTGATGTACAAGTCAGATGAAACTGACTTAAAGTCGAAACCAGTGTTTGGTGGAAATCCCAAGTGCACCGCAAGAGATTGTGAGAAATGCCAGAGGGGTAAATCCACCTCTCCATCTTTCAAACAGGGTTTAGTTGGCTAACCCCATGAGAAACCGATCTCTAAAAAGTTGTCTTCTTGACAACAGATTAAGACCCACATCAAAGCCAGAGATAGATGTTATCAAAATCACTGGGCTACTTAATGCCAGATAAACCGATGATTTACTTATTCACACATTTAGTGTGATCCAAAACAGCAGGGAGGAAAGGGATAAAAAGAGAGGGAGAACCTGAAGCTGAGAACCTGAGTCAGGGATAAAGAAAGGCAGATAATACTTCCTCAAGGCTTGTCTTAAAAGTCTACAGCATCACTATCCTACTGCTAACAAGTTACCCAGAGTTATGACAGCAATAGGACAGAGGTTGGTATCAACTCACCTGTCTTCAGAAGACAGAAGCTCAGCACCTCACCTGTGGCATCAGCCTTCCAGTCCCATCAAACTGGGTACCATCCACACTGTTTTAGGAGTGGACAGGTTCTGTGCTGGAACCGGGGAAAGGGAAGGGGAGGGGGAAGGCACCCAAGAAAGGCTTCCTTAAACCCCCTCACGCAAGAGTACTCTGCAAGTCCAGGTATGCAGGATTACAGAGGAAAACAAGACCAGCAAATCAAGCCCAATCCTAGCCTACGGCGTGTTTTGGCTTGGAAAGCAAAAGATTTGCAGAAGTGATCTCAGGATGAAAGAAGAGAGAAGTGTTTGTGTGTGTGTGTCCCTTTAGTGGTCAGCTGAAGAAGAAGCGACAGAGGCAGGCTTGAGCTTTTAGACTGCAGATAGTGTTAAAGTTAATCTGAGAGTGTTTTTGGGAAAGGGGGGGAGACAGGAGATGGAGGGGGGTGGAGATGAAGAAAGGGGTGAGACTTTTCAAATGAGGGAAGGAGAGCGAGAAAAAAAAGAAAAAAGGAGTGGGGGGGGGCTGGGGGACTGGCTAATTATTATATATTGTAGGTAAGCAAATAAAAGGAATATTAAAAATGTCAGTACAAATATGATTCCTAAAAGAAATAAGTTTTTGGAGCAGCGGAAGTTTTGGCCCATGTCAGCTGGGGGTCAGGGGGTCAAGTTTGGACCAGATGCTGGCTGGTGGAACCATAAGTTTACATTGCATCCTATTATTCAGGTCTTGCAGGCCAGTTTTCCTTACTGTACAGTACTTATAGATTTATAATAAACATGTTACTATATTTCATCATCAAACAGTTCAATTTAACATTTAAATACATGCAGTATTTTCCACATTATTTCACCATACAACAAATACCTTAAGTCTGCACACCTTACAGCAGGCTATGGTACTGGAACTTCTTATTTCACCAACGCTAGTCTTGGATAGTATATATAGGACTTTGAAAAATAGCATGCAAGAGAGTAGGTAACTGACTACTCTTTACTATTCAGCTAATTAGATAACCATTAATAGAACATTTCTACACAAATTACAGCTGACAAATTATTAGGAACTGTGTTATAAAAAGTTATGGAATTTTGTTTGTAGTGTTGCACAATGTCACTTTTAGGGTCTCTGTGGGCTACTTCTTCCTCCACATTATGTACAGTAGCAGTCAAAAGTTCCGACACCCCTACTTGTTCATAGATTTTTTTTTTCTGTATTTTGACTATTTTCTACATTGTAGAATAATACTGAATACATCAAAACTCTGAAAAACATCTGGAACATATATGGAATTGTGTGGTAAACAAAGTGTTAAACCCCCCCCCCCCCCCCCAAAAAAAAAAAAAGTTTCATATTTTAGTTTCTTCAAAGTAACCACCGTTTACCTTGATGACACGTTGTACACTTTTGGCATTATCTTAACCAGCTTCATGAGGTAGTCACCTGGAATGCTTTTCAATTAACATGTGTGCCTCATCAAAAGTTAATTAGTGGAATTTCTTGCTTTCTTAATGCATTTGAAATCAAACAGTAAATAATAAAACTACAGTAAATGGCCCTATTCCACAACTGTAGTAATCCATATTATGTCAAGAACCGCTCAATTAAGTAATGAGAAATTACATCCATCATTACTTTAAGACATGAAGTGTCTTTTTAATTAATAAAAATAAATAAAAAACATTAAATTAGAAGGTGTGTCCAAACTTTGGACTGGTGCTCTAGTTGCAAAAAGTGATTAAGATATTTCAGTTTCCTTATTTCGAGTCCCTTGCCTACCAAAAATCCCTTCAGAAAAGTGTAAAGCTCTGTTGCCCACCCTAGGATCATTTATTTATAAAAGAAAACAAAATGGGAGAAAGTCTCTTCATAAATATAAAGGAGAGGTGGCTAGAATTACAGCATTAACATGAGTCAGTCAGAACATTCAGTGTGTGCGCGTGAGTCAACGATTAAGTGTATCTCAGAGATGTGTATGAGTGCTCCCCCTCCTGTTTGCTTGATTCCCTACACTAATTAAGGACAGCCTCATTTGCAATGGCACACATTAGGCTGGGTCAGTCACCAAGGGAGCTGATTTCCATAGATCTGGTTCTGAGATAGAACCGAAAGGCGGGGAAATAGCGGGTAAATCCATGGTGATAGGGTCTGGGAAGTAGATGGGAAAGAGATGGGAGTCAGATGCACCTTTGTTCACAGAGGGACAGTGGAGGTAACTAGAGACCCAAAAGGGGCTGGACGTGTGAAAATCTTCTGGACAGAAGGCCAAACCTGGATTCCCTATGTCCAACGTAGAAATCCCAGTGGAGGATTCTATTACACCTTGTTGCCTTGTTGTGTAAATGCACCCATATTCTTAACCAATCCATGCAAGAAGACAGAAAAGATGATAAAGAGTACAATGTGAGACAGTACGACTCAGCACTCATTCTATCCTAGCGTAACAGTATAAACAGAGGTAAGAGAAGAAGAAAGGGCACGAGAGAGAAAGACCGTGATTTCTATCTTTTCACTATCTTGTCTTCCTTATGATGTAATGAGCTCGCTAATAAGACATATCACCCCATGTCTTTTCTCTCCATCTTCCTCCCTTTCTCTTGATTCCCCTTTCAGAACAATTGCTTGGTGATTGTGCAATAGGTCAGCTCAATCGAGATGGCTCTGTGTCATCTGAACCAGTTTCTGTCTCACAAAGAAGAGACTGTGACATGCTTGGTGATAAGCACTAAGACCACTGTTTGGATATAAGAGTCAAGTGTCTGATAAAGTGCAGCTACAAGTCATCAGCCTTACCAACCACCTGCCGACCAAACCAAGCAGATACAAATAATACTGACTGAGTTTAGCACACTGTCAACAAGCACAATGAAGAACTGCAGTGGTCCTGTGAACCATTTCCATGGGAAAGTGGTCAAATACATTCAGGTTCACCAATGTTGTCTCGGAATTCTGGTAGGTCTACCAAGCTTGAACTTGGGAGGGATAAAAGTCCTGGCCCATCACCCTTCTCTATCCATTTGTTGCTTACTTGTTGGATCTTTTTCTTTCCTTTCGTCCACAATGTCAAGCTCCTTTCAGGTAACCTAAACCTCCCAAAAAATTACTCCCTCTCCTGGCCACACAATGAGCCTCCTTCAGCCCTCCTTGTCCTTCCCCAGCTTTGTGGTAAAGAGGGTGGATCAGGCTACCAGCAGCCTCGCCAGAACATGTTTGCTCCTGGTACAGGGCAAGGCATGAAAAGCTTTCTTAAAGCCCCCACCATTCCAAAAACACATGAACTCTCACAGCCACCTCCTCTGTGACCTTTCTTTTGAGACCAGCCCCTGCTTTCATGGCCTGGTAACCGCTTGTCTGACTCTTACACTTGATATCCCAACAGTCAACCATGTTATTTGGTGTTGCCAAGCTGATGGTGAACTCTGACTGCTGCTTTACTCAGGAAAGCTTTTGCTTCCTGATAGTGAACCCACTACGGATGTGAGAGTTTTTAATCTGGGAGAATGAATGGTGTGTGTGCTTTGCCAAATTTAGCACGTGTGACTCTCACCTGCAGGCGTGACAGGCGTAGTCCAGCCCTTTTTAGCACCTCTCAGCTTAGTAACACCAATTAAACCTGATTAAGTTGTTGTAGTGATCCAGGTAACAGACATGCTGCTGTACTGGACAGGATCCAGTTGGATAGAGTTTGCCTGGGCTCTGGGGTAAGCTCTTTGCTGTGCATAGACTCTAAGATGCTACCACAGTTAAAACCACCTGCACTGTTGGGAAATATCCTGCAATAACCTAAGTTCTACTGCTGAGACTTAAAAAATACCATTATAGATAGCATCTGTAATGATTACAGATAGTCGATATGGAAATATTGGTTCAGAGCACTCATTATAGACATAGGAAAACTAGATACTGCATTGGACATACTGTAAATTGACATGTTGATAGTGCCAGAGAGTCATTAAGTTAAAGTCATACCCATTAACTGAATTGAACTGATTTTTGAGGAATCTCTGAGACACAATGCATCTTTTAGAGGTAAGAATCAGTGACAGCTCAAAGCAAGAGAAAAAGGAAATACAGAACAAAGTTCAGAAAATATGTGGTCAACTCACAATACTGACCTTTCTGTGAGTATCTGAAAAGTGCTTCAGAGTGACATTTTAATGTGAATGTTGCATTTTTAAACATTTTGAAGGGCCCATATTTCAGCAATTAAGACAGACACAGCTTTGACATTATCCGTTATCTCTGAGAAGTACCTGAACTCTGACCAGAAAATTAGACAAGAGTCCAGCTTTGTTGGATCATTGAAATAAAAGCCAAAAAACATGAAGAAAGACATTTGTACAAGACACCCCTTCAATATCAAAACAGCTACACTATAAGGTCAAAAGTTTGTGGGTACCTGATCATCACACCCACATATGATTCTTCCCCAAACTGTTGTCACAAAGTTAGAAGCACAGTTATATAGGACATCTTTGTACACTATCATTACAATTTCCGTTCACTGGAATTAAGACCTGTTCCAGCGTGACAATGTCCCTGTGCACAAAGTGAAGTCCATGAAAACATGGTTTGCCAGGGCTGGTATGGAAGAACTTGAGTGGTCTGCACAGAGCCCTAACCTCAACCCCACTGAACAGTTTAAAGATACGCTTAGCCCATGTTTACATTAGACCGTATCAGCGGATCATCAGATTAACGTTTTTAAAACGATTAGTGTGCACACAGCAACACCAATACACGATTCGCGTGCACACAACAATACCAATACGTGGATACGCTCGGCTCCGCAGGCATCCTGCGCTCCAAATCACTCTGCCCTGAACAGCGAGTGCCCTCTGGAGGGTGCGCACTCCGGCCCTGCGCAGCTCACAGAGCGCGCGAGTGAAGCACACTAGCAGTGTTTTCGGGACTGAGCCGCTGTGTGTGTGATCCCAGCGCACATCACTTAACACTTGCAAGTGGAAGGATGGCAAGCCTAAAGACAATCATAACTACACAATGGGCAGTATTTGCATCAGTATTTGCAGTATTTTCATACTTTTATACTCTTTAATGAAAGGTGATACAAGGCGGAAGTCCGCGCCGTTTTTCAGCAGTCGTGTCACATGACCAACGCCAGCGAATCAGGAAGGTGGATGTCACAGTGACGTTGTCCAATGAGGACGCCAGCTAGAGCTCAGCACAGCGTATTCGTGTATCTCAAGGTTAACACAGCACCGGACCAGATACAATCTAGATTGAATACGTGGACGCTGGCGGATTCCCGTTTCCCGGCGTTTCCAGGTGGTTTAATGTAAACGGACAGTGCATCCGCGAAGAAAACGAGACAGATGCGGTCTAATGTAAACGTAGCCTTAGAATATGGCTCTGGACACTTAGTTTTGCTATGGTGGCTGAGGACTACAATTGCCATGATAACTTTAGGACTGCAGTTGTCATGAACAGTTTTGTACTCAAGTCACTATCAATGAACAGCTGTTAACTTCAACAAAATAGACTTCATGTTATAACTATAATGATTACACTTTTTGACCATATAGGACACACTTATAGAAGCAAGTTATTTATAAACACACTATCACTTAATCACCCAAATGAGGACAGGTTCCCTTTTGAGTCTGGTTCCTCTCAAGGTTTCTTCCTTGTGTCATGTCATTTCCTTGCCACTGTCGCCTCAGGCTGGCTTATTAGGGATAAATGTATTTGTTCATATGTTTACAATGTATATTTTTCTCTAAAGCTGCTTTGCAACAATGTTTGTTGTTAAAAACTATATACAAACAAATTGACTTGACTGAACACCTTTGGGATGAATTGGAATGCTGACTACATGCAAGCCCTCCTCACTCAACACTAGTGCCTGACCTCACCAAAGCTGTTGTGACTGAAAAGGCAAATGCCCAAAGCCATGCTCCAAAATCTAGTTGAAATTCTTTCCAGAAGAGTGGAGGTTATTACAACAGGAAAGGGTGGACTAAATCTAGAATGGGAGGCTCAACATGCACATATGTGTGATGGTCAAGTGTCCACAAACCTTTGGTCATATAGTATATATTTTGTGAAGTATTAATATCTGATTAGCAGTTTCTGTTAATGTTCAGTTTCAAATATCAATCTTAGTCTAGAACATCTCATCTCATCTCATTATGTCTAGCTGCTTTATCCTGTTCTACAGGGTCGCAGGCAAGCTGGAGCCTATCCCAGCTGACTACGGGGTGAAAGACAGGGTACACCCTGGACAAGTCGCCAGGTCATCACAGGGCTGACACATAGACACAGACAACCATTCACACTCACATTCACGCCTATGGTCAATTTAGAGTCACCAGTTAACCTAACCTGCATGTCTTTGTACTGTGGGGGAAACCGGAGCACCCGGAGGAAACCCACGCGGACACGGGGAGAACATGCAAACTCCGCACAGAAAGGCCCTCGCCGGCCACGGGGCTCGAACCTGGACCTTCTTGCTGTGAGGTGACAGCGCTAACCACTACACCACTGTGCCACCCTAGTCTAGAACAAGTTTGTAGTAATTTTAATACATTGACTCAACCAATGTATTCAAATTACTTGGGGTGGCACAGTGGGGTAGTGGCTAGCACTGTCACCTCACAGCAAGAAGGTTCTGGGTTCAAGCCTAGTGGCTGACAGGGGCCTTTCTGTGTAGAGTTTGCATGTTTTCCCTGTGTCTGCATGGGTTTCCTCCAGGTGCTCCAGTTTCCCCCACTGGACTCAAAGACATACAGGTTAGGTTAATTGGTGGCTCTAAATTGACCATAGGTGTGAATGTGAATGGTTGTTTGTCTCTATGATTCAGCCCTGCAATGATATGGTGACTTGTCCAGGGTGTACCCTGCCTCTCGCCCATAGTCAGCTGGGATAGGCTCCAGCTTGCCCGCGACCCTGCACAGGATAAGCGGTTATGGATAATGGATGGATGACTCAACCAAATTTTAGAATTTGATTGAATTGACAGAGAATGGCCATTGGAGCAAACAAACAACTGAATGTGCTAAAATTACCTTCAACCAAATAAATACAAAACAGAGATAATTTTATTTAAAGTTACTCCTCATTTTGAATCCAAGGACCCAAGAAGAAATCTTGGTATTGACTTCAGCTCTCGCTGTTGCCTCACAGCAAGAAGGTCCGGGTTTAAGCCCCGTGGCTGGCGAGGGCCTTTCTGTGCGGAGTTTGCATGTTCTCCCTGTGTCTGCGTGGGTTTCCTCTGGGTGCTCCGGTTTCCCCCATAGTCCAAAGACATGCAGGTTAGGTTAACTGGTGACTCTAAATTGACCGTAGGTGTGAATGTGAATGGTTGTCTATGTGTCAGCCCTGTGATGACCTGGCGACTTGTCCAGGGTGTACCCTGCCTTTTGCCCGTAGTCAGCTGGGATAGGCTCCAGCTTGCCTGCGACCATGTAGAACAGGATAAAATGGCTAGAGATAATGAGATGAGACTTCAGCTCTTAACTTTTACAGGCAGGTGGGGTAAAGCCTGCCATTTCTATTAGCCATTTAACCAGTGTTACTTCAGAATTGAGTGTGCACAACCCTGAACTTGTTTCCCTTTTCCAGTGATTCTACAACCCCGATTCCAAAAAAGTTGGGACAAAGTACAAATTGTAATAAAAATGGAATGCAATAATTTACAAATCTCAAAAACTGATATTGTATTCACAATAGAACATAGACAACATATCAAATGTCGAAAGTGAGACATTTTGAAATTTCATGCCAAATTTTGGCTCATTTGAAATTTCATGACAGCAACACATCTCAAAAAAAGTTGGGACAGGGGCAATAAGAGGCTGGAAAAGTTAAAGGTACAAAAAAGGAACAGCTGGAGGACCAAATTGCAACTCATTAGGTCAATTGACAATAGGTCATTAACATGACTGGGTATAAAAGGAGCATCTTGGAGTGGCAGCGGCTCTCAGAAGTAAAGATGGGAAGAGGATCACCAATCCCCCTAATTCTGCCCTGACAAATAGTGGAGCAATATCAGAAAGGAGTTCGACAGTGTATTGCAAAGAGTTTGAACATATCATCTACAGTGCATATCATCATCAAAAGATTCAGAGAATCTGGAAGAATCTCTGTGCGTAAGGGTCAAGGCCGGAAAACCATACTGGGTGCCCATGATCTTCGGGCCCTTAGACGGCACTGCATCACATACAGGCATGCTTCTGTATTGGAAATCACAAAATGGGCTCAGGAATATTTCCAGAGAACATTATCTGTGAACACAATTCACCGTGCCATCCGCCGTTGCCAGCTAAAACTCTATAGTTCAAAGAAGAAGCCGTATCTAAACATGATCCAGAAGCGCAGACGTCTTCTCTGGGCCAAGGCTCATTTAAAATGGATTGTGGCAAAGTGGAAAACTGTTCTGTGGTCAGACGAATCAAAATTTGAAGTTCTTTATGGAAATCACGGATGCCGTGTCATTTGGACTAAAGAGGAGAAGGACGACCCAAGTTGTTATCAGCGCTCAGTTCAGAAGCCTGCATCTCTGGTGGTATGAGGTTGCATTAGTGCGTGTGGCATGGGCAGCTTACACATCTGGAAAGACACCATCAATGCTGAAAGGTATATCCAGGTTCTAGAGCAGCATATGCTCCCATCCAGACGATGTCTCTTTCAGGGAAGACCTTGCATTTTCCAACATAACAATGCCAAACCACATACTGCATCAATTACAGCATCATGGCTGCGTAGAAGAAGGGTCTGGGTACTGAACTGGCCAGCCTGCAGTCCAGATCTTTCACCCACAGAAAACATTTGGCACATCATAAAACAGAAGATACGACAAAAAAGACCTAAGACAGTTGAGCAACTAGAATCCTACGTTAGACAAGAATGGGTTAACATTCCTATCCCTAAACTTGAGCAACTTGTCTTCTCAGTCCCCAGATGTTTACAGACTGTTGTAAAGAGAAAAGGGGATGTCTCACAGTGGTAAACATGGCCTTGTCCCAACTTTGAGATGTGTTGTTGTCATGAAATTTAAAATCACCTAATTTTTCTCTTTAAATGATACGTTTTCTCAGTTTAAACATCTGATATGTCATCTATGTTCTATTCTGAATAAAATATGGAATTTTGAAACTTCCACATCATTGCATTCCATTTTTATTTACAATTTGTACTTTGTCCCAACTTTTTTGGAATCGGGGTTGTATGCAAGATGACGGTATATTGTCAACTCCCAATAATGTTAAAGCGGCTAGAGATAATGAGATGAGATGAGACTAGTCGATAGTATAAGTCATGCGTGATAGCCTCTTGACTTAATTTTGTTTGAGGTTATGTCGTCTTGCCTTGAGCGAAATCTATGGTCATAAGCTCCTGCTGTATAAAGCCAGTTAATTACACAACTGATTATGAAGTGCTGCAAGGTTATTACAAATCACTTAATGGCCTAAAGGGTTCAAAATGCATCTCTGACCTGCTTGAAAAATACAAACCTTGCTGGCCTCTCGGATCATTCGAAGAATCAACTTCCAGAAACTATCTGCAAACTTCAGCCATTTTTAGATCAATTAAGACTCTCAGGCTTGAAGTTTATTCTAATTTAAGCATTTTATCTCATGATGTTTATGGTTTACTCTTCATGATTTTTCAATCTTTATCCTTTGTTTAATTATCCTAGTTTTGTAAAGCACCCTGAATGTCATGTGTATGAAGTATTCTCTATAAATAAACTTTCTTGCTTGTGACTTTATACAATCTTGCAAAATTAAATTAATTGAAATAATTCTATGGGTGTCTAGTCTGATTTATTATAATCACATTATTCATTTTTATGTGTGTAGTGGAAATAAATGCATCCATTGCAGTAAAACATTTTTATTAAGATTGACAGGTCTTGATTCATGATCATTTCTGTTCAAATGTACAATTACATTAACCTTTCTCATACTGTTTTGCTGTGTCAGAGTGCAGGCACTTACAGAAGCAGGTGCAGGGGAGACTGGGGTCACACAAATGATTGGAGGTGTCCAAATCGGCGTTCAGGAAACTAAATCAGTAAAATAGCGAGGGTCAACAAACAGGACAACGTAGAACAAGCGATAAGGCGAGGTCGGGATGAAATGGAAACAAGGTCAATACACTGGAAAGGCTATTGGAAAACAAACGGCTCAGTATGAATGGGAGAGAACACCAAACGATACTTTGCAACAGGCTGGTTGGAAAGTGGGGCTTATATAGGAGAGTAGTAATTGTTATGACCTGCAGGTGAGGTGGTGATCAGTAGTCAGGTGACAGAGGGCGCTGTGGTTCTTGGGTGTTGTAGTTCAGGGTGGCCATGTTTGAGTGCTGTTCTAACCTAGTGTTCTCCGAGCCATTATTGACAGAACCCCCCCGAGGAGCTCCCTCTGGGAGCTATCGATTTTCTGGGTCAATCCTTTCCTCTGGGCGCTGGTTTGTCTGGATGATGTAGGCTGTGGAATTCCTGTGTAAGTAGTGGGTCTAGTATGTCCTTATGGTTTACCCAACTACGTTCTTCTGGGCTGTAGCCCTCCCAGTCCACCAGGTATTCCAGCTGACCTTGCCTGCAGTGAGAGTTTAGAATCTTCTTTACCTGGTAGATGGGTTCTTCCTTGGAATCTGGAGAGGGGGGTTCTGGGGGGGGGGTTGTTTCTGTGGCTAGGTGACCCTGTATGGCAGGTTTCAGGCAGAATACATGGAACGTAGGTGCCATTCTGCTGTGTGGTGGGAGTTCTAGTTTATAGGAAACTTCGTTGATCACCTTGTAAGGGCCAATGTATCATGCTTGTAACTTTTTACAAGAGCTCTGTTCTCTGAGATCCCTTGTGGAGACCCATACCCGATCTTCTGGGGAGTACTCTGGGTTCTTGCTTCTATGTTTGTCTGCGTAATGCTTGTACTTGGTGTTTACTTGTTCCAGTCTTTGATGAACTTCCTCCCACACGTGTTAACTTTTTTTAAACCACATATTGATGTGATCAGAGAACTGCTGGTAGTTGAGAAAGTGTGTTGTCCCATGAGAACGGGGGAGGGTTGGTAGCCAAGCATGCACTGGAATGGTGTTAACTGTGTGGCAGAGTGCTTAAGGGAGTTCTGTGCATACTCAGCCAATGTTAGAAACTGTGCCCAGTCCCTTTGACTTCTCATGCAGAAGATACACAGAAAACATCCTATTTCTTGATTTGTGTGCTTCACCTGCCCATTGGATTGCGGGTGATATCCAGATGCAAGACTTACGGATACGCCAAGTCTGTCCATAAAACTGGTCTAAAGTCAAGAGATGAACTTGCAATATCTTATGGAATACCAGAATAGTGGAATACATGGTTGAACAACAGTTCAGCTGTTTGGAAGGCTGTGGGTAGACCTCGTAAAGGGGTGAGTTGGCGTGCTTTTGAGAATTGATCTATGACTACCATGATGACAGTATTGCCTTGAGAGGGTGGTAAATCGGTTATGAAGTCTATTGCTATGTGTGACCAGGGTCTTCGAGGCACTGGGAGAAGGCATAACTTTTCTGCAGGTGGGGCATGTGGTACCTTGGCTTGGGTGCACTCTGAACATGAGAACATGAAATGATTCATGTCTGACAACATGTTCTCCCACCAGTATTTGTTCCTTATTAACTGGTATGTGTGTTGACTGCCAGGGTGACCCGTAGCAGGTGAGGAGTGGGCCCAGGTGATGAGTCTTCCCCTGATCTCTGGTGGGACATATAGGGGTCCTGTGGGCCAGTTTTCGGGTGGGTTCTGAGTCTGAGACTGCTGAATGGCCTTGTCAAATGTCCCAAGAGATAGCTTATACAAAGCACTCAGTGGGTAGAATGGGTGTGGGTTCAGAGCTGTGGGATAAGGCATTGTGGATACGAGAGGGGGCATCAGCCTTGGTGTTCTTGGAGCCGGGGTAGTAAGATATGGTAAGCTGGAACTGTGAAGAATAGGGCCCACCTGGCTTGGCGAGGGTTCAATAGTTTGACCATCTTCAGATATTCTAAGTTTCTGTGGTCTGTAAGAATTGTAAAAGGGTGTATGGCACCCTCTAGCCAGTGTCTCCACTCCTCCAGTGCCAGTTTGATGGCTAAGAGCTCACGGTTCCCTATGTTGTAGTTTCTTTTCACTGGTGAGAGTTTCCTCGAAAAGAAGGCTACTGGGTGTAGCTTGTTCTCTTCTCCATGACGTTGTGACAAAACCCCTCCTACTCCAGTTTCAGAAGCATCACCCTCCACAATGAATGGTTTGGTGGGGTCTGGATGTTGTAGAATGGGGACGGAGGTAAAAGCTGATTTGAGCTTGTTGAACGCTTCATTTGCTGCTGGACTCCACTTAAGCCAACATGGTCCATTTTTCAACAGGATGGTCAATGGGCTGGTGATGGTGCTGAAGCCTCTGATGAAACGTCTGTAAAAACTGGCGAAGCCGAGGAAGCATTGTAGCTCCTTGACAGACATGGGGGTTGGTCATGACATGACTGCAGTGACCTTTGATTGGTCCATGCTTACTCCTTCTGAGTTGATTACATAGCCCAAGAAAGAGATTTGATTAACATGGAATTCACATTATTCAGCTTTGATGAAGAGGTGATTTTCAAGCAGACAGGTAAGCATGGACCTGACATGAGTCTCATGACTGTCCATATCTGGGGAGTAGATCAGAATATCATCTATGTATGCTATGATGAATCTCCCCAGCATACCCCTCAATACATTTGGCACTTAAGCAAATCCATAAGGCATCACCAGGTACTCAAAGTGGCCTGTTGTGGTACTGAAAGCCATTTTCCCCTCGTCCCCCTCCTTGATGTGGAACAGGTCGTATGCACTGTGGAGGTCTAATTTGGAAAAGACCTTTGTGGACCTTAACTGTTCTAGGGCAGATGGTACAAGTGGCAATGGGTAAGCATATTTTACAGTGATCTGGTTGAGTCCTCTGTAATCGATGCATGGCCTGACCCCCTCCTTTCTTCTTTACAAAGAAGAATCCGGCAGATGCAGGGGATGTGGATGGTTTAATATAATCCTATTTCAGTGCCTCCTGAACATACTCCACCATTGCAGAATGTTCCTTTTGGGAAAGTGGGTAGATTCTACCACGAGGTGGTGTTGTGCCTGGGAGGTTGTCTATGGCACAATCATATGGGCGGTGAGGAGGTAGACCACATGCCTTACCCTTGCTGAAGACTTCCTTAAGATCAAGATAGCAGGTGGGAACGTTGTCTAAGGAGTCGGGTATGGGGCTTTCCACAGAAGTGGAAGAGACTGAGACTTGGGGAAGATGCAGACAGTTCTGAAGGCAGGCTATCGACCACTGCATAATGTCCTTCTTTTGCCAGGAGATAAGTGGGTCGTGGTGCTGAAGCCAGGGGTATCTGAGAACTATGTCATGCTGGGTGGCTTGAGTGATGAGTAGAGAGATGTGTTCTGTATGCAGGGCCCCCATCTGTATTTGGAGAGGAGTTGTATGTGCTGTGATGAGTCCATCTCCAATTGGGCCCCCATGGATTGATTTTACTTTGAGCAGTACTGGCAGGGTTTCGGTGCCCAGGTTGAATTTCTGGACAATTGCAGAGTTGATGAGGTTCCTTTCTGCCCCAGAGTCTATGAGTGCAGAAAGAACATGTGTAGCATCTGGTAGTTTCAGGAGCACAGCTAATCTAAGAGAGTGATTTGTGGCATTAAAAGTGGTACTCACTGGGCTGGGTGGTTTGTTTTTGAGATGTATCGGCACTTCCCTGGGTGGATGGACTGGGCATTGGGCGATAACGTGGCTGACCTCGCTGCAGTAAAAGCACAACCCCTCCCTTCTCCTCCTTCCTTGCTCTGATTGCTGTAACCTGGTATGAGATACCTCCATGGGTGCTGATTCACTTATGGCCTGAAAAGGAGGGGTGGAAGATGCCAAAGACAGACAATTGGTAATCAGATGATCTGGGCAAATAGTGAGGTCGACGAGAGCGTAGAGGGACAAGTGCTCATCATGACATGCCAATCTGCTCAATAAAGCTTGTAGTCCTTGGTGAAATGTGGTTTTCAGTGCTGGTTCGTTCCATCCGCTACTGGCGGCGAGTGTGCGGAAGTCCAGAGTGTAATTGACCACTCTGCGGTCTCCCTGTTTTATGGATAGGAGATTCTCACCAATCTCAATTCCCTCAGGCACATGATCAAACACTCTCTTAAACAGTTCTAGGAAGTGGCTGTAAGAGGTGGTGGGCTCGCCGCCGCGTTCCCATACTGCGCATGCCGACTTGAGTGCCTTGCCTGTGAAGAGAGAAACTTGGCAATCTTCTGATCTTCAGAGATGACAGAAAGTGAGGTGAAATACAGGGAGCACTGGAGGAGAAATCCTCTGCATTGAGAAACTTTGCCTGAAAACTTCTCCAGTAGCGGAATGAGTTGCGTGGCTGCGGGAGGAGCGAGGACGCATGATGGGAGGGCCTGCGTCACAACAGCAGCAAGGTGAGCCATCCTGGTGTTCAAGTCGCACAGCATCTGCTGATGTTCCCCCAACAGGCATCCTTGAGTATTGAGAGCAGTTTGCTTTGCCTCCTCTGCTGCATCCATGCTGTGGTGAAGTATCCTGTCAGAGTGCAGGCACTTACAGATGCAGGCGCAGGGGAGACTGGGGTTGCGCAAACTGTCGGAGGTGTCCAAATCGGTGTTCAGGAAGCGAAGTCGGTAAACTAGCAAGAGTTGGGCAATCAACGAACAGGACAATGTAGAATTAGTGATAAGGTGAGGTCAGGATGAAATGGAAACAAGGCCAATACACTGGAAAGGCTATTAGAAAACAAACAGCTTGGTAATAATGGGAGAGAACAACAAATGATACTTCGCAACAGGCTGGTTGGAGAGTGGTAATTGTTATGACCTGCAGGTGGGATGATCAGTCATCAGGGGATGGAGGGCGCTGTGGTTCTTGGGTGTTGTAGTTCAGGGTGGCCATGTTTGAATGCTGTTCTAACCTAGTGTTCTCTGAGCCATTATTGACATGCTGCAGTTTCCAGCAGTTATGCTCAATAAAACGATCATCAGTACATATATATACACTACATATTTACATATACATTCTCTGCAGTCTATGTCAAGATCATTTGGAACATAGCAAATTTTGTGAAAATGAGTTCAACAGAAAGTGAGTGACATCTGATTTTATTTTATTAGGGCATGGCCTTCATCTCTGTATAGACTTCCACTGACTTGGCTTTATTGGTATTCCACTGACAAGCCCTGAGTTATATGGCACAGGCATTGACACAAAAATAGTTAGAAGCAGTGGCTAATATGACATTATTTCTACGTGCATTTCTTGTACATATGGTGTATTTATGGTGTCTTTCTTAAGGGGAAGTCACTGCAGAACCATGGGATTCTTTAGTTTGTCCGTGCAATGGTGGCTTTTTCTAGGATCAGATCTTTATAGACAGACTGCACACAGCAATTGAGGAATGAGCAAGCTTAAGTGTGATATATAATGTTAAGAAATACTTTAGTCCATTCTTCATTTTAGTTTGTGCATCCATTTGAACGTGAAAATGTTGGTTTATCAAGTGAATTAATGTTTGGTCTCACAAATAAGAGCTTGCTGCATTGTTTGTTTACCTATATACAGAAAATCAATAAAAGTATTCATTTCCTGGTATTACACATGACAGCTAAATCAAAATAACAGCAGAAAAATTCATGAACATTGCAGTTGCGAACGTCATTTACATTTGTAACAACCCTTGATCCACACACTAAGCAATGAAACCAGACTAAAAATACATGTCAGTCAAACATTAGCACTTAATCCCTTTTCAATAGCTAATCAACACTTTGGGCTTGGAACATGGTGAGAAGATTCTGAATAAAACAGACAGACAATCATAGATAAAATTAGGACTGATCTAATGAACTACCAAACTAGATGACAAGGGTGACTCTTAAGCCAGTATCTCACTGGGCTGCGACAGCTTGCGACAAACTGCGAACGTCATTCACAAGAGAGTTTCAAAAGTGTCTTGAAACATTCATGGGGCTTCTCAATTTCATCGCATGAGTCGCAAAGTGTCGCTCCTTCGTCGCTGAAATTTTGAACATTTTCAAAAAATTCGTGTGACAAAATTTCTCTCAAAATAGCCGCAAATGCGTCGCTGGTGTCACAAAGCCATCGCGAACCCTTCTCAAGTCAGTTTCCGTGAGGCTTCCTCTACTTCCCTGCCTGCCGAGGGAAAGCCAGGCTGCGACAGCCTGCGACTAGTTGGAGACACAACAATTGCGGTACCATATGCGAATATCAATTCAGTGTGATTCCAAGTGAAATTTGTCGCCAATTTGCATATTTTACCGCAATTGTTGTGTCTCCAACTAGTCGCAGGCTGTCGCAGCCCAGTGAGATACTACCCTTACAATCAAAGGATTAGAGGAATGTTATGTTAGATAGAACTCAAACAGCAGTGGTAGGACATGACTCAGACATTGATGAAACAACAATGAGGTACAGCACTAATGACCTGCTTATGTCAGAAACAAAAATTGCAACACATGGGTTACAATAATGTTTTATCTGTGAGACAAAAGATGCTACACTAAGACCAAAGCATGTAACAATGTTCACACTCAATTTATGCACCAAGAGATAGTCTGTCCATATGGCATCACCAGTTCAGGATTAGAGCCTTAAAAACAGTCAAGGCATGGTATTCCAAAACCAAAAATGTAAATACTGGAATGAATTCACCATTTAAACAGACTTTGCAGATGACTCAACTGTCAGTAATAATGTACTATCCATTGATTCATGTTCAAAATGTTCAAACACTTGTATATTATGACAAAAGCAAGAAAAATTCCCATAACAAAAATAAGTATCATCACACAATTTGGCTCGAACACATCGCACCTTCTTGAGCACATATAAGATAATATTTAGCCAGAATTCTCTTTATGTATCACAACAAAAATCATATATAACGAAAACAAATACAAAACAGTTAAAAAGCTTTTGCTTAATATATTTTTTAAAATCATTCAGTTCTTTAAAATCTGTTACACATAAAATTATACCAAAGCAATAAGAAGCGCTTTTTGGAAAATCTTACCATACTGAGCCCGCAGCCTATTTAACATACTGTGGATATTATAATAGTGTCAAAAACCTTAATAAATAATCTACCTGAATAGCACATTAAATACAACTGCTGAAGGACTGCATGCTGAATTAGAGCAGTTTTATTCATGCTTGCCCATTGTTCAGTGGGAGCCAACTTTGACAAACACTAACTGGGCATATCAAGTCTTACTTGTGCACTACCATGAGACAGGAAACTGACCAAAAGGACCAATAACTGCCAAAAAGCCTTAAAGGTATCTCTGCATAAATGGAAAAAAGAAAGGTTGCTCAGGCAAATGAATATCAAATGACTAGCTTCGTATGTGATGTGATGCTGAGTTCCACCCCATTGCAAACATTAAGTGGTCTTAATAAGAGAAGCTAGGCATGAGGATGTGAACTGCATGTGAAGAGACATATGAACCCACAGAGGTTTCAGTATGGTGGGTGACCCTATTGTAATCTAAGCAGGGAGAAAGCTGTCCTGGCTGTGTGACGGAGATGGTGTTACCACTGCCAGGGATCAGTGTGTTCTGTAGCAATTAAACACAAACACTGTTGACTAGACAACAGTGTAATCCATTCATCATATATTTTTAGCCTCTAGGATAAACTACTGCAAAATTTCCTTCCCTAATCACCTTTGTGGCAGGTAGCCCTACCAGAATGAAGGTTAAAGGCAGGGTAGGTCATTTTGGAGAAACTAGCATGAGTATATTAGTTTTTGCAAGTATCCAAATAAAAAATCCCACCCCTCCTTTCAGCACTCCCTCTAAAGCCACTACTTCAAAATACATGAACGCACACTGCCTGATCTCTCCAAAAGAGAGAGCTTCGGCGTGGGGGAGGGGAAGTGTAGCACGTTGTTGTCATATCCAACTCTCGTATGTCTCGTTCACATGTAAGAAAGCACTTAACGTTTTCATAATGAATGTAAACAAGAAACATGGCTATTGTTAATACTCACAGCAGTCAACTAGCTCAATAGCTTTAGCAATATGCCTGCAATATGACTGCCTACAGTGGTGCTTGAAAGTTTGTGAACCCTTTAGAATTTTCTATATTTCTGCATAAATATGACCTAAAACATCATCAGATTTTCACACAAGTCCTAAAAGTAGATAAAGAGAACCCAGTTAAACAAATGAAATAATATTATACTTGGTCATTTATTTACTGAGGAAAATTATCCAATATAACATATCTGTGAGTGGCAAAAGTATGTGAACCTCTAGGATAAGCAGTTAATTTGAAGGTGAAATTAGAGTCAGATGTTTTCAATCAATGGGATGACAATCAGGTGTGAGTGGGCACCCTGTTTAATTTAAAGAACAGGGATCTATCAAAGTCTGATCTTCACAACACATGTTTGTGGAAGTGTATCATGGCACAAACAAAGGAGGCTTCTGAGGACCTCAGAAAAAGCGTTGTTGATGCTCATCAGGCTAGAAAAGGTTACAAAACCATCTCTAAAGAGTTTGGACTCCACCAATCCACAGTCAGACAGATTGTGTACAAATGGAGGAAATTCAAGACCATTGTTACCCTCCCTAGGAGTGGCCGACCAACAAAGATCACTCCAAGAGCAAGGCGTGTAATAGTCGGTGAGGTCACAAAGGACCCCAGGGTAACTTCTAAGCAACTGAAGGCCTCTCTCACATTGGCTAATGTTAATGTTCATGAGTCCACCATCAGGAGAACACTGAACAACAATGGTGTGCATGGCAGGGTTGCAAGGAGAAAGCCACCGCTCTCCAAAAAGAACATTGCTGCTCGTCTGCAGTTTGCTAAAGATCACATGGACAAGCCAGAAGGCTACCGGAAAAATGTTTTGTGGATGGATGAGACCAATATAGAACTTTTTGGTTTAAATGAGAAGCATTATGTTTGGAGAAAGGAAAACACTGCATTCCAGCATAAGAACCTTATCCCATCTGTGAAACATAGTGGTGGTAGTACCATGGTTTGGGCCTGTTTTGCTGCATCTGGGCCAGGACTGCTTGCCATCATTGATGGAACAATGAATTCTGAATTATACCTGAAAATTCTAAAAAGGAAAATGTCAGGACATCTGTCCATGAACTGAATCTCAAGAGAAGGTGGGTCATGCAGCAAGACAATGACCATAAGCACTCAAATCATTCTACCAAAGAATGGTTAAAGAAGAATAAAGTTAATGTTCTGGAATGGCCAAGGCAAAGTCCTGACTTTAATCCAATCGAAATGTTGTGGAAGGACCTGAAGCGAGCAGTTCATGTGAGGAAACCCACCAACATCCCAGAGTTGAAGCTGTTCTGTACGGAGGAATGGGCTAAAATTCCTCCAAGCCGGTGTGCAGGACTGATCAACAGTTACCGGAAATGATTAGTTGCAGTTATTGCTGCACAAGGGGGTCACACCAGATACTGAAAGCAAAGGTTCACATACTTTTGCCACTCACAGATATGTAATATTGGATCATTTTCCTCAATAAATAAATGACCAAGTATAATACTGTTGTCTCATTTGTTTAACTGGGTTCTCTTTGTCTACTTTTAGGACTTGTGTGAAAATCTGAAGATGTTTTAGGTCATATTTATGCAGAAATATAGAAAATTCTAATGGGTTCACAAACTTTGAAGCACCACTGTAGCTTTGTGAAAGAGACTGGTCACATGCACAGAGTTGATGGACAGAATGTGTGCAGCTAGGCAGGTAGCTAAGTAGACCAGCAGGTAGGCCATCCAATAAATTCATATGGACCAAATGAAAATGACTGGATGGGCTTTTTACAGCCCTGTGACTGCCATAAATGATGGATTTTTATCTTTTTATCGTCAGAGTATTTGATTTATTTATTGCTGTCCGGATGTAAAGAGAATTTCAAGAAATAGAACAAAAATGCTTCTAAGATAAATTACCTACCCTGCCTTTAAGGGAAAACTGTATCTTATAGCATGAGGCCAGATCAGACTCACTAAGTCAAAATCACTATGCAAGCTTTTATTAGCTGGATCTGATTTTAATGACTGGTGTGTTTAAAACAAGACATTGGTGAATTAAAAAAACACTGAGATATGTATACACATATTCAGTGAGACTGAAATGCTTGTAATATAGGATGTGTGTCTTAAAAATAATAGGTATTGTCGACAATAAGTGGGAAAACTATTACTTGGAAATGCATTAGATTTGTTGTTCCTAAGAAGCAGTCTCATGCACATTCACATATTGTATGTGTAACACAAGAAATTATAAACAGGAAAAAAAAAAAAACCAACAACTTTGAAATCTTGGCTATCTTTGGAAAAAAAACCCATCAATGACCCTTGTCTTCAAAAGTAAGTGTAGCAAGAAGAGAAGAGGTTATATCTCAATTCATAGTCTCAACAGCACTAGATCTCCCAGTTTCAACACTGTAAATGGTCAGCTTTTAGGTCACACAGCCCTCATCTTTCTGACTTCCTACAAGACAGCATGGTTCAATGATTTATAAATTAATTTGGAACTCAATGTTTACACTGGCTTTACTGGGAGATCTTTATTTGTTTCTTCCCTTCCCTTGGTCCCTTCTCTGTGATCATGTCACTTTATTCACTGACCCTTTGGCACTACCAGGATCTCATCTCCATCTCGTATGCTGTAGGAATGAAGGGCTCGGGCTCCATATTTGAGCTCTTGAGGTGCTAGTGCGTAACCCAGCTGCCTGTCAATGTAGTAGACGCGCATCTTGTTGACTGGCAGCTGCACCACAGGCCTGAGTTGCTTCTTGAGGTCGGCCACAGTCTGCTTCAGTCGGAGCTCCAGCTGCTCGGTGTTGTCCTCAAAGTGCAGCTCAACCTGGACACAGCTCAGTGGACGCAAATCTACATCTGCCAGTGGTTCTAAGCGCCCATAACGGGCTACAAGATTGTGAAACCTGTAAGAGGCAAAAAGAAACAGAGCAACTTGATCAAGACATGGACTTGGAGTAAGATGGTCATGAGGGCTAAAATTAGTTCATCATATTAAGGCCCAGACACACTCGCTTTTCATGAATCATTTTACAAAGAGAGCTTGACATTAAATTCTACTTTGATACAAAAATGCCATTGCCCAGTGGCACAACTGCTTTAGCTGTGTTTAGTGCTGAAGTGGCTGTCCTTCATATTGTACAACCCCAATTCCAAAGAAACCGGGACGCTGTGTAAAACAAATAAAAACAGAATGAAATGATTTGCAAATCCTTTTCAAGCTACATTCAACTGAATACAATATAAAGACAAGATATGTAATGTTCAGAATGAAAACCTTATTGTTTTTTGTAAATATACACTCATTCTGAATTTCATGCCTGCAACACATTCCAAAAAAAAAAGTTGGGACAGGGCAATGTTTACCACTGTGCTACATCACATTTTCTTTTAACAACACTCAGCAAGCATTTGGGAAATGAGGACACTAATTGTTGAAGTTCTTTCTCATTTTTGCTTGATATATGACATCAGTTGCTAAAACACTCCAGAGGTTCCATTGTAGTATTTTGTGCTTTATAATGCACCACACATTTTCAATAGGAGACAAGTCTGGACTGCAGGCAGGCCAGTTTAGTACTCTTTTACTATGAAGCTACACTGTTGTAACACGTACAGAATGTGGCTTAGCATTGTCTTGCTGGAATAAGCAGGGACATCCCTGAAAAAGTCAGGATGGCAGCATATGTTGGTCCAAAACCTTTACAGTGGGGAAAATAAGTATTTGACACACTGCCGATTTTGCAAGTTTTCCCACTTACAAAGAATGGAGAGGTCTGTAATTTTTATCGTAGGTACACTTCAACTGTGAGAGACAGAATCTAAAAAGAAAATCACATTGTATGATTTTTAAATTATTAATTTGCATTTTATTGCATGAAATAAGTATTTGATCACCTACCAACCAGCAAGAATTCTGGCTCTCACAGACCTGTTAGTTTTTCTTTAAGAAGCCCTCCTATTCTCCACTCATTACCTGTATTAATTGCACCTGTTTGAACTCGTTACCTGTATAAAAGACACCTGTCCACACACTCAATCAATCAGACTTCAACCTCTCCACCATGGGCAAGACCAAAGAGCTGTCTAAGGACACCAGGGACAAAATTGTAGACCTGCACAAGGCTGGGATGGGCTACAGGACAATAGGCAAGCAGCTTGGTGAGAAGGCAACAACTGTTGGTGCAATTATTAGAAAATGGAAGAAACTCAAGATGACTGTCAATCTCCCTCAGTCTGGGGCTTCATGCAAGATCTTGCCTCGTGGGGTATCAATGATCATGAGAAAAGTGAGGGATCAGTCCAGAATTACATGGGAGGACCTGGTCAATGACCTGAAGAGAGCTGGGACCACAGTCTCAAAGATTACCATTATTGCTCACTTCAATACTATGCCGTTATGGATTAAAATCCTGCAGCGCGCGCAAGGTCCCCCTGCTCAAGCCAGCACATGACCTGGCCCATCTGAAGTTTGCCAATGACCATCTGGATGATCCAGAGAAGGCATGGGAGGTGGTCATGTGGTCAGATGAGACCAAAATAGAGCTTTTTGGTATAAACTCCACTCGCCGTGTTTGGAGGAAGAAGAAGGATGAGTACAACCCCAAGAACACCATCCCAACCATGAAGCATGGGGGTGGAAACATCATACTTTGGGGGTGCTTTTCTGCAAAGGGGACAGGACAACTGCACCGTATTGAGGGAAGGATGGATGGGGCCATGTATCACGAGATTTTGGGCAACAACCTCCTTCCCTCAGTAAGAGCATTGAAGATGGGTCGTGGCTGGGTCTTCCAGCATGACAATGACCCGAAACACACAGCCAGGGCAACTAAGCAGTGGCTCTGTAAGAAGCATTTCAAGGTCCTGGAGTGGTCTAGCCAGTCTCCAGACCTGAACCCAATAGAAAATCTTTGGACGGAGCTGAAACTCCGTGTTGTTCAGCGACAGCCCCGAAACCTGAAAGATCTGGAGAAGATCTGTATGGAGGAGTGGGCCAAAATCCCTGCTGCAGTGTGTGTAAACCTGGTCAAGAACTACAGGAAACGTCTGACCTCTGTAATTGTAAACAAAGGTTTCTGTACCAAATATTAAGTTCTGTTTTTCTATTGTATCAAATACTTATTTCATGCAATAAAATGCAAATTAATAATTTAAAAATCATACAATGTGATTTTCTTTTTAGATTCTGTCTCTCACAGTTGAAGTGTACCTACGATAAAAATTACAGACCTCTCCATTCTTTGTAAGTGGGAAAACTTGCAAAATCAGCAGTGTATCAAATACTTATTTTCCCCACTGTATGTACCTTTCAGCATTAATGGTGCCTTCACAGATGTGCAAGTTAGCTATGCCATGGCCACGAACACACCTCCATACCATTTTAATTTTGTGCTGGTAACAGTCTGGATGGTCCTTTTCCTCTTTTGCCCAGAGGACAAAATCAATTCGAAATGTGGTCTCATCAGAACACAGCACATTTTTTCACTTTGCATCAGTCCATCTCAGAAGAGTTCAGGCTCAGAGAATTCAGCAGTGTTTCTGGATGTTGCTCATATTTTGCATTTGTAGATGGAGCGATGAATCATGTTTACTGAGCCCATGTAATAATATCCTTTACGCAAGGATATAATAATATCCTTCATCCCCCCAAAAATTTTCTCCCTAATTTAGATATGGCAAATTCCCATCACACGACAGGTCTCCCCATCACATGACAGGTATCAACCAGGGAGGGTGAAGGTCAGCATGTGCTTCCTCCGACCGCATCTTTTCAAAGTACTGCTTATGCAATGTTAGGGTAGCATAACACACTTGGAGGAAAGCACTATCTGCCCAAGTCTGTCTCTGTAATTGACAGGGGAGAAAGAGTATGCCACCCCTCCCTTCCTGAGAGCACAGGGCAATTTTGCTCTCTTGAGCTTCTGGCCATGGATTGCTATGGTCTCATAGGGATTTGAACTAGTAATCTCTTCAAACACATTTCTGTTGCACCCTATTGGGAGATATCATGACGGTTTCTAATGTAGTGCCACCAGAGGGATTGAATTTCACAGACCTTCAATGTTGGTTTTCCGCCTTGTCCCTTAAGTGCAGAGATTTCTCTGGATTCTCTGAAACTTTTGATATTATGGATTGTTGATGGTGAAATCCCTAAATTCCTTGCAGCTGCATATTGAGAAATGTTTTTAAACTGTAGATCATTTGCCCATGCAGTTCTTCACAAAGTGGTGAAACTTTCCCCAACATTACTTGTGAACAACTGCAACTTTCAAGGGTGTCCCTTTCATACCCAATTACCCTGTTTACCTGTAGAATGTTTCAAAAGGTGTTTCTGAGTAGAGGTCTGCGCGGGTCGGATTTTTCAGTCCCGCTCCCGCCCGCATTGTGCAGTCCCACTCCCGCCCACGCCCGCAAAGAATTATGATTTTCAGTCCCGCTCGCGCCCGCGCCCACAAAAAAATTATGATTTCAGTCCCGCTCCCGCCCGCAAATCCCGCATGATGCAGACGTTCGCGTTATTTCTCAGGAAAGTTCTTGTCTTGACACAGCGTGATGGTGCCTCGCCCCCTACTTTGAGTGGATTTGAGCATAAATATCTACAGCTCACGTTATTATTTACATTGTTTCTGAATTCAGCATGTACTGTCTCTAATAATAATAATTAGTGCTGTCAAGTGATTAAAATATTTAATCGCGAATCACACATTTTTATCATATGAGAAACCATTGTAATTCTCTGATCAGCATAAAAAAGTGAATGGGCTTGCTTTGTAGCAATGGTGTGTGTGTTTTTTTTTAATTGCAAAGCAGAGCTAGTAAGAGAAGTGAATTGATTTACTGTTTGAGTTAGTCTACAACTTTAATCAGAGAGACAGGTTACACAGTGACGGTAGGCTTGACTCAATGCTATCCCAGAAATCCTTCCTGTAATATGCAAATTTGGCCACCTCTGATTGGACAGCCAAATTTGCATATTACAGGAAGGATTTCTGGGATAGCATTGAGTCAAACCTACCGTCACTGTGTAACCTGTCTCTCTGACTAAAGTTGTAGACTAACTCAAGCAGTAAATCAATTCACTTCTCTTACTAGCTCTGCTTTGCAATAAAAAAAAATAAAAAAAACACCATTGGTACAAAGCAAGCCCATTCACTTTATGCTGATCAGAGAATTACAATGGTTTCTCATATGATAAAAATGTGTGATTCGTGATTAAATATTTTAATCGTCTGACAGCACTAATTATTATCATTATAGTTATTTTTATTATTATAGTTAGTTTGAATAATTATTATTATTATAGACTAACGCAAGCAGTAAATCATTTCATTCATGGCTCTCTTGCTAGCTGAGTGTGAACTGCAAGTCATTAGAGTGATCAAAGGATTTCCCGTTAGGGTGATCAATGGCAAATTTAAGATGCCGTTCCTCTGGCAATCTGACTCTCTCTGCAAATTTAGGCATCTTAAAATGTTTTTATTAATGCCAAATAAAATATCCAGCACAAATTATATGTGATAGACATATAATGTGTGATAGACATTTTATGTGATAGACATTTTATTTCAAACACATTTTTAGTTAGCGGGAATGCAGCTTATCACCGCTCCCACCTGCGCCGCATATGTGCACTCCCGCTCCCGCGCGCATATGTGCACTTCCGGTCCCGCCCGTGCCCGCAATGAGCTTTCAAAATTTGTCCCGCGCCACACTGCTTTGCGGCGGGTCCCGCGGGACTCCCGCGGGAGTGCAGGGCTCTATTTCTGAGCATTCCACAACTGTCCTAACTTTTTTGAAAAGTGTTGCAGGCATCAGAATGAGTGTATATTTACAAAAACCAATAAAGTTTATCAGTTTGAACATTAAATATCTTATCTTTACATTGTATTCAATCAAATATAGGTCAAAAAGGATTTGCAAAGTCATTGCATTCTGTTTTTATTCATGTTTTACACAGCGCCCCAACTTTTTTAAAATTGGCGTTGTATCCTAGAAGATACAAAATAAAAGGAATTTTCATTTTACCAGTGTGTAGGCATCAAGCTTAATATACAATGCCCTCCAAAATCAGCAATAGGAGAAACTCGTCACGAGTTAGGAAATATTTAGGAAAAATAAGGGGCTACTTACTTTTGCTCACAAAAAAAAAAATAAATAAAAATTATATATATATATATATATATATATATATATATATATATATATATATACACACACACACACACACCATTATGTACATAATAGTATTCTAAAATCATGTGGAAAAGGACTGATAAACTATATAGCTAAAAGTTTGTGGACACCTGACCTGAACACCTATATGTGCTTTTTGAAAATCCCATTCCATTCTATCACATTCCTGTTCCTTTTTTGTTCTGATAACCCTCTATTCTTCTGGGAAGGCTTTCCACTAGATTTTGGAGTGTAGCTGTGAATTCAGACATGAGCAAGGAGGCCTGGTGTGCAGTCAGCACTCCAGTTCATCCCAAAGATGTTCAGTGGGGTTGAGATCAAGGCTCTGTTCAGGCCACTCGATGACTTCTGCTTCAACCTTGGCAAACTATGTCTTCATGGACCTTGTTTTGAGCACAGTGGCATTGTCATACTGAAACAGGTTTATGTCTCTTAGTTACAGTGAACAAAAATTGTAAAGCTACAAAAAAAATTTGACACTGTGTAAAATGTAAATCATAATAGAATGTGGTGGTTTACAAATCATGTAAACCCTATATTTCATTGAAAATAGTACAAAGACAACATATCAAATGTTGAAACTGAGAAATAATGATTTTGAAAAATATAGGCACATTTTGAATTTAGTGCCAGCAACATGTTTCAAAAAAAGTTGGGAGGGGGCAACAAAAGACTGGAAAAGTTGTATAATGTTAAAAAAAAAAATAATTAGGCTAACTGCCAACAAATCAGTAACATGATTGGGTGAAAAAAGAGCATCCCAGAGAGGCCAAGTCTCTCAGAAGTAAAGATGGGGAGGGGTTCACTGTGTGAAAGACTGCGTGGGCAAATAATGTAACAATTTAAGAATAAACATTCCTCAGTGTAAAATTGCAAAGAATTTGGGAATCATTTCATTTAGGGTACATAATATCATTAAAAGATTCAGAGAATCTGGAGAAATCTCTGTACACAAGGGACAAGGCCAAAAACCAACACTGGATGCCTGTTATCTTTGGACCCTCAGGCAACACTGCATTAAAAACAGACAGAATCCTGGAGTGGAAATCACTGCATGGGCTCTGGAACACTTCTGAAAATCATCTATTAACACAGTTCATGACTGCATCCACAAATGCAAGTTAAAACCATATGTAAACAATATCCACCATTGCCTTCTCTGGGCCTGAGTTCATTTGCGACGGACTGAGGCGAAGTGGAAAACTGTCCTGTGGTCTGACAAATCAAAATTTGAAAATCTTTTTGGAAATCATGGACACCACATCCTCCAGGCTAAAGAGGAGAGGGACCATCTGGCTTTTTATCAGTGCACAGCTCAAAAGCCAGCATTTGTGATCGTATGGGGGTGCATTCATGCACATGGCATGAGTAGCTTGACACATGTGGGAAGGCATCATTAATGCTGAATGATATATACAGGTTTTAGAGCAACATACTGCCATCCAGACAATGTCTTTTTCAGGGAAAACCTTGTTTATTTGAGCAAGACAATGCCAAACCGCAATCTGCATGTATTAAAACTGCATGGCTCCGGAGTGAAAGAGTCCAGGTGCTAAAATGGCCTGCCTGCAGTCCAGACCTGTCTTCCATTGACAACATTTGGCACATTATGAAATTAAAAATATGACAAAGGAGACCCTGAACTGTTGAGCAACTGAAATTGTAAATCAGGCAAGAGTGGGACATTTCACTTTCAAAACTACCACAATCATCTCACTTCTCCATACGTTTACAACATGATGTTAACAGTAGACGTGATGCAACACAGTGGTAAACATGCCCTTGTCCCAACTTTTTGAAATGAGTTGCTGGCATCAAATTCAAAAGGAGCATACATTTTTTCACAAAACAATAAAATTTCTCAGTTTCAACATTTGATATGTTGTCTTTGTACAATTTTCAATGAAATATAGGTTTTCCATGATTTGAAAATCATTGCATCCTGTTTTTAATTATGCTTTACACAACATCTCAACTTTTTAGTGTGCTTGCAAAAGCACACTATTGTTCTTAAGTTTTATTTTTATTATTCTGTTTCACCCGTTTTTTGGATCCACTACTGCTCCTAGGGCTTTCAAGACAGAGACACTGTTCCAATGCTGAAACGTAGGGCCCGATCTGAAATGGCGCGCTTGTTAAAATGGTTGCACTACCCCTTGTCGTTCGTTCGGTATTCCCGTTTTTCGGCAAAATTCTGTGCCATTGAAATGAATGGGTAGAACTTTGGAGTGATGACGTCATAAGGAGCTCCTCCGCTCTAGACATTAGAGTGGGAGCAGCAGAATTAAAAAAAAAATTAAAACTGCGATTTTACAGCCAAAATCCATGTTTTAAACCCTGTAAAACATCTGAATTAAATTGAAAAACATAAAAGGGTGGAGAGGAGATTTCACTGCACGAAGTGCAGTGAAATCTCTCTTCAAAATGATGTGAAAGAGGGGGCATCATGGCTCAGGTGGATAAGGTGCCATACCATAAATCCGGGGACCCGGGTTCGATTCCAACCCGAGGTCATTTCCCGATCCCTCCCTCCCTCCCGCTCATTTCCTGTCTCTACACTGTCCTATCCAATAAAGGTGAAAAAGCCCAAAAAAAATCTTTAAAAAAAAATTATGTGAAAGAGACTTTGAGCCAGAGGAGTGAGAGCTGTTGACCAAAGCCATTTAAAACAAGGATTTCAGAGCACTTCGCTTAAAAGCACTTCGCTTAAAACAAGGATTTCAGAGCACTTCGCTTAAAAGCACTTCGCTTAAAACATGACACTGTGTGACAATGTGTATTGGTGGGGATAGTGATTGGGTGAGAGAGAGATGTAGAGAAAGAGAGAGAGAGAAGCAGAGAATGTGGCTTCATTTGAGCAAGCACACTCCAGCAGTTTCTGCAGAGGAAATGCAATCTAGTTTGGAATTGGTGTTGTACAAAGACAATGCCAAACTATACAATTGTGTGTGTTTCCAACTTTGTGGCAACATTCTGGGGAAGAACCACATATGAAACATGCGATGGTCAGGTATCCACAAATGTTTGGTCATATAGTGTACCTTGAAGGAAATATTTCAAATATACGCAAATTAACTGTCAACCTAGACTATCTAGACTGCTAGAGTTTAGTGTATTCTTGGACATGTCAAGTTTCAAAATCAACTATTAGATGAGGAGGGTAGCTGACCAGAGTGCACAAGGTAGTATCAGTAAGCATGGTCATTAAAAATGAGTGCATGGTCCCTTGTACCCTTTTGACTTTGGGAAGGGCTGCAAAAAATAAGCTTTTCCTGAAAGAAATCCATTAGTGTTGTTGAAATGATAATTATTATAATTTGCACTTAATACTCACAGTAACATACTGAGGTGGATCATGGGACGCTTCGGTTTTGTGACTAATGGCCTAGCAGTGTCAAACTGATGGCATCATGAATGGTGTTCATTACCAGGGAATTTCAGTACTAAACCAGGTTTCTGCAGCAAGGATGTTAAGACTTAGCCATCAATAGATCTTTCACCAAGATAGCTGTTCCATTGTATCCTCAAGACATCTTGGCTCCTTTTCATTAGCCATCTTATATTGCAGAGTAAAGGCTCAAGTAGTATGCAAAAGTTTAAAAGCACTTTTCTTCAAAGTCACTTTTCTTCATAAAAGCATCCAAATCAACACACAAAGAGCTGAAAAACACAAAATAAACGTTCTGCAATAACCATATTAGATTGAGTTCAAGAAACCAGTCCACATGTGCACACTTAAAGGGTACCTGTAGTGAATTTTAATTACTAGCTATTTCAAAAGATCACGTATGAGATCAGTGTTTCCGTTGTGTAATGTTCACCATAAGCGCTTGTCAAGTACACGCAAATTTTAAGGTTATTGCTCCATCAGTCAGGCATGGTCAGCGACATGTTGCCTCCTTCACAGGTTGTTCCAGCACCAGTAGTGACGCACAGTCATTGTTTTGTCTGATTGCAAATCTACTTGCACGTAATGCCATGAAATAATAGATATCTCATCTCATTATCTCTAGCCGCTTTATCCTGTTCTACAGGGTCGCAGGCAAGCTGGAGCCTATCCCAGCTGACTACGGGCGAAAGGCGGGGTACACCCTGGACAAATTGCCAGGTCATCACAGGGCTGACACAGACACAGACAACCATTCACACTCACATTCACACCTACGGTCAATTTAGAGTCACCAGTTAACCTAACCTGCATGTCTTTGGACTGTGGGGGAAACCGGAGCACCCGGAGGAAACCCACGCGGACACGGGGAGAACATGCAAACTCTGCACAGAAAGGCCCTCGCCGGCCACGGGGCTCGAACCCGGACCTTCTTGCTGTGAGGCGACAGCGCTAACCACTACACCACCGTGCCGCCCCTGAAATAATAGATATGTGCCATAAAATAAAGATCTATTACAAGTATTAGATCTATATTTATTCAACATGTTCTGAAGTTACTTGACTGGGAACTTGCTTGTTCATCAGCTCCCCTTCAGGTGCTGGTCCCCGGAGGTACCTGCGGATCATGCTGTCAGTGAAGGCCATTTCAAGGGACGGTTTGTGAAGGACATACTCATGCAGATTCGGGGTGGGCGTAATGCAGCCGTCAAAGCGGTCTGCAATGAGTTCATATTCTTGACAACAGTAGGACTCCATGTCAGTTCTCATGACAGAGCACTGCCCACATCGACACCATGGAGTGGTAGCCATTTTGAATCTACCGTCACACACATCTCTTGTGGTAGTTTCCTCCTCCGAATCACTAGAATATGATGACTCACTGTCCTTACAAGCCTCCTCCCTCTCTGGCTTGAATAGATAACCATTAACACCCATTTCATCAAAGTTGCTAGCCATATTTTGCTTCTTGAACACCTCCTTTCACCTCAAATCTCAACCCACAGAACACTGCTTGTTTACTCACACCTGATAACCCGGAATCAATGACTGTACATCACTTCCGGCCAGTAATGGTTGCTCCCCATTGGTTCTGCCCCCACCAGTAATTCACGGAATAAAATTGTCTACAAAAGTGCTTTTACGGTGTTTTTTTTTTTTGACTGAATGTGTGCGTCTTTCGTCTAGGAGTAATACATAAAGCACGATTAATATTGTAAGCATGACCAGTACCGGTACACTTTAATAATATAATTGCTCTGCATGGAGGAGTGGTTCAAGATCATGTGGTTCAACTACACCCCTCTAAACTTATTAGACTGAAAAATGCTTAGTGCTGTTATTATTATCTTCAGGGCAGAGTTCAGCAAATAAAAACTGTAAGCGTTCTGATCATTTTCAAACCAGTGTGCATGACTTTTTTTTTTTTCTTGTTACTGTTATTTTAGCTAGGTAGCTAGATTTCCAGCAACCACCTCAGGTAAAGTTGGCAGGCAAGGCAGATTGTCAACAATCCAATGTACCAAACTTAGTGGCTGGTTTTCCTGCCACGCAGCTCCAGGACCCTGGTTCGATCCGAAGGTTACGGCCTATGCAGAGATTTGCATGTTCTCCCGGTGACTATGTATTTTTCTTCCTGGTTCCCTGGTTTCTTCCCACTTCCCCAAACTATGCATATAGGTAAACTGGCGACTCTGAATTAGCCCCGTGTATGAATGTGTGTACACATATGGTATCCTGTGATGCACTGGCTTCCCAACCAAGGTGTAATCCCACCTCAGCTCAGTGTTCATGGGATAGGCTCCAGATCAAACATGCCCCTGATCAGGATAAAGTGGTTACTGAAGATGGATCTGTGAATGATGAACTATATGAATAAGCCATGTGAAAATAGTTTTTCATGATTCATTTGTTTCCATTTGAGTCCCACTCATGGCAATCTTGCAAGGAAATACATTTTCTTGGTGTGACTGCAGGGTCTGTATAAAGAAACCAAAGGGATTAAATCTGAATTGAGACTTGACAAAAAAATCCAGACAAAAAATAAGATAAGCAAAGAATATATTAAGATTCATGTATTGAAGATTCATGTCAAACACAAGAGGTCACCCAAATCAACATTTTAAAATGGCTGCATTAGATAAAGGGAAAAACGTTTTTAGTACATCAGTGCATGCAGTTGCATTACAAGCTGGAATTAAAATGGATTTTTGGAGGGTTAGCACCGTTTAATTTACACAACACGCCTACCACTTTAAAGGTGAAAATTGTTGTTTTATTGTGACACAAACAATGATTAAGATGAAAAAAGAGAAATCAGGAGTGTGCACAGGTATTGACCTACCCAGTCAATACTTTATAGAGCCACCTTTTGCTAAAAGAAAGAAAGAACGAACAACTTTATTCAACACACGTGAAATTCTTCTCTGCATTTAACCCATCTGAAGCAGTGAACACACACATGCCCACACACGTGAGCAATGAGCACACACACATACCCAGAGCAGTGGGCAGCCATGCTAACAGCGCCCAGGGAGCAGTTGGGAGTTAGGTACCTCGCTCAAGGGCACCTCAGCCCAAGGCCATCCCATATTAACCTAATTGCATGTCTTTGGACTGTGGGGGAAACCGAAGCACCCAGAGGAAGCCCACGCAGAAACAGGAAGAACATGCAAACTCCACATAGAAAGGCCCCCGCTGGCTGCTGGGCTTGAACCCAGTACCTTCTTGCTGTGAGGCGACCGTGCTAACCACTTGCACCACCGTGCCGCCCAATTACACAATTACAGCTGCAAGTCTCTTGGGTTATGTCTCTATTTTCTTAGCCATTTAGCCACTGGGATTTTTGCCCATTCCTCAAGGCAAAACTGCTCCAACTCCTTCAAGTTAGATGGGTTGCATTGGTGTACAGCAATGTTCAAGTTATGCCACAGATTCTCAACTGGATTGAGGTCTGGGCTTTAACTAGGCCATTCCAAGTTAAATGTTTCCCTTTAAACCACTCCAGTGTAGCTTTAGCAGTATGTCTAGGGTCATTATCCTGCTAGACCGTGAACCTTTGTCCCAGTCTCGAACCTCTGGCCAACTCAAACAGGTTTTCCTCCAGAATTGCCCTGGATTTAGTGCCATCCATCTTTCCTTCAGTCCTGACCAGATTTCCTGTCCCTGCAGATGAAAAACATCCCCACAGCATGATGCTGCCACCACCATGCTTCACTATAGGGATGGTGTTCTCAGGGTGTTGGGGTTGCACCACACATGGCATTTCCCATGACGGCCAAAAAGTTAAATTTTTGTCTCATTTGACCGGAGAATCTTCTTCCATGTGTTTGGGGAGTCTGCCACATGCTGTTGGGCAAACTCCAAACGTGATTTTTTTTAAGCAATGACTTTTTTCTGGCCACTCTTCCATAAAGCCCCATTCTGTGGAGTGTACGGCTTAAAGTGGTCCCATGGACAGATACTCCCATCTCTACTGTGGATCTCTGCAGCTCCCTCAGCGTTATCGTTGGTGTCTTTGTTGTATCTCTGATTAATGCCCTCCTTGCCCGGTCTGTGAGTTTTGGTGGGTGGCCTTCTCTTGTCAGGTTTGTAGTGGTGCCATATTCTTTCCATTTTGCTATAATGGATTTAATGGTGCTCCCTGGGATATTCAAAGTTTGGGATATTTTTAATAACCCAACCCTGATCTGTACTTCTCCACAACTTTGTCTCTGACCTGTTTGGAGTGCTCCTTGGTTTTCATGTTGCTTGCTTAGTAGTGTAGCAGAGTCAGGGTCCTTCCAGAACAGGTTGATTTATACAGACATCATGTGACACTTTGATTACGCACACAGGTGGATCTTAAATCAATTAATTATGTGACTTATGAAGTGAATTGATGTTTTTTCATCTTGTTTCTGTCATAATAAAAAAAAAAACGTGCACCTTTAAAGCTGTAGGCATGTTGTGTAAATCAAATGGTGCTAACCCTCCAAAAATCCATTTTAATTACAGCTTGCAATGCAACAAAACAGGACAAACACCAAGGGGGATGAATACTTTTGCAAGGCACTGTACTTATGTCAGTGTGTACTACTGGTAGTCTGTTTGTTTAGCTGCTTTGCAAAGGACAATGTGTTCTCTTGCCATGAGAAAGTTCTCCCGAGCCCCCACCCCCTCCAACTTACTGAGGGTTTGTGGGAAAGATAAGAGGACATCAGGCAGGAATGATTCAAAAAATCTCGGAAGGGGGGTTAGTGAGGGGGGCTCTTTTTGCTTTAAAGTGCTACAGTACCAACTATGCCAATCAAAGTAATTTCCCTCCCAGTCTGCCAAGAAAAGTGTCCCCACAAAGCGGAGGCTGAGCGTGGGTAGATGCCTACGGCTCTGAACCTTCACCATGGGAATACCGCTCCGTCCATACAAAGTGCCACTCTGTCTAGGGAAAAAAGCAAGACTCACTCAAAGGTCTCATTTAGCCTGAGCTAAGCTCTCTTAAATGCAAGCGAAATCACATTGGCGGTGATAACACGTCCGACCTGAATTCCATCAGCACGCTGTTCTCTGATCAGGCCCAGAGATGAGACTGGACAATAGTTGGTGGAAAGTAAAGCAGGTTCGTAGCAGGTTATATACAGTGAGTCTACTGTATGTACTGTAACACTGTAAGCAAGTGAACTTACAGAAAGGAAAATAGACATAGACAGTGACTTGCCCCCTTTAATGAGGACACAGCAATGACCCAAATGATGGGGTTGGTTTTCAGTGAGATTATCATCACGAACTACCTGTATACTACCGACTCAAAATGTAACTTGTGTAGTATGGCTAGGTTAGAAACTATGGTCAACTCAATATGATTCCTGAAACTCACTACAAGATATATCATTTACATTCGCACTTTCATGTTCTTGCCAAAACTAATAGTAATTTTCAGGGCAGCATGTGATGAAGGCAAGTCAATTATATTTATATAACTCTTTTAACAAGAAGAAGAAACCTTTATTTGTCACATGCACACTTCAAGCACAGTGAAATTAATCCTCTGCATTTAACCCATCTGAAGCAACACACACCCAGAGCAGTGGGCAGCCACACCAGAGCACCCGGGAAGCAGTCAGGGGTCAGGTACCTTGCTCAAGGGCACCTCAGCCCAAGGCCACCCCGCGTCAACCTAACTGCATGTCTTTGGATTGTGGGGGAAACCGGAGCGCCCGGAGGAAACCCACGCAGACACGAGGAGAACATGCAAACTCCACACAGAAAGGCCCTCGCCGGCCGCTGGGTTCGAACCCGGACCTTCTTGCTGTGAGGTGACCGTGCTAAGCACTACACCACCGTGCCGCCCTTTGTTTTTTTTTTTAAAGAAAAAAAAAAAAAGACACAACGCATCTTTACAGGAATCCTGATGTAGTTTAAGATCCCTAATGAGCAAGTCAGAGGCAACGGTGGTATGAAAAAAAACCTCGCTAAAAAGGAATAAAGCTTGAGTGGAATAAACTTTGAGAGGAACCAAACTCAAAAGGGAACTCATCTTCTTCTGGGTAACATCCAGATGTTAAGTCTTTTATGATTACAACATACATGTATAGGCATGTCGTCAAGTGAAATTCAACTGAAGAACATTTGAGTATAGTGCAATCTTCAGGGTATCCAAGTGAGACCATCCACAGTAATCTTTATTTGTGCATGTGGGACCATTCATGACAATCAAGGATGTACGACACAGGTTTGGAAGCCACTGAGAAATCATTTTAATAACGTCAGAGCCATTGAGATTTGTTAGTGAAATTGTGTAGTATTTACTGTAGACACCATGTATACCCTAATATAAGCAGTCTATGTGTACATCTTGTACAGGCACTTTGATAAATAACTACTGTATCTTTATTCTCTTATCTTTCATAGTCACTTAATGCAAAGTGCTCTGGACAGTCCCGTCTTCTCTTTTAGCCATTTTTTCTTCCTTATCACAGTCGCTGGCCGCTGCAAAGCTATGGTTACTCCGTTGACAAAGCCTTGAACCCTCTTTCATTTCTATCATATTCTCCTCCCCTCATTCCTTTCTTGTTCTGCCACCTCTTCTATCTTTCATCCACATCATGTGTTTCTCTTCACAGATCTAGCTGTGATGTCTATTCCGACAGCTGGGGTTTTGGGTTCTCAAAGGCTAGCTGACATGTGGAACCCTTTATCTTCAATCTCAGTATCTTCATTTACTCACTCTTTACCTCTTTCCCATCTCTATCATACAATCAGCATTTACTGTGCCGACACAAACGTCCTCTCTTGGACGATCTCCACCATTCTCTCTTCTCCCCAAAATCTCTCTTTTTGTGAACACAGAGACAGGCTGCAGTAATCTGGCAATCAGTTTGGGACGTTATATATCAAATTGCCTCTCCATTACTACCTTCACTTCTCGGTTCTTGTTTTTCCACATGGTGTAACTAAATTACTCTGCTTGAGAAATCTATATGGCAAGATGAAGACCTGACCTGTGCTACCAGAGCAAGTGAGTGAACAATAATGTTGTAGTCAAGACCACCAAGTCATGACCAAGACCAGAGTGTATCGAGACCAAGACAAGACCAAGACTTTGAGGGATTGAGATCAAGTCAAGACCAAGGCAGGGCAAGACCGATTTAAGACCAGGACCAGACAAGTGTGTGTAAAAGGGGTTGGGGAGGGGTGACAGCCATTAACAGGAAGAAAAAATTTCAAATTAACAGAGTCATGTTATTGGTCACGTTTGAAGGGTTTTACATCCAATCACAGTAACGATGTTAAAGGAACAGTCCACCGTACTTCCATAATGAAATATGCTCTTATCTGAATTGAGACGAGCTGCTCCGTACCTGTCCGAGCTTTGTGCGACCTCCCAGTCAGTCAGACGCAGTCAGACGCGCTGTCACTCCTGTTAGCAATGTAGCTAGGCTCAGTATGGCCAATGGTATTTTTTGGGGCTGTAGTTAGATGCAACCAAACTCTTCCGCGTTTTTCCTGTTTACATAGGTTTATACACTGAGTGCAGAATTATTAGGCAAGTTGTATTTTTGAGGATTAGTTTTATTATTGAACAACAACTATGTTCTCAATCAACCGAAAAGACTCATAAATATCAAAGCTGAATATGTATGGAAGTTAGAGTGGGGCGTTTTTAGTTTTGGCCATTTTAGGAGAATATGTATGTGTTCAGGTAACTTTCACGGTGCAGAATTATTAGGCAACTTAATAAAAACCAAATATGTAGCCATTTCACTTATTTATTTTCACCAGGTACACTGATATGACAACTCCAGATTTGCAAATAAACATATCTGACATTCAAACACGAAACAAAAACAAATCAGTGACCAATATAGCCACCCTTCTTCATGAGGACACTCAAAAGCCTTCCATCCATAGATTGTCAATTTCTTTATCTGTTCACGACCAACATTGTGTGCAGCAGCAACCACGGCCTCCCAGACGCTGTTCAGAGAGGTGTACTGTTTTCCCTCTTTGTAGACCTCACTTTTTATAATGGACCACAGGTTCTCTATGGGGTTTAGGTCAGGTGAACAAGGGGGCCATGTCATTATTTTTTCACCTTTCAGACCTTTACTGGCTAGCCACGCAGTGGAGTATTTGGACGCATGAGATGGAGCATTATCCTGCATGAAAATCATGTTCTTCTTGAAAGATGCTGACTTTTTCCTATACCACTGCTTGAAGAAGGTTTCTTCCAGGAACTGGCAGTAGGTCTGGGAGTTGAGTTTGAGTCCATCCTCAACTCGAAAAGGTCCAACAAGCTCGTCTTTGATGATACCAGCCCATAGCAGTACTCCACCTCCACCTTGCTGGCGTCTGAGTCGGAGTGGAGCTCTGTACCCATTACTGATCCAGCCACAGGCCCATCCATCTGGCCCATCAAGAGTCACTCTCATCTCATCAGACCACAGCACCTTAGAAAAATCAGTCTTAAGATATTTCTTGGCCCAGTCTTGACATTTTATCTTGTGTGCCTTACTCAGTGGTGGTCGTTTTTCAGCCTTCCTTACCTTGGCCATGTCCCTCAGTATTGCACACCTTGTACTCTTTGACACTCCAGGAATGTTGCAACTCTGGAATATGGCAGAACTGGATGCTAATGGCTGCTTGTTAGCTTCACGCTTGATTTTCCGCAGATCATGTGCAGTTATTTTGCGCCTTTTTTTCTCCACACGCTTCTTTCAACCCTGTTGACTATTTGCAATGAAACGTTTGATTGTTCGGTGATCACGTTTCAACATCTTCATAATTTCAAGAGTGCTGCATCCATCTGCAAGACATCTCACAATTTTAGACTTTTCGAAGTCTGTCAGATCTCTCTTCTGACCCATTTTGCCAGAGGAAAAGAGGTTGCCTAATAATTATGCACACCTGATATAGGGTGTTGATGTCATTAGACCACACCCCCTCTCATTACACAGATGCACAGCACCTGATATACTTAATTGGTAGTAGGCTTTCAAGCCTAAACAGCTTGGAGTGGAACAACATGCATTAAAAGGATGTTGTGGTCAAAATACTCACTTGCCTAATAATTCTGCACTCAGTGTATGACCAGTGATATGAAAAAAGTTCAGTTACACAAACTGAAACGTGGCCATTTTCTATGCTATGGAAAGTCCGCACTATAATGACAGGCTTACTAACACCTTCTGTGCGCTTCGGCAGCGCATTGATATCTGAGCTCCGTTTTCACGACCAAGACCAGTCTCAAGTACTACAACATTAGTGAACAGTGCAGGCTGACAATTACTTGAGCCAGCACACCACTCACTATATCCCCTCAAGTTCACAGAGATAACATAGCCAAGGATATTTGGGCCCAGGCTTCGACTAAGCAACCATGGCCGAGGCTGAGGTTACAGAACTTTTCAAGTTTTCTCCATTTCCTAAAAAGTAATTTTTACAGCAGGAAATGAACTCAATATAAAGCTAAGTAAAAGTGGACGATTTTTAGATTTTACTCTGTCTTCAGCTGGCCGTTTCTAATGTCATAGTCGTACACATAATGGTTATTTTTGTAGCCAGGTTATGGCTATATTAAAGGTCAACTGGTCTTTTGATGTCATTCTCTCTCATTTTCTCTCTTTTATCAGAAGGACTGATTACTGCTTTGCCCTAAGCCTTATGAGGAAGGCAAGCCATCTGAATCACTAAGCTGCAACCTAAACTCACCCCTAGTCTTTTTACCAGTGCTACCCACTTAGCATCTGCCACCACTTTGCCTCTTTTACCAAGTTTGACCCTCAGTCCCCTGGGAACGTTTCCATGCTGTGGGATGGAAAAGAGAGAAATGTCAGCAAAAGGAAGAGAGACGAAGGCCAATCAATCTATTTCTGCATTGAATGTCACAGAAAAGTTAACTCAATGAGAAATCTGAGACTGAACACAGCCCTTGCACTCAGCTATACTAATTACGTAGAAGTAGAATTAAACTGTTAAGTTTAACTGCTAAGATAAATCCGATTACATGAGTAATTGTCAAATGTCATTAATAGCACTGACTCACATAACCTTTGCTTTGTTAAATAAAACCTATTACGTTCACTGTGCAAGTGGTTTAACACACTATCGTTTCATATAGATCTTTCTGTAGCACTTGGGGCCATTCACAATTCCCTGTCCCTCCTCCCTTTGCCTACAGGAATCCCTGTGTCAGAATGCTTACACATCATCGTTAATTCATTACTTGAGTGAACCATTCAAAGAACTGACTGAGTGAGTGAGAGAGAGAGAGAGAGAGAGAGAGAGAGAGAGAGATTCACTGATCCACCTTTCTATTAAAAAAACAAACAAAAAAACCCACCTGCCATTTCAGGCCCCTTAAAACCCTAGAAAAGACTGTGAAGAAGTAGGAAAGGTGGATAGGAGGATATAGAGAAGGAAAAAAAAAAAAAGAGTCAAGCTGCCACCTTGTATATCAGTTTCCTGGCAAGAGCATTCTGGCACAAAGGCGTCTTTGAGGAGGCAGAGACTGGATGCATTGTCTCTCAAAGGTTAGCCTCCTCTACAGGAGAGCGAGCCCAAGAAACATCCTCTCCCAGGTTAAGCACAACACGGTGGGCTAAAGAACGTGGGGGATCCCTCTTCTTCTGGCTTGTGCTGGCATCAGAAAATACTCCCAACAACAAAGAGACGGGGGGTAAAATGACAGAAAGGAAGAGGAATGGACATATGATGGATGAGCACAAGACATCACACCAAGCTGACTGGAGCACCAAATAAGGGCTTGTAAAGGAGATGATAAGGTAGAAAAATAAGTACAATGTACTGAACTGCACTGACGGCAAGCATTTTTTTTTTCAGACACACTCAAGGAGGCAAACACACAGTCAAAGTGGTAAACGATATTGTATTTGTGTGTCTACATTACGCTTGTGTTACTGATCTCAGGCCTGCTTTGAATGGATCAGTGCACACACAGAGAGCTGTACTGAACAATAGCTCTTAATGCTTTCCATTTTAAGGAGATGTGGATAACTGATAGCAACTGATCCACCTGCACTTCAGCTCTTCTGGAGTGGAGCTGTCACGATTATGGCCAATCATGTTCTGTGTGGATCTGCAAACGTATTCAAGTGCATAATGTTTGGAATCAGCCCACTGTATTCAAACGGCTGGACATAAGCAGCGCCTTGGAATGGTTAGAGGTAAAGCCGTGATTTGAAGTTGTCTACCACAGGAATTCCTTGCGTTTTGTGATTCCTCAGTAACATGACCAGTTGCTTTGTACGTGTTATAAACTGGTGGTGAGGGCTGTTGAGGGAATGACCATTTAAACCTGCTGTAACATGAGTGATAACAGGAACTAACTCGTTTCACTGATGTTCCACAACCTTGAATAAACTGGTACAAAGCATAACTTGTTATTCATTCATAAATTTACTCGTAAATCATAGTCAGTGGCAAATAAGATGAATAAAACACTTCAGGATGTGCAGATATCAGAAAATACTCAACCGTGAGGTGGCATGACATCACCCTGTCACTAATTATTTGACTTTAGCTTAATTATTAGCAATATAAAGATTTTTGGTAGACACGCAGAAAGGCCCCTTGCCATTCTTTGAGATCTGATCCTGATGTCAGATGTGTGTGTGTTTTGGGTGCACAACTGTAATAGTAAATGATGAAAGAATAATGGTTTATAGTTGTTATAAAATAAGTGACCAGAACGTCAAGGATGTAGTAGCTCATCTGGCCTGCCATCCAAAACAACCATGACGACCAAAACATCAAACAGAACTGAAATGTGACAATGTGAGAGAGGACCAACCTCCACAACAAAATGTTTACAGCAGGAAAATCAACAAAGGACTAAATTTTGTTCCCCAAGAGAAGCTCTATCCAAAACATCTATCAGAACTGAATGTGCATGATAAATGAGAGAGGAGACACAATTCCATTCAGAAGAAAAATGTGTTAAAGTTGACCTAATTACTAATTTGTTCATAAGAAATTGACAATACAATGACCAAGTTTTGTACAGAAGGTCTAGTTCTTTCAAATAAAGCAATCAGATCTGAAATCCATTGAGAACTGAAGGAGACATGATTTAACTGAAAATAAACAAAGTTGTAAACAAATTGTTGAAACAAGAAAATCAACAAAGGACGAAGAAGTTTTGTTCCTCGAGGGAAGCTCTACCCAAAACATTGATCAGAACTGGAATCAGGTGACAACTGCGAGAGGAGATACAACTCTAATGAGAAGTTCCAAAATTCATGAAGTTGACTTAATTAGCAGTTTGTTCCAAAAATTTGACAATACAATGATCAAGTTTTGTGCAGAATGACAAGTTTCTTCAAACAAAACAATCAGAACTGAAATCCATTGAGAACCGACGGAGGAGATACGATTTAACTGAAAATAAACAAAGTTGTCAACAAATTGTTTACAACAGGAAACTCAACAACCAACCAACCAAGTTTTGTTCCTCTGGGTAAAGGACCTCGCTATCAAGTCGCTGCCGAATGAATCCTGTATTGTTTTTGCCAGTGTAAGTATGTTTTTTTAAGCTTTTCGTTCACGTCTTTACAACGAAGCGCTGCAAGTTGAAGTGTAGAGAAACAACAGTTTGCTTGATTCTCACTTGTGTTGGCTCTTATCTCTCAGGTAAATCATTCACAAAGATCATCAGAAACCCCTTTAAAGACCTGGATCTTAGTTAAACAAGACGGAGAAGTGATCACGGCGCATTGCAACTGTACGGCTGGGGAAGAATTTTGTCGCGACCTTCATCCATATGGACTTTGTGAGGAGTGAACAAAGAAACAGCTGGGGACTGTAGCGCTTCGCGATTAAAAAAAAGTAACATAAAATAACGACACATAGCAAGAAAGGCACTTGGAAAACACTAAGGACAGAGCTGAGAGGAATATACAAACCTTTCATGATCACTGCAAACTCGAGCATGCTTCGACTCGGCTCCCTTCGATTTCAGTGAGAGGTTGAAAAGCCAGCTTTCTCGACATCTTTTTGTGAAATCCTGTGTTCGTTCACCCTTTTTTATTAGTTCATGGGGAACCCTGAAGAAACTTTTCAGTTTCACGGTTTGATCGATTCAAACAACCGAAAACAACGCAAGCATAAGGCATGCTTCATGCGAACAACGTACCTTCTCTGTACAAACGCTTTGTCAACTGAGCTTCGGTAGACCACCAGCTAAAGTTTTGAATAACTAATGAGGCGGCTGTGATGTGACGTGAAACCCAGCAATAACAGGAACGAACTTGTTTCATGAACATTTCTCAACATTAAATGGAACTACAAATAGTGAAAATGTACAGTGTGATGTTCGTTAATTTAAAAAATGTAACTGTTGGCAAATTGCTGTGGTATAAGGGGAATAAAACACTTATTCAAAAATAATCAACTCTGGGTTGATAAAACTAACTCCAGTAAGTGCCGGACCTCATCACACCACCGCTATGATGATTATGTTCCCGATTGTGTTTGCTATACAGACAATAGCTGCAAATATTAGCAATTCATAAGTGAAATTCAGGGGCAATATCATGTGTCTCAACGTATGAGACTGTTTGCTATGATCTTGATAATTAAAGCTCTGGAAAAAAAAAACAGTAATGAGATTTACAGTTGGCTAATGAGCATCACAAGGTGTGTGTGTGTGTGTGTCTGTGTGTGTGATATACCTCTGTGGTAACTCATCCTCAGGACAGTCCAGGTGATAACGGATGTAGAAGCGTTCAGCATCCTCTCTTTCTCCGTCTGTCACTACACTTCCATTCAGAACGGTCACAGCAGGCAAACTGCAGTTCACAGGAGATAATTTTGGCCGTTTATTTATATAGATACCACTAAGTGGAGTTACGGTTTAGTCCATGGAAGAACTTTATGTTAGTAAGGTACATTATGAAAAGTATACCAAGTGAATATATAGGGTAACATGTACGAGATTGTGTTTGTGTATAAGAGTGTACACCCACTGTGCTATCGTAAGGTATCGTCTCTCTTGGCCAGTGTAAGGCTGCAGTAAGGGAATGTCCTGTAGACGAACCTCCCGAAGCTTTGGGAAGAAATTGAGCTTCTCAATGTCCTCCCAGTGACTCAGACCTAAAACACAACAAGGGAAAACATCATTCACCAATCTTTCAATTTATCCAACTACACTTCCATCAATATATCTACTCAAATCACTCACAAGTGGAACTGTCACAAGGATTTTTTTTTCTACTTGTCTGAGAATTTTACTTTATTTTCCTAAATGCCTAATGCTGGGATCAGACTGCATGAATTCAACCTGATTTTTACAGCATCGGGTCCAAACATGAACATCAGCAATGACAAATGGGCTTTGCAGTGTGACATGATCAAAGAACAGTGATGTGGCGTTTGCGACGCCCCACAACACCCTGATGAAAAGTCTAGAAATTTTTAATTTTCTCACCTAAATTGACATTTCCTATGACATGTTCCTTGATAGCCATGATTGACAATTTCTTGACCCTCCTCCCTGGGGTCAAACTTGTAGTGTTGTCAGTCTCCTGACCAAGACACGGCAAGAATTTATGGCACTATGATTGCCTAATCTGACATGGTAGCCATCATGAAAGACAAACATCTTGTGCAATTTGATCAAAACAGTGCACCATCAAACTTCTCATTCTCATTATCTCTAGCTGCTTTATCCTTCTACAGGGTCGCAGGCAAGCTGGAGCCTATCCCAGCTGACTACGGGCGAAAGGTGGGGTACACTCTGGACAAGTCGCCAGGTCATCGCAGGGCTGACACATAGACACAGACAACCATAAACACTCACATTCACACCTACGGTCAATTTAGAGTCACCAGTTAACCTAACCTGCATGTCTTTGGACTGTGGGGGAAACTGGAGCACCCGGAGGAAACCCACGCGGACACGGGGAGAACATGCAAACTCCGCACAGAAAGGCCCTCGCCGGCCACGGGGCTCGAACCCGGACCTTCTTGCTGTGAGGCGACAGCGCTAACCACTACACCACCGTGCCGCCACCATCAAACTTAATGTTCTTAATTAAATTTCTCAAATCAAAAGTAATCTAAAACACTGTATACTTTATTTTATTTTTTACCTGAGAGCAGAAAGTTCACTAATTCTTGAAAATTTTAATAAAACATGATGGCTGTGCTGTTCTCGGAAAATAATCAATGACAGGTGTGGCCTGACCCAAAACAGAGATTCTATTATCACACTGAAATTTTTTACGTTCCCATAACAGCACATCCTGGATGGTTTTATTCTGCTTAAAAGTACAGCAATTTGCTATTAATTTTGTATTTTTTTGGTAACGAATGAGACTTTATACTGTTTATCGATTTACAATTACACTTAATGTATTGATGAAACACAATATTCATTATGCTATCAGCTTAATTCATTTTATCACTTATGCTATATTAGCGATAAACAGCTGCTCCCTCACCAGTTTTTCGTTTTTTAGTTAATAATAATAATAATAATATTAACTTAAAATAATAATAAGAAATTAACTTTGGCATTAGTAACATGGAACGCTTAAACACAATTGACAAACTTGAGCAGACGACATTTATTTGAGCTATGATTTTATATTTTAACCCAAGTTCTGGGTTGCATTTTAACAGATTTTATATATTTATTTATTTTAGGTTTTATAGATTATATTTTATCACACGAGTATAAATAAAGTTCACATTTATTCTGTTTCATAAAACTCTCTCTCTCATATATATATATATATATATATATATATATATATATATATATATATATATATATATATACACACATACACACACACACTAGTGCATCTCAAAAAATTAGAATATTGTGAAAAAGTTCAATTTTTCCATCAGTTATTTAAGAAAGTGAAAATGTTATATATTACAGACTCATTACACATAAACTAAAATGTTTCAAGCATTTTTCTATTTTAATTTTAATCAGTATGGCATGCAGTACAAAAACATAAAAACCCATCTCAAAATATTAGAATATTTCATTTCGAGTTTGAGTAAAACAGTATGAACACAGTGTATCTCTCGGCCTAGTTCAGTACACACAACCACAATCATGGGGAAGACTGCTGACTTGACTGTTGTCCAGAAGATGATCACTGACGCCCTCCACAAGGAGGGTAAGCCAGAAAAGGTCATTGCTGAAAAGGGTGGCTGGAAAAGGTGCACAAGCAACAGGGATGGCCGCAGTCTTGAGAGGATTGTCAAGAAAAGTTGATTCAAGAACTTGGGAGAGCTTCACAAGGAGTGGACTGAGGTTGGTGTCAGTGTATCAAGACCCATCACGAACAGACATCTTCAAGAAAGGGGATACAACTTTCGCATTCCTAATATCAAGCTACTCCTGAGCCAGAGACAGTGTCAGAAGTGTCTTACCTGGGCTAAGGAGAGAAAGAAATGGACTGTTGCTCAGTGGTCCAAAGTCCTCTTTTCAGATGAAAGTACATTTTGCATTTAATTTGGAAATCACGGTTCTAGAGTCTGGAGGAAGAGTGGAGAAGCACAGAATCCAAGGTGTTTGAAGCCCAGTGTGAAGTTTCCACAGTCTGTGATGATTTGGGGTGCCATGTCATCTGCTGGTGTTGGTCCACTGTATTTTATCAAGTCCAAAGTCAACACAGCCATCTACCAGGAGATTTTAGAGCACTTCATGCTTCCATCTGCTGACAAGCTTTTTGGAGATGCTGATTTCCTTTTCCAGCAGGACTTAGCACCTACCGACAGTGCCAAAACTACTACCAAATGGTTTGCTGACCATGATATTACTATGTTTGATTGGCCAGCCAACTTGCCTGACCTGAACCCCATAGAGAATCTATGGGATATTGTCAAGAGGAAGATGAGAAACACCCGACCCAAAAATACAGATACGCTGAAGGCCACTATCAAAGCAACCTGGGCTTCAATAACACCTCAGCAGTGCCACAGACTGATCACCTCCATGCCACACCGCATTGATACAGTAATTCATGGTAAAGGAGCCCCAACCAAGTATTGAGTGTATAAATGAATATACTTTTCAGAAGTTGGACATTTATGTATTGTAAATCCTTTTTTTGATTGATCTTAGGGAATATTCTAATAATTTGAGATACTGGATTTCTGATTTTCATGAGCTATAAGCCATAATCATCAAAATTAAAACAAAAAAGGTTTTAAATATTTCACTTTACATGTAATGAATATAGAATATATGAAAGTTTACCTTTTTGAATTAAATTATGAAAAAAAGGAACTTTTTCATGGTATTCTAATTTTTTGAGATGCACTAGTATATAAAATAAATAATAATAATAAACAGTTATTCCACGAAATCGAGTCATACATGAGCTGATATCTGACAAGGCGCATAGCACCGAGTTGTCTATAAGCCATGTACGACGAGATTGAGTGGAATAACTGTTTTATTCTATCCACATTCACTGGATTTTGAGAAATAGAGCATTTTTATTGTTATTTTTTGCAAATTCGATAAATCAAAACTTTATACAAAACATCCAACAAAATAATTTCCACTTCGAAAGTAAACAAACCGGTTAAATGGCAGGAGCAACTTGTGAAAAACGCGATAATAATAATTCTTGGGAAAAAAAAAGATACGTTTTTACCATCAAATACTTTCATTCCATATTTGTCGCTTTTTTGTATTTTGGGGGGTTTTGTTTTTGAGTAGAGGTTTTTTTTTAAATTTCGTCTTCAGTTGGTTGAGCAACACGCTCTGCCATTTTGTTGTTGTTGTTCTTCTTGACCTCACTCCATTTTGTTGTTGTTCTTCTTCATTACCTCACTCCATAATGTGAAACGCAACACATTCACCTCAGGACTGTGCACCTTACACACAGCACATACACCTCAAGTCTGTGCACCTTACCTTACCTTGCAATACTTCATAATGTGTAATATTTTATTTTATAATGTGACTCTCTCGTGCAATAATTTATAATGTGCAATACCTCACTCCATAATGTGTAACACAACACATACACCTCAGGACCCTCCCCCCCATTTTTTCATTCTATTCTATTCTTCCTTAAGGTTTTTTTTGGCAGTTGGCAAACCAACTTAACAGTGCATTACTGCCACCGACTGGGCTAGAATGTGGAACAGGAGATTGGGGGGGGGGACTATTTCTTTTAGCTATTTCTGTTTCTTTTAAATCCTTGATACCGCCATTTTGTTTTTCTCTACTCACGGTATATGAGCTGATAGCCTAGTAGGAGAGTAGCCAATCAGTGTGTGTGATTGCTCATATCCAGTTTATGTGGATATAATAATAATAATAAAAACCCTTGCCTTGTAATGTTACCAGAAAATAGGCCAATCACAAACTCCTCTGTCCTGAAGACTTTCCAGTGGCGGAAAACCTTCTGTCTGCTACAAAGTGCTCACACTAGAGACTTCTTCCATAAATATTATATAAATGTCACTTCACAGAAAACACCATATAATCTACATAATACTTTGTTAAATAACACCATCTTTATAATTATTCTTAGATTATGTGCAGTGTCCGCCATACAAATCCATGTCTACAGAAATGATAAAGTGAGCACATTTATATACACACCTGATGATCCTGCAGTATAGTGAGAGCTGCTGTTACAGAAAAATAAGCAATGCCTTCTGTTCAATCAGATTTTTAGAATTCAACCATGATTTTATAATATTACGTATTTTTGTCGAAAGAAAAGCATTTTCAATGCATTGTGACGGTATGCTGTGAAACTGCTTAACTCACTGGAGTTGTGCAGGTTGATACGGTGCAGATTCGGGAACAGGCACTGCAGTGAGTCGTCAGGCTCGTGGATGGAGGAAAGAGAGTTATTAGCGAGGATGAGCGATGTCAGACGCGGGTACAGGAGGCCCAGTTTGCGCACCTCGTTCCAATCCTGCAGCAGGTTATCAGTTATGTGCAGCAGGTGCAGAGAAGGGCAGGGAACCCGCGACAAGTTCACACGCTTGTACTCATTTAAGCACAGGAAGAGCTCCTCCAGTCTGCAGCAGAGATAGCGTGTGATTAAGATGCAAACAGGAAACACAGACTCATAGGGTTTCTCACACTCAGCTACACACACGTATATGTGCCCTAGCCTGAAACTGAGATATAAACCAATCTCGCATATAAACAGACACAAAAGAATACCCAAGTACACATTCAGGGATGATAAGTAACAATGTATTTAAAATAAAACACATGCATATTCTCTCTCTCTCTCTCTCTCTCTCTCACACACACACACACACACTGCAGATTAGGAGCATTGATTGATCCTTGAGTGCTCCTCAAGTAAGCATACACAAACACAAACAGGGATAGATGCCTGCCAGTTAATCATAATCATAGAGAGCTTTCCAGGTTTTTCAGCACACACACACTCAGGACACTTACTCAGGGATCTCTTGTGTGAGCATGTGCACCATGTCCCAGGAGATATGTGTGTTGTTGAGGACGAGGTGGCGGAGGCCTGAGAAAGCTTCAGCACCCCCCGGCTCCAGGGTGGAGCCCTTCAGAGGATTCATGCTCAGATTGAGAAAGTTCAAATGAGGGATGTTCGATAGAATCTTACTGATCTAAGAGGAAAAAACACACCAATAACAATAAAATCACATTTAGGATTTCAAAACTAAAACAGCCTTTCAATTACCATGCACATTGATCATTGACATATTCACTCATACCCAACCTGTATAGGTTCAGTGTTTCAGACCATTTGCTATAGGGGGCTACCGCATGATGTCACCGCGCCGCAAGATTTTGTTAGGCGCCATATTGGAAGACCAAGTACATGCACTCACAATATAAAACAAAGTACGAGCGAGAGTAAAGTGACACGATGGATGATAATTCGGGTTATGTGAGTACATTACCAGCTGCAGAAAGGGCACGGTATGTGGAGAAACTCGCTGTGATTGATGGGTTTGACCCATATGATAAGACTCGCGGCAAGGGAGAATGGAAACATAAGGAGGACCTGACACCAATTCTGCCATCTGTTTGCTACCCAGACATTGTAAACTATTTGTTGTTTACACCCAGTGCCTACACTGCTGATGACTTCAAAGCCTACAAAGGGCTACAGGCTTGCAATTATGTTGTTAGTGGCTTGGTTCGTGATATTACAGCTGTTGTTAAGAATAACCTACACATAGTTATGGCCAAGGTAATCTTGTTGATATCTTTTAATAATATATCTTTTCAGTTGAAAAATTAATACTTTTTGTTACTATTAAGGTATCCATAATTTAGGTTAATTTATCCATTATACATATGTATTTATGATATATGCCTACACAACAACTATGCTTTATTTATATAATAGGAGGGAGAGCTGTCAGCCCTGTGATGACCTGGCGACTTGTCCAGGGTGTACCCCGCCTTTCGCCCGTAGTCAGCTGGGATAGGCTCCAGCTTGCCTGCGACCCTGTAGAAGGATAAAGCGGCTAGAGATAATGAGATGAGATGAGGAGGGAGAGCAAGCCCCAAACCAGCCTATATTATTATTATTATTATTATTATTATTAAATTGTAGAAATCTGGGAGGCTTGCTCCTCATCCAGTTATCAACTTGGGGCCAATTTAGCATGTTTTAAATCTGAATTTCTTGCGTTTGCTTACCTCAAAGTGTCCGCAGATCATGCACAGACTTATCCATTATATCCACAGTTTTTTGCCAAGTCTCACACAGGTTTCTTTCAAGTCTACTGTTGGGCCAATAAATCATAAATAAAACAGCTCAGATTTGTTTGTTTAAGTCGTTTGCCACTCCACTTTATTCTCGTGGGTTCACATATCGCTGCCGTTATTTCCCCCTAATCATGAGTTTGTTGGTCTTCCAAAATGGCGCAGGGTCTGTTTACTTCCGGTTTCAGGTGACGTCAGTGAATGTATGTCCTCTATATGTTCTACACCCACTGCAGACTTGATTCCAAATACTGTATACGTCGATATTTATGTAAAGAAAGTTCTCCACATACAGTCATGTTACATCAATTGATTTTCTGGGGGATTCATGCAATTATTAAAGGAGATCTGAAGGCAAATTTTTATTATCAAAATTCTCTCATTTCATTAAATATAGGAATGCATTTTTGATAGATATTTTGTCACTGCTATAGCAAGTTATGATTGTTTGAAATATGCTCTGTAATATATATCAGTCCATATGTCAAAGCAGTGGCCGTAAACGAGATTCATTGAGACCTGTGCGAGACATCATAGGACGGAAGTAAAACGTACAACGGAAATCAAAGTGACCAACATCTGCCAACGTTGTCAAAAGACACGCGTGCCCTCTTTCGAATGCTGATGTAATCAAGCTGGAAGTTTGTTTTGATAGCAATTAGGAAAGTTTGAAAAAAGTAGGCAGTAATCGTCATTTAAACTTGTTTTTGTGCAATATTTTGTTTGGAAAACAGTTTTCAAAATGGCGGCACTGACACTTCACGTTTCAAAGTCTGGCACAAGTCTCGTGAAGATCGCACGGATAAGTGACGCCTGCTGTGGACCAAATGAACTAAATTCAACATGGCTAAAAACCGAATAGGCCGATAAGTATAATATTTAATTGCAATTAGTTGCCAATACGAGTCACGATATAAGGTTACTAAAACCGAAAACGTAATAACACGTTAATTAAGAAATAAAGCAAGTTTAAAAATGACTTCAGTTCTTTAAAATCACCTGTAGATTAAAGCTTCAAGGTTGCCAGATTTTTCTTGAACAGAGGTGTCTGACACGGGGTTTTTCAACACTGTCTGCACCACTCCCTTTAAACACTTGAAAAAATAGCCTCAATGAGGCTGGAGCTCATACCGGCCACTGTTGTTGTGTGTGAGTTTGAAATCTGATCAATCCTGTGGGAGGAGTAGCGATTTTTGTGAAATTGTATATGACTCGTGTGTAGCCACATCCATGGCAGGTGGCGCCACCTGGTGAACAAGTCTTTTTGGAATATGTCTTTAGAGTCTTCTGGGTGAGTTTCAGTGAAAACATCCTAGCAGTTTAGGAACAGTAGTGTTTGGTGTGACGAGTCACCCAAAATTTTCAGATGCACATAAAATTGTAAATATGACAGGTGGTGCCACCGCCTTGACAACTTTTATGCACACCCACCTGGGGAACATTGTGTGTGAATTTGACTGAAATCCGATCAATCCTGTAGGAGGACTAGCAATTTTTGTAAATTGTGGACGGACGATGATGACAGATGATGACTGACGACGAACAGACGACGCATGATCGCATAAGCTCGTTCGGCTTGGCCTACGGCCGGATGAGCTAAAAACCTAGGTTGAGCTGGCCAAACTGGTAGATGGAAACAGTTTGTAAATTACCAGTACCTCATAGACAAGTTGACCGCGAGTTGGCCTAGTGGTTAGCGTGTCTGCCTCTTGATCAGGAGATCACAAGTTCTACTTGTGGTTGGGTCATACCAAAGACCATCACAAAAATGGTACCTACTACCGTCTGGCAAGGAACGCTGCAATACAGATGCAAGTGGAGAAGTCAAACTTTTGCGGTTACCAGAGGACTAGTCCCTCACTGTAACTCTAGCTGTTGCGACAAGAGGCTGAGGGCTATCGAAATGGAGATCGGCGCCACACCACTACGCCTCAAAGAGCTGGTTAGTACTGGGACAGGAGACTGCCTGGGAAGACCAGATTCTGGTGTGAGAGGGACTTTGACAGAGACAAGATGTTTTTAAGAAAATTTTACATTATATATAGACAATTAGGAGTAATATGATGAAATTTGTAGATGAGAATTAAAATTAGTTATTTGCAGTTCCAGGTAATATTAGGAAGCCATGTTTGATGAAGCCAACAGAAATCCAGAGTACAGAAAGTAATGTAGCTTCAAAAAAATGTGCCATATTTTTTCTTGTCAGTCATCATCTGTCTCATCAGAAGACACAAGACAGTGCAGTGCCCTTTCAAGACAGATATTAGAACACCAACAGGCCACAGACTGAGCTCCCCCTAGTGGCCACATTGTTATCAGCATCTACCCTTGTAGCAACCTGAGCTTTCCCAGAGGGTCACCTTAGTCTTCATCTTAGTACTACTCAGAACATGCAATACAAGCGCATTAAGTGTATACGGCTTTGTGATCATCAGGAGTACATACACTGACTGCCCTCACCTCTCCCCAATCTCTGAACTGGTTGTGAGACAGGTCCAACTCCACCACATGAGTGCAGAATGTCGCCACTTCCTCCTCATCTCCAGCATGACTTATTCCACAGTTGTCCAGAACCAGCACACTGGGCAGATTCAGACGATCTGACATGGACATTTAAACAATGAAGTTCAATTTCTCATCAAAAACATGATAATTAAAAAGCTCTAACACAGCTTTGACACAAAGTAGCCACAGTTTCCATGTTGCAGAATGTATGCTTCAGCGGAAGTCATTATTTCTGTCTTTTAAGTGTTTCAAGTCTGTAATGCTCCACTGGCTTCATGCCATGTTTCTTCCAGATGCCAAACACAAACATCATAACCGTTTCATTCAAACAAAAAATGCTAACAGTATGGTTTTCTCGTCTGTCTTTTTGTATAATTTGTACTCTGATTGGACAATGTCTGCTTAGTTTTTCTATTTTTAGTTCCAGAAGATGCATTTTGGAGGGAAAAGGATGATAGTGTAAATATTCCACCTTATTTACAGCACTGGGCAAAAGTCTTAGGCACGTGTAATGAAATGCTGGAGAGCAAAGACGCCTTCAAAAATAATGAAATTAAATGTTTCTGCATTAAAAAATACTATAAAGATTAGTAAGCAGGAATGCATGACCCTTTGCTTAAAAAAACAAACAAACAAACAAAAAAAACAGCAGTCTCAGTGAGTGTAGTTTTATAAGGAAATGAGCTACAAGTTTTACTGAGCATCTTACAGAACCAGCCAGTTATTCTGGACACTTTGTCACACTTGCTTCTTAAATTTGCAGCAAAATCCAGTAGCCTTCATTATGTTTTCTTTTTTTTTTAATCTGAAAAGTGGTCTCTTATATAATGCAGTGTCTTGCAAAAGTATTCATCCCCCTCGGTATTTGTCCTGTTTTGTCGCATTACAAGCTGGAATTAAAATGGATTTTTTGGGAGTTAGCACCATTTGATTTAAACAACCTACCTACAGCTTTAAAAGGTGAAAATTATTGTTTTATTCAAGATTCAAAGATTTTTATTGTCAATTCACTATATATCCAGGACATATAGGAGAATCGAAATGCCATTTCTCGCTCACCTTACTTATAAAATCAAGTAAAAATATACATAATATAGGTACACTCTACTTTTTGCAATCTAAAACAATAATTAAGATGAAAAAACAGAAATCTGGAGTGTGCATAGTCAATACTTTGTCGAGCCACCTTTTGCTGCAATTATAGCTGCAAGTCTCTTGGGGTATGTCTCTATTATCTTAGCACATCCAGCCACTGGGATTTTTGCCCATTCCACAAGGCAAAACTGCTCCAGCTCCTTCAAATTAGATGGGTTGCGTTGGTGTACAGCAATCTTCAAGTTATGCCACAGATTCTCAATTGGACTGAGGTCTGGGCTTTGATTAGGCCATTCTAAGACATTTAAATGTTTCCCTTTAAACCACTCCAGTGTAGCTTTAGCAGTATGTTTAGAATCATTGTCCTGCTGGAACGTGAACCTTTGTCCCAGTCTCAAACCTCTGGCCGACTCAAACAGGTTTTCCTTCAGAATTGCCCTGGATTTAGTGCCATCCATCTTTCCTTCAGTCCTGACCAGATTTCCTGTCCCTGCAGATAAAAAACATCCCCACAGCATGATGCTGCCACCACCATGCTTCACTGTAGGAATGGTGTTCTCAGGGTGTTGGGTTTGTGCCACACATGGCATTTCCCATGATGGTCAAAAAGATCAATTTTAGTCTCATTTGACCAGAAAATCTTCTTCTATGTGTTTGGGGAGTCTGCCACATGCTGTTGGGCAAACTCCAAACGTGTTTTCTTAAGCAATTTTTTTTCTTTTCTGGCCACTCTTCCATAAAGCCCCGCTCTGTGGAGTATACAGCTTAAAGTGGTCCTATGGACCACTGTGGATCTTTGCAGCTCCTTCAGTGTTATCTTTGGTGTGTTTGTTGCATCTCTGATTAATGCCCTCCTTGCCTGGTCTGTGAGTTTTGGTGGACAGCCTTCTCTTGTCAGGTTTGTAGTGGTGCCATATTCTTTCCATTTTGCTATAATGGATTTAATGGTGCTCCCTGGGATATTCCAAGTTTGGGATATTTTTTACAACCCAACCCTGATCTATACTTCTCTACAACTTTGTCTCTGACCTCTTTGGAGTGCTCCTTGGTTTTCATGTTGCTTGCTTAGTCATGTTGCAGAGTCAGGGTCCTTCCAGAACAGGTTGATTTATAGACATCATGTGACAGATCATGTGACGCTTTGATTGCACACAGGTGGATCTTAATCAACTAATTATGTGACTTATGAAGTTAATTGGTTGGACCAGCTCTTATTTAGAGGTTTCACATGAAAGGGGGTGAATACTTATGCACACTCCAGATTTCTGTTTTTCATCTTAATTATTGTTTGTGTCACAATAAAACAATTTGCACCTTTAAAGTTGTAGGCATATTGTGTAAATCAAATGGTGCTAACCCCCAAAAAATCTATTTTAATTCCAGCTTGTAATGCGACAAAACAGGACAAACACCAAGGGGGATAAATACTTTTGCAAGACACTGTATGCTGCTGAGATACAAACTTTTTTTCTGTAACATTTAATTTTGTGCTGAAAAACGAACATTTGGAACTCTAAATTGCTTTTGTATTGACCTGATAATGGAAAAGTCATAAAATAGAAATCTATAAAGTTTGTATGAAAAAAATATGGTGCCTAAGACTTTTGTACAGTACTGTACATTTGTTAATTTAATGACTATATTTCACATATGCCTTTTCAGTCACTGATGATGATGTGTCACAGATGGGTCAGTGACATGAGCTGAAATATATCAGCCCCAAGGCACCCGAAACTTAGGGAGCATTAACATCTGTATAATCACCTGACAATAATAGGCTGTATAAATCTACAGTCTTAGCTAGAAAGAAATCAGGCCCAGCCCATTCTGTTTTTTTTTTAATGACCGTTGCAGGTGCTGTTGTGCTTGGTTTCATAAAAGTCTGAAATAATCCACCTTAAGAATTTTGTTAATGGCAAATAATCTAATGGGGATACTCAAAATGAAACATTAATTCATAACTGTGACTAAAATATGGCCAAGAAGTGATGTTTAAAAAAAAAGATATTATTAATAATAATAATAAATTTTATTTGGAGCGCCTGGACAATGAGCCCAGTCTTTTTACTGAGCCGCTCAAGCCTTCGGCCAGCAGCCTTCACTGCCCTTAGCTCAGGTGTATACCAAGGAGCTGAGTGTGAAAAGGAGACAGTGCGGGTTTTCAGGGGAGCAAACTGATTCAATGTGCTGGTGAGGGTTGAGTTATAGGAAAACACTAGGTCATCAGAGCATGAACTGAGTGGTTGCACTGAAAGCTGTGAACGTAGTAAGCTAGCCAGCTCAGTCGTGTTGATATTCCTAGTGTTCCGGTATGTGATGGAGCGCAGGGGGCGGAGGCGGCGCTGAGGCTTAGGGATAGCCATACGGAAGAGAACAGCTATGTGATCTGATATTGACTGAAATTGAATTCAAATCATTTAAAATGTTGAGATCAGGCAACTATACTGTTGTTTCAAAACGAATAACAGATTTTACATAAAGGTGAATCTGAAATATCTAACCTTTGACAGGAGAACCCTGAGGACTGGTGCAGATCACTACACCGGCACCAGGCCCACGGCAGTATGAGAAATTGTCTGGGTTGTACTTCTCACTGATGACCTGAACCAGAGTGCGTCCCATTTCATCCTCCATGTCTAGCTCCATCTTTCCTTCTGTCTCTATGCATGTTTTAAAAAATATTGACCACAAACCAAAACAGTAATGACCATAAATACTGTTTTCATTTAATATATTTCAATGGAAGGATGATTTGTTATCTGGTTACTAGTTTGACATTTGGTGAAGGAGTGTAATTTTGGACCTTGTCATTTACAGGAGTAAATTTACAGGAGTGGTGAACCAAAAATAGTAAAGCAAGGGGAAGGACAGGAATGGATTTAGGACACGATGGGTAATTTGGAAAATAATTCAAATTAAGAAGTTTGACAAACCAGTAACTGAAGCTTCATTATACGGTTTAAGGCAAGTGACAGAATTTATTTACCTCACAGTTAAAGGACCTAGTACTGTCCAGCTCTGGATGCCAAACCCCTCCACAACTGCAACGTTATGTTTCAGCCTGCAGTTGTTGGTCGCATGGACACTAACAGTCACAGAATGGCTGTTCTTCTTTCCTGATTTAACATGACAACAACATGGCAAAAATGACGTAATATCAGCATTAGAAAGAAAGGATTGTCTCAGACATGAGTGCCTGCAATATTTATCCTACATCCTCATATGCCATTCTTTACACTGAAACAGTGATCTAACCACTTAGACTATGTTCAGACTGCACCCTGAAACGACCCATATCCGATTTTTTTTGCCCATATGCGACCTGTATCCGATTTGTTATTGACAATCTGAACGACACAGATCCGATTTTTTTCACATGCGACCCAGGCCGCTTGGATATGTGGTCCTAATTCCGATGCATATCCGTTATTTTCACATGCGACTACAGTCTGACTGTACAGGTCGCATTCATGCGACCTACACGTCATCAACAAGAGACAAACGTCACTATTCTGCGTTGGCTAATCCCGCCTCTTTGGTGGAAAACAACATTTGTACAGTTTTCAGAATTTAAATAGACTTTTATAGAATTGATCAAGCTAATGGTGGATTTGGTAGGGACCTGGATGTTGATCTGTTAGCCTGATTAAATAAAACAATTTCTATAATTGATTTATAACTTAAACCATCCTGTATTACAAGATTATAAGATTGTTATGGAAATTTCCAGTAATTTGACACCTTCGGTCTCATTAGTCTGCTGCCCACATTAATCAGATTATTGTGTGAATTCCGCCATCGCCACAAAAACCACATCGCCAGGTCTTGCCTCATCTCCATGCTTTACTTGCAAACTTGAAGAGTGCACTTTTTTTTTGTTTACGTATTACGTAGATGTGCTTATTACGTGTCAATTTGCGCATGCGGGACACTTTTGGGTCGTTTTCCGTTCATATTGGAGATCGCATACAAGTCTCATATAATTGATAATGTGAACGGCCTAACAAAAAAATCAGATTTCACAACAAATCGGATATGGGTCGTTTCAGGTTGCAGTCTGAACGTAGTGTTAGTGGCTTAAAAACAACATTTTAATTAATGACCCTCTCAGGCCCTGTCCACACGGCAATGGATTCAGGTGACTCCGATACAATTGCTTATCGTTTAGGCCTGGCGTCCACACGGCACCGGCGTTTTGGGTGCCCAAAACGCAATCTTTTTGAGAACGGGTTCCAGAGTGGAAAGATCTGGCAACGTTGCCGTTGTGAAGTCGTCTGGATGAGTAGAACGGATTTGTTTACGATGACGTCACAACCACATGACTGTGAGTGCTTCACGCCGGGTAGAAGTGTAACGAACTCGATGCGAGTTGTCAACAAATCCTATAACTTGGTGGCCTTACAAAATATTTTCACTGTGAATATTTATTGTGTAATGGTGCAAAGTGAGAGAGAGACTCTGCCCTTAGGGCAGAGTCAATCCCGCCAGCAAAAACAGGGAAAAAAAAGGAGCGATCTCACCTCTTCAGATGTTGGTTTAAGTCCTACAATACATTCCTCAAAAAGGGCGTAGAAGAGCAAATTAATCCATCAACGTGTAGCATTCAATTTATTCCGGACCATTAAAGACGCCGCCTTCCGCGTAGAATCATACGTCATCCTCGCCGCCATATTGGATAGGTCAAAGTGGAGAATAAAGATTCATGTGCTGCGTTTAACTGTACCAACAGGTTTACCGTCCAAACGAGATCACATGGGATTACCTTTCACAGGTGAGAAACAACAAATTAATCCATCAACGTGTAGCATTCAATTTATTCCGGACCATTAAAGACGCCACCTTCCGCGTAGAATCATACGTCATCCTCGCCGCCATATTGGATAGGTCAAAGCGGAGAATAAAGATTAGCTGCGTTTAACTGTACCAACAGGTTTGCCGTCCAAACAAGATCACATGGGATTACCTTTCACAGGTGAGACTGGAAAAATACTTTTCATTGTATTTGGTCATTATAATGTAATTTTACGAACAGATTTTCCTGACTTTGTGGCTAATATGAAGTCTCGCGCATAATAGTTTATGCGCATGCGTCCTTACTTCTTCTATTGTTCTGGTGTCTCCGAAGGGACCGTCTTACAACGCCCCTAGAGGTGTGCCATGTGTATTGCATCGTTTTCAGCAAGCGTTGCGTTGCCATATGGACCTGATATTTTACTGATCGTTGCCCATTTGGACGCGATATATTTTTAAATAACATCTCGTTGCCGTTGTCATGTGGATGTAGCCTCAGTCATCCTGTAGGTTGTTAGGGTCACTAGAGGCCAGGTGTGAATGGTGTTAACAGCTTAGATGGTCGTTCGGGTGATCCGTGGGTCGTTGGCTCTCTCTGCCATCATGTGAGTCATTGAAGTCAGCTGAGTCTTGGTGTGGATGTGTATTCAGTTTTCTGGGAAATATGCCAAGGACTGCATTGTAGGTGGCTGATAAGTGGTGTTTCAGGTTAGTTACAGGTTGACGAAGATGGCTTCTTGTACTCCTCTTTCAAACCACTGGTCTTCTCTGGCTAAAATGCGTACAGTGCAGTCCTGAAACGAGTGTCCTTTGTTATCCTTGACTTGCAAGTGACGTCAAAGCAAAATAGAAACCCGGATGTCAGCCATGTTGGTGGATATACAAGTGCGGGGTCAAGCGACATTCCATACAAAACAGTCACGCATGTGCAACTCTCTTTGCTTTTCCACTGCTTTAAGCGTTCTTTTAGCTATACCATATCTTTGTGCTGTATACGGTTGTGGTCACAACAGTACTCGTGACTGTGGCACATTTAGATTTTTTAGAATTCCATCCACAATTTGGAAAGAGGGCAAAGAAACTCTGAGGCTTAATACGGAGAGGAGACGAGCACAGCTGAACAACATCGGCAGGCCTGATCTAATGGAGGCTAAAACCAAAACAGCTCGTGTTTGTAGTAATCATTTTATCTCAGGTGAGATTCAAAAGCTCTCTCAATAATATCAGGGAAGAATTTTATTTGGTGTTGCTAGAATTTTGCTATACAATGAGCATTCTCTTGTCGTGGTTCACTCAGTCATTGTTCTAATTTTAACACGTGTATTACTATTTTGCTTCTAGGAGGGCCAGCAAAATTATATGATAGAAACAATCCAGACTGGGCACCCACTCAGAAAATGGGCTATGTTTCGTCGAAGGTCGAAACCAGATAGAATGTGATATCTGAGTACTCGATGGTGGGTAGAAGCATCTTATCTTCAGAAAAGTCTGACTTTTTTAAATAATATGGGTCAAAACCACACATACACTATATTGCCAAAAGTATTTGCTCACCCATCCAAATTATCGGAATCAGGTGTTCCAATCACTTCCATGGCCACAGGTGTATAAAATCAAGCACCTAGGCATGCAGACTGTTTTTACAGTTTGGAGCTGGCCCCTTCCTCTTCCAACATGACTGTGCACCAGTGCACAAAGCAAGGTCCATAAAGACATGGATGACAGAGTCTGGTGTGGATGAACTTGACTGGCCTGCACAGAGTCCTGACCTCAACCCGATAGAACACCTTTGGGATGAATTAGAGCGGAGACTGAGAGCCAGGCCTTCTCGTCCAACATCAGTGTGTGACCTCACAAATGCGCTTCTGGAAGAATGGTCAAAAATTCCCATAAACACACTCCTAAACCTTGTGGACAGCCTTCCCAGAAGAGTTGAAGCTGTTCTAGCTGCAAAGGGTGGACCGACGTCATATTGAACCCTATGGATTAGGAATGGGATGTCACTTAAGCTCATATGTGAGTCAAGGCAGGTGAGCAAATACTTTTGGCAATATAGTGTATCTATCTTCTCTTTGTATTAAATCTTCGCTTGACCGTTCAAATCGTGGTAATACTGAGAAAATTCAGCATTGTTTACAGACACGCTTTCAGCGGCTGCCATCTTAGTTGCTTTATATGTCCACCATCATGGCGGACACTCATGACATAGCACATTTTGATCACATGGTTGCAAGTCATCTATAGAGATGAAGACAGACTGCAGAGTAAGTCCAGGACTCTTCATCAACCTGGAACGACCATCACTGAATAGAGGAGGTGGTCTGAGATGCCACTTATCAGCCACCTACAATGCAGTCCTTGGCACACTTCCCAGAAAACTGAATACACATCCACACCAAGACTCAGCTGACTTCAATGACTCACATGATGGCAGAGAGAGCTAACGACTCACGGATCACCCGAACAACCCTCTAAGCTGTTAACACCATTCACACCTGGCCTCCAGTGACCCCAACAACCTACAGGATGACTGAGAGGGTCAACGACCCATGTGACCTCAACAATTCTCCTTAGGGTTGCTTTTGGTCCACTAGAGGATAAATACCTGGAACTCTTCACTAGTCAGACAGAACTGAAGAAGCCTTTCAGATGAGAGGTGAAATGTCTTCATGGATTTCAAGCAAGTCCAGTTGCCTTCTTTAGCACCTATGGTTTTCGATGACCTGGATGACTGAGAACCTTCACAGACATTTTTATATGGTTATCATTTCAGAACCAGAATCAGGTTTATTGCCAAGTACATTCTCACATATAAAGAGAATGTATTTGCTTTGGTGATTGGTGTTTGAACAGTTAAAATAGAAGAATTTAGCAAAGACAAAAGTAGCTATATACATAGAATAAAAATAGAAGAATCTGAAATATACAAATTTGAAAAGTGGGCAAATTTAAGGGGTATGTGCATGAGTTGTTGAAGTCCAAGCTGTACAGTATGTCCCGGAATGTGCAAAAATAGGTCACATGATGAAGATGGAGAAGAAACACAATATGAATGTGTGAGAGGGAGAGAATATGTGGCAGATCACAGAATCCAGGGACACATGTCGGCCCAGGGGCATTTTGAGTTATTGACAGATTCAGAAAGTACAGTTTCTAAGCTTTCCAATGATGCCTTCCATGTGGAGATCTGACAATATTTGAAGAATGTGTGGCCTTTTGAAAGTGTATACTTCTTAAAACAGAAAAGGGAGAAAATCGCCCTCAAAGTTTTCCATCTCAGCTACTCTGGGTGTAGGGCGGGCACATAATGGTGCTCATCTGCATGACATTAAGGAAAGCCCTACCCCCTACGAGCTAGCACGATACTACTTTCATGTAAACAAAGATCACCACGTCAATTTTCCTTCCATGCAAAGTATGCCCAACACAATTATGAAGTACAAAAATAAGTCCTAAAGTATACTTTAACGTTTTGTGGTTGAAAAATTACTCACACCGTAAGAAAGAAAGATAGCACGATGATGACACAACTAACACAACACTAGTTTCATGTAAAGCCTCAGTCACAACCGGCCGTATGTGCTCCTATGGCCGGTCTACATGCAAAAAACGCAAGAAACACACGAAGAGCGCGCATGAAACGCGCGAGAGCGCGCGTGTGATGTGCTGATTTTCGAGCCGCAGACCGGCCGCAGAGGTTCTTTGTCATGTCAAACAAACTCTACAGGCGCTTACGTTGTTTTCAGGTTGCAAGACAAACTTACGGCCAACGCGCGTCTTTCTCCATGAACAAAAAAAAAACAAAAAACGCAGCGATTTGGGAAACGCCAAAAATCACACGGCCAAAAAATCGTATGTCCGGTTGTGACCTAGGCTTAACCAAACCACAACACTCTCCGTTACATGCAAAAATAACCACACAGCCTTAGATTAATAAACTTACCCCATCAGAAAGAGAAACGGTGCCTTGCACACACCAATGCCTCCGATGGAATGTAATCCTAGAACGGTCCGTGTATCATCCAATCATTCAAGTATTCCATTCAATCTGGAAAACGAGGTTGCGGTTTTTTTTGCTAGAAATGGTGATCTCCGATGTAAATACCGAGTGTCTGTTTGCTTCGCGGTGTGTCACCTCCTCTGCACTCTGTTTAGTAACTCATTCCATAGTGAAATCACACGCCTATATGCAGTTAAGTAGCCATGCGCTCAACTCGGATCATACAGCTGATTCGCGGAAAAAAAAAAAAAAAATGACTTAAATCATCATGTGAATGGCCCATATGGTAATTTACCCACACCCCCCAGCAGGCTACAGTCCTGACAAAAACGAGACAATTTGCAACAAAAAATGTATGCTTTTCCAACAAAACAATCTATTATCTGAAATACTGATTGCATTCTTCAAGATCTCAACTTGCACATGATGGAAAAAAACAAAAATCACAAATTTCGAAAAAAAAATGCTTCTTTTGCGATTATCTCAGATTCGTTTCGGCCGACATGTGTCCCTGGATTCGGTGAGGGGTCACATATGTGTAATGGGCTCAGTCAATAATCAAGCTGTACAGTGTATGCTGGAATGTGCAATAAAAGTTCACAGAATGAAGATGTATGACATGACCCTGAAAATGTGCAAAATCGCAGTTCAGGGACAAAAAGTGCATTAAAATGTTATAGATTGGAAGTGTGAGGTTAGAGTTAGTGGAGGTCTCTGACGTTACTGATAAGGCCAGCTGCAGTGCAGAAAAAGCTGGCCTTATGACAAGAGGTTTTGGTTCTAATGGACCAGATAAAAATCTTTGCTGTCCTCATTACAGGTTTCCTCAGCTTTACTTTCTGCTTGTATACAGGAGATGGACCATGACGTGATCAGAGTAGCCCAGTGCAGCACAGGGGACGGCATGATAGCAGTGATCCAAAATATTCTCCTCTCTGGTCCTCACTGTTTGTATTTTGGTAGTTTGTGGCTGAGGTTACCTTTGTTAAAGTCACTGAGGACAATAACTAAGGAGTCTGGGTTAGTCTACTCCACACCCGGTATCTGATCGGCCAGCATGCGCTGTGCGTTCTGCATGTTGGCCTGCAGTGGAATGTAAACACTGACCAGAATGAATGAAGCGAACTCATGGGGGAGTAGAAGGGTTCACAATGAATGAAAAATGATTCTAGGTCAGGAGAACAGTGTTGCAGGATCACTGACACATCACTGCACCAGCCACTGTTTACATAAAAACAGATTCCACCACCCTTTATTTTACCAGAGAGATCTGTGTTACGGTCTGCTCTGAAAAGTTGGAAGCCGGCTAGCTGCAGCGCAGAGTCCGGTATGAGTCCGCATAGCCACGTCTCCGTGAAGCATAAAACAGAAGATGAGTGAAAGTCCCTGTTTCTCCCCAACAGCAGCTGGAGTTCGTCCAGTTTGTTGCACAGTGACCGCACCGTGGAGAGAAATATTGCAGGTAGGGAGTGCAAAGTCCATGCCGATGGAGGCACACGAGTGCAACAACACACCAGCGTGTTTTCCTCTCCTCTAGCATCTCACTGACTGAGTAAAGGTGAGTGCACCTTTGAACAGAATGTCCAACATTTCCACAGAAGACACCAGAAAAGCTGATAATAAGTCTGCTGGAGTTGTTCCCCTGATATTCAATAGCTCTTCACTGGTCAAAGAGATTCGGGTATCGCAGCAGTGAACTGAGTTTACAAACAAAGTAAGAGAAAACAATGTGCACCAACATACTGAGGCAGCCATCCATGGCACCATCTTGGTGATAATTACCTCACCCAGGACAGAGTCCACCAGGGGGCGAGGTATTGTTTTGGGTGGGGTTTGTTTGTTTTGTTAGAAACATTACGAGAAAATGGCTGGACAGCTTCATGAAACTTTCAGGATAGATGGACATTGGTCTCAAATAGAACCTCCAACATTTTGAGGGTCATCTGGTCAAGGTCACCAACAAGGTCAAAATAGTTTTTGTCACAATATCTTCCTTCATATTCATCATATTTACTCCAAACCCATTCCAAAATGTTCATCTTTCAATTCTGCTTCCATTGATATGCTACATCTCTCATAGTTTTCTTAGTGGTTGGGGGTCAAATGTCGGGGGGGGGGGGGGGGGGGGGCTGTGTCAAGGTCATTGCTGAAATTTGCATATTTTCCATTATAACTCGAAAACGGTTAGAGATAGAGAGATGTTTATCATTATCAACATACAGGAAGTCATATATGGGCTTTCATTTGGCACCATGACCTTTGACTTTGTTTTTGTGTGTGTCTGTCTTTTAACAATCTAGCATCTAGACAGTTGCACCGATTGACTTCAAATTTTCAGGGTAGGTGGGCAATGGTCCATGGATTACCCGATTAAGTTTTGGGGGTAATTGGGTCAAAGTGAAAGTCAAGGTCGCCAGAAAAGTCAACCTTTCGGTCAAAATAACATTTTCCATTATAACTCAAATACGGTTGCCAATAGACCTGTTTACTATTATTGGCATATAGGAACTCCCATATGGCCTTTCATTTGGCACCATGATCTTTGACCTTGAGTGACTCTGAAAGGTCAAACTCAAGGTCATGGATTTTCAGAGGGCTATAACTTGAAAACTGTTGATGGTAGACAGATGTTTACCATTAACTTATAGGAAATGCCATATGGGCTTTCATTAGGCACCATGATCTTTGACCTTGAATGACTTTGAAATGTCAAACTCAAGGTCATGGATTTTCATAGGATTATAACCTGACAGCTGATGATCGAGAAATGTTACCATCATCAACATATAGGTACAAGTGCTGCCGGGTGAGGTTTGTTTTGCCTGGCAACATTTGTTTCTATTTAAAAAAAAAAAAAAAATAATAATATATATATATATATATATATATATATATATATATATATATATATAGTTTGATGTGATTTATCATTAAACAATGTGTAGTGGCTTATTGAGATGGGTTTAAGCATCCATTAAGAATTCAGGTCAAACATGCTGAATGTGTCAATAAAGAGTATACTCTTAATAATAGACTGGACTCGAACTGTAATACCAAAATTTTTTTTAAATAAATAAATAAATGCTGTTTGTATGAGAGAAAAGTATTACAACAACAAATCAGAGAAAGTTGGGATGGTATGGAAAATGCAACTAAAAAAAGAAAGCAGCGATTTCTAAATTTACTTTGACTTGCATTTTATTGCAGACAATATGAACCCCCCCAGAACTGCCACCTTATTGTGGTGGAGCGGTTTGTGTGCTTGAATGATCCTAGGAGTTATGTTGTAGGGGGCATTACACCCCTGTTAGGGTCTCCCAAGGCAGACAGGTCCTAGGTGACAGGCCAGATGAAGAGCAGTTCACCAAAACCCCTTATGGATAATAATCTATCAAGGACCGTGACATCGCCTGGTATGGCGCAGCCGGGGCCCCACCCTGGAGCCAGGCCCAGGGTTGGGGCTCATATGCGAGCGCTTGGTGGCCGGGCCTTTGCCCACGGGGCCCGGCTGGGCTCAGCCCGAAGCGGTGACGTGGACCCGACCTCCTGTGGGTTCACCACCCACAGAGGTAGCCATAGGGGGCTGGTGCAGTGTGGATTGGGCGGCAGTCGAAGGCAGGGGCCTCGACGACCTGATCCCTGAACACAGCGGCTAGCTGTTGGGACATGGAATGTCACTTCGCTGGGGGGGAAAGAGCCTGAGCTTGTGCGGGAGGTTGAAAGGTACCGGCTAGAGATAGTCTGGCTCACCTCCACGCACAGCTTGGGCTCCAGAACCCAGCTCCTCGAGAGGGGCTGGACTCTCCACTTCTCTGGAGTCACCCATGGTGAATGGCGGCGGGCTGGTGTGGGCTTGCTTATAGCTCCACAGCTCAGCCGCCATGTGTTGGAGTTTACCCCAGTGAACGAGAAGGTTCGCCTTAGGATCGGGGAGAGGGCTCTTGCTGCTGTTTGTGCCTATGGGCCGAATAGCAGTATAGAGTATCCGGCCTTCTTGGAGTCCCTGGGAGAGGTACTGAGAGGTGCTCAGACTGGGGACTACATTGTTCTACTGGGAGACTACAACGCTCACGTGGGCGATAACAGTGACACCTGGAGGGGCTTGATTGGGAAGAATGGCCTCCCCGATCTGAACCCAAGTGGTGTTTTGTTATTGGACTTCTGTGCTAGTCACAGTTTGTCCATAACGAACACCATGTTCGAACATGGGGGCATCCATAAGTGCACGTGGCACCAGGACACCTTAGGTCGGAGGTCGATGATCGACTTTGTTGCTGTTTCATCGGCTCTCCGGCCCTATGTCTTGGACACTCGGGTGAAGAGACGGGCTGAGCTGTCAACTGATCACCACCTGGTGGTGAGTTGGATCCGCTGGCGGAGGAGGAAGCCAGACAGACCTGGCAGGCCCAAACGTATGGTGAGGGTCTGCTGGGAACGTCTGGCCGAGCACTCTGTCGGGGAGGTCTTTAACTCCCACCTCCAGAAGAGCTTCTCCCAGCTTCCGAGGGAAGCGGGGGACATTGAGTCTGAGTGGACCATGTTCTCTGCCTCCATTGTCGACATGGCTGTTCGGAGCTGTGGCCGCAAGGTCTCCGGCGCCTGTCGTGGTGGCAATCCCTGAACCCGGTGGTGCACACCGGAAGTAAGGGATGCCGTCAAGCTGAAGAAGGAGTCCTATCAGGCCATGTTGGCCTCTGGGACTCCTGAGGCAGCTGACCGGTATCGGCAGGCCAGGCGTGCCGCAGCTCGGGCAGTTGCAGAGGCAAAAACTTGGAACTGGGAGGAGTTCGGTGAGGCCATGGAGGACTATTGGTCAGCCTCGAAGAAATTCTGGCAAACTGTCCGGCACCTCAAGAGGGGGAAGCAGTACTCTGCCAACACTGTTTACAGTGCAGGTGGGGAGCTGTTGACCTCGACTGGGGACATTGTCGGGCGGTGGAAGGAATACTTCGAGGATCTCCTCAATCCCACCGTCACATCTTCCATTGAGGAAGCGGAGGCTGATGACTCAGAGGTGGACTCGTCCATTACCCAAGCCGAAGTCACTGAGGTGGTTAGCAAGCTCCTCGGTGACAAGGCACCGGGGGTGGATGAGATCTGCCCCGAGTATCTCAAGTCTCTGGATGTTGTGAGGCTGTCTTGGCTGACACGCCTCTGCAACATCGCGTGGCGGTTGGGGACAGTGCCTCTGGAGTGGCAGACTGGGGTGGTGGTCCCTCTTTTTAAGAAAGAGGACCAGAGAGCGTGCTCCAATTATAGGGGAATCACACTTCTCAGCCTCCCAGGGAAGGTTTACTCCAGAGTACTGGAGAGGAGAATTCGGCCAATAGTCGAACCTCGGATCCAGGAGGAACAATGTGGTTTTCATCCTGGTCGCGGAACACTGGACCAGCTCTATACCCTTCATAGGGTGCTCGAGGGTTCATGGGAGTTTGCCAAACCAGTCCACATGTGCTTTGTGGATTTGGAGAAGGCATTCGACTGTGTCCCTCGTGGTATTCTGTGGGGGGTGCTTTAGGAGTATGGGGTTCGGGGCTCTTTGCTAAGGGCTGTCCGGTCCCTTTACGAACGGAGCAGGAGTCTGGTTCGCATTGCCGGCAGTAAGTCAGACCTGTTCCCAGTGCATGTTGGACTCCGGCAGGGCTGCCTTTTGTCACCAGTTCTGTTCATAATCTTTATGGACAGAATTTCTAGGCGCAGCCAGGGGCCAGAAGGAATCCTGTTTGGGAACCACAGGATTTCATCTCTGCTTTTCACAGATGATGATGTCCTGTTGGCTTCTTCAAACCAGGACCTTCAGCATGCACTGGGGCAGTTTGTAGTCGAGTGTGAAGCAGCTGGGATGAGAATCAGCACCTCCAAGTCAGAAGCCATGGTTCTCGACCGGAAAAGGGTGGCTTGCTCTCTCCAGGTTGGTGGAGAAGCCCTGCCTCGAGTGGAGGAGTTTAAGTATCTCGGGATCTTGTTCACGAGTGAGGGAAGGATGGAGCGCGAGATCGACAGGCGGATCGGTGCGGCCTCCGCAGTGATGCGGTCGCTTTACCGGTCTGTCGTGGTGAAGAAGAAGCTGAGCCAAAAGGCAAAGCTCTCGATTCATTGGTCGATCTATGTTCCGACTCTCACCTATGGTCATGACCTTTGGGTAATGATTGAAAGAACAAGATCGCGGATACAAGCGGCTGAAATGAGTTTCTTTCGCAGGGTGGCTGGGTGCTCCCTGAGAGATAGGGTGAGAAGCACAATCACTCGGGAGGAGCTTGGAGTAGAGCCGCTGCTCCTCCACATCGAGGGGAATCAGCTGAGGTGGCTCAGGCATCTCTTTCGGATGCCTCCTGGATGCCTCCCTGGGGAGGTGTTCCAGGCATGTCCCCCCGGGAGGAGGCCCCGGGAAGACCCAGGACATGCTGGAGGGACTATGTCTCTCGGCTGGCCTGGGAACGCCTCGGTGTTCTTCCCGAGGAGCTGGCCGAGGTGTCTGGGGAAAGGGAAGTTTGGGCTTCCATGCTCAGACTGCTGCCTCCGCGACCCGGCCCTGGATAAGCGGAAGAAGACAAGACAAGACAATATGAACCCAAGATATTTAATATTTTTTTCTGGTCAACTTCATTTCATTTGTTAATCTACATCCATTCCTGCATTTCAGGGCTGCAACACATTCCAAAAAAGGTGGGATGAGGGCAATTTAGGGCAAGTAATGAGGTAAAATTATTAAATAATGATGTGATTTGAAACACGTGATTATAATCATGATATGGTACAAAATCAGTATCCAGGAAAGGCCTAGTCTTTGAGGAGCAAAGATGAGCTGAGGATCTCCAGTTTGTCAACAAATGCATGAGAAAATTATTGAAATGTTTAAAAACAATATTTTTCAAAGACAGATAGGAAGGGATTTGGGTATTTTGCCCACTGTGGTGCATATCATTCAATGATTCAAGGAATCTGGAGGAAATTCGGTGCGTAAAGGGCAAGGGCACAAGCCAAAGCTGAACACCCGTGATCTCCAATCCCACAGACGCCACTGCATCAAGAACTGTCATTCATCTATAGCTGGTATAACCACATGGACTTGGGATTACTTTGGCAAACATTTGTCAAGCACTACAATATGGAGTTACATCCACAAATACCAGTTAAAACTTTACTGTGCAAAAAGGATGCCTTATGTTAATTTTTTTTTAGGGAACTTTAAGCCTTTATTCATCACATGTACCTTAGAGTACAGTGAAATTCTTTCTCTGCATTTAACCCCTCTGGGGATGTGTGTGCAGTTGGGGGAACAGTGCCTTGATCAAAGGTATGTCAGCCATTCCTGCTGGTCCAAGGAATCGAACCGTAAACCTTTTGGTCCCAAAGTTGCTTCTCTAACCTTTAGGCCATGGCTTCCCTTTTAACTGTGTCCAAAAGCATCATTGACTTCTCTGGGCTATGAGGCATCTGGGATAGACCATCACACAGTGGAAACATGTACTGTGGTTAGGTGAATCAAGATCCTGCACACATTACAAAGGCATGGCTGTGGAAGAAGAGGGTGCCTGTCCCTTCTGTCCCCAGTAGAGAACGTGTGATAAATTCTGAAATGAAAACTATGACAACAGCCCCATACTGTTGCAGGAAGAATGGGACAAAACACCTAAAACACTTCATCACTTGGTGTCTTCAGTCCATAAACATCTTTTTAGTGTTGTGAGAAGGAACGGCAGCATTACACTGTGGTAAGTACTTTTTTTTTTAAATGTGCTGCAAGAATCAAAGTTGAAATGTGTTTATTTTGGAAAAAAAAATCGTGGTAAAACACCAAATAATGTGCTGCTGTATTGTTTTGAGTGCAAAATAGGTAAAATATGATTTACAAATAATTGTTTTCAGTTTTAATTTAAATTTCAACATACCATCCCAACTTTTTCTGATTTAGGGTTGCAATATGGGAATAAAAGGTTGAAAGAGTGCATACAAATAATATGTTACTTCATGTTTATATGCATAATATTTGAATTATTGGATTAGGCTCATAAAATAAATGTGCACTGCAATCCTAAAGGAATCTGTGAAAATTAATTTTATACTGGAAGAGAAAGAAAAAGAAAAAAGAAAGCACAACTTTATTCATCACACACTTGTGAAATTTCCTCTCTGCATTTCACCCATCTGAAGCAGTGAACACACACATGCACACACATGAGCAACGAGCACACACACATACCCAGAGCAGTGGGCAGCCATGCTAACAGTGCCCCGGGGAGCAGTCGGGAGTTCGGTGCCTCGCTCAAGGGCACCTCAGCCTAATGGCCCTTTTCCACTACCCTTTTTCAGCTCACTTCAGCTCGCTTCAGCTCACTTCAGCCTGACACAGCTCGCGTTTCGACTATCTAAGTCCCAGACCCGGTGAAATGTAACTGAATTGTCTTGGCCAGGCCTAAGGGTCCCATCTGCATCTCATCATTGCTGAGGAGTGTGCTCCCATCACCCAATCAAGCATCCAGCCAGAGCAGGTCATGATATATTTTTTTACCATATTAACATGCCATTGTGTGTTATGCCTGATGTAAAGATTCTCGTCTCTGCGAGCCTACCACACAGATTTAATACTTGTCATTTTTAGGGCATACCTAACAACGGTTCTTTCTTTCCCCCCCCCCATCTGTCCCTCTGAGTTACATGTTGATCCTGGGATTGAGATGCTGGCCTCTTCTGCCCCTCGGACCTGCTTGATCCATCCTGGTGCCCTGTGTCTGGTCGGAGTTTTATCGCCCCACTCCTGTGAAGGACGGCCCCATGAGGACAGTTGAGGGTTATACCTGTTAAAACTGTTAATATTATAGTCAGGCTGTCTGTTGTTGCCCAAATGAGGATGGGTTCCCTTTTGAGTCTGGTTCCTCTCGAGGTTTCTTCCTCATGTCGTCTGAGGGAGTTTTTCCTTGCCACCGTCGCCACAGGCTTGCTCATTGGGGATAGATTAGGGATAAAATTAGCTCATGTTTTAAGTCGTTCAAATTCTGTAAAGCTGCTTTGCGACAATGTTTATTGTTAAAAGCGCTGTACAAATAAACTTGATTTGATTTGATCTAAGAACAGCACGACTCAGCTCGCTTCAGCCCTGCTCAGCACCCAAAACTCGCACGGTTTTGGAGTGGGGCTGAAGCGAGCCAAACCGAGCTGAGTGAGGCTAGGGGCGTGAGGAGACACTCCCCTGTGCACTGATTGGTGAGGGGGAGTGTCCTCACATGCCCACACACGCCCCGCGAGCACGCTGGGATCTGTAAACACCGTAAACCCGGAAGAAGGAGAATTACGAATTACGAGAATTATGAAGCCTTATGCGCCTCGCCTCATCTATATGCTCTTGCCAGTATCTGTTGGCATTGTCGGTGACAACAAGCCACAGCACCAAGACCAGCAACACTAACGACTCCATGTTTATTGTTTACTCTCCGGGTTGTGAGACTACCGCTTAAAAGGTCACTGATGTCACTGTTTGCGCCGCCTAACGACATCACCTGACGTCCACCCACTTTCGCTAACTCCACCCAATGTGTCCACCCACTTCCAGCCAGCACGGTTCAGCGCGATTGTAGTCGAAATGCAACTCCAACAGCCCCGCTCAGCTTGACTCAGCCCAACTCAGCACGGCTCAGCCCAACTCAGCCGCGTTGGTAGTGGAAAAGCGGCATAAGGCCGTCCCATATTAACCTAACTGCATGTCTTTGAACTGTGGGAGAAACCAGAGCACCCGGAGGAAACCCACACAGACACGGAGAACATGCAAACTCCACACAGAAAGGCCCTCGCTGGCCGCTGGGTTCGAACCCAGAACCTTCTTGCTGTGAGGCGACCATGCTAACCACTTACACCACCGTGCCGCCCAGAGGTCTTGGGTTACAGAAGGTTTCAGAATCCCTGAACTAATATAGTGAGCAGCGTGTTAAAGGGTCGTGTCACTAATACCAAAGGGCAGGTGAATGTACTACACAGTGTCAGAAGTGTACAATCCTGATTCCAAAAAAGTTGGGACAAAGTACAAATTGTAAATAAAAATGGAATGCAATAATTTACAAATCTCAAAAACTGATATTGTATTCACAATAGAACATAGACAACATATCAAATGTTGAAAGTGAAACATTTTGAAATTTCATGCCAAATGGCTCATTTGAAATTTCATGACAGCAACACATCTCAAAAAAGTTGGGACAGGGGCAATAAGAGGCTGGAAAAGTTAAAGGTACAAAAAAGGAACAGCTGGAGGACCAAATTGCAACTCATTAGGTCAAGTGGCAATAGGTCATTAACATGACTGGGTATAAAAAGAACATCTTGGAGTGGCAGCGGCTCTCAAAAGTAAAGATGGAAAGAGGATCACCAATCCCCCTAATTCTGCGCTGACTAATAGTGGAGCAATATCAGAAAGGAGTTCGACAGTGTAAAATTGCAAAGAGTCTGAACATATCATCATCTACAGTGCATAATATCATCAAAAGATTCAGAGAATCTGGAAGAATCTCTGTGCGTAAGGGTCAAGGCCAGAAAACCATACTGGGTGCCCGTGATCTTCGGGCCCTTAGACAGCACTGCATCACATACAGGCATGCTTCTGTATTGGAAATCACAAAATGGGCTCAGGAATATTTCCAGAGAACATTATCTGTGAACACAATTCACCGTACCATCCGCCGTTGCCAGCTAAAACTCTATAGTTCAAAGAAGAAGCCGTATCTAAACATGATCCAGAAGCGCAGACGTCTTCTCTGGGCCAAGGCTCATTTAAAATGGACTGTGGCAAAGTGGAAAACTGTTCTGTGGTCAGACGAATCAAAATTTGAAGTTCTTTATGGAAATCAGGGACGCGGTGTCATTCGGACTAAAGAGGAGAAGGACGACCCAAGTTGTTATCAGCGCTCAGTTCAGAAGCCTGCATCTCTGATGGTATGGGGTTGCATTAGTGCGTGTGGCATGGGCAGCTTACACATCTGGAAAGACACCATCAATGCTGAAAGGTATATCCAGGTTCTAGAGCAATGCTCCCATCCAGACGACGTCTCTTTCAGGGAAGACCTTGCATTTTCCAACATGACAATCCCAAACCACATACTGCATCAATTACAGCATCATGGCTGCGTAGAAGAAGGGTCCGGGTACTGAACTGGCCAGCCTGCAGTCCAGATCTTTCACCCATAGAAAATATTTGGTGCATCATAAAACAGAAGAAAGGCCAAAATGACCTAAGACAGTTGAGCAACTAGAATCCTACATTAGACAAGAATGGGTTAACATTCCTATCCCTAAACTTGAGCAACTTGTCTCCTCAGTCCCCAGACATTTACAGACTGTTGTAAAGAGAAAAGGGGATGTCTCACAGTGGTAAACATGGCCTTGTCCCAACTTTTTTGAGATGTGTTGTCATGAAATTTAAAAATCACCTAATTTTTCTCTTTAAATGATACATTTTCTCAGTTTAAACATTTGATATGTCATCTATGTGCTATTCTGAATAAAATATGGAATTTTGAAACTTCCACATCATTGCATTCCATTTTTATTTACAATTTGTACTTTGTCCCAACTTTTTTGGAATCGGGGTTGTACTTGACATGCTGTTATTGAACATTAAAGGACCTTGGCTTGGCTGCTTAGAACATTTCAGCATTATGGTGATGAAGAGGTGTAGAGTGAGAGCAGTGTGTGTGTGTGTGTGTGTGTATGTAGGGAGGTTGTTGGAACATACTGTAAAACAGCAAAACCTAGGACAAATATGACATTAATATGTCCACGTTATATGAACACCTGTACATCTCATTTATGCTGTTATCCAATCAGCCAATCATGTGGCAGCACAATGCATATAACCATGCAGATACAAGTCAAGAGTAAATGTTCAGTTAATGTTCACATTAAACATCAGACCAGGTGATTTTCTTTTTTATCTTCAACTCTTTAATTTCTGTGAGCCTGTGCTCATGATAGCTTCAGATTCAAGAAGAAGCATTTATTTGTCACATGTACACTCAAGCACAGAATTAAGCACATTCTTGTTCTTGTTCAGATTCTTGACTGACAGCAGTGAAACCCAATGTGGTTTTCTGCTGTTGTCGCCCAGCCACCTCAAGTTTCAATGTTTTGTGCATGCTCAGATGCTTTTCTGCTCATGACAGTTGTAAAGTATGTTTATATGAGTTACTATACCATTTTTGGCAGCCCAAACTAATCTGACCATTTGACTTCTCTTATCAACAAGTCATTTCCACCCACAGAATTAATCTTGACCTGTATCTGTATGATTTTATTTATTCACTGTGCTTCTGTAACACGATTGGCTGACTGGATAACTGCATAAATGAGCATGTGTACGTGTTCATATTAAAGTGAACAATGAGTATTTCTAATTCTACTTTATTAATTGATAAAGCGTATTTAAACGCATCACATCAATATAAATAAAACAAATACAAGTAATATAAAACTTATAAAATAAATTAATAAAATAAATAAAATTAAAGTTCAAGGCTATAAATAATATATATCTAATTTAAAATTTCCTAAAACCACCTTCCATTTTCAATGAGGTGATCACGTAAAGTGACCTTAAATTTTGTGTTATCCTCTATATTAACAATATATCCTGGAAGCCTATTCCACTGATTAATCGCCCAAGGAAATAAACTATTTGCATGCCGATTACAGTTTGAATGTGGTCGTAAAAAAGTCATAGAGTTTCCACCCCTTGAAATACGAGGTAGAGGAGTAAAATACAAGTCTCTCTCAATATCAATAGTCCGATATACAAGCCGATGAAACATAGCCAATTGAGAAAGAACTCTTCCACCTTCAAGGGATGGCCACTCCAATTTGTTGAGCATATCAGTTACAACCCCTGGTTCCCTCGAATAATTATTAAAACACAATCTAGCTGCGGTACGTTGAATCATATCAAGACGATATATGTCTTTTTGAAGATAGGGATACCAGGCAGAATTTGCATATTCTATCTTAGGTCTTATTAAACTACAATAAAGTTTAGATTTACAGGTTGCAGAGATATTTCTGACCATTTTAGATTTTCAGAAAGTATAACACCTAAATAAGAGTAATGATGAACTCTATCTAAGCTATAGAGATGAAAGTGGAGCAAAGAAAAAAAATCCTGAACTTTTGAAAGTCGGGGGGGGGGGGGGGGGGGGGGGGTCGGTTCGGGGGGCAATGTCCACTGAAAAAAATGTAATGACATAACACGCAAAACCCTGCATTCTAGTGCATTTTAGTACTTATTTTCACTAAAACAAGTTACAACTTTTAAGCCTTTTTCTTTCATGTACATTAATGATTAACATGTCAAAAATATCACATTTAATTCCCCTAGTTAATGAGTAATTTTCAGGAGTGCATTGTTTTAAATTCAGAATTTTCACTATTGGATGTCAAAACTTACATAAAGTGATGCTGTCACATCTTATGTGCAATACTGCATATATGTTTAGAAAATAATAATTCAACTGATATTAAATAGTTACACAAAAGAAAGACCGCGTTTTCTAAAGCACGATAAAATCTCGTTCACATGACATGAGGTCTTGTACACACCAGCAAGCATTGCGAGACTACAAAAATGTCGGCGCCCTGTCGCCGAACGTAAACAAGCCGCGTGATCGCAAAACCAAATTTCTATGAAACGGAACATGAAAAATCTGAAAAATAAATTTCTCATCTCATTTCTCATCTCATGATCTCTAGCTGCTTTATCCTGTCCTACAGGCAAGCTGGAGCCTATCCCAGCTGACTACGGGCGAAAGGCGGGGTACACCCTGGACAAGTCGCCAGGTCATCACAGGGCTGATACATAGACACAGACAACCATTCACACCTACAGTCAATTTAGAGTCACCAGTTAACCTAACCTGCATGTCTTTGGACTGTGGGGGAAACCGGAGCACCCGGAGGAAACCCACGCGGACACGGGGAGAACATGCAAACTCCGCACAGAAACGCCCTCGCCGGCCACGGGGCTCGAACCCGGACCTTCTTGCTGTGAGGCGACAGCGCTAACCACTACACCACCATGCCGCCCCTACTAAAAATAAATTTCTCCATTCGGAAAACTGGAGATTTTCAAGAGTTTTGTCAAATATCCGGATTTCTGGGTAAATCCGGAAGACTTTCATCTATAAAGCTATGATTATTAAGGACATATATTGTATCTTGAATAGTTTTCTTGGTGGAAAAACAGACAGTATGACATTTGTCAACATTGAATGACATTTGCCAATCTTTTCCCCACTTGCTTAAAGAAAAAAATCTAGATCTTTCGGTAGATGCTGGCAATCAGAGTGTAATTGAATAATTTGCATAGGATTAATATGAATTTGTGATCAAATCTAATTTGTTGGACCATTAATGTTAATATGACTATAAAATCAGCTTTGCATAAACTGTGACCCCCAGGGACTCTTGTGTCCCTTTAAATAGACCAAACGAGTATAGTGTCCACTGCGCATGCGCAGACTCAGAACAGCTGCGGAACGCAAAGTGTTGTTGAATTTCAAAAGTCTGGGTGCCATAACAACGTTTGTTTTGGACTAGTCGTGTTCGTTATAGCGTACTGTAAGAACAAATTGTTTTTGAAAATATAAAATCAACTCGTTGTTTTATGTGTGACACTGTTTTGATCCCCGGAAGAGTCAGACTCGAATACTTGTTTTGTTTTGCCCTTGTTTTAATCCAAGTAGTAAACAAAGTGGTTCATACACTGACAAACTACTCAGGAAATGCAAGTAATACAGCGGAAAAGCAAGCAGTTTCGCAAAATAATAATAATAATAAAGTAAAGGCGACATGCTTTATATTAGATTTAATAAACAAAGCCGTCACGCTGAACGTAATTCATAACACGCGACGGGAACCAATAAGCGCTCGCGTAGTTGTTTATGTTTTGTGTTTACAGGAAGCGAGCGTCAGACTGTAAATCCCACTGAAACACTTTTATATCTGTCCGTATGAATAAATCCACCAACACCTTTAAATCAGACTGCAAAATAACAAAAATAATACTCTGTCAACCGTTTTATAGATTAAATGTATATGTGTCAACAAGCCTAGTTTTTTTTTTTTTTTTGCTTGCTTATTTGTTTGTTTGCATGCCCAATTTATCAACTCGAACCGATATCGTGAGCTGACACGCATCCAAAGAGTGAAATTATATTGAGGACGGTTTGTTCTTACCGACACCGAGCGCTCTCCAGGTCGCCCTGCTTGTTTTTGCTGCTGATCAGAAGACAGCAGCGAATCAGATGGTCGGCTTAACCCGGAAGTGACGCAAGTGGGCGTAGCTTCACTGCAGAGAGAGGGCATTTTAAAACAGGTTGAATCCAGGTATTTGGGGAAGCTTCCCCCATGGATGTTGCCAGTCCCAAAAGTTGATCTAGAACTGCTGAAAGAGAAAATGGAACAAACTAATGAACGGGCATTAGCTATGTACTGTGAAAGACATCTTGTATCTAAATACTATGGGTTTGTAAAGATATTTACAGATGGGTCAAAAGATATACAAAATGGTCATTGTGGAATTGGGATTTTTATCCCAAAAGTTATGGATATAGATTAAGTAATTTTTTTTTATCAATATACACAATAGAGTTAACTGCAATAATTACTGCACTGAGATGGATTGAAGAAATCAAACCACTTAGATCTGTTATATGCTCTGACTCACTTGCAGTTTTGCTCAGCCTTGAATCAGGTAATACAGTAAGAGAGGATCTGGTAATTGAGACAAGACATTTGCTATTAAATATTAGAAATCTTGGAATATTAGTTCAATTTTGTTGGGTCCCAGCACATGTTGGAATTAAAGGAAATGAAATGGCTGACAAAATTGCCAAGAAAATGCTGGAAAAAGAACATATAGGAATTAATATCTCAATGGGGAAGGGAGAAGCAAAAACTAAACTTAAGTCAGAAATGCTGATCAAATGGCAACACGATTGGAAGGCAGAGCACAATGCCAGGTTCTACCACTCAAATCAGGGAAATGTTTGGGGGAAAAGGGCTACAGGTCTCAACAGAAGGGAAGAGGTTGTGTATAGTAGACTAAGGTTGGGTCACACATGTCTTAATGGTACATTGCAGATAGTAGGGAAGAGTAATGGGTTATGCAGGTACTGCCAAGTTAAAGAGGATGTAGATCATGTTCTATTTAACTGTTACAGATACTCAGAACACAGACGACAGTGGAAAGAAAGAGAGGCAGAAAATGGAATAGTGAATATCCTGAAAGAAGAAGGAATGCAAAGAGATAAAATGAAATCCCTATTTATTTTTCTCAATAACTCAGGTCTAATGAAAAGGATTTAAATTTTTTTTTTGTTTACTTGATCAAATAGCCATAGTCTGCTAAGTCCCTTTACACACTCCTGTACAGTAGGTGGCGGTATGCACCAAAGAGATGTAATCTGCCAATAAACTAAGGCCATGTACACACGTAGCCGGATATTTTTAAAACCAAACATTTTCCCCCCCTCCGTTTATAAAAATGTTTTATCCACACCACCTCGTCTTCGAAAAAAATCCCTTCCACACATAACCGAACATCTGCGTTTTCAATCACATTCATAAGCATTCCAAACCTGTAGATGGCATTATTTCCCCAAATCCTACCCCCTAATCACATAAGAATAGCCCTCTGTTGGCGTCACTTCCGCCTAAACATAAAACATGGCGCCAAGCTCGTTCGTCTGGACAGACTCAGAGACAGAATTGCTTCTAAACACAATTTTGGAGTATAAACTTCAAAAGACGCAAGAAAACGTTGATTGGGAATCTTATCAGTAGTTGGGCTTCTAAAATTAACATGTAAATAGCATCTGCACAATAATTAACGCTTTCAAGGCACTACTCCGATCCATTACTCTTTGTCCATGCTTAATCTGGCTTCTGCAGTAAACAAAGGTCGCACGTTTGACGTCAGGGCAGATTTGTTGTCATTTTTTTGGCGCAGATTGTGACGTTCTAAAACGCAAACCTCCGGTTATCTCTGTCTACATGAAAAGGCATACACGGAGTTTTCAAAAATCTTCACTTTGCCCGGAGTTTTTTTAAATATTCGTTTTTGATGTGTTTTCATGTGGATGACAGGCCAACACGTAGAAAAATATCTTCGATTTAGCAGATACCCAGCTACGTGTGGACGGGGTCGAAGAAGAAGAAGAAGTATTTGGGGAAGCATGCAGATGGAAACTGTGAATTCTGTAGCAGCCCAGAGTCTATAGAGCATGTTATTTTGCAATGTCCTAAATATCAGGAAGAAAGACAAAGGCTAATTTGACAGTTGCAAGGGAAACAATTAATGTTAAACTTGGAGGAAATTCTGCAAAGAAGTTCAGGTGAAATCTGCTTCAACTATATACACTACCGTTCAAAAGTTTGGGGTTACCCAGACAATTTTGTGTTTTCCATGAAAAGTCACACTTTTATTTATCACCATAAGTTGTAAAATGAATAGAAAATATAGTCGAGACATTTTTCTGGCCATTTTGAGCATTTAATCGACCCCACAAATGTGATGCTCCAGAAACTCAATCTGCTCAAAGGAAGGTCAGTTTTATAGCTTCTCTAAAGAGTTAAACTGTTTTCAGCTGTGCTAACATGATTGTACAAGGGTTTTCTAATCATCCATTAGCCTTCTGAGGCAATGAGCAAACACATTGTACCATTAGAACACTGGAGTGATAGTTGCTGGAAATGGGCCTCTATACACCTATGGAGATATTGCACCAGAAACCAGACATTTCATAGAATTTAGCTAGAATAGTCATTTACCACATTAGCAATGTATAGAGTGTATTTCTGATTAGTTTAAAGTGATCTTCATTGAAAAGAACAGTGCTTTTCTTTCAAAAATAAGGACATTTCAAAGTGACCCCAAACTTTTGAACGGTAGTGTATTTAGCTTCTTAAGGAACACAGCTCTAATTAAAAGAATTTAGGTTTTTTTTTTTTGTTTTGTTTTGCCTCATACTTGGAAAGGTTAAACTCAAGTAAAGAAGAAACCTTTATTTGTCACATGCACACTTCAAGCACAGTGAAATTCATCCTCTGCATTTAACCCATCTGAAGCAGTGAACACACCCAGAGCAGTGGGCAGCCACACCAGAGCGCCCGGGGAGCAGTCAGGGGTCAGGTACCTTGCTCAAGGGCACCTCAGCCCAAGGCCACCCCATGTCAACCTAACTGCATGTCTTTGGATTGTGGGGGAAACCGGAGCACCCAGAGAAAACCCACGCAGACACGGGGAGAACATGCAAACTCCACACAGAAAGGCCCTCGCCTGCCGCTGGGTTCAAACTCAGAACCTTCTTGCTGTGAGGGGACCATGCTAACCACTACACCACCGTGCCACACCCCAGTCCAGCTGGTGGCGGTAATGCACCATTGAAGCTAGTTACCAACCGCCATAAAACCGAAAGAAGAAGAAGGTATTTGGGGGGTAGTTGTTTTGTTCCAGTTTCCCCTTATTCTTTCTTGCCATTAATAAAACAAAATGCACCAGCAGAGGATAGATTTATGAAAGGTGCTGAACATCTAGATGGCCCCATGTGGACAGTTGGGGGTCGTGCCTGGAGGGTGCTCTGGACTCTTGCAGTGGTGTTTTTGTGGCTGGGGACTGTAGTTGACTTGCTGACTTTAGGACTGCGGTTGTCATGAACGGTTTTGCACTCAGGTTTCCGTTGGTGGGGGGTTTATAGCATCAATGAAGCTGACTTTTTGTTAGGACTGTTAATGTTATAGTCATGTTGTCTGTTGTTGCCCGGATGGGGATGGGTTCCCATCCGGGCAACAACAGACAACATGACTATAACATTAACAGTTATAGTCAAATTCTGTAAAGCTGCTTTGCGACAATGTTTATTGTTAAAAGCGCTATACAAATAAACTCGACGATGTAAAGGAAATATTTTTATATTAGAGTCTATCCATCCATTATCTGTAGCCACTTATCCTGTTCTACAGGGTCGCAGGCAAGCTGGAGTCTATCCCAGCTGACTATAGGCGAGAGGCAGGGTACCGTACACCCTGGACAAGTTGCCAGGTTATCGCAGGGCTGACACACGGAAAAACAACCATTCACACACTCATTCAATTTAGAGCCACCAGTTAGCCTAGCCTGCAGGTCTTTGGACTGTGGGGGAAACTGGAGCAAACCCACGCAGACAACATGCAAACTCCACACAGAAAGGTCCTTGTCGGCTGCTAAGCTCAAACCCAGGACCTTCTTGCTGTGAGGTGACAGTGCTAACCACTACACCACCGTGCCACCCCATTATTAGGCCCACTAAACTTAAAATGCATGCAATTTATCACCACCTATGTCAGACATTACTGCAGATTGTCTCAGGAACCAATCAGAATGCATTATAACTGTGCCCAGTAAAATGAAATAGAAATGACCCTAACCCATAACTACGTCATCGCTTGTTTACCGCAATGCATTATGGATGATACCTGGGGTCAGCTCCACTATACTGTTTACTTTCGTCTTTGTTAAACACTGCATTGTTCTATCTAACCGGTTTTAACCATGCCTAAAGTGAATTGCTGTGTGCCTTACTGTGTCTCCACAACAAAGAGAACACCAAAGAGAACAGCTTTTATCAGCTGCCAGTTGAGAAGAGAAGAAAGAAATGGATAAGTTTAATCTGCAACAAAAACCTTCGAACTGTATCAAAATGGACAAATGTTTATAGCTTACATTTCTCTGGTGGGAAAAAGATGTACTTAAACTGTGACCCAGAAATATTTTCATGGTCTGTGGAACGGCCTTTGGTTATAGATTATTATAATAATCGACACTGTTCATCGTCTGAAACTAGCGATATTCCAAAGCCTGTAAAACAAAGAAGCGTTCTTCGGCCTTTGCCTCTCAACGTACTGAAGCACTCGGCAGCCGAACGAGCCTGTCGAACTGATAAAACTCCCAAACCACGAAGGGTTCTCTTTCGGGTATGTATAATGTTCAGTGTACCTCACTAGCGGCATTTATTGAAGTAAATGCATTTATACTGAACATGACACGGCAGATCAGTGGGTTTCCAAAGTTTTTTTTTTTTTGTAATGTTTCCTGATATCAAGTTTTATTTAACTAATCACTCATTTATAAATGTTTTGATAAGACATTCTGAGATTTGATGATGTTGTTGTACAGTGTGATAGACTCGGTCAATCTCTAGGTTGTATGAATTCTTGTCACTTATGTCTTACCTTCTCATCAAACTTGATTTGGATTCAGATTTTCCTGCTGGAAACCTTCAACATGTTATCCACCTCTTTAAATCACCAATTTCATTGTCTTCCACGATAGAGCACAGCAAAGTTGCTCCTCTCACATCGCTCTTACGTAAAATTAATCTAACATCCGCTATATTGCCTAACTACCAACCCCGGCTATCCCCCACAATGCATTGCAATAAACAAGTGATGATGTAGTTATACTTGGGGGCAATTGAAAGTTGGACTTTTCTCCTGGGGGCTGTTTGCCCTGTGGGGAATAGGCTCTAATGTAAAAAAGTTGACTTTTTGGAAAACTGTTGCACTTTTATCATGGTATTTGATACCAGTTAATTTATAATTGTGTTTGTTTGTTATATTACATTGTTAATAAAATGACACTTTATATCTTTTTTTTTTTTTTTTACAAAAACGTGTGGCCTAATGCCCCCCTTTGCCCTACTCTTTTGCCAAAACAGACTGCACACAATTTAAATTACATATTAGATCATTTTGGGATATCCCAAACATTATTAAATTATAAACATACAAAGGTGGCACAGCTATGTGTTGGCGCCTCACAGCTCCAGGGTCCATTGTTTGATCCTGAGCTCAGGTTACTGCCTGTGTGGAGTTCTGGTGGTGTATTTCCTCCCGATGTCTTTGTGGGTTTCCTCCCACCTTGGAAAAAGATGCTGGTAGGTGGATTGAATGCACTTAATAGCCTCTCGGTGTGCATGGTGCTTTTCAATGAACTGGCATTCCATGCTGAGTGAATTCTCTCACCTTGCACCTGGGCACTGTTCCCGGGATGGGCTACAGATCCACAACAACCCATATCAGTTACTGAAGCTGGTGATAATATAAACATATGTGCATGGAATGAACTAACTTTATGTTGTTTGTTTCAATAATAGATCTTAAAAATATATGCCTTATAAACATGCGCCATATATATATGGTTTTGAATGGTGATGTTGGTTTTAATTTGAAATAAAATGATGAAAGAAATAATACAGATCAAACTAAATCTTTGATGTGAATATTCTATTCAGAATTTGGCAAAAATTCTCCAAATTTGTGGAAAAATGGCGGCTTGATCTGGGACATGATAAATGGTTGACTACATCGCATTCCCTTGAAAAGGTTGTAGTCCACTGAAAAGTCTACAGTTATCACTAATTGTATTTTAAGTTGTAACTTTATACACCTAAGGATTGGTGCGCTCACAGAATAATCATAACCGTAATAAAACATCATGCAAAATATTTGACCACCGTTGTAACTCCATTTTCCGCAGACCCAAAACCAATACGATCGTGTGTTTTGATCTAAACAGAAAGCCTCAGGGTCAAGGTCACTACCTCACCAAAAGTAGTAACTTAAAATCACTATGCCATATAAAAATTTAGTTATAAATCTGCGATTTTGTTTTTTAAAACAAAAGCTGAAAGTTAGGTATAGAATATGTTTCTTACAGAATATGTTACGATGGTAGCTGGTCTTGTATGAATTTCTGAGCTATAAAATGAGTTGTGGTCTATTTTTTACCGTAGTGTGTTATTTGTGTGTGGGGAAGGACATACATTAACAATTTGCATGTGTAGAATGGAATTTTCCACTCCAACAGTTAGTTGATCGTGCTTCCATTTGCGGTCTTTCTGTTACGCGGGTGATCTGTTCGGATGTTATCACTGAAAAGGTGAGTTTTGCCAGTTTTATTTTGTTTTAGTCTTGCAGTATAAGGCCATAGAATGTTTCTTTTTCATCTTACTTTCAAATTTCGTCGTGTTTGCGTATTTTTGGCCAACATTTTGCAACCATGGTCAATTTAGATCGAACTTTTGATAGAATCTACGGTCAGTTATTTTGCCCCGCCCCCGCCTTGCGCTCCATCCGGTGCGGTAGTGATGTCCCGTTGCTCACGCGCCGCAGCAGAGACCCGCGCGACCTTCAGCCAGTACAGTCGCTGTTCTTTTACCACCACCGTTATTCTCATCTTTCCGGTGTGTTCTTGATTTTCCCATTGTGTCCTATTTCGCCATATCAAATACCCCAAATGTATCATATTATTCATATTTAAGTGAATAATCAATTCAGTCATCATAACTTGCCATTTTTAACCCAAGCAATCAAAAAGAGGAAATTTATTCAATATTTTCACTCATCTGTGAAGGAGGGGCTTTAATTCTTCATGATGTAGTTATTTTATATGTAAATCAATTTTACAAAGGCATTTGAATTGTAATAAAAAAAAAAAATCCACAGTGGAGGCCAAATAAAGCAAGATGCTATCTTTATTCTTATTAAACATGACAAAATAAACATTGAGTGTTAGGTAAATGCAAAAAAAATATTAAAATTAGAAAATTTATTTTTTGACCATAATGTCCCAAATGAGAGACCAGTTTCTGAGACGGACCTATATATGATATACAGTGGGGCAAAAAAGTATTTAGTCAGCCACCAATTGTGCAAGTTCTCCCACTTAAAAAGATGAGAGAGGCCTGTAATTTTCATCATAGGTACACTTCAACTATGAGAGATAGAATGGGGGGAAAGAATCCAGGAAATCACATTGTAGGATTTTTAATTAATTGGTAAATTCCTTGGTAAAATAAGTATTTGGTCACCTACAAACAAGCAAGATTTCTGGCTCTCACAGACCTGTAACAACTTCTTTAAGAGGCTCCTCTGTCCTCCACTCATTACCTGTATTAATGGCACCTGTTTGAACTCGTTATCAGTATAAAAGACACCTGTCCACAACCTCAAACAGTCACACTCCAAACTCCACTATGGCCAAGACCAAAGAGCTGTCAAAGGACACCAGAAACAAAATTGTAGACCTGCACCAGGCTGGGAAGACTGAATCTGCAATAGGTAAGCAGCTTGGTGTGAAGAAATCAACTGTGGGAGCAATTATTAGAAAATGGAAGACATACAAGACCACTGATAATCTCCCTCGATCTGGGGCTCCACGCAAGATCTCACCCCGTGGGGTCAAAATGATCACAAGAACGGTGAGCAAAAATCCCAGAACCACACGGGGGGACCTAGTGAATGACCTGCAGAGAGCTGGGACCAAAGTAACAAAGGCTGCCATCAGTAACACACTACGCTGCCAGGGACTCAAATCCTGCAGTGCCAGACGTGTCCCCCTGCTTAAGCCAGTACATGTCCAGGCCCGTCTGAAGTTTGCTAGAGAGCATTTGGATGATCCAGAAGAGGATTGGGAGAATGTCATATGGTCAGATGAAACCAAAATAGAACTTTTTGGTAAAAACTCAACTTGTCGTGTTTGGAGGAGAAAGAATGCTGAATTGCATCCAAAGAACACCATACTTACTGTGAAGCATGGGGGTGGAAACATCATGCTTTGGGGCTGTTTTTCTGCGAAGGGACCAGGACGACTGATCCGTGTAAAGGAAAGAATGAATGGGGCCATGTATCATGAGATTTTGAGTGAAAACCTCCTTCCATCAGCAAGGGCATTGAAGATGAAATGTGGCTGGGTCTTTCAGCATGACAATGATCCCAAACACACCGCCCGGGCAACGAAGGAGTGGCTTCGTAAGAAGCATTTCAAGGTCCTGGAGTGGCCTAGCCAGTCTCCAGATCTCAACCCCATAGAAAATCTTTGGAGGGAGTTGAAAGTCCGTGTTGCCCAGCGACAGCCCCAAAACATCACTGCTCTAGAGGAGATCTGCATGGAGGAATGGGCCAAAATACCAGCAACAGTGTGTGAAAACCTTTTGAAGACTTACAGAAAACGTTTGACCTCTGTCATTGCCAATAAAGGGTATATAACAAAGTATAGGGCGGCACGGTGGTGTAGTGGTTAGCGCTGTCGCCTCACAGCAAGAAGGTCCTGGGTTCGAGCCCCATGGCCGGCGAGGGCCTTTCTGTGTGGAGTTTGCATGTTCTCCCCGTGTCCGCGTGGGTTTCCTCCGGGTGCTCCGGTTTCCCCCACAGTCCAAAGACATGCAGGTTAGGTTAACTGGTGACTCTAAATTGACCGTAGGTGTGAATGTGAGTGTGAATGGTTGTCTGTGTCTATGTGTCAGCCCTGTGATGACCTGGCGACTTGTCCAGGGTGTACCCCGCCTTTCGCCCGTAGTCAGCTGGGATAGGCTCCAGCTTGCCTGCGACCCTGTAGAAGGATAAAGCGGCTAGAGATAATGAGATGAGATGAGATGAGACAACAAAGTATTGAGATGAACTTTTGTTATTGACCAAATACTTATTTTCCACCATAATTTGCAAATAAATTCTTTAAAAATCAGACAGTGTGATTTTCTGGATTTTTTTTTCTCATTTTGTCTCTCACAGTTGAAGTGTACCTATGATGAAAATTACAGGCCTCTCTCATCTTTTTAAGTGGGAGAACTTGCACAATTGGTGACTAACTAAATACTTTTTTGCCCCACTGTATATATGGACATGTATATTGCCCAAGATGTTTGGGGTCAGCTTCCTGTTTGATGCAAACCACACCCCCTTGTATAACGTCACATATAATAAGTCATGTTTTTGCAATCATACAGTTCCATGGCAGGGGATCAGTAATACAAGTTTTGATTTAATGACCTAATGATCAGGCTAGAAAATAAATGATGATAAATTAATCTGTCCCAATTTACTGGCTGTCTGATGTAAGGTGGAAAGTTCACTAAACCACAGTGAGTGCTTACTTTTATTTAAAAATAAAAGTAAAACTTGTAGGAGATATATTAGAGGAGAACTGAATCAGCCAAGAAGCTGAATGTGGGCAGAAGATTCACATTTCAAGAAGACAGTGCCCCCATATGTGCAACCAAAATGCAAACCCCATTTCCAGAAAAGTTGTGATATTTTCCAAAATGCAATAAAAACAAAAAACCTATGATTTGTTACTTCACACAAACCTTTATATAACTGACAAAAGTACAATGAAAGGATTTTCAGTAGTTTTACTGACCAACTTAATTGTATTTTGTAAATATAAATTAACTTAGAATTTGATGCTTGCAACACACTCGGAGGCATTATTATTTTATTTTATTTATTTTTACACAATTTACACCAGTAGACAGAGAAAAAAGAAAAAGAAGCACAGTGCAGGAAGAGGCAGAAAGCCTAGAGGGCTTATTTGAAGCCTCCACCTAGAATAAGGTGGGGTTTACATTAGACCGTATCAGCGGATCATCAGATTAACGTTTTTAAAATGATTAGTGTGCACACAGCAACGCAAATACACGATTCGCGTGCACATAGCAACGCCAATACACGGATACGCTCGGCTCCGCAGGCATCCTGCGCTCCAAATCACTCCGCCCTGAACAGCAAGTGCCCTCTGGAGGGTGTGCACTCCGACCCTGCGCAGCTCACAGAGCGCGCGAGTATAGCGCACGAGCAGTGATTTGGGACTGAGCCGCTGTGTGTGTGATCTCAGTGCATGTCGGGCATGCACGTCACTTACCACTTGCAAGTGGAAGGATGGCAAGCCTAAAGACAATCATAACTACACAATGGGCAGTATTTGCATCAGTATTTGCAGTATTTTCATACTTTTATACTCTTTAATGAAAGGTGATACAAGGCGGAAGTCCGCGCCGTTTTTCAGCAGTCGCGTCACATGACCAACGCCAGCGAATCAGGAAGGTGGATGTCACAATGACGTTGTCCAATGACGACGCCAGCTAGAGCTCAGCACAGCGTATCCGCGTATTCTCAATGTTTACACAGCACCGGACCAGACACGATCTGGATTGAATACGTGGACCCTGGCGGATTCCAGTTTCCCGGTGTTTCCAGGCGTTTTAATGTAAACGGACAGTGCATCCGCGAAGAAAACGAGACAGATACGGTCTAATGTAAACTTGGCCTAACAAAGCTGTACAATAACAATTTTAATTTCTCATCTCATTATCTCTAGCCACTTTATCCTGTTCTACTACAGGGTCACAGGCAAGCTGGAGCCTATCCCAGCTGACTACGGGCGAAAGGCGGGGTACACCCTGGACAAGTCGCCAGGTCATCACAGGGCTGACACATAGACACAGACAACCATTCACACTCACATTCACACCTACGGTCAATTTAGAGTCACCAGTTAACCTAACCTGCATGTCTTTGGACTGTGGGGGAAACCGGAGCACCCGGAGGAAACCCACGCGGACATGGGGAGAACATGCAAACTCCACACAGAAAGGCCCTCGCCGGCCCCGGGGCTCGAACCCAGGACCTTCTTGCTGTGAGGCGACAGCGCTAACCACTACACCACCGTGCCGCCCCCAATTTTAATTTAACATACAAAAAAATAATATGATTAGGCTACATGCAAGTGATGGCAAAAGAAAGAGGAAAATAAATATATATACACAGACACACACAGTGGTGCTTGAAAGTTTGTGAACCCTTTATAATTTTCTATATTTCTGCATAAATATAACCTAAAACATCATCAGATTTTCACACAAGTCCTGAAAGTAAATAAGGAGAACCCAGTTAAACAAATGAAACAAAAATATTATACTTGGTCATTTATTCATTGAGGAAAATGATCCCATATTACATATCTGTGAATTGCAAAAGTATGTGAACCTTTGGTAGAAAAGGGCAACTGGACTTGCTTGAAGATTCTTGAAAACGTTTCACCTCTCATCCAAAAGGCTTCCTCAGTTCTGTCTGACTAATAAGGAGTATCAGATATTTATCCTCTCATGGATCAGAATCAGAATGATAGATGAGAGGATAAATATCTGATACTCCTTATTAGTCAGACAGAACTGAGGAAGCCTTTTGGATGAGAGGTGAAACGTTTTCAAGAATCTTCAAGCAAGTCCAGTTGCCCTTTTCTACCACCCACAGTTTACTATGACCTGGATGATTGAGAATCTTCACAGATATGTGAACCTTTGCTTTCAGTATCTGATGTGACCCCCTTGTGCAACAATAACTGCAACTAAATGTTTCCGGTAACTGTTGATCAGTCCTGCACACCAGCTTGGAGGAATTTTAGCCTATTCCTTTGTACAGAACAGCTTCAACTCTGGGATGTTGGTGGGTTTCCTCAAATGAACTGCTCTCTTCAGGTCCTTCCACAACATTTCCATTGGATTAAGGTCAGGACTTTGACTTGGCCATTCCAGAACATTAACTTTATTCTTCTTTAACCATTCTTTGGTAGAACAACTTGTGTGCTTAGGGTCGTTGTCTTGCTGCGTGACCCACCTTCTCTTGAGATTCAGTTCATGGACAGATGTCCTGATATTTTCCTTTAGAATTCACTGGTATAATTCAGAATTCATTGTTCCATCAATGATGGCAAGCCGTCCTGGCCCAGATGCAGCAAAACAGGCCCAAACTATGATACTACCGCCACCATGTATCACAGATGGGATAAGGTTCTTATGCTGGAATGGAGTGTTTTCCTTTCTCCAAACATAACGCTTCTCATTTAAACCAAAAAGTTCTCTTTGGTCTCATCCGTCCACAAAACATTTTTCTGGTAGCCTTCTGGCTTGTCCACGTGATCTTTAGAAAACTGTAGACGAACAGCAATGTTCTTTCTGGAGAGCAGTGGCTTTCTCCTTGCAACCCTGCCATGCACACCATTGTTGTTCAGTGTTCTCCTGACGGTGGACTCATGAACATTAACATTAGTCAATGTGAGAGAGGCCTTCAGTTGCTTAGAAGTTACCCTGGGGTCCTTTGTGACCTTGCCGACTATTACACGCCTTGCTCTTGGAGTGATCTTTGTTGGTTGACCACTCCTGGGGAGGGTAACAATGGTCTTGAATTTCCTCCATTTGTACGAAATCTGTCTGACTGTGGAGAGGTGGATTTCAAACTCTTTAGAGATGGTTTTGTAACCTTTTCCAGCCTGATGAGCATCAACAACGCTTTTTCTGAGGTCCTCAGAAATCTCCTTTGTTCGTGCCATGATACACTTCCACAACCATGTGTTGTGAAGATCAGACTTTGATCGATCCCTCTTCTTTAAATAAAACAGGGTGCCCACTCACACCTGATTGTCATCCCATTGAATGAAAACACCTGACTCTAATTTCACCTTCAAATTAACTGCTAATCCTAGAGGTTCACATACTTTTGCCACTCACAAATATGTAATATTGGATAATTTTTCTCAATAAATAAATGACCAAGTATAATATTTTTGCCTCATTTGTTTAACTGGGTTCTCTTTATCTACTTTTAGGACTTGTGTGAAAATCTGATGATGTTTTAGGTCATATTTATGCAGAAATATAGACAATTCTAAAGGGTTCACAAACTTTCAAGCACCACTGTATAACACACACACACACACACACACACACACACACACATATATATATATATATATATATATATATATATATATATATATATATATATATATAATGATGGCACGGTGACTCTAAATTGACCATAGGTGTGAATGGTTGTTTGTCTCTTTGTGTTAGCCCTGCGATGACCAGCAACTTGTCCAGGGTGTACCCCACCTCTCGCCCATAGTCAGCTGGGATAGGCTCCAGTTTGTCTGCGACCCTGTACAGGATAAGTGGTAACTGCTTATCCTGTACAGGGTCGCAGGCAAGCTGGAGCCTATCCCAGCTGACTATGGATAAGAGGTGGGGTTCACCCTGGACAAGTCACCAGGCCATCACAGGGCTGACACATAGAGACAAAGAACCATTCACACTCACACCTACGGTCAATTTAGAGCCACCAGTTAACCTAACCTGCATATCTTTGGACTGTGGGGGAAACCGGAACACCCAGAGGAAACCCACAAAAATACGGGGAAAACATGCAAACTCCACACAGAAAGGCCCCCGTCGGCCACTGGGCTCAAACCCAGGACCTTCTTGCTTGCTTCTTCCTGCAGTGCTAACCACTACACACACACACACACACACACACACACACACACACACACACTCTCTCTCTCGCCCCTCTTTTGGTCAGTAATTTTTTTCCCTCAAGCTCGGGTCCTCTACCAGAGGCCTGGGAATTTGAGGGTCCTGTGCAGTATCTTAGCTGTTCCTTAGCTTTTCTAGTTCTTCTGTCAGCTCTTGATACTTCTCAAGCTTCTCAAGTTCCTTTTTCCTGATGTGATTTTGTTACTTGGTATTGCCACATCTATCACCACAGACTTGTTCTCCCATTTGTCCACCATTACCATGTCCAGTTGGTTAGGCATTACCAGTTTGTCCATCTGTATCTGGAAGTCCCACAGGATCTTAGCTTGGTCATTCTCAACCACCTTTGGAGGTGTGTCCTACTTTGACCTTGGGACTTGTTTCTGTACACTGTGCCAGCCACTTGGTTATAGCGTTCCATGTATGCTCTTCCTGCTAGCATCTTACACCCTGCTGTTATGTGCTGGATTGTCTCGGGGGCATCTTTTCACAGTCTGCACCTGGGGTCCTGCCTTGTGTGGTAGACCCCGGCCTCTACCGGTCTTGTGCTTAAGGCCTGTTCCTGTGCAGCTATGAATAGTGCCTCTGTGCAGTCTTCCAGTCCAGCTTTATCCAGCCAATGGTAGGATTTTTCAATATCAGCCACTTCTTCTATCTGCCAGTGGTACATCCCCTACAGCAGTTTGTCTTTCCATGATGGTTCCTCTTGCATTTCCTTCTCAGGTTTCTGCTGCCTGAGGTATTCACTAAGCATTTCATAATTCGGGGCCATCTCCCTGATGTAGTTGTGGATCTTTGTTGTTTCATCCTGGTTAGTGGCTCTGACACTCACTAGTCCTTGGTCTCCTTCATTCCTCTTAGCCTACAGCCTCAGGATGCTGGACTTGGGGTGAAACCCTCCGTGCATTGTCAGGAGTTTTCTTGTCCTGATGTTGGTGGCCTCTATCTCCTCCTTCAGCCAGCTTATTATGTCAGCAGGGTATCTGATGACTAGCAGGGCATAGGTGTTGATGGCCCAGACCTTGTTCTTCCCATTTAGCTGACTTCTCAGGACTTGCCTTACCCTCCGTAGGTATTTGGTTGTTGCTGCGTTCCTAGCGGCCTCTTGATGGTTGCCATTTGCCGGCGGGATTCCAAGATACTTGTAGCTGTCTTCCATGTCTCCTATTATGCCATCTGGTAGCACCACCTCCTCAGTTCTGACTGCTTTCCCTCTCCTTGTTACCATCTGGGAACATTTATCTAGTCCGAATAACATTCCGATGTCATTGCTGTAGATCCTGGTGGTGTGGATCAGTGAATCAATGTCTCGCTCAGACCTGCCATTACAGCTTGATGTCATCCATGTAGAGGAGGTGGGTGATGGTTGCTCCATTTCGCAGACTGTATCCATAGCCACTCTTGGTGATGATCTGGCTGAGGGGGTTCAGTCCTATGCAGAACAGCAGCAGGGACAGGGCATCTCCTTGGTATATGCCACACTTGATGGTGACCTGTGTTACTGGCTTGAAGTTGGCCTCTATGGTTGTTTTCCACAGCCTCATTGAGTTCTTGATGAAGGTTCTGAGAGTCCTGTTGATGTTGTACAGTTTCAAGCATTCCAGGCCACGGACAACCAGCAGGTTTGAACCCAGAACCTGCTTGCTTTTAGACAGCCATGCTAAGCACTGCACCACTGTGCCACTCATTACATGCAGATACTTGCAGAAAATCTTTGATGTCAGAAGCAGTCTCAAATTCCTGCTCAACTAGTCAATTAAATAAATATTCTCCACTGAAAGTTTTTGTTTGTTGAATTACTTTCAAACAGAACATTGTACACTGTATTATATATTGGTGATATTTGACAGTTAAATTAATATGTCTTTTAAAAAGTTTACTTCTGTTGAGTTTTGCTCACAGTTTCGCCCCTTCAGACCCTGCATCCACTGGAACGGATATGACATGTTTTGGTTTAAACCAATAAAAATGCATGTCTTCAATATGAATAATGCTTGGTCAGTGATTGGTTCCTGATTATCCAAACACAAGGAAGTCATGACTTGTAACTTGCTCTCAGAAAGTTTCAGCTATCAAACAAGACAAGCATGGCTCACCATGTGGACAGGAGGAGGAGCCAGCATCTTTTTCACATTTCAAATACTAATTTATGTTCATGGTAGCCTAATATATTTGCACTGAATATAATTGTAATGCCTATCCCAGCTGACTATGGGCAAGAGGCAGGGTACATCCTGGACAATCGCCAGGTCATCGCAGGGCCGACACATAGGGACAAACAACCATTCACACTCACATTCACACCTATGGTCAATTTAGAGCCACCAGTTAACCTAACCTGTATGTCTTTGGATGGTGGGGGAAACCGGAGCACTTGGAGGAAACCCATGCAGACACGGAGAGAACATGCAATCTCCACACAGAAAGGCCCCCGTTGGCTGCTGGGCTCAAACCCAGAACCTTCTTGTTGGGAGGCAACAGTGCTAACCACTACACCACTATGCCACCCAGAGCTAACATATAGTTTGACAATATATGAATAGTCAGCAAAGTAATTTTTTACAAAGTACTTTTAGACTATAAAGTCACAGATTAATGGAGAACTATCAAATATTGACTGCTTGTGTTCAGGAAATGGGGCAGATGAGACCAGGAGTAAGGTAGATGCTAGGTTTAGTAGTTAGGAGGCTATTCCTAATATCTTCATCTATCTTCATTCTATACATTCCAGCTCTAAAATAAATGTATAAATTTTTAAGATTGAGAAGAAGTAAAAATGAGTTTGATGTGATTAAAAGATGTTGTTTATTAGCTTCAGAGAAGGACAATGACAGTGGAGAAGGTCCACACATGCCAGAAGAATTTGAGGTAGCAGCTGAGGTTGAGGTAGAAGATAATGTAGTTACAGAGGAGCATGAGGCTCTGACAGTTACCAGGAAGGAAGAGATCCTGGATCTCCTTCATTTCAAAATGAATGTGGTCAAATGTCTTGTGAGAGTGGAAAAAACAGTGAGAGTAAAACATGGAAGGCCCAGCATGTCTCCTGAGTCAGTTCACATCCATCAGCTCAAACACGATCAGGATATAAGGCACTGACATGAAGTATAGATTGACATGGTGGACCACATGTCAAATTTTGATGACAAGAAAGAGGCTACCAGATGCAAGAGGGTCTACTGAATAGTAAAACAAAAACAACAAAAAAAAACAACACATGGCTTTTGTGACAAATGTGACATTTACTTGTGCTACCAAACTGAAACTGTTTCAAAACAGCTCATTGACACACATCCTTTTCAACACACACACACACACACCCTTTTCAACACCTTTAGTTCATATCTGGGGCGGCACGGTGGTGTAGTGGTTAGCGCTGTCGCCTCACAGCAAGAAGGTCCGGGTTCGAGCCCCGTGGCCGGCGAGGGCCTTTCTGTGCGGAGTTTGCATGTTCTCCCCGTGTCCGCGTGGGTTTCCTCCGGGTGCTCCGGTTTCCCCCACAGTCCAAAGACATGCAGGTTAGGTTAACTGGTGACTCTAAATTGACCGTAGGTGTGAATGTGAGTGTGAATGGTTGTCTGTGTCTATGTGTCCGCCCTGTGATGACCTGGCGACTTGTCCAGGGTGTACCCTGCCTTTCACCCGTAGTCAGCTGGGATAGGCTCCAGCTTGCCTGCGACCCTGTAGAACAGGATAAAGCGGCTAGAGATAATGAGATGAGATGAGATGAGATGAGATGAGATGAGAATGAGTTCATATCTGATCATTTGAAGACATGACTGACACGATCCATCCATCCATCCATCCATCCATTGTCTGTAGCTGCTTATCCTGTTCTACAGAGTCACAGGCAAGCTGGAGCCTATCCCAGCTGACTATGGGCGAGAGGTGGGGTACACCCTGGACAAGTCACCAGGTCATCGCAGGGCTTACACAGAGACACACAACCATTCATACTTACATTCCCACCTATGGTCAATTTAGAGCTACCCATTAACCTAACCTGCATGTCTTTGGACTGTGAGGGAAACCGGAGCACCCGGAGGAAACCTGGACAGACACGGGGAGAACATGCAAACTCCACACAGAAAGGCCCTTGCCGGCCGCTGGGCTCGAACCCAGGACCTTCTTGCTGTGAGGTGACAGTGCTCACCACTACACCACCATGCCGCCACATGATACATGATTACTAAAATAATATGGCAATTGGAAGGTTTCTTGATATTTCATGTTCATTTAGAAAAAAATGAACAGTCAGGCTTCATATCTACATTGGAAAAGAGTAAATATCAGCTGTGTAAAATATTTTTGCTCAGTAGAAATAAATCAGGGTTAGAAACTTTCAGAACTGCTTACTCGAACTCCAAGGTTTCAGTCTGGAGACTCAAAACTCTAAGCCACTGACCAAGCAAAGTTGTTTAGATATTACCAACATTTTAAGCCCCAATATGATCATACAGAACAAATCCCATGGTTAAATTTGCTCTCACAATTCAGTCTTACGTACAGTATTTTCTTTAATCACAGTAGATGTCCATTCAACACTACAATGTGGGTGTGTGAATGTATTCTCTTCTTTCATTACAATCCATTTATTGTAATTAAGTAAACTTTTATGTACAATCCACTGTATTGAACACAGCAATTGTGATTACTCAAATCAGATTGGTCTTTCTTTTTTATTTTCCAGTATGCGTACTCTCGCTCCATGATTGGTGCACACCTCCCTCTGCTGGTGGTGTTATATAATTGCATAACACTTGCAACATGCATGAGATTTGGCATTGGAGGACTAGAACTCATTAAAACAGTGCAATATGATAAACATAAAATATGTGTGATACACTAAAACTACATGCACTCCATGTGAAAATGTGTGGAACAGGCCAAATTCTAAAAGCAAATTGTGTGTGCATGTGTATGATATTTCATGGTGGCATGAAGATAGGAAGTTTATTTTTGAGTGGTAAAAATATTTCACGAGTGAGCTAAACGACCAAGCCAACATGTAATATTCTTTATATTATATGAACACATCCACAAAAAATGCGCAAGTTAATCAAAAGAATTTAAATTTTGAACCGGTTCACCATTTTAACAACACGTGTCAAGTCAGTGGGAAAACATAGGGAGTGACGTCATCAGATTGAAGATATTGAAAATTATTATACATACAGGACCCTTTTTCGATGGAATAAAAGCATGTATTCTATTCCCTTCTAGCCGGTTTCATTCATTTGGTTCAATAGCATGCAATATTGTTAGCATTTTGCTTATCCTACGTGTATTACATCATTCTACCCAATGGAGAATGAGTGTGCAATATAGTTTATGATATTGCATGTTGACAAGAAAACATGACTCCACACATTGGAGCTGATGCGAATATCCAATGAGAAAGTTTTCTGCTGTGCACGCACAGAACTGTTTCTTTGTTCGCTGGGAAAGAGAAAGACTAGGCTAATCCACTGCTAGGATTAGCTATACTATAATTAAGCACTAAATATCCCAGTGCGGTGTGGTGATGTAGCTTACAGCAGGTTATGGTCGCTGAACTGCTGATGGTCCAGGTGGTGCTCTGAAAACAGTGTGGGCTTTATAGATAATTGGGCTAATTTTGAGGGCACTGCTGGCCTGTTAGGGTGGGACGGTATCCATCCCACTCGAGAAGGTGCTGCTCTTATTTCCTGCAACATAGGTCATAGTCTCAAAACAGGCCTAGTTAATTTCTGACAATCCAGAGCCAAGGCCAGGGAACAGACAAACAGGCTAAACCGACTGTCTGCTGGCTGCACAGAGTCGTCACTCAGGGTCCACTACATCGAGACTGTGTCTGTTCTCCGAGCTAAACAAAAAGGTAGAAATATTCAGAGAGTTTGTTCCAGTAACCTAATCAATATCAAATTAGATCATACTGACTGTACAGCTGCTGCCAGCACCTTTGATCTAAAGGTGGGGCTATTAAATATTAGATCTCTTACATCTAAAGCGCTAATGGTTAATGAACTCATTACTGATCAGGAGTTTAATGTACTTTGTTTAACTGAAACATGGATTAAGCCAAATTAATATATAGCATGAAATGAAGCGAGTCCTCCTGGATACAGTTATATACACCAGCCTCGTCTAACTGGCAGAGGAGGAGGCGTTGCGGATATTTATAATGATTATCTAGGTGTAACACAAAAACCTGGTGATAAATTTAATACATTTGAAGTTCTTCATACTCATATAATGTATGTAGCCTCGAAAAATAAGTCTACCCAGTTAATTCCGTTACTTATTATTTACAGGCCCCAGGGGCCATATTCTGAGTTTCTTTCTGAATTTGCAGATTTTATCTCAGATCTGGTTATTTCCTTAGACAAAGCTTTAGTTGTTGGAGATTTTAATATTCACTTCGATAACCCAGAAGACCCTTTGAAACCAGCGTTTGTGTCCATTTTAGATTCAGTAGGGATTAATCAAAATGTCATAGGACCAACCCATAATTGTGGTCACACCCTCGATTTAATACTAACATTCGGGTTAAACGTAGAAAATATAGTCCTACTTCCACAGTCTGAAGTTATCTCAGATCATTATCTCATCTCATTCAAAACATGTCTGAGTAGTAATATATGCACCTCACCACGCTACTGTATTAAACGTACATTCACATCAACTACTGCACAGAGCTTTATAAATGATCTCCCAGAGTTATCAACTTTGATTGGGTCACTGTCAGCCCCTGCAGAACTTGATCAGGCAACTGAATGCTTAGAGTCAATATTCTGCCATACCTTAGATAATGTAGCTCCACTTAAAAGAAAAATGGTCAGAGACAAAAAAAATTAGCACCCTGGTATAATGATGACACTCGCACATTAAAACAGACCACTCAAAAATTGGAACATAAATGGTGTCAAACAAAATTGGTAGTGTTCAAATTAGCGTGGAAGGAGAGCTTCCTGAAGTACAGAAAAGCTCTTAGTGCTGCTAGATCAACATACAGTGGGGCAAAAAAGTATTTAGTCAGCCGCCAATTGTGCAAGTTCTCCCACTTAAAAAGATGAGAGAGGCCTGTAATTTTCATCATAGGTACACTTCAACTATGAGAGACAGAATGGGGGGAAAGAATCCAGGAAATCACATTGTAGGATTTTTAATGAATTACAGTGGGGCAAAAAAGTATTTAGTCAGTCACCAATTGTGCAAGTTCTCCCACTTAAGAAGATGAGAGAGGCCTGTAATTTTCATCATAGGTATACCTCAACTATGAGAGACAAAATGAGAAAAAAAATCCAGAAAAATCACATTGTCTGATTTTTAAAGAATTTATTTGCAAATTATGGTGGAAAATAATTATTTGGTCAATAACAAAAGTTCATCTCAATACTTTGTTATATACCCTTTGTTGGCAATGACAGAGGTCAAACGTTTTCTGTAAGTCTTCACAAGGTTTTCACACACTGTTGCTGGTATTTTGGCCCATTCCTCCATGCAGATCTCCTCTAGAGCAGTGATGTTTTGGGGCTGTCACTGGGCAACACAGACTTTCAACTCCCTCCAAAGATTTTCCATGGGGTTGAGATCTGGAGACTGGCTAGGCCACTCCAGGACCTTGAAATGCTTCTTATGAAGCCACTCCTTCATTGCCCGGGCAGTGTGTTTGGGATTATTGTCATGCTGAAAGACCCAGCCACATTTCATCTTCAATGCCCTTGCTGATGGAAGGAGGTTTTCACTCAAAATCTCACGATACATGGCCCCATTCATTCTTTCCTTTACACGGATCAGTCGTCCTGGTCCCTTTGCAGAAAAACAGCCCCAAAGCATGATGTTTCCACCCCCATGCTTCACAGTAGGTATGGTGTTCTTTGGATGCAACTCAGCATTCTTTCTCCTCCAAACACGACAAGTTGAGTTTTTACCAAAAAGTTCTATTTTGGTTTCATCTGACCATATGACATTCTCCCAATCCTCTTCTGGATCATCCAAACGCTCTCTAGCAAACTTCAGACGGGCCTGGACATGTACTGGCTTAAGCAGGGGGACACGTCTGGCACTGCAGGATTTGAGTCCCTGGCAGCGTAGTGTGTTACTGATGGTAGCCTTTGTTACTTTGGTCCCAGCTCTCTGCAGGTCATTCACAAGGTCCCCCCGTGTGGTTCTGGGATTTTTGCTCACCGTTCTTGTGATCATTTTGACCCCACGGGGTGAGATCTTGCGTGGAGCCCCAGATCGAGGGAGATTATTAGTGGTCTTGTATGTCTTCCATTTTCTAATAATTGCTCCCACAGTTGATTTCTTCACACCAAGCTGCTTACCTATTGCAGATTCAGTCTTCCCAGCCTGGTGCAGGTCAACAATTTTGTTTCTGGTGTCCTTTGACAGCTCTTTGGTCTTGGCCATAGTGGAGTTTGGAGTGTGACTGTTTGAGGTTGTGGACAGGTGTCTTTTATACTGATAACGAGTTCAAACAGGTGCCATTAATACAGGTAACGAGTGGAGGACAGAGGAGCCTCTTAAAGATGAAGTTACAGGTCTGTGAGAGCCAGAAATCTTGCTTGTTTGTAGGTGACCAAATACTTATTTTACCGAGGAATTTACCAATTAATTCATTAAAAATCCTACAATGTGATTTCCTGGATTCTTTCCCCCCATTCTGTCTCTCATAGTTGAAGTGTATCTATGATGAAAATTACAGGCCTCTCATCTTTTTAAGTGGGAGAACTTGCACAATTGGTGGCTGACTAAATACTTTTTTGCCCCACTGTAATTGGTAAATTCCTCGGTAAAATAAGTATTTGGTCACCTACAAACAAGCAAGATTTCTGGCTCTCACAGTCCTGTAACAACTTCTTTAAGAGGCTCCTCTGTCCTCCACTCGTTACCTGTATTAATGGCACCTGTTTGAACTCGTTATCAGTATAAAAGACACCTGTCCACAACCTCAAACAGTCACACTCCAAACTCCACTATGGCCAAGATCAAAGAGCTGTCAAAGGACACCAGAAACAAAATTGTAGACCTGCACCAGGCTGGGAAGACTGATTCTGCAATAGGTAAGCAGCTTGGTGTGAAGAAATCAACTGTGGGAGCAATTATTAGAAAATGGAAGACATACAAGACCACTGATACAAGACTCCCTCGATCTGGGGCTCCACGCAAGATCTCACCCCATGGGGTCAAAATTATCACAAGAACGGTGAGCAAAAATCCCAGAACCACATGGGGGGACCTAGTGAATGACCTGCAGAGAGCTGGGACCAAAGTAACAAAGGCTACCATCAGTAACATGCTACGCCACCAGGGACTCAAATCCTGCAGTGCCAGACGTGTCCCCCTGCTTAAGCCAGTACATGTCCAGGCCCATCTGAAGTTTGCTAGAGAGCATTTGGATGATCCAGAAGAGGACTGGGAGAATGTCATATGGTCAGATGAAACCAAAATAGAACTTTTTGGTAAAAACTCAACTTGTCGTGTTTGGAGGAGAAAGAATGCTGAGTTGCATCCAAAGAACACCATACCTACTGTGAAGCATGGGGGTGGAAACATCATGCTTTGGGGCTGTTTTTCTGCAAAGGGACCAGGACGACTGATCCGTGTAAAGGAAAGAATGAATGGGGCCATGTATCATGAGATTTTGAGTGAAAACCTCCTTCCATCAGCAAGGGCATTGAAGATGAAATGTGGCTGGGTCTTTCAGCATGACAATGATCCCAAACACACCGCCCGGGCAACAAAGGAGTGGCTTCGTAAGAAGCATTTCAAGGTCCTGGAGTGGCCTAGCCAGTCTCCAGATCTCAACCCCATAGAAAATCTTTGGAGGGAATTGAAAGTCTGTGTTGCCCAGCGACAGCCCCAAAACATCACTGCTCTAGAGATCTGCATGGAGGAATGGGCCAAAATACCAGCAACAGTGTGTGAAAACCTTGTGAAGACTTACAGAAAACATTTGACCTCTGTCATTGCCAACAAAGGGTATATAACAAAGTATTGAGATGAACTTTTGTTTTTGACCAAATACTTATTTTCCACCATAATTTGCAAATAAATTCATTAAAAATCCTACAATGCGATTTCCTGGATTCTTTCCCCCCATTCTGTCTCTCATAGTTGAAGTGTACCTATGATGAAAATTACAGGCCTCTCTCATCTTTTTAAGTGGGAGAACTTGCACAATTGGTGACTGACTAAATACTTTTTTGCCCCACTGTATCTCTCCTCCCTAATAGAAGATAACAAAAATAATCCTAGATTCCTATTTAATACTGTAGCAAAATTAACCAGGAATAAGTCCGTTATAGACACATACACACCTGTAGTATGTAGTAGCAATGATTTCATGAATTTCTTTAATAACAAAATTGACAATATCCAACAAAAAAATTCAAACTCCTAATTTAAGGTCAGACAATGTAAGTGACCCTATAGTTAACAATATAACTGTATCAGATCATCAATTAGAATGTTTTACTCCCCTAAAAGAAACTGAATTACTTTCATTAATCTCGGCATCAAAAGCCTCAACTTGTGTACTAGATCCCTTACCTACACGTCTATTCAAACAGATAATACCTGAAGTAATTGAACCGCTTCTAAAAATAAATTCTTCTCTTAGGATAGGCTATGTACCCAAATCCTTTAAACTAGCAGTTATCAAACCCCTGATTAAAAAACCTGACCTTGATCCCTGTCAGCTGTCCAATTATTGACCAATATCAAATCTATCCTTTATCTCCAAGATCCTTGAAAAAGCTGTGGCACAGCAGTTATGCTCATATTTACAGTATATAGGAATAACATCCATGAAATGTATCAGTCAGGATTCAGACCTCATCATAGCACAGAGACAGCTCTGGTTAAAGTAGTAAATGACCTACTGTTGGCGTCTGATCAGGGCTGTATCTCGCTGCTTGTGTTGCTTGACCTTAGTGCAGCATTTGATACCATTGATCATTCCATTCTTCTGGATAGACTAGAAAATGTTGTGGGAGTTAAGGGAACGGCCCTCTCCTGGCTCAGCTCTTATTTAACTGATCGCTATCAGTATGTTGATATAAATGGTGATATTTCTAGATGTACTGAGGTAAAGTTTGGTGTTCCACAAGGTTCTGTCTTGGGTCCACTGCTTTTTTTCTTATACATGTATGTGTGTTACCTCTGGGTGATATTATTTGTAAATATTGTATTAGTTTCCACTGTTATGCTGATGACATACAGTTGTATGTTTCTGCAAAACCTGATGAGAGACACCAGCTTAATAGAATTGAGGAATGTGTAAAGGACATTAGACACTGGATGCTTATTAACTTCCTTCTGCTTAACTCTGACAAGACTGAAGTACTTGTACTAGGACCACATGCAGCTAGAAGTAAGTTTTCTGATTACACAGTAACTCTGGATGGCCTTTCTGTTTCTTCACCTGCAGCAGTAAAAGACCTCAGAGTGATTATTGACCCCAGTCTTTCATTCGAAACTCACATTGATAACATGACCCGGATAGCTTTCTTTCATCTCAGAAATATTGCCAAGATAAGAAATTTAATGTTACTATATGACACGGAAAACTAGTTCATGCTTTCGTTACCTCCAGGTTGGGTTATTGTAATGCCTTACTGTCTGGATGTCCCAATAAGTGCATAAACAAGCTCCAGTTAGTTCAAAATGCAGCAACAAAAGTCTTTACTCGAACTAGAAAATATGACCACATCACCCCTGTCTTATCCACACTGCATTGGCTCCCAATCAAATTTCGTATTGATTATAAAGTACTATTGTATCCAACTATATAATAAGCCTTTATTTTACATAGCTATTTCATACAAAAACCATGAGCTGAGCAGCAACCCACACGTAGCAGCACAGACAGCCTTCTCCAGGGCATGCTGCTCCAACAAACAATTTCCTCTTAAGAGGTAAACTAATTTTAAACACCTGAATGCAAATTGATAATGAATTCACAGGTATGCAGTTCAAGAAAAAGCCACAAGATGGCAATACCCCTTAGGTTAAGTCCATATGAACACGAAAAAAAAAAACAGAAAAAGACAATCAGACAATAGGCCATTACAGAAAAGGACTAAAATCAATTTCTTCATTTAGCCCTGGATATATTGTAGCCTGTGAACTGTATATATATATATATATATATATATATATATATATATATATATATATATATATATATATAAGTTTCTCTATGTAATAATAACCTTAATCTATCACCACCCCTAATGTTCTCCTTAATGGTCTCCAGACCTTCAACCATGAAACTATCTGGATTGCTATCATGCATATTATAAAAATGTTTATCAATAGGATAATCAAAATTAGCCTTTCTAATGGCGGTCTTATGTTCAGAGATTCTGTCTTTAAGTCGCCTCTTCGTTCGGCCTATGTAAAAACAACCACATAAACAGGATAAGCGATATACCACAAATGTGGTGTTGCAATTGATGAATGCTTGTATAGTATACATCTTATTTGATTTAAATCAACAAACTGTTTGCACTCTTTGATGTTTGAACAATCATTGCAAAAACCACATTTGTATGTACCCTGTATTTGTCTGTGGAGACAAGTAGTCTTTTTGTTCACGCTAAGATGACTTGGTACCAACTTGTCTCGCAGAGTGGGGGCCCTCCTAAAACTAATTTTTGGAGGGACCGGAAACACCTGTCTAAGAATGGGGTCACTTTTAATAAGATTCCAATTTGAAAATATTACTCTTTTTATGGGATTGGCTAAACTACAACCCCGATTCCAAAAAAGTTGGGACAAAGTACAAATTGTAAATAAAAACAGAATGTAATAATTTACAAATCTCAAAAACTGATATTGTATTCACAATAGAACATAGACAACATATCAAATGTCGAAAGTGAGACATTTTGAAATTTCATGCCAAATATTTGCTCATTTGAAATTTCATGACAGCAACACATCTCAAAAAAGTTGGGACAGGGGCAATAAGAGGCTGGAAAAGTTAAAGGCACAAAAAAGGAACAGCTGGAGGACCAAATTGCAACTCATTAGGTCAATTGGCAATAGGTCATTAACATGACTGGGTATAAAAAGAACATCTTGGAGTGGCAGCGGCTCTCAGAAGTAAAGATGGGAAGAGGATCGCCAATCCCCCTAATTCTGCGCAGACAAATAGTGGAGCAATATCAGAAAGGAGTTCGACAGTGTAAAATTGCAAAGAGTTTGAACATATCATCATCTACAGTGCATAATATCATCAAAAGATTCAGAGAATCTGGAATAATCTCTGTGCGTAAGGGTCAAGGCTGGAAAACCATACTGGGTGCCCATGATCTTCGGGCCCTTAGACGGCACTGCATCACATACAGGCATGCTTCTGTATTGGAAATCACAAAATGGGCTCAGGAATATTTCCAGAAAACATTATCTGTGAACACAATTCACCATGCCATCCGCCGTTGCCAGCTAAAACTCTATAGTTCAAAGAAGAAGCCGTATCTAAACATGATCCAGAAGCGCAGACGTCTTCTCTGGGCCAAGAATCATTTAAAATGGACTGTGACAAAGTGAAAAACTGTTCTGTGGTCAGACGAATCAAAATGTGAAGTTCTTTATGGAAATCAGGGACGCCGTGTCATTCGGACTAAAGAGGAGAAGGACCACCCAAGTTGTTATCAGCGCTCAGTTCAGAAGCCTGCATCTCTGATGGTATGGGGTTGCATTAGTGCGTGTGGCATGGGCAGCTTACACATCTGGAAAGACACCATCAATGCTGAAAGGTATATCCAGGTTCTAGAGCAACATATGCTCCCATCCAGATGACGTCTCTTTCAGGGAAGACCTTGCATTTTCCAACATGACAATGCCAAACCACATACTGCATCAATTCCAGCATCATGGCTGCGTAGAAGAAGGGCCCGGGTACTGAACTGGCCAGCCTGCAGTCCAGATCTTTCACCCATAGAAAACATTTGGCGCATCATAAAACGGAAGATACGACAAAAAAGACCTAAGACAGTTGAGCAACTGGAATCCATTCCTATCCCTAAACTTGAGCAACTTGTCTCCTCAGTCCCCAGACATTTACAGACTGTTGTAAAGAGAAAAGGGGATGTCTCACAGTGGTAAACATGGCCTTGTTCTAACTTTTTTGAGATGTGTTGTTGTCATGAAATTTAAAATCACCTAATTTTTCTCTTTAAATGATACATTTTCTCAGTTTAAACATTTGATATGTCATCTATGTTCTATTCTGAATAAAATATGGAATTTTGAAACTTCTACATCATTGCATTCCATTTTTATTTACAATTTGTACTTTGTTCCAACTTTTTTGGAATCGGGGTTGTACTATATTTGGTAACAAAATAAACCTGCTCTTGACTAAGTGACTGGTTTTTCTTTTTTTTGGAATAACTCCAATCTTGAAGTGGAGTAGGCTTTTTTATAAGCATTCTGTATTACCTCTGTTTGATAACCCCTCTGTATAAATCGATTTAACATGATTTTAGCCTGCTTTTCATACTCCTGGTTCGTATCACAAATACATCTAAGATGTTGAAATTGTCCAAGAGGTATGTTATTCTTAAGTCAAGCTGGATGAAAGCTATCTGCTCTTAACATAGTATTTTTGTCTGTTAGTTTACGATACACCGTGGTGTGGAGCTGGCCATCTTGACCTTTAAAAATGGTTAGGTCTAGGAAGTTAACCATAGTTTTAGAATTTTCCATAGACAATCTTACATTTCTATCATTATCATTCAAGAAATCAAAAAACAGTAACAATTCATCATAAGAACCAGTCCAAATCAACAGAATATCAATATTACATTGCTGACTATTTCAACGACAGCAGAGACACCAGGAACCTGTGGCAGGGGCTTCAGACCATCACAGACTACAAGCCCTCGCCACAGACCTGTGACAACTCCACGTCTCTGCTGAATCAGTTGAACGACTTCTTCGCTCGCTTTGAGGCAGACAACAGCACCACGGCACAGAAGACCCCACCACCTCCCGGCGACCAGGTGTTGATGCTGTCCCCAGACAGTGTGAGGAGAGCTCTCAGGACGACAAATGCACGGAAAGCGCCGGGTCCTGATAACATTCCTGGTCGTGTCTTGAGAGACTGTGCCGAGGAGCTCACAGATGTCTTTACAGACATCTTCAACATCTCGTTGAGCCAGGCTGTTGTCCCCACGTGCCTCAAAGCCACCACCATCATCCAGGTCCCAAAGAAGCTGTCTCCCTCCTGCTTCAATGACTAACGCCCTGTCGCACTCACTCCCATCCTCATGAAGTGCTTCGAGTGGCTAGTCATACGGCATATCAAGTCTGCCCTCCCCCCCACCCTGGACCCTTTCCAGTTTGCATATCGGTCCAACCGTTCGACCGATGACGCCATCTCCACTGCCCTCCACTCAGCCCTCACCCACCTGGAGATAAAAGACTCATATGTCAGAATGCTGTTCATAGACTTTAGCTCAGCATTCAACATAATCATTCCTCAGCAGCTCATTCATAAACTGGACCAGCTGGGACTCAACACCTCCCTGTGCAACTGGCTGCTGGACTTCCTGACGGGGAGACCACAGGCTGTACGGGTCGGCAGCAACTCCTCCAGCATCATCACATTGAACACGGGGGCCCCCCAAGGATGTGTGCTGAGCCCCCTCCTCTTCACTCTGCTGACCCACGACTGCACACCAACATCCAGCTCTAATCTCTTCATTAAGTTTGTGGATGACACGACTGTGGTGAGTCTCATCAACAATGGCAATGAGACAATCTACAGGAGTGAGGTGAGCCGCTTGGCCATGTGGTGCAAGGACAACAGTCTCCGCCTGAACGTGGAGAAGATGAAGGAGATTGTTGTGGACTTCAGGAGAGAGCACACCCAGCATGCTCCACTATCTATCGACGGTGCTGCAGTGGAGAGGGTGAGCAGCACCAAGTTTCTGGGTGTGCACATCTCTGAAGACCTGTCCTGGAGCAACAATACCGCATCACTGGCCAAAAAAGCCCAACAGCGTCTGTACTTCCTCTGCAAACTGAGAAGAGCAAGAGTCCCGGCCCCCATCATGCACACATCCTACAGAGGCACCATCGAGAACATCCTGACCAGCTGCATCACTGTGTGGTACGGTGCCTGCACTGTGTCCTGCTGCAAGACTCTGCAGTGCATCGTGAGAGCAGCTGAGAGGATCATTGGTGTCTCTCTTCCTTCTCTATCGGATATCTACTGTATAACTCCCGCCTCACCCACAAAGCCATCAGGATTGCAGGTGACCACACCCACCCATCTCACAGCCTCTTCAGTCTGCTGCCGTCGGGGAGGAGACTGCGGAGTCTCCGGGCCAAAACCAGCAGGCTCAAGGACAGTTCTTTCACCAGGCGGTCAGGAGGCTCAACTCCCTCCCTGTTTTGCCCCCCCTCCCCCCTCTGCCCCCGCCACAGATTCTGCTCGCACAAACCCCTGCCCCTCCTTCAGCATCTGACATGTCACCCTCACAGTTCCCCCCCCCCAACACACACACACACACACACACACACACACACACACACACACACACACACACACACTCTCAATGTTCATTAACTCACTGAACTCAGGGACCGCACATTTCACTTTACCTCGCTCATTTGCACTATTCCGCACTACCTCACCTTAACAGCTATAAGTTTATTGTTTATACTGCTTATTTCATGTTTACCTGCTATACCTCAAGTGCCCTTGGCTGTTTTTTTGCTCCAATTTATGTGTATATATATATATATATATATATATATATATATATATATATATATATATACACACACACACACACACACACACACATCATGGGCGATTGCTCTAAGACAACGAGGGAGGCTCAGCCTCCTCTAAAAATGACGAACATCGTGTAGGATGAATTGCGCTAGGCTTATGTTATAGCCGATCTTATAACATTGCTATTTCAGATCCAGAATTCCAGAATCATAGAAATACATGTGCTCAACCCAACTACAGTGCGAAATCATTCCGTTATAACTTTCCCCAGTTCGCCTAATGTGCGCGTGAGTTTTTCCCCCTCGTGACAGCGCGATGCAGCCCAGCCTCAGTGGACTTCAAAGGCATTTGGGAGCTATGCGCTTTTCAATATCAAAATGCAAGACGGTTATTGGACAAATACTGCGAAAACGCCCGCCCACGGACTCCCAGCCTCACAGTGGGAGGGACATGGCAGTTTCCGCGAGGAGACTGGTGATTGGTGAAAGCGGCCAGATATTTTCTTTGATTGACAGCTCGTTTCAAATATAGACAGGCAGCGGTGAATCTCAGTTCAGTCCCATGCGGATTTGCAAGTGCTGTGGTGTATTGTAAGAGATCAGCTTACATTCCGATTTCATTCATTACATACGGTTTCTACCAGCTTTTTTAGTTTGTATATATTTTCATTGTAAATAAAGTGTAAATATAGTGTTGTCAAGTTTGCTATCTTAGTTCCAGAAATGTCATTTATTTGAGTGACTGAACTTGAGGGGGCTAGTCAGCTAGCAAGAAAGCTGCGCACGGATGCCAAGCATTGCTGATTTAATTTTGGCGAAGGCATTTGCCAGTCTTCCTTTCGAGGAAAAAATTAAAATTAAAGAGCAGGGTAGACCAACGCCTCAAATTGACTTGGTGAAAAAGGTAGGGAATAATACTCGTTCCTTTCAGCTCTCCTGGTACGAGAACGTGAATTGGCTAACAGCAAGTGACCCACATCAACAACAGTAAATAGGCTACTTTAGTAATATGTCATGGATGGACCAAAAATATAGAATCTATTTAAAATGTTTATGCTGAGTATATTATATTGGAATATATATTTATCTGGATATGAATTAAGCACAGCCCAGATAGCAAAAATCAGTTGAATCAACATTGAAATAGCGTTTGGCAGAAAACATTGAAATAATGTTGAAATGATATTGAAAGTGTCCCCTTGAATTTGGGTTGAATCAACGTTGAATTTTCAACCCTATCAGCATTGAATCAATAGTGATTCAACCATCAATTTAGATGATGGTTGAATCACTATTGATTCAATGCTGATAGGGCTGAAAATTCAACATTGATTCAACCCAAATTCAAGGGGACACTTTCAATATCATTTCAACATTATTTCAATGTTTTCTGCCAAACGCTATTTCAATGTTGATTCAACTGATTTTTGCTATCTGGGAATTGCTCAAGGGCACCTCAGCCCAAGGCCACCCCACGTCAACCTAACTGCACATCTTTGGACTGTGGAGGAAACACACACAGACACGGGGAGAACGTGCAAACTCCACACAGAAAGGCCCTCGCCGGCTGCTGGGTTTGAACCTGGAACCTTCTTGCTGTGAGGCGACCGTGCCAACCACTGCACCACCGTGAGAAATTGGGTTGATGTTGATGTTTCACTGTACACAATGATGGAAAGGCCTGTCTGTGGACATGAACCAGATATGATATGAACCAGAAAGGATTATACAGTCTTTACCTGGACAATAAAATATTGCCTAAATACAGTACTAGCAGTTAAACTTACTGTACAATTCAAATAACTGCCTGACTAACAAAATATTTGAATATTTGCTCCGGTTTCCCCCACAGTCCAAAGACATGCAGGTTAGGTTAACTGGTGACTCTAAATTGACCATAGGTGTGAATGTGAGTGTGAATGGTTGTCTGTGTCTATGTGTCAGCCCTGTGATGACCTGGAGACTTGTCCAGGGTGTAGATACCCCGCCTTTCGCCCATAGTCAGCTGGGATAGGCTCCAGCTTGCCTGCAACCCTGTAGAAGGATAAAGTGGCTAGAGATAATGAGATGAGAATACATAACATGTCATAATAAGTCTGTATAGTAATCCTCAGTCACTGTTTTATCCTACTCAGTATGGTGGTGAATCTGGAGCCTATGCCAGGAACACTGGGCGTGAGGTGGGATGGGGTTCTTGTCCATCAGAGTACCATGTGTACAAGCACATATTCACTTAACCACTATTTTTAACCACACTACCACAAAGAGGAGAACTGGCCAGTGTTGTTGAAGCAAATTTCTTCAGTTGCAAGCATGGACAGTTTATGGTCGCAAGTCTCGTTGTCAACAGAGCTCGAGCTCTTCTGAAAGTTCTTCTGAGAGACGGTTATTTGGACCATTCCAAATAGCGGCTGGTACGGTAGAATTTTCTGTTCGTTTTTTCCTTACATGTTGCACACACAAGATTTGCACATAACCATAAATAATAATCTATTCTTCATAGTTCCTTGTGCTCTATTAAAATTCTAAATTAAATAAATGAAATTCAATGAAATATAGGAAACCCCCCTCCCACAAAATGGTCTCACCCAGAGTGCACCCCAGGCTCCCGTCCAGTGGTGCAGTGTATGATGACAACAAAATCAACATATATTCAACATTGATCAAATGTTTCCTTCAACCATTACATTGATTCGAACACATTTTTTCAACTTTTTATTTTATCAGTGGTTGATTAATGGTTGATCCACCATCAGTGTTCAACTATAACTGTAAATCAACCATCTTGACCAAATATCAACATTGAAATAACATCATTTGCTATCTGGGAGCTACAATTTGGAAAACATTTTAAACAAAAACACAGCCGAGAACATTTCACACTACAGACCTGGATTAAAAGTGAAGGGTTATCAAAATTGTCAATAAAACATTTCTCAGTCAAAATAAGTAAAATATAGGGAAAGTATCATTGAATGAAATGTGTGACACCCAGCTCTATGTTTGGCTCCCCAAGGTCAGTGCTTGTGCCTATTCCAGAACACTCTGCTGTTACTGCTGAGGTTCCTGACAAAGAGCTGCTTTCAATAATGATCAATTTTTAAACAACATGCCACAATTTTAAAATATAAAATGTTAAAATATACCCCCCCCAACACCACCATCATGTCTATTGGACAGTAGGCTAATGGGCCAAAAGAACCTGTTATTTCACAGTTTGTGACCCTGCCAACAATCAGCCAGATCAGAGGCAAAAGTATGGGCAAAATTGATGTGTTTTTTTTTTTCTTTTAAAATCTGGAAATTTCGTAACCGACCAGCCTCCCCTGTTTGAAAGGCTACCAGCTGCCACTGAGATAGATAGATAGATAGATAGATAGATAGATAGATAGATAGATAGATAGATAGATAGATAGATAGATAGATAGATAGTGTTTAGTCTATGTCTAGTTCTTATCTAGAGTGTTTATACTGTTTGTATTGTTTATTCTCAATTATTCTTATTTCAATTATTCTATTTTTTATTTATTGCATTGCCTGTTTGCACCGTGGGTCAGAGAGGACTGAAATTTCATCTGTGCTGTATGTCGAGCATGTATAGCATATTTGACAATAAAGTTGACTTGACTTGACTTGAATATAGTGTTCATATGGACATAACCTAAGGGGTATTGCCATCTTGTGGCTTTTTCTTGAACTGCATACCTCATCTCATCAAATCAAATCAAAGCAAGTTTATTTGTACAGCGCTTTTAACAATAAACATTGTCGCAAAGCAGCTTTACAGAATTTGAACGACTTAAAACATGAGCTAATTTTATCCCTAATCTATCCCCAATGAGCAAGCCTGTGGCGACGGTGGCAAGGAAAAACTCCCTCAGACGACATGAGGAAGAAACCTCGAGAGGAACCAGACTCAAAAGGGAACCCATCCTCATTTGGGCAAACCCATCCTCATTTGGGCAAACCCATCCTCATTTGGGCATCTCATCTCATTATCTCTAGCTGCTTTATCCTTCTACAGGGTCGCAGGCAAGCTGGAGCCTATCCCAGCTGACTATGGGCGAAAGGCGGGGTACACCCTGGACAAGTCGCCAGGTCATCACAGGGCTGACACATAGACACAGACAACCATTCACACTCACATTCACACCTACGGTCAATTTAGAGTCACCTGTTAACCTAACCTGCATGTCTTTGGACTGTGGGGGAAACCGGATGAACTGCATACCTGTGAATTCATTATCAGTTTGCATTCAGGTGTTTAAAATTAGTTTACCTCTTAAGAGGAAATTGTTTGTTGGAGCAGCATGCCCTGGAGAACGTTGTCTGTGCCACCACGTGTAGGTTGCTGCTCAGCTCATGGTTTTTGTATGAAATAGCCATGGAAAATAAAGGCTTTTTATATAGTTGGATACGAAGAGTGCCTTGGATTCCTTTTTTTCAAAGGTTTTTGCATTCCCTATACCAAAGAGCACCTTCAGTTTTTAAATTTTTAAATTTTTGATTTTTATTCCTTTTTCATCAATTCCTGAGCACTTTGGATTTTTTTCTTATCTTATAAAGTACTACTATTGACCTTTAAAGCACTGAATGGTCTCGCACCACAGTACCTGAGCGAACTTCTGCTCCTCTATGACCCACTACGCCTATAGATCAAAAGGTGCAGGCTATCTGCTGGTACCTCGTATAGTTGAAGGCTACATTAGGGGGCAGAGCCTTTTCTTACAAAGCCCCACAGTTATGGAACAGCCTTCCAAGTAATGTTCGGGAATCAGACACAGTCTCAGCGTTGTCTAGGCTGATGGGTCATTCCACGTCAATTCAACCGGGGCCCGCACACTTAGGTCTCAAAAAATTCTGAAAAAATCACCAGATGTACCCATGTCACCTAGGAGAAACGCTGTAAATTTATTTGAATGTAAGATGTATACTTTCCATGTTACAGCCAGTTTTACTGGGGGAGGGGGGGGGGGGGTCAATTTCGTTCAGACTCTTTTTTTTTTTTTTTTTGTCAAAGTTCACAAGCCCATAGCTCAAGAACTAAACCATGTAGGAGGCTCAAATTTTGCATGCTGGTACATAAATAGAAATAGTATGTAGCAAAACTGTCATTTTGGGTCTGGATGATCCTGCATGGTCATAGCACTCCCTCAAAGATGATCAAAATTTTATTGGAGTTTTTGGCTGTGCTCTGTTTAGGCCTTCAGAAGGCATTTTTTCCCTTATTGAGATAAGTAGAAACACTCTCAAAAAAAGCAATAAACAGAAAGGAAACTCTATCAGTGTTTGAAGAGAAGACCTCACAACTCTGTAACCACAGGTGCCCCTAAAATCACTGAATCATTGAAATTGAAAAGGATCCCTCCACCCCTGCACAGGCGCTCTCAGGTGATCATGTCAGGGCAAAATTGGCCTTTGGTTATTTACTCTTTACATTAATGTTATAGAAAACATATTGCTTTAAATGGTGCATTTTGCCCACGTTCAGGGTGGAAAATAAAAAAGAAAGATTCGAGTAAGACAAGCCAAATTGGTGTTTTTAAAAAGAAGGGATCATGGAGAATAAAGAAAAAAAATTTAAAAAAATCTGCACACATTCCCACAAGGTGTTACTGTGCTCTGAAAATGACATCCAAAATAATTTGTCAGACTTGTGAGGTCTTCTGTTCAAACACTGATAGAGTTTCCTTTCTGTTTATTGCTTTTTTTGAGAGTGTTTCTACTTATCTCAATAAGGGAAAAAAAAATCAAGAACCTATGTGTGGCAGCGGGGGCGTGGTCAAGCATCGGTCTGTGACAGGAGGGTGGAGCCGGGGAAGGTGAGTGGCAGATTCGCTACACCTGACGGTAATTAACCTGTGTTTTGTGTGTGTTTTCCCAGTAAACCGCTCCCTATTTTAAGAGGCTGAGAGAGAGCAGAGGGAGCGCGACCCGGGAGTGGAGGCTGAGAGTGTGTCTGTGTGCTGCGAGTTCTTTTAAACTGAAAAGTTTATTAATAAAATACACTGTTACTACCTCCAAACGTTGTCCTGCCATCCTCTGTGCTCCACCCACGCATTGTCCGCGCTACAGTGGTGCCGAAACCCGGGAAAAGGTGGAGCACCAGTGCTACAGCTCCATGGAATCCTCCCCGTTCGCGGACTTGGTCCACGCCCTCGCCACGGCTCAGCAGAGCCAGCACCAGGCACTCGTCACGCTCCGAACGGAGCAGGAGCGCCGCTTCGAAGCCCTGGTGCTGGCTCAACAGGAAGATCGAGAGGCGTTCCGGCGGCTCCTCGCGTCGGCGGGGTCCACCAGCGCCCCGGCCGCGGGCCCGTCTCCCCTCACTGTGACCAAGATGGGCCCGCAGGACGACCCCGAGGCTTTCATCACCTTGTTCGAGCAGGTCGCCGAAGCCTCGGGGTGGCCGATGGAGCAGTGCGCGGCGCGCCTCCTCCCCCTCCTGACTGGAGAGGCGCAGCTGGCCGCATTACAGCTCCCCGCCGACCGCCGGCTGGCCTACGCTGACCTTCGCCGGGCCGTCCTCCAGCGCGTGGGGCGCACACCGGAGCAGCAGCGCCAGCGCTTCCGCGCGCTGCGGATGGAGGAAGCCGGCAGCCCGTTCGCGTTTGGCCAGCAGCTCCGGGACGCCTGCTGGCGGTGGCTGAGGGCCGAAGATCGCGACGCCGAGGGAATCATCGACCAGGTGGCGCTGGAACAGTTCGTTGCCCGCTTACCAGCCGGAACCGCGGAGTGGGTCCAGTGCCACCGCCCGGCGTCGCTGGATCAGGCCGTAGGACTGGCGGAGGATCATCTGGCGGCTGTACCGGCGGCAGGACAACGGATGACATCGTCTTCTGTCTCCTCTTCTCTCTCTCTGTCTTCCCCCCCTCTCTCTCTGTCTTCCCCCCCTCCTCCCATGTCCCGTCCTCGCCCCATTCCCCCACCACGGAGGCGGGGGCCGGCCCCACCCCAGCCGGCCCGCCGCACCCGTGGTGCCCTCCCGTTTCTCCCTTCTGTGTCTGTCTCTCCCCCCCCTCAGGTGAGTGAGCCCCAGAACACAGTTGCAGAGGGGAGGCCCGGGCCGGTTTGCTGGCGCTGCGGGGAACCGGGCCACCTGCAGCAACAATGTGCAGCGATGGAGGTGGGGGCGGTGGTGCGGATCCCCAACGCGCCAGAGGCTGCCCTCGATCGGGCCGGAGCGTATTGCATACCGGTAAGTGTACAAGGGGCTACATATCAGGCGTTGGTGGATTCAGGCTGCAATCAGACCTCGATCCGCCAAAGCCTGGTGCAAGACGAGGCATTGGGGGGAGCACAAGGGGTGAAGGTGTTGTGTGTGCACGGGGATATTCACAGCTACCCGTTGGTGTCAGTCCACATATATTTTAGAGGGGAAAAATCTATAGTGAAGGCGGCGGTTAATCCTCGCCTTACCCACTCTTTGATCTTGGGGACCGATTGGCCGGGATTTCGGGGTTTAATGGCACGCCTAGTAAAGAGTGGGTCCTGCCGGTTGACGGGGGAGGGTCCCGGTGTCGCTTTGGCTGGAGCGGCGGTCGCAGAGCCGTCTACGTCACCTCCGCGACAGGGGGAGGAGCCGCCGGCCCCTCCTCTTTCTATTGGGGAATCCCTCGTGGATTTCCCACTGGAACAATCGCGAGACGAGACTCTGCGACACGCGTTTGACCAAGTGAGAGTAATCGATGGTCAAACGCTCCAGCCGAACGCCACCCCGTCCTTCCCCTATTTTTCCATTTTGAAGGATAGATTATATCGAGTGACGCAGGACACTCAGACGAAAGAGCGAGTCACCCAGTTATTAATTCCAAAGAGCCGCCGGGAATTGGTATTCCAGGCGGCCCACTTTAATCCCATGGCTGGACACCTCGGGCAGGATAAGACACTCGCCCGGATAATGGCCCGATTCTATTGGCCGGGGATTCGCGGCGACGTCCGTAAGTGGTGTACGGCGTGCCGCGAATGCCAGTTAGTAAATCCAGCGGCCATTCCAAAAGCGCCCTTGCGCCCCCTACCATTAATCGAGACCCCGTTCGAAAGAATTGGGATGGATCTCGTTGGGCCATTAGATCGGTCAACACGAGGGTACCGCTTTATATTAGTCCTGGTGGACTATGCAACGCGATACCCGGAAGCGGTGCCTCTTCGCAATATCTCAGCACGCAGTATTGCAGAGGCCCTCTTCCACGTCATCTCCCGGGTTGGAATCCCGAAAGAGATTCTGACTGACCAAGGCACCTCGTTTATGTCACGAACACTGAGCGAACTGTATGGGCTACTAGGTATTAAGCCGATCCGCACCAGCGTTTATCACCCACAGACGGACGGTTTAGTTGAACGGTTCAATCGCACCCTCAAGAATATTATTAAAAAATTCGTAAGTGAGGACGCACGTAACTGGGATAAGTGGCTCGAACCCTTGTTGTTTGCAGTGCGAGAGGTCCCCCAAGCCTCCACGGGGTTTTCCCCGTTTGAATTATTATACGGGCGTAAGCCGCGCGGCATCTTAGATGTACTGCGGGAAAATTGGGAGGAGGGACCTTCACAGAGCAAAAACGAAATTCAGTACGTTATGGATCTGCGCGCAAAACTCCACACGCTCACCCACCTAACTCAGGAGAATTTGCGGCAGGCCCAGGAACGGCAAGTCCGCCTGTACAACAAGGGCACGCGCCTTAGAGAGTTCACTCCGGGAGAGAAGGTACTCGTCCTGTTGCCCACGTCGAGCTCCAAATTAATCGCCAAGTGGCAAGGACCCTTTGAGGTCACACGGCGAGTCGGGGACGTCGACTACGAGGTTAGGCGAACGGACAGGGAGGGGGCGCTACAGATCTACCACCTCAATCTGCTGAAACTCTGGAATGAGGAGGTCCCCGTGGCGTTGGTGTCGGTAGTTCCGGAGAAGGCGGAGCTGGGGCCGGAGGTCCCCAAAGGGTCATTGGCATCACGTACCTCTCCGGTCCCCTGTGGAGACCACCTCTCCCCGACCCAACTCGCGGAGGTCGCCCAGTTGCAGGCCGAGTTTTCGGATGTGTTCTCGCCCCTGCCCGGTCGCACGAACCTCATAGAACACCACATAGAGACGCCCCCGGGGGTGGTAGTGCGTAGCCGCCCTTATAGACTACCCGAACACAAAAAAAAGGTGGTTCGGGAAGAACTTCAGGCCATGCTCGAAATGGGCATCGTCGAGGAGTCCCACAGTGACTGGAGCAGCCCAGTGGTCTTGGTTCCCAAGGCCGACGGGTCGGTCCGGTTCTGTGTGGACTATAGAAAAGTCAACGCGGTGTCTAAATTCGACGCATACCCAATGCCTCGTATTGATGAGCTGCTCGATCGACTAGGCACGGCTCGCTTTTACTCGACACTGGATTTGACGAAGGGATATTGGCAGATCCCCTTGACTCCATTATCCCGAGAGAAAACGGCCTTTTCCACACCGTTCGGCTTACACCAGTTCGTCACACTTCCGTTTGGGCTGTTTGGGGCGCCCGCTACGTTTCAGCGGCTGATGGACCGAGTCCTCCGGCCGCACGCCACCTATGCGGCCGCGTACCTAGACGACATCATCATTTATAGCAATGACTGGCAGCGGCACCTGCAACACCTGAGGGCCGTCCTTAGGTCGCTGAGGCGGGCGGGACTCACTGCCAGCCCGAAGAAGTGTGCGATTGGGCGGGTGGAAGTACGGTATCTGGGCTTCCACTTGGGCAACGGGCAGGTGCGTCCCCAAATTAATAAGACTGCAGCGATTGCGGCCTGCCCGAGGCCCAAGACCAAAAAGGGGGTGAGACAGTTCCTGGGGCTGGCTGGCTACTATCGTAGGTTTATACCTAATTATTCGGACGTCACCAGCCCGCTGACTGACCTCACTAAAAAGGGGGCACCAGATCCGGTCCAGTGGACGGAGCAGTGCCAGCGGGCTTTCTCTAAGGTAAAGGCTGCACTGTGTGGGGGGCCACTCTTACACTCCCCTGACTTCTCTCTCCCTTTTTTGTTGCAGACGGATGCGTCGGACAGAGGGCTGGGGGCCGTTTTGTCCCAGCAGGTGGAGGGGGAGGACCGCCCAGTCCTATACATCAGCCGCAAGCTGTCAGTGCGTGAGGGGCGCTACAGCACCATTGAGAAGGAGTGCCTGGCGATCAAGTGGGCGGTCCTCGCCCTCCGTTACTACCTGCTGGGGCGCTCTTTCACCCTCTGTTCGGACCACGCGCCCCTCCAGTGGCTCCACCGCATGAAGGATGCCAACGCGCGGATCACCCGTTGGTATCTGGCACTCCAACCCTTCAACTTCAAGGTGGTCCACAGGCCGGGGGCGCAGATGGTCGTGGCGGACTTCCTCTCCCGTCAAGGGGGGGGGGAGTCGGCTGCGGGCCGGACGGGCGCCCGGCCTGAGTCGGGCGGTGGGGGTATGTGGCAGCGGGGGCGTGGTCAAGCATCGGTCTGTGACAGGAGGGTGGAGCCGGGGAAGGTGAGTGGCAGATTCGCTACACCTGACGGTAATTAACCTGTGTTTTGTGTGTGTTTTCCCAGTAAACCGCTCCCTATTTTAAGAGGCTGAGAGAGAGCAGAGGGAGCGCGACCCGGGAGTGGAGGCTGAGAGTGTGTCTGTGTGCTGCGAGTTCTTTTAAACTGAAAAGTTTATTAATAAAATACACTGTTACTACCTCCAAACGTTGTCCTGCCGTCCTCTGTGCTCCACCCACGCATTGTCCGCGCTACACTATGTTGGGTAAAAATATGTCTTCTGAAGGCCTAAACAGAGCACAGCCAAAAACTCCAATAAAATTTTGATCATCTTTGAGGGAGTGCTATGACCATGCAGGATCATCCAGATCCAAAATGACAGTTTTGCCACATACTATTCCTATTTATGTACCAGCATGCAAAATTTGAGCCTCCTACATGGTTTAGTTCTTGAGCTATGGGCTTGTGAACTTTGACAAAAAAAAAAAAGAGTCTGAACAAAATTGACCCCCCTGCCTAGTAAACTAGACCCACCCGCCTAGCGGCCAAAAATATTTTTGCCTAGCGAATGGGTCTAGCCTCGCACCATATAAACAAAAACACCCCGGGCATCAAATCGTGCCCGCCAATCACAATACAACGCAAGGTTTTTGTTTGGATTCTTTGGGCGGGCTTTTGCAGGAGTGACGACAAAGCTGCGCGACGTTGGAGAAAGCACAGCAGGAAAGATGGCTACGGCTATTGAACAGCGTGCGTTTGACTCCGCTTTGGAATCAGTTTTAGAAGAATTAGACTTGGAGTTTTCATTGAAACATGAGCAGGAAGAGGCTCTCCGCTCATTCCTTTTCAAGAAGGACGTTTTCGCTGTTTTGCCGACCGGCTATGGCAAAAGTCTGATCTACCAGCTGGCTCCGCTCGTAGCCAAAAGGATGGGGCTAGTTTGTGCAGTACGAAGAATTAATAAACAGCTTTGAAACATTACTTTTTGATTGTTTCTTATTTTCCCGTTATTTTAAATTTAAGGGAAATTATTTCACCAAACACCACTAAATAAAAACTCTCAAACAGTTTAAGCAAACCCTTGAAAAACACTTTAAAAAAATAAGAGTGTATGTTAAGTATGTGGTACAGACTCCAAACTTGTGGTCATTATCTCCAAACTTCTTAATATCTAGAACCTGTTTATTAATTAATACGCATTTTGAAAAATTATTTATTTCAAGGTCTCTCCCACTGCGCGCTCTGACTACGTCACAGTCACTGTTGCGCTGACTGGTCAGAGCGTTGGCCTATACGCACAGAGACAGTTTGAAAGACAGCGGTTTGTTCCTCCTACACCCGTCAGAAATGTCTATGGATCGAGGCCAGACTAAATATTCACATTTAGTCTGGCTTGCCAGGCTACCCCCCCCCAGTAAAACTGGCTGTAACATGGAAAGTATACATCTTACATTCAAATAAATTTACAGTGTTTCTCCTAGGTGACATGGGTACATCTGGTGATTTTTTCAGAATTTTTTTAGACCTAAGTGCGCGGGCCCCGGTTGAATTGACATGGAATGACCCATATCTGTTTAGTCAAGCCTTTTGTTAAAGGTGTTTATGAGGTAAAGGTGTAGATCTGGAGGGTCCTCAGACATAGAGTGTTTTGGTAAACTGGGATGTATGGATGCTGTCAGTCCCCACTCGCTTGCTCACTCGAGTTTGTTGACGGTGTAGTGGCTGGTTGCTTTATGTCCTGGGGCTCCCTCATGCCTGTGTTACCTTCTGGCTCTCCCCTTTTAGTTATGCTGTCATAGTTAGTTGCCGGAGTCCCTGCTTGTACTCAGTGCAATATGTATACTGTTCCTACTTATTCAGGTGACGTTGGGCATACCTAACAACCTGTGTTTTCTCTCTCTTCTACCCCCCCACCCCAAATCTGTCCCTCTGAGTTACATGTTGGTCCTGGGATTGAGATGCTGACCTCTTCTGCTCCTCGGACCTGCCTGATCCATCCTGGTGCCCTGTGTCAGGTTGGCGTCTCATCGCATCGCTCCTGTGGAGGGCAGCCCCATGTGGACAGTTGGGGGTCGTGCCTGGAGGATGCTCTGGACTCTTGCAGTGGTGCTTTTGCGGCTGGGGACTGCAGTTGACTTGCTGATTTTAGGACTGCGGTTGACTTGCTGACTATGAGTGATTGTAACGTGCTAATCACATGCATCACACATGCTTCACAAGTGCGGCCCGAACTCGTAGCACAGGAAACTGGTAAAATGCAAGTTTCACACACTCCACACTCACTGAACACACACTGATCACGTGTGTCTGACATGCGCTTTCCACGGGCTAATGGCACAATTTTTCTCACACCTCGAGGAAGTCAAGGTCAAGATTTTTTTATTTGCCATTTGTGCATAAACCAACAGTTCAGACACACTGGAATTTTTGTGCAGGGCTCTCTCAGTCAACAGATTAGAAAATAAAAACACTATAATAAAAATATAAAATATAGAAACACTATACAATACGTGTGGGGGGAAGGGTTATATGCTCAAAATTTTAAATACAAGTATTAAACAGAAGGATAGGGCAAATGTTAAATAACATTAATAAAAGGCTAGTCCTGAGTGCTGTTCCTGGATTATTAAAAGAGGGGAAAGTTATATGGAAAATTGCACATTTTGGGAAGGGAATGAAAGTTATGTGGGGATATTGCACAGTTAAAATATTGCACATTTATCAAAGGGTATATGACACATAATCCTGTTTCACAGATAATAGTACAGTGGTGCTTGAAAGTTTGTGAACCCTTTAGAATTTTCTATATTTCTGCATAAATATGACCTAAAACATCATCAGGTTTTCACACAAGTCCTAAAAGTAGATAAAGAGAACCCAGTTAAACAAATGAGAAAAAAATATTATACTTGGTCATTTATTTATCCAGGAAAATGATCCAATATTACATACTTGTGAGTGGCAAAAGTATGTGAACCTTTGCTTTCAGTATCTGGTGTGACCCCCTTGTGCAGCAATAACTGCAACTAAACGTTTACGGTAACTGTTGATCAGTCCTGCACACCAGCTTGGAGGAATTTTAGCCCATTCCTCCATACAGAACAGCTTCAACTCTGGGATGTTGGTGGGTTTCCTCACATGAACTGCTTGCTTCAGGTCCTTCCACAACATTTCCATTGGATTAAGGTCAGGACTTTAACTTGGTCATTCCAAAACATTAACTTTATTCTTCTTTAACCATTCTTTGGTAGAACAACTTGTGTGCTTAGGGTTGTTGTCTTGCTGCATGACCCACCTTCTCTTGAAATTCAGTTCATGGACAGATATCCTGACATTTTCCTTTAGAATTTGCTGGTATTATTCAGAATTCATTGCTCCATCAATGATGGCAAACCGTCCTGGCCCAGATGCAGCAAAACAGGCCCAAACCATGATACTACCACCACCATGTTTCACAGATGAGATAAGGTTCTTATGCTGGAATGCAGTGTTTTCCTTTCTCCAAACATAACGCTTCTCATTTAAACCAAAAAGTTCTATTTTGGTCTCATCCGTCCACAAAACATTTTTCCAATAGTCTTTCTGGCTTGTCGTGATCTTTAGCAAACTGCAGATGAGCAGCAATGTTCTTTTTGGAGAGCAGTGGCTTTCTCCTTGCAACCCTGCCATGCACACCATTGTTGTTCAGTGTTCTCCTGATGGTGGACTCATGAACATTAACATTAGCCAATGTGAGAGAGGTCTTCAGTTGCTTAGAAGTTACCCTGGGGTCCTTTGTGACCTCGCTAACTATTACACGCCTTGTTCTTGGAGTGATCTTTGTTGGTCGACCACTCCTGGGGAGGGTAACAATGGTCTTGAATTTTCTCCATTTGTACACAATCTGTCTGACTGTGGATTGGTGGAGTCCAAACTCTTTAGAGATGGTTTTGTAACCTTATCCAGCCTGATGAGCATCAACAATGCTTTTTCTGAGGTCCTCAGAAATCTCCTTTGTTCGTGCCATGATACACTTCCACAAACATGTGTTGTGAAGATCAGACTTTGATAGATCCCTGTTCTTTAAATAAAACAGGGTGCCCACTCACACCTGATTGTCATCCCATTGATTGAAAACACCTGACTCTAATTTCACCTTCAAATTAACTGCTAATCCTAGGGGTTCACATACTTTTGCCACTCACAGACATGTAATATTGGATCATTTTCCTCAATAAATAAATGACCAAGTATAATATTTTTGTCTCATTTGTTTAACTGGGTTCTCTTTATCTACTTTTAGGACTTGTGTGAAAATCTGATGATGTTTTAGGTCATATTTATGCAGAAATATAGAAAATTCTAAAGGGTTCACAAACTTTCAAGCACCACTGTATATCACATACTGCATATGACAAGTGAAGTGAGGTAGTAATGGTTATTGTTACACTTATTCAATAATTTTGTTTTGCCATCAGTCTAACTGTGGCAGGGAAGAAGCTGTTGAAGAACCGTGTTCTGTGAGTGATGATGCTATCCGATCTGCTGTGTCCTGGTTGTACGTGCAGTGTTTGTGTCTGAGCAGAGAGTGAGCTGGGTGGAGTGAGTCTCAGATGATTCCCCCTGCTCTTTTCCGACAGCGCTGCACATACATAGAGTCCATGAAAGGAAGTTTTGTCCCTATGATCCTCTCCGCAGTCTTTATGACTCTTTGCAGAGCCTTCCTCTCTGCCTGTGTGTTGTTACCGTACCAGACGGTGATGCCAGCGGTGAAGATGCTCTCTATCAGTCCTCTGTAGGCCAGGGTGAGAGGGCGATGGTTCAGACCAGCTTTCCTGAGCAGCCTGATGAAATAAAGCCTTTGCTGGGCTTTTTTCACTGTGGCTGTGGTGTTAAGAGTCCAGCTCTGGTCAGATGTAACCTGCAGTCCCAGGAACCTGTAGCTGTCAGCCCTCTCCACCTCAGTCCCTTTGATGATGAGAGGCTGTAGAGGGGGAGGATTCTTCCTAAAGTCCAGTATTATTTCTTTGGTCTTGTCTGTGTCGAGGATGAGGTCGTTCTTCTCTCCGTAGACAAAAATGTTGTTTACCAGGGTCCTGTACAAACAAAGTCAGGTGTGCAACCTGTACTTGACAAGTACTTTGCCCGTACTCCTCCCCCAAACTTTCCCCTAGGTTCACCACAACCCTGTGGCATGGCTGCGAGCTACCAAACCCTGCAACCCGTGCATGTCCAAAACACTTATGGTAGGTTGTGAGTGAGGCTTTAGCCAGACACACCAAAAAAGCAACAGGGCAAAGGATTTTGCAAGGGATTAGCGGCAGGGTGCCAGGTTGCTCCATTGTGTGTAGCTGTCGATGTTGATTTTAAAAGCAACTCAGTAAATTCTCATCTCATCTCATTATCTCTAGCCGCTTTATCCTTCTACAGGGTCGCAGGCAAGCTGGAGCCTATCCCAGCTGACTATGGGCGAAAGGCGGGGTACACCCTGGACAAGTTGCCAGGTCATCACAGCGCTGACACATAGACACAGACAACCATTCACACTCACATTCACACCTACGGTCAATTTAGAGTCACCAGTTAACCTAACCTGCATGTCTTTGGACTGTGGGGGAAACCGGAGCACCCGGAGGAAACCCACGCGGACACGGGGAGAACATGCAAACTCTGCACAGAAAGGCCCTCGCCGGCCCCGGGGCTCGAACCCAGGACCTTCTTGCTGTGAGGCGACAGCGCTAACCACTACACCACCGTGCCGCCCCGCAACTCAGTAAATTGCACAAGGAAATGAATACTTAAGTATGAGTGAAAAATACTGTGGCAAGCGTACAGCGTGGAAGATGAGCCTGGAGACAGAAATCTTAGTTTCTCGATCGTTAACCTGTGCTGCTTGCTCTCGATAGCACTGCCTTGACTCCTTTATTAGCTTTTGCTAACGCTACTGATGAACGCTACACAGGCTGGAAGGTGACTTCACTGCTGTACTGACAGTGCCGAGTTGCAGTTAAGCTCAGATTATGAACCTTTGCTTTCAGTATCTGGTGTGACCCCCTTGTGCAGCAATAACTGCAAGTGAACGTTTCCGGTAACTGTTGATCAGTCCTGCACACTGGCTTGGAGGAATTTTAGCCCGTTCCTCCATACAGAACAGCTTCAACTCTGGGATGCTGGTGGGTTTCCTCACATGAACTGCTCACTTCAGGTCCTTCCACAGCATTTCGATTGGATTAAGGTCAGGACTTTGACTTGTCCATTCCAGAACATTAACTTTATTCTTCTTTAACCATTCTTTGGTAGAACAACTTGTGTGCTTAGGGACGTTGTCTTGCTGCATGACCCACCTTCTCTTGAGATTCAGTTCATGGACAGATATCCTGACATTTTCCTTTAGAATTCACTGGTATAATTCAGAATTCATTGTTCCATCAATGATGGCAAGCCATCCTGGCCCAGATGCAGCAAAACAGGCCCAAACCATGATACTACCACCACCATGTTTCACAGATGGGATAAGGTTCTTATGCTGGAATGCAGTGTTTTCCTTTCTCCAAACATAACGCTTCTCATTTAAACCAAAAAGTTCTATTTTGGTCCCATCCATCCACAAAACATGTTTTCAATACCCTTCTGGCTCATCCATGTGATCTTTAGCAAAGCAAGCAACAAGCAGCAATGTTCTTTTTGGAAAGCAGTGGCTTTCTCCTTGCAATCCTGCCATGCACACCATTGTTGTTCAGTGTTCTCCTGATGGTGGGCTCATGAACTTTAACATTAGCCAATGTGAGAGAGGCCTTCAGTTGCCTAGAAGTTACCCTGGGGTCCTTTGCGACCTTGCCATCTATTACACGCCTTGCTCTTGGAGTGATCTTTGTTGGTCGACAGTGGCGTAGCCAGGATTTTTTACATGGGGTGGCCAAAGGGGGGCCAAGGATATACAGGGGGTGGCCATGCTGTGACTAAATAAGGGGGGGGGGTCTGGGGGTCCTCCCCTGGGAAATTTTGAATTAGCTAGATTTGATTTCCTGTATTCTGATGTATCTGGTGGCATATCTGGTGCCTAACTCATGAACAAAACCCATGTGAGCCAAGAGGTCAGAAATTAATGTATTAATTTATTTATGTAACATAAAGCATCTGCAAAACAAAGAAACCATCCAACTTGTTTACTCTAGTTAAGCATCAGGATTTTAATGATCACTACTAAAATGCAAAAGTAAAAACTAAAAGATCACCTGTCCCAGGCACCTGGGAAGTAGTAAGGATATTAGTCAGGCTTGAATAAAGAGTGCTTTGCTCAGGAAAAGGAAAATACTTGTATACTTAACTCATACATACAACCTGGGTGCGATTTGCTGGGGGGGATGGGGGGGATCATCCCCCCCTCTGGTTTTTATCTCTGCTGAAAAAAAATCCTCGGGGACAACCCCGTCAATAAAACAAACAAACCAAAAAAAAAGTTGACATGACAGGCATGTTGTGACACAGTTTTCTATGGTCTACATTGCACTCACTTTCAAAATGACCCGAAGTGGCAGCTTTGATGTTCACAAATAGATACATTGTAGATAACAATATCCAGAGTGTGAACATGGATTTAGCGCCATGAATCACATCCTTACTGATGAGCACAACAGAATGAATGTATCCACACTGACAGCCTTCTTTTCCTCGCTGTCAATGGGCCAGACGTGCGTTCCTTCCCTGCTGAGAAATTCGCAGAAATGTGGATTAAAGAAGGGCGAAACGCGGCGGATAGCGCACCGACGGGAAAGCAGAAAAGGCCACATGAACTGCACCATCAGAGCAAACTGTTCATTTAGTATTCATGTATTTTAGTGATTTTCGAGTCACTGTCCATTTAATCCGGAGGGAGAGAAACATCACAGCAACGCGACAAGCAATGCGAACTTTGTCGTGTGTTAGTGTTCATGTATTTAGTCAGAGAGATAGGAAGATTAATTTACTATCTCTGGTTCGTTTTGTGGGTGCAATCAGTTAATTATTGAAATTAAGTGATCAATCTCGTTAAATCAGTCTCATTAAATTTTGAAGGTTAATAATTAAAATGAATCAATCCCATTGAATCGTTTACTTTGACTCATTTGAATTGAATCATACCATAGAATCACTCATTTGAAGTGAATCATTCAGTGAATCGTTCATTGAATCAGTTAGTGAATCGTTTAGTGAATCATTCAATGAATCGTTCAATGAATCATTTAGGGAATCGTTCAATGACTCATTTAGGGAATCGTTCAATGAATCATACCATGAATCCTGGATAAATTACCAAACAGCTAGATTATGGTATATTTCCAAATTATTACAATCACTTACCATATTACATAACTTTTATATGCACCCTTTTTGAATTCTTTGAGATGATTGGGGACTTCAGATATTGTTCACTCAAATAAACACAGTTTGTTTAATAAATGAATTTATTATACAATGAAAAAAATAATAAATCAATATATACAAGCAGTGAGGTGTGTGTGTGTATGGCCTAGCTTGTTGCTAGCTAAAACAAAGGAATGTTATCTAAGTAGAACAAAAGGTTAGCTCTATTGCTAATCTTTGCTTGTGTGTGTGTGTGACCATGTGTTTAGCCTCGTGTAGCTAACTACACGTGGTGGAGGCCTAGATTAGCCTTGTGTTGCTAGTGTGTTTGTGAAGGGCCCTATGGCCTAGCCAAAGTGTGTTTGTGAAAGGCCCTATGGCCTAGCTAAAGTGTGGTTGTTAGGCCTGGTGAGGCCTACTGAGCACGTGTTGCTAAAGACAAAAGGGAAGCTATCTAAAGTGTATCAGGCCTAGTCAGGCCTGTTGAGCACATGTTTTCTCAGTAACAAAAAGATTCCACACTCATAACATTACCAAACTCACTGAAGCCTTGATAAGGTCAAAATGTATGATAAGGAAATGAAGGTGTTAGTCAGAATAAGAGAGAGAGAGAGAGAGAGAGAGAGAATGCACAACCTATCAAACAATTGAGAGAACATAGAACCAAAAATAAATCAACACGCTGCGTGTCTAACAGTGTAACATAAACCTGGGTTTAAATTCACACTATTTCAAATAAAAGCAAATTCCTAAGACTATCCTAATTATGCCCAAATGCCAAAATCTTACTTAATCCTGCCTTTAGCAAGATATGAAGAACTATTCGCCGGTGTAGTCTCGGGCCTCGCCATGGGAGCACGTGAGCCGCTCGTGATGGAGGCGTAGAAAACCTTCTGGTCCAGCGGAGCACTTGGTGGTTCCCGTGGAAAGCAGAGGATTCTTGGTCCGAACCTCAGCGTTCGTGAGGAAAAGTCTCTGATCAGAATAAGATGCACAGCGCTTTTGAGTTAAAAAGGATTCAATCGCTTCTTAACTTTTAACTGCCTGGGCTGCAGTCGTGACGTCACTTCTAATGCAAGTAAACCGGTTGTAACTCAGGTTGAGTTTAAAGATTGCGCGACTCTAGAGTTTACCTTTGCCAAGGGTAAGAAAGAAAATCGCGCTGAGTGATGGATCTTGCAAGAAAGAAGACGTCTTTTTGGTTGAGAGCGCCTCTTTATACGTCCAGATCCATCGGAAGCCAGACGCGAGAGACAAAATGGCGGAGCTTCTGCTTGGACTTATGCGCGCATGGCGGACTGACGTAGATGATCCCGCCCACGCGTGACGTAGGTCACGCGGAAGTTGCCTGGGAATTGTAGTTCTGACAAGATGGCGGCATGATACCTACAGTTTTCATTTAGTGTTTGTGGCAGCGGGGGCGTGGTCAAGCATCGGTCTGTGACAGAAGGACGGCAGGACAGAACTGATTTCACACAACTCGCTTTTATTCAGCTTTTCAGCTTCTATCTGCACACACATCAGTCGTCTAGTTGTAGAGAGAGCTCCCTCTGCTCTCGCTCTCTCTCTCCTTAAATAGGGCACGGTCACTAGGAAGACACACAAACACATTAATTAACGACAGGTGTAGTGATTCTGCCACTTACCTTCCCTGACTCCGCCCTCCTGTCACAGACCGATGCTTGACCACGCCCCCGCTGCCACAGTCAGTGCGTTTACATGCACATAGAGAAAATCGATTTCTGCCATTGCTCGTCTGAAATCGAAACTCTAAATGGCATGTAAACACCTTAGCTCGGCTGAAATTGAACCGAACTTGATTTCTCGCAATCGAGCTACACAACCTAGATTATGCGATTGTAGCCGAGCTACTTAGTGCATGTATACCCTATCGAGCTACGGAGTCGAGCCGCTTACTTCAGCGCTGCCCCTTCCGGAAGTGACGAGACCAAAAGCGGGAAAAACAACAGCCTCGGTCGGCATGACAACGAATCATGACAACGGCATGAATCTTTTCTTTTTGTGGCATTGTTTGCACTGTTAAAATTTAGCTCACTTACTGTATCACCAAATACATCTGTACAGCTGTTGCATAGCTGTGAATTGTGTACATAAACAAGTCACTGTATTTGTGTGTGTGTGTATATATGTCCAACATCTGAAGAATGTCAATAAAAACAAAACAACTGAACTTTTTGTGTTTATTAAGACATAAGTTAAATTGTAAGCAAAAAAAATATATATTTTTTTGTAAGCAAAAAATGGACTTTAGAAAAATATTATTGTGCAAAATAAGTTGTCTTACAAAACAGTGGTCTGCGCCGGACAGTTTGTAGCCATACAGTCTGTTACAGCAAGCGTAACACGGAACGCTCTTCTTCATGACGACAACCGAAAGTGTACCAACACGATGGGGCCTTGCACAATAGCCCGATTTCACTTGGGCATGTAGGATTGGATATCTCTGGCACCCCTGCTGGGACCCTTTGCTCGATTACCGACAGTAGCTCGATTTGGATGTGCATGTAAACGTACTGAGTGTTATTCATTTGATATCATCGGATGTTATTGAGCTGTTAGCCTATTGTTACCTTAGTTTTGTGACGTTTCATGATTAAAAAAAAAAAACATCCCCCCCCTTCTGGTTTTTTGACAAATCGCACCCTGCATACAACATATGTAAACACTTACAACATGTTGTGATATTGTCCATTGTAAGTACTGTACAAACTAAATGTGTTGAGTTACAAAATGTGTTTGTGTGTGCGCGCGCGTGCGTGTGAGTGAAAGTGTTACACTGATGGAACACATGACATAGATGAGGTGTAGTGCATGAGTGGTGTGTGTGAGAGAGAGAGGGGAAAGTATGTGCACTGCATGTAGATATAGATGAGCTGTAGTATACGAATTGTGTGTGTGTGTGTGTGTGTGAAGATATGTTACATGTAAATACAAAAATGAAGTGCATAAGTTGTGTGTGTGAGAGAGAGTGTATGTTCAGAGTGCATGAGTGTTGTGTGTGTTATATGTGAATATAGAAATGTAGTGCATGGGTGGTGTGTGGGTGAGTGTGTGTTGAGAGTGCACGAGTGTTGTGTATACCAGTGAGTGTGTTACATGTAAATATAGAAATGTAGTGCACAAATTGTGTGCGTGTGTGTGTGAGAGTGAGATAGTGTGTTAAGAGAGTGCATACGTGTTGTGTATGAGTGAGTGTGTTACATGTAAATATAGAAATGTGGTGCATGAGAGGGGTAGGGGGAGAGTGTGTTGAGAGAATGCATGAGTGTTGTGTATGTATGAGTGTGACAATTATTAATCAATGTATAGGGGAGAGCGGGGTAAGATGAGCCAGGGGGTAAGATGAGCCACCCCCTGTTTCTAAGAAACAGTAAACAAATGTGACCATGTGACCACATTCAAAGGGGGGCGGGACCATTTACTTACACTTGTGGAGAGGAGCACCACATGTCAAACTAGGTGAGGGAGATATTTATAAAAATGTGTTTTTGTGCTTTCTAAGTCAATTCCATGTTTGTCCACAGTGAAGATGATTTAGAGAAGACAAAAGTAGAATAATATTTAGACACATTAGGGTTAAGTTAGTGGCTTTCTAAGCTATGATATGAATGCTAATAAAAATAATTTTGATTAGCCTAATCCCCTTTATTAGCATTTTTCTACAAAATGGTGGCCACGGGGTAAGATGAGCCATTAGATGTGGGGCAAGTTGAGTCACTGGCTCAACTTACCCCATTGGTGGCTGAGCTTACCCAATATGGATGACACTCAAGTTTTCACATTTACTGGTCATATATGACAACAACATATATATATGACATCAGATGAGGAAGACCAGTTGTTAGATGTGGGGGATTATGTTGTGGCAAAATTCACAGGGAAGAAGAAAGTGCATTTCTTCATTGGCCAGATAATCAAATTGGATGTCTTCGAAATAGAGGCAAGATTTCTCAAAAGAAGCCGGTCATGCCATGGCTCTGCAAGAAAGCCAACCTTTGTCTTCAAAGAGAAAGATGAGGCTGTCCTGTCAAGACAGGATATTGTGAAAAAATTGCCCCGCCCCTTTACTGTTGGGGGGACAGCACGGAGGGAGAGGCAAATGGTGTTCCCTTGCAATTTGAACGCTTGGAACATTGAATAATGATGAAATGAATGATGGAATGATTGCTGCATGTTTTAGCAATGTTTCAACCTACTGAAAGAAATAAGATTTTTTGGCACTGTTCTACTGTTTTAGTAATTTCTATAATATAGTATATCTCTTATTCCCTCTCTAACCATCCCTCTTTCTATCTATCTATGCATATCTCTCTCTATCCATCTATCTATCCCTCCCTATCCCATCTCGTTCTATCACCTCTCTCTTCATCTCCCCTTCTCTATGCAACGGCCCTATCCCCCACTTGATTGACTTGACTTGATTCACTGATTGCATTTCTAATAATAAAAGTTGTTTACTTTGTTAACCTAACGTGTTTTGTGTTGGCTCAATTTACCCCACACAGTGGCTCATCTTACCCCGTGCATGGGGTAAGTTGAGCCACTTGACATTTTTTTTTCAAGAGGTAATATCACTCTAACCATAAGAGCTTATCAATTATGTTTTGCTCAGATAGTAACAGTACACTTTGAAATTTGGTATGATGTGTAGACTGGAAGCAAAAATGGCTTTAACATGTAGTTATGATGAAAAATGTAAAAAGTGGCTCATCTTACCCCGCTCTCCCCTACTCCCACCAGTAACACACAACATCTCACACACATTAATATAAACATCACACAACATCTCTATATTTTTCATGTAACAGACAAACATTAACTTTAAAAGTTGTATTCTGCGGTTAGAGTGAGCAAAGTGATTCACAGACAGCTAACTCGCCGACGTAATTTTCTCTTTTGAGTTGTACAATTGAAAACCACCGACGTTTTGCTTTCTATCTATCTAATATCTATCTATGTGTGCACACAGCACAAATCCCACTGTAGCTGGATAAAACTCCGGGCAAAGTGGAGATTTCTGGAAACTCTGAATTGTCTGAGGACAGAATTGTAACTGTATGTCTACAAAGTGAGAACTTGAAGAGAGTATAAGATATGAATAACTTGCATCCCAAATTAATCGCACGTTCACATAGTTCGTAGGTTGTTGTGTTGTCGGACTAGAGCATGACTATCTGATACCACCTGCTGCTTGAACGCGCGAAATGTTTATGTGCTACGGTAATATGCATCCCCGCAGAAACCAAATAGGCGGAACAAAAATCCAGCGGGCGGAACTAACATTTCGTGGGAGATATCGGTTTTATAAATTTTATTGTCCGGCCCTGGGGTGGCCAGGGCAGGGCCAAGGCGTGCCCTGTGGTGGCCACGGCCCCCCCAGCCACCCCTTAGCTCTGCCCCTGTTGGTCAACCACTCCTGGGGAGGGTAACAATGGTCTTGAATTTCCTCCATTTGTACACAATCTGTCTGACTGTGGATTGGTGGAGTCCAAACTCTTTAGAGATGGTTTTGTAACCTTTTCCAGCCTGATGAGCATCAACAACGCTTTGTCTGGGGTCCTCAGAAATCTCCTTTGTTCACACCATGATACACTTCCACAAACATGTGTTGTGAAAATCAGACTTTGATAGATTCCTGTTCTGAGTACCTGAGCGAGCTTCTGCTCCTCTACTGCTCCTCTTTTGGCTCATTTGTTTAATTGGGTTCTCTTTATCTACTTTTAGGACTTGTGTGAAAATCTGATGATGTTTTAGGTCATATTTATGCAGAAATATAGAAAATTCTAAATGGTTCACAAACTTTCAAGCACCACTGTATATCAGATATATTCCATTTAGCTAACATGATATTGAACTTGTCTTCAACTTGTTAAATATCATGCTAGCTGATATACCACTCGACGCCAGCCAGTATGTCACTCAGATCCACAATGTATTTCATATGAAAAATGTGAGTTTTTCAACACAGGAAGATAAACTTCACATCTTCAAGCCAACGTGTAACGTTCTTTTTATTATATAGACACATTTACAAATAAAAAGTACCCAAATTTATCAAAACAATTTATCAATTTCTTCATGAGTCACAGATAGAAATTTATGTCACAGTTTTGGTTCTCCATATCCTGGATGTAGCTCATGTGAAAAATATGAGCGGCGTATTTCCCGGTAAAACACTCTAGAAGGGCTGCCTGGCACATCTTAATGATCTTCATTGAACACATCTTTCAAGTTCATTAGTGACTCAGCATGGACGATATTAAACATTAAACTATGCAGTGTACACGCTCAGAGATAATGGGAGCAAACTGTACTTCTCCTAGTCACTGGGATGGTACCATCAGTGCAACTTTTCCCCCACTTTTAATGTATATCTTTTACCTAGGAATGTGCGTGTAGTGTCATTACAAATAGCTTTAAATTATTTGTATTACTGATTTTTTTTAAAAATGATCATTTAATATTGTTCTTCCTCACATGACTATGACTTTATATACTTTGTTTTTACACTGGCATTATCAAACCAAATGTTATATTGCATCAGACTCCTGCATTTTTGAATATTCAAATGGTTCAAATAATCAGGGCTGATGAATGACAGAAAATTAAGCCGTTTTACTGCTAACTGCTTGTGCAGCTGAAGACAAAGGTGCATTTTCTATTTCACACCCACAGTTAGGCTACAGAATTTGCTTTTAATAAATACAGCAGCTAAAATGTTTGGAAAAGTAAAATTACTGTGATACTGTGATACAGTATTCAGTAGCAGTTCAGTTTAATCATTATTTAGTCTTATATTTAAATATTGGGTGGCGTTGAGTGGTATATCAGATATTCCACTGAGCTAGCATTATATTGAATGAGTCAAAGACAAGTTCAATATCATGCTAGCTGAATGGAATATATCTGATATACCATGAAAAAAACCATTATTATTATTATTATACATAGTTTTTTAGTTTAGCGCCTGTGGCAGTGGGGGTGTGGTCAAGCGGCGGTCTGTGACCAGAGGGTGGAGTCAGGGAAGGTAAGTGGCAGAATCACTGCACCTGAGGTTGATTAATGTGTTTGTGTGTCTTCCCCAGTGACTGCGCCCTATTTAAGGAGGAGAGTGAGAGCAGAGTGGGCCCCTCTCCCGACCAGAACACGTGTGTGTGGCGTGTGTGTATGTATGTATAAGTAAATGTGTAGAAGCTGAAAAGCTGACAATAAAAGAGTTATTGAGAACTCAGTACTGGCCTGCCGTGCTTCTGTGCTCCACCCACCTAGAACACTTGCTACAGTGGTGCCGAAACCCGGAACGGAGCGCAGGAGAGAACAGCCCCATGAAGTCCTCCCCCTTCAAGGACCTGGTCCATGCCCTCGCCACGGCCCAATAGAGCCAGCACCAGGCGCTGGTCGCCTTCCAGGAAGAACAGGAGCGAAGGTGCTGGCGCAGCAGGAAGATCGCTGGGCATTCCGGCACCTACTCGCGTTGACGGGGTCCACCACCTCCACCACCGCAGGCCCTTCCCACCTCACCCTGATGAAGATGGGCCCACACGACGACACCGAGGCCTTCCTCGTTCTCTTTGAGCAGGCAGCAGAGGCTTGGGGTTGGCCGGTGGACCAGCGCACAGCACGCCTCCTCCCCCTCCTCATGGGCGAGGCGCAGCTGGCCACGCTACAGCTCCCTGCTGACAGCCGGCTGGACTACGCAGACCTCCGCAGGGCCGTCCTCCAGCGCGTGGGTCGCACTCCGGAGCAGCAGCGGCAGCGCTTCCGCGCGCTGTGCCTGGAGGAGGTCGGCCGGCCGTTCATGTTTGGCCAGCAACTCTGGGACGCCTGCCGCCAGTGGCTGAGGGCTGACAACCACAACACTGAGGAGATCATCGATCTGGTGGCGCTGGAGCAGTTCATCGCTCTACTTCCAGAGGGAACCGCGGAGTGGGTCCAGTGCCATCGCCCGGCGTCGCTGGATCAGGCCATTGAGCTGGCGGAGGACCATATGGTGGCCGTTCCAACGGCAGGACAGCGTGTCTCCCCTCCCCTCTCTCTCTCTCTCTCCTTCTGTTCCTCTCCCTCGCCCCATTCCCCCACCGTGGAGGCGGGGGCCAGCTCCACCCCAGCCGGCCCGCCGCACCCATGGTGTCCTATCTTCTCCTACTTCCGTGTCTGTGTCTTCCCCCCCTCAGGTGAGTGATATCTGGAACACCGGTGCAGAGAGAGAGCCTGGGCCGGTGTCCTGGCGCTGCTGGGAGCCGGGGCACCTCCAGCATCAGTGCTCGGCGATGGAGGTGGGCGCGGTGGTCCGGATCCCTGACACACCAGGAGCCGCCCTTGATCGGGCCGGAGCGTATCGCATACCGGTGAGTATCCAAGGGGATACGTATCAGGCTTTGGTGGATTCCGGCTGTAATCAGACCTCAATCCACCAAAGCCTGGTGCAAGACAAGGCATTGGGGGGAGCACAATTGGTGAAGGTGTTGTGTGTGCACGGGGATGTTCACAGCTACCCTTTAGTGTAGCTCACATTCTGTTTCTTTTTTTTTTCTTTTTTTTTTCTTTTTTAAGATTATTTTTTGGGGGCTTTTTCCACCTTTATTGGATAGGACAGTGCAGAGACAGGAAATGAGCGGGATAGAGACGGGGAGGGATCGGGAAATGACCTCGGGTCGGAATCGAACCCGGGTCCCCGGACCCATGGCACGCCGCCCCATCCACCTGAGCCACGATGCCCCCCACATTCTGTTTCGAGGGGAGAAATTTAGAGTAAAGGCGGCGGTTAATCCTCGCCTCACCCACTCTATAATTTTGGGGACTGATTGGCTGGGATTTCGGGATTTAATGAGTCATCTAGTGAAGAGTGGGTCCTGCCGTAGTTTAATAAGGGGAGGTCCCGGTGTCACGTTGGCGGGAGCAGCTGTCACAGAGCCATCTACATCAGCTCCGTGTCAGAGTGAGAAGCCGCCAGCTCCTCCTCTCTCTCTCGGGGAATCCCTAGAGGATTTCCCATTAGAGCAGTCGCGAGACGAGACTCTGCGGCATGCATTTGACCAAGTGAGAGTAATCGATGGTCAAATGCTCCAGCCAAACGCCATCCTGTCCTTCCCCTACTTCGCGATTATGAAGGATAGATTATACCGAGTGACGCAGGACACTCAAACTAAAGAGCAAATCATGCAGCTTTTGATTCCGAAGAGCCGCCGGGAATTGGTATTCCAGGCGGCTCACTTTAATACCATGGCTGGACACTTCGGGCAGGATAAAACACTAGCCCAAATAATGGCCCAGTTCTATTGGCCAGGGATTCGTGGCGATGTCCATAGGTGGTGTACGGCATGCCGCGAATGCCAGTTAGTAAATCCAGCAGCCATTCCAAAAGCGCCTTTGCGCCCTCTCCCATTAATCGAGACTCCGTTCGAAAGAATTGGGATGGATCTCGTTGGGCCATTAGATCGGTCAACACGAGGGTACCGCTTTATATTAGTTCTAGTGGACTATGCAACGCAGTACCCGGAAGCAGTGCCTCTTCGCAATATCTCAGCACGCAGTATTGCGGAAGCGCTGTTCCGCGTTATCTCCCAAGTTGGAATCCCGAAAGAGATTCTGACTGACCAAGGCACCGCGTTTATGTCACGTACACTAAAGGAACTGTATAGGTTGTTGGGGATTAAGCCGATCCGCACCAGCGTGTATCACCCACAAACGGACGGTTTAGTTGAACGGTTCAATCGCACCCTCAAAAATATAATTAAAAAATTTGCAAGTGAGGACGCACGTAATTGGGATAAGTGGCTCGAACCCTTGTTGTTTTCAGTGCGAGAGGTCCCATAAGCCTCCACGGGGTTCTCCCCGTTTGAATTGTTATATGGGCGTAAGCCGCGTGGCATTCTAGATGTGCTGCGAGAAAATTGGGAGGAGGGACCTTCACAAAGTAAAAATAAAATCCAATACGTTATTGACCTGCACACAAAACTCCACACACTCGCCCACCTAACCCAGGAGAATTTGCGGCAGGCCCAAAAACGACAAACCCGCATGTACAACAAGGGTACGCGCCTCAGGGAGTTTGCACTGGGAGATAACGTACTCGTACTGTTGCCTGCATCGAGCTCTAAATTAATCACCAGGTGGCAAGGACCCCTTGAGGTCACACGGCGAGTCGGGGACGTCGACTATGAGGTGAGGCGAACGGACAGGGGTGGGGCGTTACAGGTATACCACCTCAATCTGTTAAAACGTTGGAGCGAGGAGGTCCCCGTGGTGCTGGTGTCGGTGGTTCCTGAGAAGGCGGAGCTGGGGCTGGAGGTTCAAAAGGGAAAATTGGCATCACCCACCGCTCCGGTCCCCTGTGGAGCCCACCTCTCACTGACCCAGCTCGCGGAGGTTGCCCGGTTGCAAACAGAATTTTCTGATATGTTCTTGCCCCTGCCCGGCCGCACCCACCTCATAGAACACCACATTGAGACGCCCCCAGGGGTGGTAGTGTGTAGCCGCCCTTACAGACTGCCCGAACACAAGAAAAAGGTGGTTCGGGAAGAACTCGAGACCATGCTCGAAATGGGCATTGTCAAGGAGTCCCACAGTGACTGAAGCAGTCCGGTGGTCTTGGTACCCAAGGCCGACGGGTCGGTCCGGTTCAGTGTAGACTATAGAAAAGTCAACGCGGTGTCTAAATTCGACGTGTACCCAATGCCTTGTATTGATGAGTTGCTCGATCGACTAGGCACGGCTCGCTTTTACTCGACACTGGATTTGACAAAGGGTTATTGGCAGATCCCCTTGACTCCATTATCCCGAGAAAAAAACGGCCTTTAACCACACCGTTCGGCTTACACCAGTTTGTCACATTTCCTTTTGGGCTGTTTGGGGCGCCCGCTATGTTTTAGCGGCTGATGGATAGGGTCCTCTGCCCCCACGCCACCTATGCTGCCGCGTACCTTGACGACATCATTATTTATAGTAATGACTGGCCGCGGCACCTACAACACCTGAGGGCCATCCTTAGGTTGCTGAGGTGGGCGGGTCTCACAGCCAACCCGAAGAAGTGTGCGATTGGGCGGGTGGAAGTACGGTATCTGGGTTTCCACTTGGGCAATGGGCAGGTGCGTCCCCAAATTAACAAGACTGCAGTGATTGCGGCCTGCCTGAGGCCCAAGACCAAAAAGGGGGTGAGACAGTTCCTGGGGCTGGCTGGCTATTATCGTAGGTTTATACCTAATTATTCGGACGTCACCAGCCCGCTGACTGATCTCACTAAAAAGGGGGCACCAGATCCGGTCCAGTGGACGGAGCAATGCCAGCGGGCTTTTTCTGAGGTAAAGGCTGCACTGTGTGGTGGGCCACTGTTACACTCCCCTGACTTTTCTCTCCCTTTTATATTGCAGACAGACACGTCGGACAGAGGGCTGGGGGCTGTTTTGTCCCAGGAGGTGGAGGGGGAGGATCGCCCAGTGCTGTACATAAGTCATAAGCTGTCAGTGCGTGAGGGGCACTACAGCACAATAGAGAAAGAGTGCCTGGCCATCAAGTGGGCAGTCCTCGCCCTCCGTTACTACCTGCTGGGACGCCCTTTCACCCTCTGTTTGGACCACGCGCCCCTCCAATGGCTCCACCGCATGAAGGATGCCAACACGCGGATCACCCGTTGGTATCTGGCACTCCAACCCTTTAACTTCAAGGTGGTCCACAGGCCGGGGGCGCAGATGGTCGTGGCGGACTTCCTCTCCCGTCGGGGGGGGGGGGGGGTTGGCTGCAGGCTGGACGGCTGCCCGGCCTGAGTTGGGCAGTGGGGGTATGTGGCAGTGGGGGCGTGGTCAAGCGTTGGTCTGTGACCGGAGGGTGGAGTCAGGGAAGGTAAGTGGCAGAATCACTGCACCTGAGGTTGATTTAATGTGTTTGTGTGTGTAGCGCGTATCGAGTGTGGGTGGAGCACAGAGGATGGCAGGACAATGCTTGGAGGCAGATAAATCTATTTATTTTCACAACTTTTCAGTCTAAATACTTCCATACACACACACACACACTTGTCTGGTCCCGGGTTGCGCTCCCTCTCCTCTCTCTCTGCCTCCTTAAATAGGGAGCGGTTACTGGGAAAACACACACAAACACAGGTTAATTATCCTCAGGTGTCGCGATTCTGCCACTCACCTTCCCCGGCTCCACCCTCCTGTCACAGACCGGCGCTTGACCACGCCCCCGCTGCCACATACCCCCACCGCCCGACTCAGGCCGGGCGCTCGTCCGGCCCGCAGCCGACTCCCCCCCCTTGACGGGAGAGGAAGTCCGCCATGACCATCTGCGCCCCCGGCCTGTGGACCACCTTGAAGTTGAAGGGTTGGAGTGCCAGATACCAACGGGTGATCTGCGCGTTGGCATCCTTCATGCGGTGGAGCCACTGGAGGGGCGCGTGGTCCGAACAGAGAGTGAAAGAGCGCCCCAGCACGTAGTAACGGAGGGCGAGGACCGCCCACTTAATCGCCAGGCACTCTTTTTCAATTGTGCTGTAGCGCCCCTCACGCACTGACAGCTTCCGGCTGATGTACAGGACCGGGCGGTCCTCCCCCTCCACCTCCTGGGACAAAATGGCCCCCAGCCCTCTGTCCGACGCATCAGTCTGCAACACAAAAGGGAGAGAGAAGTCAGGGGAGTGTAAAAGTGGCCCCCCACACAGTGCAGCCTTTACCTCAGAGAAAGCCCGCTGGCACTGCTCCGTCCACTGGACCGGATCTGGCGCCCCCTTTTTAGTGAGGTCAGTCAGCAGGCTGGTGACGTCCGAATAATTAGGTATAAACCTACGATAGTAGCCAGCCAGCCCCAGGAACTGCCTCACCCCCTTTTTGGTCTTGGGCCTCGGGCAGGCCGCAATCGCTGCTGTCTTATTAATTTGGGGACGCACCTGCCCGTTGCCCAAGTGGAAGCCCAGATACCGTACTTCCACCCGCCCAATCGCACACTTCTTCGGGTTGGCAGTGAGTCCCGCCCGCCTCAGCGACCTAAGGACGGCCCTCAGGTGTTGTAGGTGCCGCTGCCAATCATTACTATAAATGATGATATCATCGAGGTAAGCGGCCGCATAGGTGGCGTGGGGCCGGAGGACCCGGTCCATCAGCCGCTGAAACGTAGCGGGAGCCCCAAACAGCCCAAAAGGAAGTGTGCCGAACTGGTGTAAGCCGAACGGTGTGGAAAAGGCCGTTTTTTCCCGGGATAATGGAGTCAAGGGGATCTGCCAATATCCCTTCGTCAAATCCAGTGTCGAGTAAAAGCAAGCCGTGCCTAGTCGATCGAGCAGCTCATCAATACGAGGCATTGGGTATGCGTCGAATTTAGACACCGCGTTGACTTTTCTATAGTCCACACAGAACCGGACCGAGCCGTCGGCCTTGGGAACCAAGACCACCGGGCTGCTCCAGTCACTGTGGGACTCCTCGACGATGCCCATTTCGAGCATGGCCTGAAGTTCTTCCCGAACCACCTTTTTTTTGTGTTCGGGTAATCTATAAGGACGGCTCCGCACTACCACCCCCGGGGGCGTCTCTATGTGGTGTTCTATGAGGTTAGTGCGACCGGGCAGGGGCGAGAACACATCCGAAAACTCGGCCTGCAACTGGGCGACCTCCGTGAGTTGGGTCGGGGAGAGGTGGTCTCCACAGGGGACCGGAGAGGTACGTGATGCCAATGACCCTTTTTGGACCTCCGGCCCCAGCTCCGCCTTCTCCGGAACTACCGACACCAACGCCACGGGGACCTCCTCGTTCCAGAGTTTCAGCAGATTGAGGTGGTAGATCTGTAGTGCCCCCTCCCTGTCCGTTCACCTAACCTCATAGTCGACGTCCCCAACTCGCCGTGTGACCTCAAAGGGTCCTTGCCACTTGGCGATTAATTTGGAGCTCGACGTGGGCAACAGGACGAGTACCTTATCTCCCAGAGTGAACTCTCTAAGGCGCGTGCCCTTGTTGTACAGGCGGGCTTGCCGTTCCTGGGCCTGCCGCAAATTCTCCTGAGTTAGGTGGGTGAGCGTGTGGAGTTTTGCGCGCAGATCCATAACGTACTGAATTTCGTTTTTGCTCTGTGAAGGTCCCTCCTCCCAATTTTCCCGCAGAACATCTAAGATGCCGCGCGGCTTATGCCCATATAATAATTCAAATGGGGAGAACCCCGTGGAGGCTTGGGGGACCTCTCGCACTGCAAACAACAAGGGTTCGAGCCACTTATCCCAGTTACGTCGCGTTGCGTCCTCACTTACGAATTTTTTGATAATGTTCTTGAGGCTGCGATTGAACCGTTCAACTAAACCGCCGTCTGTGGGTGATAAACGCTGGTGCGGATCGGCTTAATACCCAGTAGCCCATACAGTTCGCTCAGTGTCCGTGACATAAACGAGGTGCCTTGGTCAGTCAGAATCTCTTTCGGGATTCCAACCCGGGAGATGACGTGGAAGAGGGCCTCTGCAATACTGCGTGCTGAGATATTGCGAAGAGGCACCGCTTCCGGGTATCGCGTTGCATAGTCCACCAGAACCAATATAAAGCGGTACCCTCGTGTTGACCGATCTAATGGCCCGACGAGATCCATCCCAATTCTTTCGAACGGGGTCTCGATTAATGGTAGGGGGCACAAGGGCGCTTTTGGAATGGCCGCTGGATTTACTAACTGGCATTCGCGGCACGCCGTACACCACTTACGGACGTCGTCGCGAATCCCCGGCCAATAGAATCGGGCCATTATCCAGGCGAGTGTCTTATCCTGCCCGAGGTGTCCAGCCATGGGATTAAAGTGAGCCGCCTGGAATACCAATTCCCGGCGGCTCTTTGGAATTAACAATTGGGTAACTCGCTCTTTCGTCTGAGTGTCCTGCGTCACTCGGTATAACCTATCCTTCAAAATGGAAAAATAGGGGAAGGACGGGGTGGCGTTCGGCTGGAGCGTCTGACCATCGATTACTCTCACTTGGTCAAACGCGTGTCGCAGAGTCTCGTCTCGCGATTGTTCCAGTGGGAAATCCGCGAGGGATTCCCCAATAGAAAGAGGAGGGGCCGGTGGCTCCTCACTCTGTCGCGGAGATGACATAGACGGCTCTGCGACCGCAGCTCCAGCCAAAGCGACAACGGGACCCTCCCCTGTCAACTGGCAGGACCCACTTTTTACTAGGCGTTCCTTTAAACCCCGAAATCCCGGCCAATCAGTCCCCAAGATCAAAGAGTGGGTAAGGCGAGGATTAACCGCCGCCTTCACTATCGATTTTTCCCCTCTGAAATGTATGTGGACCGACACCAACGGGTAGCTGTGAATATCCCCGTGCACACACAACACCTTCACCCCTTGTGCTCCCCCCAATGCCTCGTCTTGCACCAGGCTTTGGCGGATTGAGGTCTGATTGCAACCTGAATCCACCAATGCCCGATATGTAGCGCCTTGTACACTTACCGGTATGCGATACGCTCCGGCCCGATCGAGGGCAGCCTCTGGCGTGTCGGGGATCTGCACCACTGCCCCCACTTCCATCGCTGCACACTGTTGCTGCAGGTGGCCCGGTTCCCCGCAGCGCCAGCAGACCGGCCCGGGCCTTCCCTCTGCAGCTGTGTTCTGGGGCTCACTCACCTGAGGGGGGGGAGAGACAGACACAGAAGGGAGAAATGGGAGGGCACCATGGGTGCAGCGGGCCGGCTGGGGTGGAGCCGGCCCCCGCCTCCGCGGTGGGGGAATGGGGAGAGGACGGGACACGGGAGGAGAGAAAGAGAGAGAGAAGAGGAGAGAGAAGCTGATGACGTCCGCTGTCCTGCCGCCGGAACAGCCGCCAGATGATCCTCCGCCAGTCCCACGGCCTGATCCAGTGACGCCGGGCGGTGGCACTGGACCCACTCCGCAGTTCCGGCTGGTAAGCGGGCGATGAACTGTTCCAGCGCCACCTGGTCGATGATTCCCTCGGCGTCGCGATCTTTGGCCCTCAGCCACCGCCAGCAGGCGTCCCGGAGCTGCTGGCCGAACGCGAACGGGCTGCCGACTTGCTCCATCCGCAGCGCGCAGAAGCGCTGGCACTGCTGCTCCGGCGTGCGCCCCACGCGCTGGAGGACAGCCTGGCGAAGGTCGGCGTAGGCCAGCCTAATGTGTTTGTGTGTGTAGCGCGTATCGAGTGTGGGTGGAGCACAGAGGACGGCAGGATAATGCTTGGAGGCAGATAAATCTATTTATTTTCACAACTTTTCAGTCTAAAAACTTCCATACACACACACACACACTTGTCTGGTCCCGGGTTGTGCTCCCTCTCCTCTCTCTCTGCCTCCTTAAATAGGGAGCAGTTACTGGGAAAACACACACAAACACAGGTTAATTATCTTCAGGTGTCGCGATTCTGCCACTCACCTTCCCCGGCTCCACCCTCCTGTCACAGACCGGCGCTTGACCACGCCCCCGCTGCCACAGTGTGTCTTCCCCAGTGACCGCGCCCTATTTAAGGAGGAGAGCGAGAGCAGAGCGGGCCCCTCTCCCGACCAGAACACGTGTGTGTGGCGTGTGTGTATGTATGTATAAGTAAACGTGTAGAAGCTGAAAAGCTGACAGTAAAAGTGTTATTGAGAACTCAGCAATGAAAGTCCTCCACTCCTGTCTGTTCTGGGCCAGCATGTGGCTGGTACCCCACGTGTACTATTATTATACAGTGCTCAGCGTAAATGAGTACACCCCCTTTGAAAAGTAACATTTTAAACAATATCTCAATGAACACAAACAATTTCCAAAATGTTGACAAGACAAAGTTTAATATAACATCTGTTTAACTTATAACATGAAAGTAAGGTTAATAATATAACTTAGATTACACATTTTTTCAGTTTTACTCAAATTAGGGTGGTGCAAAAATGAGTACACCCCACAACAAAAACTACTACATCTAGTACTTTATACGGCCTCCATGATTTTTAATGACAGCACCACGTCTTCTAGGCATGGAATGAACAAGTTGTCGACATTTTGCAACATCAATCTTTTTCCATTCTTCAACAATGACCTCTTTTAGTGACTGGATGCTGGATGAAGAGTGATGCTCAACTTGTCTCTTCAGAATTCCCCAAAGAAAATAATTTCTTTACACCACAAAGGTGAAGGCTACAAGAAGGTCAGCAAAGCTTTACGTATCAGTCAGAATACTGTAGCAAAAGTGGTACAAAAATTTAAGAAAGATGGAACTGCAACCATCTCACAGAGACGTCCAGGTCGTCCACAGAAGTTAACACCTCGACAGGAGCGTCTTCTGATGAGAAGGGTTGAAGAAAATTGGCATGCAAGTATCTAAAGAAGTAGAACGCCAAACTGGGGTGACTATTTCCCGTGACACAATACGGCATACACTGTAGAGGAATGGCATGCATGGATGCTGTCCACGAAAGAAGCCTCTCCTAAAGCCCAGGCACAAAAAAGCCCACCTGGAGTTTGCCAGGGCCCATGCTGACAAAGATGAAGACTACTGGGGTTCTATACTCTGGAGTGATGAGACCAAGATAAATGTTTTTGGAACTGATGGCTTCAAAACTGTATGACGTCGCAAAGGTGACGCATACAAAAAAAAAATGGATGGTGCCTACAGTGAAACATGGTGGTGGCAGTGTCCTTATGTGGGGCTGCATGAGTGCTGCTGGTGTCAGGAAGCTGCATTTCATTGATGGCATCATGAATTCACAGATGTATTGCTCTATACTGAAAGAGAAGATGCTACCATCACTCCGTGCCCTTGGTCGTCGTGCACTTTTCCAACATGACAATGATCCTAAACACACATCTAAGGCCACTGTTGGATTTCTGAAGAAGAACAGGGTGAAAGTGATTCAGTGGCCAAGTATATCTCCTGATCTGAACCCAATCGAACACCTATGGGGAATTCTGAAGAGACAAGTTGAGCATCACTCTCCATCCAGCATCCAGTCACTAAAAGAGGTCATTGTTGAAGAATGGAAAAAGATTGATGTTGCAAAATGTCGACAACTTGTTCATTCCATGCTTAGAAGACTTGGTGCTGTCATTAAAAATCATGGAGGCCATACAAAGTACTAGATGTAGTAGTTTTTGTTGTGGGGTGTACTCATTTTTGCACCACCCTAATTTGAGTAAAACTGAAAAAGTGTAATCTAAGTTATATTATTAACTTTACTTTCCCGTTATAAGTTAAACAGATGTTATATTAAACTTTGTCTTATCAACATTTTGGAAATTGTTTGTGTTCAGTGAGATATTGTTTAAAATGTTATTTTTCAAAGGGGGTGCACTCATTTACGCTGAACACTGTACATACACACTCTCTTTTCCAGTTTTTCGATGTCCGTTGGTATGTTTTTCTCTTGTAAATATGCATGACAAATCTCTAATTAAGTTTTGGTAACCTTTCAGGTGTTCGACGCATCCTTCTCTTTCCTGGCAAACAAAGAAATGCTTCTGTGCATGCACAGCAGAAAACTTTTTCACTGAATATTCACATCAGCGATGACGTATGACGTCATGTTGTCTTGACAACCGTGCAATATCATAAACCATATTCAACACTCATTCTCCATTGGGTAGAGTGGCGTAATACACATAGGGTAAGCGATATGCTAACAATATTGCATGCTATAAAACCAAATGAATGAAACCCACTAGAAGGGAATAGAACACACGTTTTTATTCCATCGAAAAAATGTCCTGTATGTATAATAATTTATTATACAGCATGGAAACATTACTGTAATTAGCACTAGTTCAGTTCAATAACTCTTACAGTATGAAATACAGCTATATATAGTTAGTTAGTGTTGTTTTAATAATAATAATTTTCTGGTGTACCTTTGAGAGTATTGATCCTTATGGTCCAGCAATGTATTGTAAATTATTTTTCAGGGTTTTCAGGGAAAATATGCATACGAAAGGTACAAACCATGTCCCCAAAATCAGTGTGTCTCGACCGCTGGGCCGTGATACATTAGTGGGCCGCAAAGCGCCATCTACGTAATGGGCCGTGAATTTTTTTCAAGTTTGAAGCCAAATACTAAATAGTTCAGGATGCCGTAGTGTCCCAAATCCGGTAGCTGGTTTGCCGTATACTTTTCAAGTCGAATAAATACATTTGTGGGTAAATTAAGAAGAACAAGCCTTTATTTTGTACACATTTAACCCAGGGGCAGCACGGTGGTGTAGTGGTTAGCACTGTCGCCTCACAGCAAGAAGGTCCGGGTCCGAGCCCCGTGGCCGGCGAGGGCCTTTCTGTGCAGAGTTTGCATGTTCTCCCCGTGTCCGCGTGGGTTTCCTCCGGGTGCTCCGGTTTCCCCCACAGTCCAAAGACATGCAGGTTAGGTTAACTGGTGACTCTAAATTGACCGTAGGTGTGAATGTGAGTGTGAATGGTTGTCTGTGTCTATGTGTCAGCCCTGTGATGACGTGGCGACTTGTCCAGGGTGTACCCCGCCTTTCGCCCGTAGTCAGCTGGGATAGGCTCCAGCTTGCCTGCGACCCTGTAGAACAGGATAAAGCGGCTAGAGATAATGAGATGAGATGAGACATTTAACCCACACGCGTGCCCGCACACAGAGAGAGAGAGAGAGAGTGCGCAGTGGGCTGAATAAATAAATACATTTGTAGGTAAATTGTATGGATCTGTGATGCCTGCTGGAAGAGAAGAGCAGGGAGGATTGAGAATCGAGCAGCTGTGGTTTGTTTATACCTGATACTAAAACTTGTAGTATCCTAGCAATCATCTCAAAGACACGTACAAAAAGCCCAGAAACTCCTATTTACCTGGGCAAAAACAATACACGATTTATCTTGTAGTGTCCTGATCCGCAGATCTTTAACCCAGCCACATATAAAAAGTTGTACACCTCCATGCTCTTCCAGGTTTTCATCTGTGTGTCCGTGTCGAACAAGGTTGGGGAAATCAACAGATGGATAATTTTCCAACTCAGAATGAATGAATGACTTTATTTAAACACGATAAGTTGATCAGTAGAGCTGGTGCACTGTAAAAAATGATTTGTTGTTTTAACTTAAAGTTAGTGCAAGGGCTGCCTTAAAATTTTGAGTTAATTGAAATTCACATAGTAAGTTAAATTGTTGTGAACTTACTATATTAATTTCAGTGAACTCAAAATTTTAATGCAGCTCTTGCACTAACTTTTTTAAGTTAAAACAACAAATCATTTTTTACAATGTGGGGCCGTGCATGTACAGACACAAATAATTACAAATACAAAGGACTAAAAATATACACAATCTTTAAAAAAATTAAATCTATTGATTATCTGTTAATTATCTTCACATTAAATTAATTAATAGTATGCATAACTATTGTCTTTGTATTTACTTATGGCTACAATAGATTAGATTAGATTAGATTAGATTAGATTAGATTAGATTAGATTAGATTAGATTAGATTAGATAAAACTTTATTGATCCCTTTGGGAGGGTTCCCTCAGGGAAATTAAGAGGATCAAAATTTATTATACGAATGTCAAATTTAGTTCGTAAACTTTTCTTTCATAGGAAAAATCCTTCTTTGTTAGCGTGTGAGGATCTAATCCAATTGAGTGGTTTCTACATCCACTTCTTTTGAGTGGTTTTAATAACTTGCTTGTTTGCTGCAATACAAACATGACAATAAGTTCTCGTGTTAATGGACCAGACACCACTTTTGGATCATTAATCCCTTTTGACTGAAAATGCCCTGCATGCATGATTTGGCTTCTGGCACATCCATGCAGTTTTAAATACAATACCTACAATTAAAAACAACTTCTTTTTATTGCATTTATTTAATTCCTGGGCCTCCCATCTGTAACATGGAGTGATCTTGCATCCCATTAATACACTTGACAATAGATTATTAGATTCTAACAGAATAGACAAGACAAAATAATTAGGGGTCTTTTTTAATGGGCCCCGACTCATTCCAAGATGAGATGAAAGGTTGCGAACCCCTGCTCTAGATGGGGCTTCTGGCACATCCATACAGTTTTAAATACAATACCTACAATTAAAAACAGCTTGTTTTTATTGCATTTATTTAATTCCTGTACCTCCCTTCTGTAACATGGAGTGATCTTGCATCCCATTAATACACTTGACAATAGTTTATTAGATTCTAACAGAATAGACAAGTCAAAATAACTGGGGGTCTTTTTTTAATGGGCCCCGACTTGTTCCAAGATGAGATGAAAGGTTGCGAACCCCTGCTCTAGACCCCTGCTCTAGATGGGGCTTCTGGAACATCCATACAGTTTTAAATACAATCCCTACAAATAAAAACAGCTTGTTTTTATTGCATTTACACTACCGTTCAAAGTTTGGGGTCACTTTGAAATTTCCTTATTTTTGAAAGAAAAGCACTGTTCTTTTCAATGAAGATCACTTTAAACTAATCAGAAATGCACTCTATACATTGCTAATGTGGTAAATGACTATTCTAGCTGCAAATGTCTGGTTTTTGGTGCAATATCTCCATAGGTGTATAGAGGCCCATTTCCAGCAACTCTCACTCCAGTGTTCTAATGGTACAATGTGTTTGCTCATTGCCTCAGAAGGCTAATGGATGATTAGAAAACCCTTGTACAATCATGTTAGCACGGCTGAAAACAGTTTAGCTCTTTAGAGAAGCTATAAAACTGACCTTCCTTTGAGCAGATTGAGTTTCTGGAGCATCACATCTGTGGGGTCGATTAAATGCTCAAAATGGCCAGAAAAATGTCTTGACTATATTTTCTATTCATTTTACAACTTATGGTGGTAAATAAAAGTGTGACTTTTCATGGAAAACACAAAATTGTCTGGGTGACCCCAAACTTTTGAACGGTAGTGTATTTAATTCCTGTACCTCCCTTCTGTAACATGGAGTGATGTAATACACTTGACAATAGTTTATTAGATTCTAACAGAATAGACAAGTCAAAATAATTGGGGGTCTTTTTTTAATGGGCCCCGACTCGTTCCAAGATGAGATGAAAGGTTGCGAACCCCTGCTCTAGATGGTATCACCCGAATGACATTTCAGGGAGTCGAGTGTACTACAGGAGCTCTATTGAGGTATTTCACCTGACGTCACAGGGTCACGTGACGCCCTGGTGTCCGCCATTTTGGACGGCAAGCTAGCTAATGTCAACAAGTAGCTGGTATGTTACTGTAGCAATGTTTACGTTCAGTCATTTGGATGACTGTTAAAACCTTTCAGTCTCAAGTTTTTCCTTTACTGGATTTACTAGTTTACTGAGCCAGCCAGCCCCGGAGCACTAGCTAGCTAGCTAGCGCCAGCCAGCCAGCCAGCCCCGGAGTGCTAGCTAGCTAGCGCCAGCCAGCCAGCCCCGGAGCGCTAGCTAGCTAGCTAGCCCCAGCCAGCCAGCCCCGGAGCGCTAGCTAGCTAGCTAGCGCCAGCCAGCCAGCCCCGGAGCGCGCGCTAGCTAGCTAGCGCCAGCCAGCCAGCCCCGGAGCGCGCGCTAGCTAGCTAGCTAGCGCCAGCCAGCCAGCCCCGGAGCACTAGCTAGCTAGCTAGCGCCAGCCAGCCCCGGAGCGCTAGCTAGCTAGCGCCAGCCAGCCCGCCACGGAGCGCGCTCAGTAAACTAGTAAATACAGTAAAGGAAAAACTTATAACGGGCCATGTCTCAACAGACTAAGAAGTTATTTCAATGACATTTAATAACATTTTGTTTATCCTGAGGACCGAAAGTAAACGAAAACGTGAACAAATCTTAGCTGTCAGTGAACAATCCTGGTGGAAGCAGGTAAACATCGTTCTCTAAGCCTGCTAACCTCAATTTTTGCAAATACCTCTCCCTCTGCTCGCCCTGTAAATGCCCTACGTTACTGGATAGTGAAGGTGTTTTCTGCATCTCGCTCCTTTTTCTTTTATGTTTTTCGTTTGTCGCCTTCCTCGCATTCAAACTGATTCGAGCCGTGCTGTCCAAAATGGCAGCGTCACATAACTTGGTCACGTGAGTGAAATACCTCAATAGAAAACAGCAGCAGGAGGGATTCAACCTCAACCTCATCATCATCCTCGTCGTCATTTTTAAGGTGACCGCAGCATCCCGACCTGCAGATCTTGACAGTGTTTACAGTTCTGCGTTTCACTTTTCAGGTAATATATAAATGTAGAGATGAAATTGCCTTTGTCATTATTTACCGGTCACCTTTAAACAATGCGGATTTGATCCTATGCGCTGCTGTTCCTAGAGCTGCATGAGCACAGAGCGTCGCGATGGTCATGTAACCTGTTCATATGACGTAATGTGACATAGAGAGACGGTTATTATAGGGGATAGGTCAGACCGACTGTTTTGTCCTGTTACTTTGGTATGTGTGTGTGTGTGTGTGTGAGAGAGAGAGAGAGAGAGCTCACGAGCAGAGCTGCGGTGTTGAAACATCTGGCACGCCTTGCTGTCGCAACTGAACAATTTTGAATCATTTCTGAACAATGAATGTTTTCTAACGGCAGTAACTGTTTTTTAAAGCAATAGGGTCTGATCAGATGGCCATGACTCCGCATTCTCCTCCACTAACCGCATGCACCCTGGTGGGTAAGTTCCTCTTTTGCCATAGTGTTTACACTTCATTTCCAACGAGTTTGCTTTTACACATGTTAAATAATCATCCATTCAGTGATTCATAGATTTATGATAGCTGCCAGGACACTAAACACAATATATTGAGCTATTTAACATTATAGATCAAAAATCAGCAAACATCTCCAGATGGCTCCTCCCCTCCATCTTTGGGCGTGACAGTTAACATGTAAACGTCTGTTTCCATTACCTTATATACTCTGAGTTAAGAAAGTATTCAGACCGTTTAGGGTGCAGTTCCCCTCCCCCCACACACATTTTACTATGTTATATACACAATATATATGTATGAGGGCAGCCTGGTGGTGCAGTGGTTAGCACTGTCGCCTCACAGCAAGAACCTTCGGGTTTGAGCCTCACAACCGACGGGGGCCTTTTTGTGCGGAGTTTGCATGTCCTCCTCGTGTCTGCATGGGTGTTTCGGTTTCCCCCACAGTCCAAAGACATGCGGTTAGGTTAACATGGGGTGGTCTTGGGCTGAAGTGCACCCTAGCCCCACTGCTCTGGGTATGTGTATGTGCTCATTGCTTATGTGTCTGTGCATGTGTGTGTTCACTGCTTAAAGTGCATATCCTGGACCAAATTCTTTTTTTTTTAATATGAAAGTATGTCCCTTTACACACCCATCCAGAAGGGTAATTTTGCACAAGGCCATCTGTCTACAGCAGAAAAAAATAAAATAACAAAACACGTCTGGAAAAATCCCAAGGGAGTCTGGAGCCAGATTCGTGACGTCACCTGCAGAAACACGCGAGCTTGCACGGTTTCAGTGCACAGCCTGTGTAGACCAAGTTTAGCAGCTAGCAATTTTGCATTGAAATGTGGAATTGTCACCTGACGCAATGTGGGAAACGATGAGTACTAATCCCATCAAGATTGGTGTTGCTACACCCTCCTATGATACATCTGTTAACCATTTTAATAATTACGCGATAACGTTGAAGAAATTTGCAGAAAACCACCAGGTCGTTTTCTCATAAACAAACCAGCGCTGACGTAGGATTCAGAGGGAGGCATCCCGCACGCGACGTCACGAAAATCAGTGTTTCCCAGGAAATCCAAATGCCAAGTTTTTTCAGAGGCGGACGAATTCGCCTCAAATGGTTTGATTTCAACTGAATTTTTCTGGTATTGCGCAAGGTAAAAAAAATTGCACAAAACACAAAATGTGACAGATATTTGACCAAAGTTTAATATAAAATAGGAGAATTACATTGATCTTGCTCCTGAATTTACCCGTGATATGCACTTTAAAGTGCGAGTCTAACGACAATTACGTCATAAAATCCCAGGTTTTCTGTGTCCGATATATTCAAATAGGTTGTAAAGTTCACAGATAAATAAAAAATTGGTTCGAAAAATAAATTTTTTGCGGCTGAATTCTGGTCCAAAAATCACTTGTCTGCCATTATTAGATCGTAGCGATTTACAGGTCAGCGGTGCTACATGTGTGACGTCATATGCGCCACTGCCTTCTTTTGTGTCCACACAGACTCTGTACTATTCTCTGCAATGGCGTGCATTCTTGAGACTGATTCTTTTGAAAAAGACGACGAAAGCTCTTCAAATTTGTCCTCAATCTTTGGGTGGTTGCCTGAGGACGATTTAGAACCTATAGCCATGGAGAAAGAGGCGGACAGATATGCAAGCCAAGTCACTCGTGAAGAAGAAGAGCAACAGCTGCTCGAGCAGTTTTCTGGAAACCAGGAAGTTATTACATTGTGCGAATCATAGTTGGCATATTCATTTTTTTTTATTGATTTGGTGTTCAATTTTCACAGTTATGATAAAGCAGTACCTCTTTTTTTTTTCTAATTGTCATCTTTGTAACCTCACTTGGTAGGCACAAGGCTAAATAATGGCAATAAATAGGCACTTTCACTTTTTGTGCTAGAGCCAGCAGGAGCGAGTGGTGCGTTGTGCCTTATGCATTGTGTGCAGCGAGCGCACAACAGCCAGGAATTTGTTAGGATTCATCTCCAAAAACTAAGTTGCTCATAAAACTACAGCCTCTTCTGGTTCTAACAGTACCAATTAGGACCATGTAGACCCTTTCTATTTTGTGGTACAATGTTAGAGTTGTGTGTGTGTGTGTGTGTGTGTGTGGGGGGGGGTCAGCGTACAATTACCATTATTTATTTTTTACTGAAATCATTGTATAACCATAATTTTTTTTTTTCAAAATTCCCAAACCTATTATCTTCTTCACACTTGTGCGCCGTGATGCGTGCATCAGTCGGACTCTCGGGCGCACTCCGGATTGCGCGTACACCGAGCAGACACTCACATGCACACCGTTAACTATGCACACCTACAAGATGAAGCCGCAATCAGTGCACCTATATAACGCGCAATTACCGTTATTTATTTTGACTAAAATCACCGTATCTCTGCAACCATAAGATTTTTTTCAAAATTCCAAAATCTATGATCTCCTTACTCTTCGCTCATGTTGTGAGAGAATCTCTTTCAGAGCCTATGAAGACAGGAAAAAAATGATGAGTTCGTTGAGAGAGATAATAGGATGGCGTGTCCACTCATTTGATGTTGAACTCATGTTTTTAGGTGCAATTTCACGTCGCACGTGTTTCAGTGGACAAACGGGCAACGACAAAATTCAGAAATGCACAGAAAAGATTATCAGAGAGCGATTATAAATTAATCTTGCCATGGCCTTTTCCTTCGCGCCAATTCCGTGATTACTGTAGAGACTTTACCTTAAAATTTCAAACAGGTTCAATTCATCTTCAAATCAGCTCTCTGTAAAGGCACACCATAAGTGTCAGGGAAGGGTTGGAGATGGATGTATGTGCAGAAAATGCTTTTATTTATAAAGGTGCCAACAAGCAAACAATCCAAATCAGCGAGCAAAGATCAAAAACGGTAAACAAGCAAAAGGTTGGGTGTGGCACAAACAGATGAGCACAGGCAAAGATGGAAGCACAAAAAAACCCCAGGAATCAGGAAAACAGGAGCTAAGGCTCAGTAATGTGTATGTAACATAGCACAATACTTCACAGTGAGCGTGTGTTTTCAGAGTCTTTATATAGGTGCACTGATTGCACCTTCATCTTGTGCAGGTGTGCATAGTTAACAGCACGCATGTGAGAGTCCACTTGGCACGCGTGCGCAGTCCAGAGCGCACCCGAACGTCTGACTGATGCACGCGCCACAGCGTGCAGATGTGACAGGAAGAAGATCATAGGTTTTGGAATTTTGAAAAAAACTCTTTTATGGTTGCAGAGATATGGTGATTTTAGTAAAAAATAAATAACGGTAATTGAATGCTGCCCCCCCCCCCCCCCCCCCCCACACACACACACAACTCTGTTTAACATTGTACCACAAAATAGAAAGGGTCTACATGGTCCTAACTGGTACTGTTAGAACCAGAAAAAGTTGTAGTTTTATGAAGATCTTCTTTTTGGAGGTGAACCCAAACAAATCCCTGGCTGCTGTGCACTTGCTGCGCACAATGCATATGGCACAACATGCCACCCACTCCTGCCAGCTCCAGTGCTGAAAGTGAAGTGCCAATTTACTTCTATTATTTAGCCTTGGATAAAACTTCAGAACTGCTCAGTGAAAAGAATAAAAGATTAAGGACAACTAATATATTCAAGCAACAGGCTGAACACAAGCTTGACCCTTCCTGTGCGGTGAGCTCTTTGAGATGGCACTTCTGACTTTTGTTTCCAGATCGTGGGAACTGCTCCGCATACCAGACATCGCTCAAATCCTTTTATGTGAATCTGCCTCACAAATGCATCTTTTTCAAAATGTACGGAGCAGACGCCAAACCATCCTGTTGGCTTACCTCTCTTTGTGCGTACAAATTAAACCCATTCGTTCCGTAAGTGTCCTGCCGAGTTTGGGCTATAATGGATCGAAAATCTGCTTTTTTTATTGGCTACACTTGAACAGCCTTGAAGGACACACCTCTTAGGAGGCATCAGGGGCAGAGCTAAAAGGGGGGCAGGTGGAGCCATTGCCCCTGGGCCCTCCCCCTAGCCGTACAGGGCCCCACCCTTTGACATTCAGGCCCTCCCAATAAATGTGCCTTACGCGATTTCATTGGAAATTCCTTGAAACCTACAGGTTTTCACATGATTACAGACTAGTTGACCTATATATCTCTCATTTTTGCTACACATTCTTATCATGGTTAAAAAAAAATAATAAAAAAAAACCTGTGAAATCCCTAAACAAACTTAAATTGTAATGTTTTCAAGCTAAACTAAGCTGTTCCTTTGTTATTTAGTTGTTTTTCGTTTGAGGAATTTGCAAAAAAAACTGCAATGCATGATGGGTAGGATCTAAAGGCTGCCTAACGTCCTCATCCATCTGATGACATACAACAAGACTAGGAAGGTGCATGCCTGGTTGCAGTTGTTGGTTGTCTACTAGAAACGAATTCATCATGTTTAAAAGTAGAAGTGGGGCACAAAAGAGGAAGGAAAAGAAAAATAAAGAGGAGGCAAACTCTAAACTTTACTAAATTTCAGTTCATGTTTTTAATCAGTCTTCAGACAAAGATTTTGGAGTGCACTAATGCAATCTCAAAGTTACTGCATGAGAAGACCATTGAGCTCCTCAAAGCGTCTGCATTATTGCAGAATACTGTACAAACTCTACAGGAGTAGAGAGAGCAGTTTGATGAGGCAAAGGCTTCCACTCTGGCATTGGCTGTGAAATGGGGCAGTCAAACGCAATTTGTAGCCACCAGGTTAAAAAAAATGAAGCGCCACTTTGATCACCTTAGTGAAGACAGTCAGCTTTCCGATGCAGAACATTATTTTCAGGTGAATGTGTTCTATGCATGCCTTGATGTAATCATTCAGCAGCTGTCACAAAGGTTTGTCAGTTTAAATCGGACTGCTCATTTGTTTGAGGCTATTCATCCAAATACGCTCCAGCATGCCAAGGACGAGGAGCTATACGAAGTGGCCCGTCGACTGTGTGATCACTATAGTCGGGATATTGACTCCAGCTTTCCTGGTCAACTAGTGTCATTTAGGGCTTGTTTCAAGAAGCAGATAGCGAGACACACATCTGTGCTTAGCCTGGCCAGGTTACTGGTAGCAGATCATCCAGCAGTAACTTCTACATTTAGTGAGGTGTGCACGGCCTTCTTGCTTTTTCTCACTCTCCCCGTCTCAGTTGCAACAGCAGAGCGCTCTTTCTCCAAATTAAAATTGATAAAAATTATCTCAGGAGCGCAATGGGTCAAGAGAGACTCTGTGGATTGGCCATTTTATCAATTGAGAATGAGCGAGCAAGAGCGCTTAACATCCCTCAAATAGTCGACGATTTTGCGGAGCGCAAGGTGCGTCGAATGCCTTTTTAATGACGAACGCAGGTTTCCGTGTCGGCTTTGTAGTTGAAGATGTGCTTACACAATGAGGGTGTATCATTCATGATTGCTGGATTTTTTTTTTTGTTGTTGTTTAGTGTCTATTTGGAACATAATAAAAAATGAATGGAAAATACAGGCTATGTAGGCCTATAAAAAAATAATAATAAAAAAAAAACTTTGAGCAAGTTCTGTTCTAATATAGCCTGATTATATGCCGCAGGCCTTCTGTTTGTTTGCAATTTCGCCATGGCTAGGTCCAAAGGCCATGTTCTTAAAAATTGCTTTTTGTTAGATACAGCCTATGCCGCAAGCCTCCTAATTTGTTTGTTTGCAATTTCGCCATGGGGGGGCTGATTGGTGTTTTGCCCCGGGGCCTTGTGTGCAGTTGTTCCATCACTGGGAGGCATGCTTTGGTTTTAGTTTTGTTATGGAATAAAAACCTTGAAAACGTGCTATACTTTGCAAAGCAGACGAAGCCAGAAATGCTGCAAACTTTCAAGCATTGCGCATATGATGTCACTTCCTTTGAATTAACAGTAACTTGCCAGGAACGCATTTGTGTCATGGCGAACTCAAAGAGCCAAACTTTTCCAGCTAAATAGAACATGTTCCCAGTCTCGTATTAAAATACAATTTAGAAAGTAAACTATTTAGCATGTCTAGTTTTATAAGGTATAATTTCCAGGGGTGGTGTCATTTTGAGGTCATTTTGCGGATGAGGTGAGAACGTCTGTTTGCGTTGGCTACTAGTTAATTTCGTGCAGTCTCTGGCTAAGGAAGAGTGCTCCAGCTGGGCCTTGCCTTTCCTTTGGAGCACTGTTTGTTTTTTCTTTGTTTTAGGTTATTTTGAGACAATCCTGGTCTGAAGTTATAACTTCTGTCAGGGGCATGCTTCGTGCAGCTTGTCTGTAGCGAGTTCAGAGTTATCCAGTCGCCTCAAGGCCGGCATGTCTCAGAAGAGCTAGCTAGGACAGTTAGCTTCTTTGGTTAGATATTTAGGATGCCAGTGGACTGCCTTATAGGATACACCGGCAATCAATGGACGATTTCACCCGGATGCATGGGAGTATTTTGGTTCGTGCTTGCGGATGTGTAATACAGAATTACTGCAGGGTCACTGCGTGCGAGCATCCGTCACTTCCGTCTTCCTCTTCCTCTGGCGGGAAAATTCAGAAAGGCAGTGAGGCGAACAGCTGGCTGTGCTAACAGCTGACGGCGAAAGCTGGTTGTCTCAGCAACTTGCTACCGGGCTACATGGGCCCAAAGAAGATCCCCACTGCTGAGGAAGTCGATGACATAAAAAAGTCACTCGACTTCATAACCGAAGAAGTTTCTGCTGTCAGGCTGCAGCAGAAGAACATATTGGACTTGGTGGAGGAAGTGAAAACGCTGAGGATCCAGAATGCAGAGAAAGACAAGCAGATTGCCGACCTGGAAAGCTGAGTAGCCAACCTGGAGCAATACTCCAGAATGAACGACGTTGTCGTCACCGGGCTCCAGGTAAAACCTCGGTCATACGCTTGGGCGGTGACCGCTATCAGCGGGGAGGAGCCCGGGGAGCTGGATGCGAGCTCCGTGGAGCAACAGGTAGCTGCTTTCCTGCAGTCCAAGGGAATTCACCTGGACTGCGATAACATCGAGGCTTGCCACCCGCTACCAAGGAGGAACACCAGCGACAAGCAGACCATCATCATGAGGTTTGTCAGCAGGAAACATAAGACCGCACTATTAAAGCAGGGGTACAAGCTGAAGGGATCCAGCGTCTACATAAATGACCATCTGACCAAACACAATGCGGGTATAGCCAGGAGTGCACGCGCCTTAAAGAAACAGAGGAAAATTCAGAACACTTGGACTACAAACTGTAAAGTGTTTATTAAACTAAATGGTACACCTGAGGAGGCCAAAATATTGGTTGTGAAAAACATCAAGGACTTGGAAAAGTATCAGTGACCATCATGAGCGGGACCATAAGCCACACATCTCAGAGGATTACAGAACAGGATTTACTGGAGCTAAAATTGTTTGAGTACACTGATTACAAATCACAGGATTTGGAATATGACACAGACCCGGACAATAATTTCTTCTCTGCCATTAACAACAACTGCTGTTATTACACTGATGAACAGTTCAATCGGAGCATTAAAGCAGATGGCAAACTCTCAATTATCCACTTCAATAGCAGAAGCATGTATGCAAATTTCAATCTCATCAAGGAATATCTACAACAGTTTTCGCATCTGTTCAGCATTATAGCAAAATCTGAAACTTGGATACATAACGTCAAAGGCACGGACTTTGAGCTGGAGGGCTATGAATTCAACTACGTAAATAGACAAAACAAGAGTGGAGGGGGAGTGGCCATATTTGTGGATAGGGGCTTGAAATTCAATGTAATGGAAAGTATATCAACAGTAATTGACAACACACTGGAATGCATAACAGTTGAAATTTGCAGAGAGAAACATAAAAATGTAATTGTTAGTTGTGTATATATAGAGAGCTCCAGATTCTAGTATTGAGGTCTTCAATAACTGGATAGAGGAAATGTACTCAAAAGTGAGTCACAAAACAGTCTTCATATGCGGAGACTTCAATATTGATCTGCTCAATCCAAATAAACACAAAATGACAGACAATTTTATCAACACAATGTACAGTATGGCCTTTTTCCTGAAAATTACTAGACCCAGCAGAATCACCTCACATGGAGCCACCCTCATAGACAATATACACTACCGTTCAGAAGTTTGGGGTCACTTTGAAATTTCCTTATTTTTGAAAGAAAAGCACTGTTCTTTTCAATGAAGATCACTTTAAACTAATCAGAAATACACTCTATACATTGCTAATGTGGTAAATAACTATTCTACCGTAGCTAAATTCTACTAAATGTCTGGTTTTTGGTGCAATATCTCTAAGTGTATAGAGGCCCATTTCCAGCAACTATCACTCCAGTGTTCTAATGGTACAATGTGTTTGCTCATTGCCTCAGAAGGCTAATGGATGATTAGAAAATCCTTGTACAATCATGTTAGCACCGCTGAAAACAGTTGAGCTCTTTAGAGAAGCTATAAAACTGACCTTCCTTTGAGCAGATTGAGTTTCTGGAGCATCACATTTGTGGGGTCGATTAAATGCTCAAAATGGCCAGAAAAATGTCTTGACTATATTTTCTATTCATTTTACAACTTATGGTGGTAAATAAAAGTGTGACTTTTCATGGAAAACACAAAATTGTCTGGGTGACCCCAAACTTTTGAACGGTAGTGTATTCACTAACAGTTTTAATGACCATTTAGTAAGTGGACTATTGATAAATGATATCAGTGATCATTTACCAGTTTTCTCAGTTTATGAAACAAAATTTGGGAATAATTAAACCAGAAAACGCAACTTTTCAGACGACTTAGATCAGAGGAATCAATTAACACTTTTAGAAATGACTTGCTGGCACAAAATTGGGATGAAATATACCGACTAAAAGACATAAATAAAGCATATGAGGAATTCTTGAGGATATTTATATCATTATATAATAAAAATTGCCCAATTGTTCAATACAGTAAAAAAGTCAAACATACAGTATGTCCATGGATTACAAGGGGTTTACAAAATGCCTGTAAAAAGAAAAATACATTGTATAAAGAGTTCATAAAGCAGAAAACTAAAGAGGCAGAGGATAGATATAAAACTATAAAAATAAATTAACTAATATAAGGGCTGCTAAGAAAGAATATTATAAGAAATTATTAAACGATAACAGAAATAATATCAAAGTAATTTGGAGCACTTTGAACAGTATTATAAAAAAATGGGTCAAGATATACAAATTATCCAAGGTACTTTCTTAATAATGACAAAGATGAATATAATATGTATGTGGTAGTTAATAGTTTTAACCATTACTTTGTAAACGTAGGACCGATCTTAGCAGAACAAATCCCGGATCCAGGAACATCTGCTGAAAATCTGGGCAATTTGATAGATAATAATTCTTTTTCAATGTTCCGTACAGCAGTGGAAGAAAAAGAAATTGTTGATATTGTTGGGAAATGTATGAACAAAAAAATCTACCGACTGTGATGACATTGACATGATATTGAAAAATGTTATTGATGGAATATCCAAACCATTCACATTTATATGCAATTTGTCATTTCTAACTGGTACATTTCCAAACAGAATGAAAACAGCAAAAGTCATTCCTCTGTACAAAACTGGGAGCAAACACCACTTCACAAACTACAGACCTGTCTCACTACTTCCGCAATTCTCCAAAATTCTCGAAAAACTTTTCAATAACTGATTGGATAAATTTATTGACAAACATAAACTACTTAGTGACAGTCAATATGGATTTAGAGCACATAGATCAACATCACTGGCTTTAATAGAATTAGTTGAAGAAATCACCAATTCCATAGAGCAGAAAAAACATGCAGTTGGAATATTCATTGATTTAAAGAAAGCATTTGATACAATAAATCATGACATATTAATAAAAAAACTGGAATGATATGGCATCAGGGGTATAGTTTTAAACTGGGTTAAAAGCTATTTAAGTAACAGGAGATAGTTTGTGAAGCTGGGAGATTGCTCTTCCTCATGTTTGGACATAACTTGTGGTGTTCCCCAGGGGTCAGTGTTAGGACCAAAGTTTTTTATACTATATATTAACGACATATGTAGTGTATCTAAAGTAATGAAGCTTGTCTTGTTTGCTGACGATACAAATATCCTCTTTTCTGGTGATAATTTAATGGAACTATTGCAGGAGATCACAACAGAAATAAGTAAATTAATAACATGGTTCAACAGTAACAAATTATCATTAAACTTGAACAAATCCAAAGTAATATTATTTGGTAACAACAAAACAAACACACAAATATTCAAATAGATGGGGTTAGAGTTAAGGAAATCAAATTTCTTGGAACAACTATTGATGAAAAACTCAGCTGGAAATCACATATAAAAACATACAATCCAAAGTATCAAGAAGTATTGCAATATTAAACAAAGTTAAACAGTTTCTAGATCACAATTCACTCCGGATTCTTTACTGTTCCCTGGTTTCATCTTATTTAAGTTACTGTGCAGAGGTACAGTGGTGCTTGAAAGTTTGTGAACCCTTTAGAATTTTCTATATTTCTGCATAAATATGACCTAAAACATCATCAGATTTTCACACAAGTCCTAAAAGTAGATAAAGAGAACCCAGTTAAACAAATGAGCCAAAAATATTATACTTGGGCATTTATTTATTGAGGAAAATGACCCAATATTACATATCTGTGAGTGGCAAAAGTATGTGAACCATTGCTTTCAGTAGCTGGTCTGACCCCCTTGTGCAGCAATAACTGCAACTAAACGTTTGCGGTAACTGTTGATCAGTCCTGCACACCGGCTTGGAGGAATTTTAGCCCATTCCTCCGTACAGAACAGCTTCAACTCTGGGATGTTGGTGGGTTTCCTCACATGAACTGCTCGCTTCAGGTCCTTCCACAACATTTCCATCGGATTAAGGTCAGGACTTTGACTTGGCCATTCCAAAACATTAACTTTATTCTTCTTTAACCATTCTTTAGGAGAGCGACTTGTGTGCTTAGGGTCGTTGTCTTGCTGCATGACCCACCTTCTCTTGAGATTCAGGTCATGGACAGATGTCCTGACATTTTCCTTTAGAATTCGCTGGTATAATTCAGAATTCATTGTTCCATCAATGATGGCAAGCCGTCCTGGCCCAGATGCAGCAAAACAGGCCCAAACCATGACACTACCACCACCATGTTTCACAGATGGGATAAGGTTCTTATGCTGGAATGCAGTGTTTTCCTTTCTCCAAACATAACGCTTCTCATTTAAACCAAAAAGTTCTATTTTGTTCTCATCCGTCTACAAATTTTTTCCAATAGCCTTCTGGCTTGTCCACGTGATCTTTAGCAAACTGCAGACGAGCAGCAATGTTCTTTTTGGAGAGCAGTGGCTTTCTCCTTGCAACCCTGCCATGCACACCATTGTTGTTCAGTGTTCTCCTGATGGTGGACTCACAAATATTAACATTAGCCAATGTGAGAGAGGCCTTCAGTTGCTTAGAAGTTACCCTGGGGTCCTTTGTGACCTCGCCGACTATTACACGCCTTGCTCTTGGAGTGATCTTTGTTGGTCAACCACTCCTAGGGAGGGTAACAATGGTCTTGAATTTTCTCCATTTGTACACAATCTGTCTGACTGTGGATTGGTGGAGTCCAAACTCTTTAGAGATGGTTTTGTAACCTTTTCCAGCCTGATGAGCATCAACAATGCTTTTTCTGAGGTCCTCAGAAATCTCCTTTGTTCATGCCATGATACACTTCCACAAACATGTGTTGTGAAGATCAGACTTTGATAGATCCCTGTTCTTTAAATAAAACAGGGTGCGCACTCACACCTGATTGTCATCCCATTGATGGAAAACACCTGACTCTATTTTCACCTTCAAATTAACTGCTAATCCTAGAGGTTCACATACTTTTGCCACTCACAGATATGTAATATTGGATCATTTTCCTCAATAAATAAATGACCAAGTATAATATTTTTGTCTCATTTGTTTAACTGGGTTCTCTTTATCTACTTTTAGGACTTGTGTGAAAATCTGATGATGTTTTAGGTCATATTTATGCAGAAATATAGAAAATTCTAAAGGGTTCACAAACTTTCAAGCACCACTGTATGGGGCAATAATTACAAAAATACAATAAATTCATTATTCATTCTCCAAAAAAGAGCAATAAGGATTATACACAAGGCTGGTTATCGGGATCATACAAATACATTATTCTTACAGTCAGAAATACTGAAATTTGCAGATCTGGTGGACTATCAAACAGCACAAATATTATTCAAAGCAAACAATAATCAACTACCACATAATATTCAAAAACTGTTCACTGAAAGAAGGGAGTTATAATTTAAGGGGTTTATTTAAATTTAAAAATTATAGGGTGCGCACAACCAAGAAAAGTAAAGCTCAAGGGATGTCCAGACATGAAGCGGTTTAAAAAGATGTACAAAAATTTGATTTTCACAAGGTATAAGGATGAAGGGGATTAATCATAACTGGCTGTTTATTGTGTAAATTTTCTTTTTTTCTTTTTTGAGTCTTCATCTATTTGTTTTGTTTTTATTTTGTTCTCCATTGTGAGTGTGGTATCTGTAGTAAACTTGTGTGTAGACATATGGATATACACATATAATTCATTAATTATATGATAGTCATAGAGAATTGATATCTGAATAGTTGAAGTAATAAGTAATATACAGTGTAGGGGTGTGTGTGTGTGTGTATATATATATATATATATATATATATATATATATATATATATATATATATATATGTAAAGGAAGCTCGATAATTTATATTGACTAAAGTAGAGGGGTGGGATTAAATAAGTTTTTACTTCAGCCCACTCCTTTTCGGACATGGAAACTCAAAACTGCTTAGTGCGTCCTTGTTTGTATTTTTGTCTTGTTTTCTTTTGTTTTGATTTTGATATATTATTATTACCTATATTATTTAAGGTTTATTTTCTAATTTAGTGGCTTTTTATGTGTTCTTGTTGCAAATGCTGTTTTGTTTTTCTTGTTATCTGCTTATTTATTCATTGTTTGTTTACGTGTTTGAAATAAACTATCATCATTTTCGTAGACTAGCACTTTAAATGCAGAGAGGAATTTCACTGTGCTTAAGTGTATGTGTGATAAAGTTGTTGTTCTTGTTCTTCTTAGGTCATTAACCTACACTACACATTAATCCATAATCTCGTCTCGTCTTCTTCCGCTTATCCGGGACCGGGTCGCGGAGGCAGCAGTCTAAGCATGGAAGCCCAAACTTCCCTTTCCCCAGACACCTCGGCCAGCTCCTCGGGAAGAATACCGAGGCGTTCCCAGGCCAGCCGAGAGACATAGTCCCTCCAGCGTGTCCTGGGTCTTCCCCGGGGCCTCCTCCCGGGGGGACATGCCTGGAACACCTCCCCAGGGAGGCGTCCAGGAGGCATCCGAAAAAGATGCCCGAGCCACCTCAGCTGGTTCCTCTCGATGTGGAGGAGCAGTGGCTCTACTCCGAGCTCCTCCCGAGTGACTGTGCTTCTCACCCTATCTCTAAGGGAGCGCCCAGCCACCCTGCGAAGGAAACTCATTTCAGCCGCTTATATCCGCGATCTTGTTCTTTCTGTCATTACCCAAAGCTCATGACCATAGGTGAGAGTCGGAACGTAGATCGACCGGTAAATTGAGAGCTTCGCCTTTTGGCTCAGCTCCTTCTTCACCACGACGGACCGGTAAAGCGACCGCATCACTGTGGAGGCTGCACCGATCCGCCTGTCGATCTCACGCTCCATCCTTCCCTCACTCGTGAACAAGATCCCGAGATACTTAAACTCCTCCACTTGAGGCAGGACTTCTCCACCAACCTGGAGAGGGCAAGCCACCCTTTTCCGGTCAAGAACCATGGCCTCGGACTTGGAGGTGCTGATTCTCATCCCAGCCGCTTCACACTCGACTGCAAACCGCCCCAGTGCATGCTGAAGGTCCTGGTTTGAAGAAGCCAACAGGACATCATTCACTGCGAAAAGCAGAGATGAAATCCTGTGGTTCCCAAACAGGATTCCTTCCGGCCCCTGGCTGCGCCTAGAAATTCTGTCCATAAAAATTATGAACAGAACCGGTGACAAAGGGCAGCCCTGCCGGAGTCCAACATGCACTGGGAACAGGTTTGACTTACTGCCGGCAATGCGAACCAGACTCCTGCTCCGTTCGTACAGGGACCGGACAACCCTTAGCAAAGAGCCCCGAACCCCATACTCCCGAAGCACCCCCCACAGAATACCATGGGGGACACGGTCGAATGCCTTCTCCAGATCCACAAAGCACATGTGGACTGGTTGGGCAAACTCCCATGAACCCTCGAGCGCCCTATGAAGGGTATAGAGCTGGTCCAGTGTTCCGCGACCAGGACGAAAACCGCATTGTTCCTCCTGGATCCGAGGTTCGACTATTGGTCGAATTCTCCTCTCCAGTACCCTGGAATAAACTTAATCCATAATGACAAAGTAAAATCATGTTTTCAGTTTTTTTTGCTAATTTATTGGAACATCAACAACAACAACAACGATCTCGCCTTTAAATTTATTCAGATCCTTAGATAAGCCACCGCAACAAATGGAACTCGGGTGCATTCTGTTGGCTTTGATCTTGAGATGTCACTCGAATTTGACTGGAGTCTATCTGTAGCAAAACAACTGATTGGAAATAATTACAAAACTAGAAAAGCACTCGGAGAGCGCAGACCTCTGCCAAGAATCCTTTAAAAAAATCCGGGATCCAGAAGGTGATCCGGATCACCGCCAAAATTTAATGGATTGTTACTTGTGCCCAGTCACACCTCTGGAAAAAATTTCAGAGCAATCCGTTCATTACTTTTTCCGTAATGTTGCTAACAGACAAACCAACAAACAAACAAACCAACGCTACTGAAAACATAACCTCCTTGGTGGAGGTAATAAATAACTAAACACTGGTGGCACAGTGGTGTAGTGGTTAGCACTGTCGCCTCACAGCAAGAAAGTTCTGGGTTCGAGCCCAGTGGCTGATAGGGGCCTTTCTGTGTGGAGTTTGCATGTTCTCCCTGTGTTTGTGTGGGATTTCTCTGGGTTATTCTGTCATATCCATGCGCGTTTGCACTCAGTGTGCAGCAATGTGCTTCAGACTGCAACTCAAGTTCATGCCATGCTCATTAACACTTATTGATGCTGAGCACTTGTTCCTGATTGCAGCACAATCTAGGCTCATGCATATAAGGACTCTCAGTTCACACAGACTTTGCAAAGTATACAGTATGTGTCATGCTCCGCCCCGGACTTCCACTCCGGAGATTTATTATCTCCCAGTCCTGGTTTGCTCTGCTGTGTTTAAAAAGGCCATTCTCAGAAGGAGACTTTGCCAGAATGTCTCATTGGTTGGTTTTTCATGTTGTCTCTGTGCCATTATTGCTTCTTGGATTTTGCTCTCTGTTTTTACTGGTTCTTGTCACAGTTTTTTGCACTATGTTTTTGTCTTTTTTCATGTTTGTTGTGCTACGTTTTTGTCTGGGTTTTTTGTCTGGACTATTTTTTATGCTAGTGTTTTTTTTTTTTTTTTTTTTTTGTCCTTGCCTGCCTCATTTTTTGTCCCTAGCTTTTTCTGGATTATTTTTGGTTTATTGTTTACTCCTACTAAATCTTTTTTATTATTGGATTTACTGGTCTGTGTTCTGCTCTTGGATCCTACTCACCACATCTCATCTCCATAACAGTACGTTCTGGCCAACATGGATCCAGCGGAACTGAACCATCTGAGAACGGCTATGCAGCAGCAAGGAGCCCTCCTCGGGACCCACCAACAGGAACTCAAGCAGATCACCCAGAACCTGGCCACCCTGTCCAACTCACTCAAACTTCTAGCCACACAACTCCAGCACTCCCAAGCCCTGCCTATCCCGCCCAGCCGCCTCCTTCACCTCCCGCCACTGTCACTCGCTACAAACTGAGACTTCCTTCGCCTCAGCCCTACAGCGGGGAACCAGGTACCTGCAGATCTTTTCTGTCTCAGCGTTCACTGATCTTGGAGCTACAACCTATGGCTTTCCCCACAGAATGCTCCCGGGTAGCTTATGTCATCGTGCTCCTCACCGGCAAGGCCAGGGAATGGGGAACAGTGGTCTGGTATGCCAACGCATCCTTTTGTTCCAGCTTCAAGGAGTTCTCTGAGGAAATGAGGCAAACATTCGACCGCTCTCTGTCCGGTTGGGAAGTGGCTAGGGAGCTCATGGAGCTGCGGCAGGAGCCCTGAGCTACCTTGGACTATGCCATCGAGTTCTGGACATTGGCGATGTCATGTGATTGGAACAAGAGTGCCCAGGTCGACGCGTTCCTACATGGCTTGTCGGATACCATCAAGGACGAAATGGTATCTCGGGAACTGCCGTCAGACCTTGCCACTCTCATGGACCTCACCAATCGTATCGACGCTCAGGTCCTACAATGGTGGAGAGAGAAGAGCCGCCTCAGCTTCACCTTCTCTCCACTTCCCGCCTCGTCCATCGAACCCATGCAGGTAGCTCAGTTACGGATGTCAGCTGAGGAATGACTGCGCCCACGGAACACGGGGGCCTGCTTCTACTGTGGTCAGCAAGGGCACATCTGCTGAGCCTGCCTGCTAAAAAGGACAAGCCCACCAGTTAATCAAGGGGCCCTGGTGAGCAATGCTCGGAACCAGTCCCCTGCTGATCGACCGTTGCTCCACGTTATCATGCACAACAACTGGCATCACCATCTTCAAGCATTCGTTGACTCGGGGGCGGACAGGAACCTGATCTGCTCCGCCACGGCCAAGGATCTCGGAATCCCATTACTCGCCCTTGAGCTCCCGCTCACCGTCCTGACACTCAATGGCACTGGCTTGACCATCATCACTCACTTCACCACCCTGCTCACCCTAAGGATTTCAGGCAGTCACTCAAATGATACAACTTCACATCATGAACAACCCTCATTTTCCCCGTTATTCTTGGACTACCCTGGTTGATGCAGCACAACCCTTTTTCACCTTTATTGGATAGGACAGTGTAGAGACAGGACAGGAAATGAGTGGGAGAGAGAGACGGGGAGGGATCGGGAAATGACCTCAGGTCGGAATCAAACCCGGGTCCCCAGACTTATGGTATGGTGCCTTAGCCACCTGAGCCACGACGGCCCCCACACTCTCCCTTCCTCTGCCACAGATCTCTCTCCATTCCAGTGCTCCCTAGGTTACCAACCACCACTCTTCCCCAACCAAGAGGAGGTCATCACCGTACCCTCAGCCCAGACCTTTATACGCTGCTGTAGGAGGACGTGGGCATTGGCCCGGAGAAGACTCATTCGCTCCGCCCTAGCATCCAAGAGGCAGGCTGACAAACATCGCTCCAAGGCACCCACCTACCAAGTAGGTCAACGAGTTATGCTCTCCATGCACTACCTGCCACTTAGGACTGTCTCTCGCAAGCTAGCACCCAGGTTCCTTGGAACCTTCCTCATCAAGACTGGCATTACCACTCACCATGCAACATGTTCACCCTACCTTTCATGTATCTCAGCTTAAACCTCTGGTCTCCAGTCCTTTCTTACCCAGCCATACAGTTACAATGCACCATGATCACTTCTCCATCTTCTTTAACTAAGATCCAGGTCTTTAAAGGGGTTTCTGATCTTTGTGAATGATTTTTCTGAGAGATGAGAGCAACCACAAGTGAGAATCAAGCAAACTGTTTGTTTGTTTTTTTAAGATATATTTTTTGGGGCTTTTTTCACTTTTAATGGATAGGACAGTGTAGAGACAGGAAATGAGTGGGAGAGAGAGACGGGGAGGGATCGGGAAATGACCTCGGGCTGGAATCGAACCCGGGTCCCCAGATTAATGGTATGGCGCCTTATCCACCTGAGCCATGACGCCCCTGCAAACTGTTTGTTTACACTTCAACTTGCAGCGCTTCAGTGTAAAGATGCAAATGAAAAGCTTAAAAAAACATACTTACACGGGCAAAAGCAATACAGGATTCATTCAGCAGCAACTTGATACCGAGGTCCTTTACCCAGCCACATGCAAAAAAATTGTAAGCCTCCATACTCTTCCACGCTTTCATCTGTTTTGCGGTGTAGAAGGTTGTCTGCAACACCAGATAGTTTGATATGTCAGGGAACTCGACTGAAGGGTAGTTTTCAAGATCGTATGACAAATCCTTCTTTCCCAGACTGTAGGGGTCTATTCCATTGCACATAGCAACCTTCTGAACATACTTACCGGTCAATCTATGTTCCGACTCTCACCTATGGTCATGACCTATGATTATGAGCTTTGGGTAATGACCGAAAGAACAAGATCACGGATACAAGCAGCCGAAATGAGTTTCCTTCGCAGGGTGGCTGGGCACTCCCTTAGAGTGAGAAGCACAGTCACTCGGGAGGAGCTCGGAGTAGAGCCACTGCTCCTCCACATCGAGAGGAATCAGCTGAGGTGGCTTGGGCATCTCTTTTGGATGCCTCCTGGATGCCTCCCTAGGGAGGTGTTCCAGGCATGTCCCCCCGGGAGGAGGCCCCGGGGAAGACCCAGGACATGCTGGAGGAACTATGTCTCTCGGCTGGCCTGGGAACACCTCGGTGTTCTTGCCGAGGTGTCTGGGGAGAGGAAAGTTTGGGCTTCTATGCTCAGACTGCTGCCTCCACGACCCGGCCCCTGATAAGCGGAAGAAAATGAGATGAGATGTTCATTTAGACACTCAGTACTTGGTTGTGGCTCCTTTACCATGAATTACTGCATCATTGCAGCATGGCATGGTGGCAATCAGCCTGTAGCACTGTTGAGATGTTACTGAAGCCCAGGATGCTTTGATAGCAGCTTTCAGCTCGTCTGTATTTTTGTGTCGGGCGTTTCTCATCTTCTCCTTGACAATACCCCATCGATTCTTGAGGGGTTCAGGTCAGACGAGTTGGCTGGCCAATAAAGCACAGTAATATCATGGTCGGCAAACCATTTGGTAGCAGTTTTGGCACTGTGGGCAGGTGCTAAGCCCTGCTGGAAAAGGAAATTAGCATCTCCGGAAAGCTTGTCAGTAGACGGAATCATGAAGTGCTCTAAAATCTCCTGGTAGATGGTTCTATTGACTTTGGACTTGATAAAACACAGTGGATCAACACCAGCAGATGACATGACATCCCAAATCATAAACTGCAAAAATTTACACTGGACTTCAAACACCTTGGATTCTGTGCCTCTCCACTCTTCCTCCAGACTCTAGGACCTTGATTTCAAAAGGAAATGCAAAATTTACTTTCATCTGAAAAGAGGACTTTAGACCACTGAGCAACAGTCCAGTTTTTTTCTCTCTTTAGTCCAGGTAAGACGCTTCTGACATTGTCTTTAGTTCAGGAGGGGCTTGATATTAGGAATGCGACAGTAGTAGCCCCTTTCCTGAAGACGCCTGTGCATGGTGGCTCTTGATGCACTGACCCCAGCCTCAGTCCTTGTGAAGCTCTCCCAAGTTCTTGAATCAACTTTTCTTGACAATCCTCTCAAGGCTGTGGTCGTCCCTGTTTCTTGTGCACCTTTTCCAGCCAGCCTTTTCGGCAATGACCTACTGTGGCTTATCCTCATTGTGGAGGGTGTTGATGATCATTTTCTGGACAACTGTCAAGTCAGCAGGCTTCCCCATGATTGTGGTTGAGTGTACTGAACTAGACCGAGAGACGCATGGTATTTATACTGTTTTACTCAAACTCAAAATGAAATCCTCTATTTTGAGATGTTTTTTAATTCTTTGCACTGTAGACCATAAATTACCCCCAAAAAAGAAATGCTTAAAACATTTTAGATTGTGTAATAAATCAAGAATGTATGAAATTTTCATTTTTTAAAATAATTGATGGAAAAGAGATTTTTTTTCCACAATATTTTAATTGTTAGAGATGCAGTTGTGTGTGTGTGTGTGTGTGTGTGTAACGCCCTTTAGTTACACACACACACACACACAGTGTAATCCCTAATATTTCCAGTTTAACCATGTTGAGCTATATAGTCTGAATGAGTTTGTAGTTGTAGTTCCTTATTTTCACCAGCAGGGTGTGCATTCACTCGCACAAGCGCCACCCGCGCTCTTAGTTCTTAGCAGACATACTACAGCCGAGAGAGAGAGAGCGCACGTTGTGTTGATAGCTAGATGAAGAGTGATTAAAACTTTATTTCGTGTTGAGTTAATTATTTTGGTTGTGTACGAGTCGATTGGGATGGCGAGCCAGAGCCCGGACCCAAGGGACGTGGAGCAGGACACCGGCTTACATGCGTGGAGGGTGTGACATCAGAGGCAGCTTCATCGTGCATCTGGAGAAAGCACATCTATCACATCATACAGATAAGATACAAAATCACACTACCCGGGTAGATGAACAAGTATATGAACAATTAAACAGTTGTACATTGAAGGATTAATACACACACCCACACTGGATATGGACGAACTGAGGACACTGACTAATCTGTACGACTGACTTCATTGGACTTTTTGTTTATTATTTTGGGCCCATTTTTTCTGTTTTATTTGCACTTTGAACAGAATTACTCCTTTTTTTTCCATATTGTGCATCTGTTTTGTTGTTTACAACTGAGCCTGTTAATAGTATATCTCAAGTTGGTTACTGGGTTTTGATGGAGAAATATAAATTCAGTCGTTAACTGAACTCTTCAGTTTGGTGCAATTGCTGAGGCACAAGCTCATCGGGTAACACACAAATCTCAGCCTAGAGCCTGGTTCTGTTTTAGATGTGGTGAAGATGGCCACATAGCCAAGGTATGTCATAACCAAATCGACAAAGCTGCTGTGGACAGAAAATACAAATAATTAAGAGCAAGGCAAGATGAGTGGAAAGCTAAACCGCTCTTACCTTTAAACTGGACAGGCTCCCAGTAAAGGGACCTACTGGAGCCGAAGAGAGAATTGAGAGTCCCAAGATACAACACAATGAAAAGAGAGCTAAATGTGGACACATACAAACCTCTGAGGATGAGCTCCTTAATGGTTTAGTAGGCCCAAGATCTGTTGCTGTCGTTAACATTGAAACAGTGCAGTGCCAAGCAATTATTGATTCTGGTTCACAGGTTACAACCATTTCCAAGTCATTTCACAATACTTACCTGTCTTCCCAACCAGTTCTGCCCTTTAGAGACATCCTCGAAGTGGAGGGCGCAGGAGGTCAAAATGTACCTTACCTGGGTTATGTAGAGATTAGCATACTGTTTCCAGAAAACATCACAGGTAAAGCTGAACTTGTTAGCACACTAGCTCTAGTTGTCCCAGATTGTAGGTCCAATGCAGTGTCCTGCTCTTTTAAGCACCAACATACCCCTCATTTGGGACATGTACAGCACATGCCAGATCAAACAAACCAATGACATGGTGAGAAGAGTAAAGCTACAATGTAAGAAAGCCATTGTGATCCCAGCTGGTGAAAAGAGGGTTTTGAGTGGTTATGTAAGAAGGGTACCCACCAACAAGGGAGGTCCACTCCTAGTTGAGCCATCCACTCGATCTAGTCTACCCAGCGGTTTGTCTTTTTGTAGTTATGTCATGTCAAGCCCTCAGCAAACATGCTTCAAAGTCCCCATTCTGCTTAAGAACGAGGCAGCACACAACATAACAGTTCCCCCAAACCACGGCATAGCAGAGCTTTCCATCCCTCACTCTCTCTCTCCTTTATCCACCTCATCAGACAAAGCTGAAGAGAATCAGGTGTCACAACCCCCCAGCAATATAGCTGAAAGAACAGCTATGGGTTCCGCAAACCACACCGACAAAATAACTTTTGACTTCACTGATTCTTAACTTTCAGAGGAATGGAAAGAGCGGATCACGAAAAAATTAAACTCCATCCCTGAAGTTTTTGCAAGAGGCGACCTCGATTATGGTCATACCACTGCAGTCAAACATAAGATCCATCTCTCTGATCCAACACCCTTTAAGCAGAGAGCGAGGCCCATTCACCCGTCCAATTATGAAGCTGTGAGGCTTCATCTCAAAGAATTTTTGGGTGCTGGCATTATAAGAGAATCAGAAAGCCCTTTTGCCTCACTGATAGTTGTTGTAAAGAAAAGAATGGTGTCATCCGCTTATGTGTCGACTACATAAAGTTAAACAATCAGACCATAAAGGATGCATACTCCTTACCCAACATAGAGGAAACCTTTGCCGCTCTCACAGGGTCCAAAGGGTTTACCGTTATGGATTTGAAATCGGGCTACTATCAGGTGGAGGTAGAGGAAGAGGACAAACACAAGACGGCTTTTGTTACACCTATGGGCTTCTGGGAGTTCAACAGAATGCCCCAGGGGGTCATGAACGCCCCCTCAACTTTCCAGCGAGTCATGGAGAAATGCGTGGGCTCTCTCAACCTCAAGGAAGTCTTGGTGTTCTTTGATGATCTCATTGTGTTCGCTGACACACTTGAGGAACATGAGCACCGTCTCATGCATGTCTTAAGCAGGCTAAAGGAATTCGGTCTCAAGTTATCCCCTGAAAAGTGCCATTTTTTCAAAAAGTCAGTCAAATATTTAGGTCATGTTGTCTCAGAAAATGGAGTAGAGACTGACCCAGGGAAAATTGCCCCTCTTGACAACCTGGCCCCGTCCAACCAATATCAGTGAGTTGGAATCCTTTTTAGGATTTACTGGATATTACAGGAGGTTCGTCAAGGATTATGCAAAAATTGCCAAACCTCTTAACGCCTTGACTGCTGGTTACCTTCCTCTGTGAAAGAAGTCCAAAAGTTAAAAGTTCTTCTCAAACTCTGACCTGAAACGACCCTTCAATGAGCGATGGACCTCAGATTGTGAGAATGCATTCAAAACACTCGTTGAAAAGTTGACGACTGCTCTGGTCCTTGGCTTTGCCAATCCCAGGAAGCCATATGTCTTGCACACTGACGCCAGCCTGCATGGGCTTGGAGCAGCTCCTTATCAGGAGCAAGACGGTGAGATGAGGGTAATTGCCTATGCAAGTTAAGGTTTGTCTAACTGTGAGCGACGTTACTCCACTCACAAACTTGAATATTTAGCACTTAAACGGGCTGTCACTGATAAATTTTTCAATTACCTTTATGGTACAGAGTTCACGGTCATGACGGATAATAATCCTCTGACCTATGTTTTGACATCAGCCAAGCTCGACGCTGCAGGACACAGGTGGCTCGCTGCCTTGTCCAATTTCAATTTCAGTATACAGTATAGAGCTGGCAAAAGAAATGCTGATGCCGACAGTTTATCCAGACGTCCACATGCTCAAGCTGGAGCTGATCAAAGTGCTCAAGTCAAGGACGACAGAGTGAAACAGTTCATTTCAAAGTTTGTGGATGAAGGGAGTGAACTCGGTTTCCCCAAAGAAGCTTTCAAAGCTCTTTGTCAGAGACATGAGCTATATTGTTCTCCAGATGATGAGGAAGGCAGCCACTCACCTGTCTCAGTAGAGTGTCTTGCCATTGATGTTGGTGCTATCCCAGCTGAATTCTCTCAGGCTGACCTACTGCCTGGATCCAGCACCCTACCTCGGATGTCGCAGCAGGACTGGGCTGCAGAACAAAGAAATGATCCCCAGATCAGCAGAGTCATTGACATTGTCAGTATGTGGAAACATCTCACTTACCGTCTACGCCGACAGGAAGATTGAGAAGTTCAACTCATGCTTCGAGTGTTTGACCAACTTGTACTAGACAATGGTGTCTTGTACAGGAAGCGCATGGACCAGGGTGAGCCTTTCTATCAGTTGGTTCTGCCCTTAAAATTCAGAGAGATGGCACTTGAAGGTCTCCACAACTCAGTTGGTCATATGGGAATGGACAGGACTTTGGACCTTGTCCGTACACGTTTCTGTTGGCCAAGAATGTTTATGGATGTTGAGAGGAAAGTCCGAACCTGTGAGAGGTGTGTACACCGCAAGGCCAAGGCTGAGAAAACCACACACCTTGTAAACATCTGAACAAGTTGACCACTTGAACTCGTATGTATGGACTACTTGTCTTTGGGACCTGATGGACGTGGGACAAAGAACATCTTGGTCATAACCGACCACTTCACCAAGTATGCTGTCGCCGTTCCCACGGCTGATCAGAGAGCCAAGACAGTAGCCAAGACTTTGTGGAACAGTTTCTTTGTTCACTATGGTCTACCTGAACGTCTTCACAGCAACCAAGGTCAAGATTTTGAGTCTGCCCTCATCAAAGAACTTTGTCAGCTGTTGGGGATAAGGAAGACAAGAACCATACCTTACCACCCTTGCGGTAATCCCGTCGAGAGGTTCAATAGGACACTCCTGGAGATGTTGGGAACTCTCCAAGAAGAGGACAAAGTCAACTGGCATGATCATGTACAGCCTCTGGTTCATGCATACAACACAACCAGAAATGATACCACTGGTTTTTCTCCTTACCAGTTGATGTTTGGGAGACAGCCAAATCTCCCCATCGACGTGGCATTCGGACTCAATCCAGAAGGACATAAGGTGGTCACTCATGCAGATTATGTGAAAAAACTGAGGGAAAATCTGCAAGAAAACTACAAGCTTGCCATTGAACACAGTGGAAAAAACTGCTCAGTGTAACAAGCAGAGATATGACCTCAAAGTCAGAGAGTCCACCCTTGAGCAGGGAGACTATGTTCTTGTCAAGAATGTCTCTTTCAGAGGTAAACACAAGATAGCAGATAGATGGAGTAGTACAGTCTACAAAGTTATTAAGCACATTGATGATTCACCAGTCTATGTTGTTGCTCCAGTGAACTCTGAAGGTCCAGAGAGGACACTTCATAGAGACTTGTTGCTACCCTGTGGGTTTCTGGCTTCCTCCATTCAGGATGAGTTGAGGCAAGACAAAGAAAAGAGGGGCAAAGCTCCAACCCCCCAGGCAAGCGAAATGCCTCAAGAGGCCGCTGAACGAGAGCAGTTATGGGAAAGTTAGGAGGAAATAGATTATTATTTCTCACAAACTGCTAAAGAGAATGTCACATTTCCAGCAATAACCATTGTCCATGAAATTCCTTATTCAAGAGTTGATTTCACTGAATTAAATGACAAGGATGAACTGAGCTCTGGAAGATTAAGTCTAAATCCAGAGGCTGATGTGTTTAATCCAATGGGAAACCAGGAAGCAAGTACTCCTGAGGAAGTGGAGGAAAACTTACCTGCTGAAATGAACTCACCTGTGGAAAAGGACATACCTGTTGAAATAAACTCACCTGTGGAGAAAGACTTAACTGTTGAGAATGATCCAGGAGTTGAAAAAGAATCGTTCCAAGATTAATCTGTGGAAGGAAATGCAAATGGGAATAATGATGGAAATGCAGAAGAGGAAAAAGATGGAGATGAGTTGAGAGTGAGTGAAGATACTCCTGTTCAGGAGGAAATTGGAGGTTCAGAGGTCAGAAGGTCAACAAGACAAAGAACTGAGCCTGATAGACTGACATACAAAACACTAGGAAACCCCTTAGCCTTTGTTATGCACTCTATTCTGAACAGTTTAGACCAAGTTGTCATGCAAGCTTTCGACTTCACTCCTGCACCAGAGATTGGTCACACGTTACATGTGTAAAGTTAAGCATGCAGGGATGCACGCTGGTTCGGGGGGGGGGGATGTACTGCCCTTTAGTTACACACACAGTGTAATTCCTAATATTTCCAGTTTAACCATGTTGAGCTATATAGTCTGAATGAGTTTGTAGTTGTAGTTCCTTATTTTCACCAGCAGGGTGCGCATTCACTCGCACAAGTGCCACCCGCGCTCTTAGTGCTTAGCAGACATACTACAGCCAAGAGAGAGAGCACGTTGTGTTGATAGCTAGACGAAGAGTGATTAAAACTTTTATTTCATGTTGAGTTAATTATCCCGGAAGGTATCCGCACCCGTGAGGAGGTTTTTGGGTTGCCGGACATGACTGTGTTATTGTGTTTTGTCAAGAGAAAACTCCGGTTGTTTTTTTTTTTTTTTTGGTTGTGTACGAGTCGATTGGGATGGCGAGGAATGTGGAGCAGGACGCCGGCTTACATGCATGGAGGGTGCAATGTCGGAGGCAGCTTCATCGTGCATCTGGAGAAAGCACATCTATCACATCATACAGATAAGATACAAAATCACACTACCCGGGTAGATGAACAAGTATATAAACAATTAAACAGTTGTACATTGAAGGACTAATACACACACCTACATTGGATACGGACGAACTGAGGACACTGACTAATCTGTACGACTGACTTTATTGGACTTTGTTTTGTTTATTATTTTGGGCCCATTTTTCTATTTTATTTGCACTTTGAACAGAATTACTTCTTTTCTTTTTTTTTCCATATTGTGCATCTGTTTTGTTGTTGTTTACAACTGAGCCTGTTTAATAGTATATCTCAAGTTAGTTACTGGGTTTTGATGGAGAAATATAAATTCAGTCGTTAACTGAACTCTTCAGTTTGGTACAGTTGAAGAGTGGCTTTTCTGCTAATAAAGAATATATCTTCGTTACCGTTTTCAAACTGTTGTCCGTGTCACATATATATATATATATATATATATATATATATATATATATATATATATATATATATCCTCCTTGAGCGAAACTACACTGTATCTTCTGATTTGGCCTAAATTGAAAGTACATGACAGTCACCTTAGCTCATGTACAATAGACCAGGGGCGCAGATACGTTTTTTGAACTGGGGGGGACAAAAAACTCGGGGGGACAAAGCTGCCAGCAAACCAACCCCAACCCCAATATGCCTGTCAAGCTTGTTGTGGGTTACCATAGCAACCAAGCTCGAGCTCGCAACCTGTGCAGTCTGCGCAGCTCAACCAACCGAATATCAGTCTTTGTTTTGTTTTATGTGAGTTGTTGCAACTATGTATACACTGCCGTGCACCTCAATAAACCGAATGGTAATTAGTCTTTTTTGATTTTTCCGTGAGGTTTGCCTTATGCAAAGAAAGACAGCATAGACGTTTTTTCCTCCCTATAAGTGGGGGGGACCGAACGAAGTGCATTTAAATCTGGGTGGGACGAATCCCCCCCCGTCCCCCCCTCTATCTGCGCCCGTGCAATAGACAGTGTTTTTTTTATATATATATATGTGTGTGTGTGTGTTTGAAAGTTTGTGAACCCTTTAGAATTTTCTATATTTCTGCATAAATATGACATCAAACATCAGATTTTCACACAAGTCCTAAAAGTAGATAAAGAGAACCCATTTAAACAAATGAGACAAAAATATTATTCTTGGTCATTTATTGAGGAAAATGATCCAATATTACATATCTGTGAGTGGCAAAAGTAGGTTAACATCTGCTTCCAGTATCTGGTGTGACCCCCTTGTGCAGCAATAACTGTAACTAAACGTTTCCAATAACTGTTGATCAGTCCTGCACACCGGCTTGGAGGAATTTTAGCCCATTCCTCCGTACAGAACAGCTTCAACTCTGGGAGGTTTCCTCACATGAACTGCTCGCTTCAGGTCCTTCCATAACATTTCGATTGGATTAAGGTCAGGACTTTGACTTGGCCATCCCCAAACATTAACTTTATTCTTTAACCATTATTTGGTAGAATGACTTGTGTGCTTAGGGTCGTTGTCTTGCTGCATGACCCACCTTCTCTTGAGATTCAGTTCATGGACAGATGTCCTGACATTTTCCTTTAGGATTTGCAAGTATAATTCAGAATTCATTGTTCCATCAATGATGGCAAGCCATCCTGGCCCAGATGCAGTAAAACAGGCCCAAACCATGATACTACCACCACCATGTTTCACAGATGGGATAAGGTTCTTATGCTGGAATGCAGTGTTTTCCTTTCTCCAAACATAACGCTTCTCATTTAAACCAAACAGTTTTCTTTTGGTCTCATCTGTCCACAACATTTTTCCAATAGGCTTGTCCACGTGATCTTTAGCAAACTGCAGATGAGCAGCAATGTTCTTTTTGAAGAGCAGTGGCTTTCTCCTTGCAACCTTGCCACCTTGCCATGCACACCATTGTTGTTCAGTGTTCTCCTGATGATGGACTCATGAACATTAACATTAGCCAATGTGAGAGAGGCCTTCAGTTGCTTAGAAGTTACCCTGGGGTCCTTCGTGACCTCGCCGACTATTACACGCCTTGCTGTTGGAGTGATCTTTGTTGGTTGACCACTCCTGGGGGGGAACAGTGGTCTTGAATTTCCTCCATTTGTACACAATCTGTCTGACTGTGGATTGGTGGAGTCCAAACTCTTTAGAGATTGTTTTGTAAACTTTTCCAGCCTGATGAGCATCAACAAGGCTTTTTTTGAGGTCCTCAGAAATCTCCTTTGCTCATGCCATGATACACTTCCACAAACATGCATTGTGAAGATCAGACATTGATAGATCCCTGTTCTTTAAATAAAACAGGGTGCCCACTCACACCTGATTGTCATCCCATTGATTGAAAACACCTAACTCCAATTTCGCCTTCAAATTAATTGCTAATCCTCGAGGTTCACATACTTTTGCCACGCAGATATGTAATATTGGATAATTTTCCTCAATAAATACAGTTTGGTCCATAAATATTTGGACAGAGGCAACATATTTTTCTAATTTTGGTTCTGTACATTACCACAATGAATTGTGATCAAAACAATTCAGATGCAGTTGAAGTTCAGACTTTCAGCTTTTATTCAGTGGGTTGAACAAAATGATTGCATAAAAATGTGAGGAACTAAAGCATTTTTTAAACACAATCCCTTCATTTCAGGGGCTCAAAAGTAATTGGACAAATTAAATAATTGTAAATAAAATGTTCATTTCTAATACTTGGTTGAAAACCCTTTGTTGGCAATGACTGCCTGAAGTCCTGAACTCATGGACATCACCAGACACTGTGTTTCCTCCTTTTTAATGCTCTGCCAGGCCTTTACTGCACCGGTTTTCAGTTGCTGTTTGTTTGTGGGCCTTTCTGTCTGAAGTTTAGTCTTTAACAAGTGAAATGCATGCTCAATTGGGTTGAGATCAGGTGACTGACTTGGCCATTCAAGAATATTCCACTTCTTTGCTTTAATAAACTCCTGGGTTGCTTTGGCTTTATGTTTTGGGTCATTGTCCATCTGTATTATGAAACGCCGACCAATCAGTTTGGCTGGATTTGAGCACACAGTATGTCTCTGAATACCTCAGAATTCATCCGGCTGCTTCTGTCCTGTGTCACATCATCAATAAACACTAGTGGCCCAGTGCCACTGGCAGCCATGCATGCCCAAGCCATCACATTGCCTCCGCCGTGTTTTACAGATGATGTGGTATGCTTTGGATCATGAGCTGTACCAAACCTTCGCCATACTTTTTTCTTTCCATCATTCTGGTAGAGGTTGATCTTGGTTTCATCTGTCCAAAGAATGTTCTTCCAGAACTGTGCTGGCTTTTTTAGATGTTTTTTAGCAAAGTCCAATCTAGCCTTTTTATTCTTGAGGCTTATGAGTGGCTTGCACCGTGCAGTGAACCCTCTGTATTTACTTTCATGCAGTCTTCTCTTTATGGTAGATTTGGATATTGATAGGCCTACCTCCTGGAGAGTGTTGTTCACTTGGTTGGCTGTTGTGAAGGGGTTTCTCTTCACCATGGAAATTATTCTGCGATCATCCACTACTGTTGTCTTCTGTGAGTGCCCAGGTCTTTTTGCATTGATGAGTTCGTTCGTTCGTTCGTTCGTTCTTTCTTTCTTTCTTTCTTTCTTTCTTTCTTTCTTTCTTTCTTTCTTTCTTTCTTTCTTTCTTTCTTTCTTTCTTTCTTTCTTTCTTTCTCTCTCTCTCTCTCTCTCTCTCTCTCTCTCTCTCTCGATGTACCAAACTATAGATTTTGCCACTCCTAATATTGTAGCAATTTCTCGGATGGGTTTTTTCTGTTTTCGCAGCTTAAGGATGGCTTGTTTCATATGCATGGAGAGCTCCTTTGACCGCGTATTTTCTTCACAGCAAAATCTTCCAAATGCAAGCACCACACCTCAAATCAACTCCAGGCCTTTTATCTGCTTAATTGAGAATGACACAACGAAAGAATTGCCCACACCTGCCCATGAAATAGCCTTTGAGTCAATTGTCCAATTACTTTTGGTCCCTTTAAAAACAGGGTGGTACATGTTAAGGAGCTGAAACTCCTAAACCCTTCATCCAATTTTAATGTGGATACCTTCAAATGAAAGCTGAAAATCTGGACTTTATGTCCATATCCATTATATAACTATAACTTGAATATGTTTCAGTAAACAGGTAAAAAAACAAAATTTGTGTCAGTGTCCAAATATATATGGACCTAACTGTAAATGACCACGTATATTTTTGTCTCATTTGTTTAAATGGGTTCTCTTTATCTACTTTTAGGACTTGTGTGAAAATCTGATGTTTTAGGTCATATTTATGCAGAAATATAGAAAATTCTAAAGGATTAACAAACTTTTCAAGCACCACTGTACATTGCATATTGGCCCGATACGCAGAAAAGTTCTAGTTGGAACCCTGATATATATATCCTCACCCCCGGCGGGGGGGTGGTATCCATGTCATCCTCAAGCTCGGGTCCTCTACCAGAGGCCTGGGAGTTTGAGGGTTCTGCGCAGTATCTTCGATGTTCCTAGGACTGCACTCTTCTGGACTGAGGCTTCAGATGTTGTTCCTGGGATTTGCTGGAGCCACTCTCCCAGTTTGGGGGTTACTGCCCCAAGTGCCCCCACTACCACGGGGACCACGCAACCCTTGACCTTCCACATCCGTTCCAGCTGCTCTTTCAACCCTTGATACTTCTCAAGTTTCTCATGTTCCTTCTTCCTGATGTTGGCGTCAGCTGGGATCGCCACATCTATCACCACCACCCTCTTCTGCTCTTTGTCCACCACCACTATGTCCGGTTGGTTAGCCAGGATCTGTTTGTCAGTCTGGAAGCTGAAGTCCCACAGAACCTTGGCCCTGTTGTTCTCAGCCACCTTCTGTGGTATGGCCCATTGGGACTTGGGTACTTCTATTCCATACTGGTTGCAGATGTTCCTGTATACTGTCCCAGCCACTTGGTTGTGCCTCTCCATGTACGCTGATCCAGCTAGCATCTTACACCCTGCTACTATGTGCTGAACTGTTTCAGGGGCTTCTTTGCACAGTCTGCATCTTGGGTCTGATCTACTCTGGTAGATCCTGGCCTCTATGGCTCTTGTGCTTATGGCCTGTTCTTGTGCTGCCATGATTAGTGCCTCTGTGCTGTCTGTCAGTCCTGCATTATCCAGCCACTGGTAGGATTTCTTGATATCAGCCACTTCCTCTATCTGACGGTGGTACATGCCATGTAGGGGCTTGTCTCTCCAGGTTGTCTGTTCTTCCTCCTCCTCTGCACTCTCATCAGGGTTCTGCTGCCTGAGACATTCACTTAGCAGTTCATCCTTTGGGGCCATCTTTCTGATGTATTCTCTGATTTTCGATGTTTCATCCTGGACCGTGGTCTTGATGCTCACTAGCCCTCGGCCTCCCTCTTTCCGCTTAGTGTATAGTCTCAGGGTGCTGGACTTGGGGTGGAACCCTCCATGCATGGTGAGGAGCTTTCTAGTCTTGATATCTGTGGCTTCTATCTCCTCCTTTGGCCAGTTTATGATACCAGCGGGGTATCTGATGACTGGTAGTGCGTACATGTTGATGGCTCAGACCTTGTTCTTACTATTCAGCTGACTTTTCAGGACCTGCCTTACTCTCTGGAGGTATTTGGCTGTGGTTGACTTCCTTGTGGCTTCTTCATGGTTTCCATTAGCCTGTGGGATGCCAAGGTACTTGTAGCTGTCTTGGATATCACCTATGTTGCCCTCTGGTAGGTCAATCCCTTCAGTCCGGATCATCTTGCCTCTCTTTGAGACCATCCGGCCACACTTGTCCAATCCGAATGACATCCCTATGTCATCGCTGTAGATCCGGGTGGTGTGGATCAGCGAGTCTATTTCTCGCTCGTTCCTGGCATACAGCTTGATGTCATCCATGTAGAGCAGGTGGCTGATTGTTGCCCCACTACGGAATCGGTACCCGTAGCCGCTCTTCGTGATGATCTGACTGAGGGGGTTCAGGCCTATGCAGAACAGCAGTGGTGATAGCGCATCTCCTTGGTATATGCCGCACTTGATGTTGACTTGGGCAATGGGTTTTGAGTTGGCCTCTCAGGTTGTCTTCCACATTTCCATTGAGTTCTGGATGAAGGTCCTTAGGTTCCTGTTGATCTTATACAGTTCCAGACATTCCAGTATCCATGTGTGTGGCATTGAGTCGTAGGCTTTCTTGTAGTCAATCCAGGCAGTGCACAGGTTGGTTCTTACAGTCTCGGGCAACTGTTCTATCGACCAGTAGCTGGTGCTTGGCTCCTCTGGTGTTACTGCCAATCCCTTTCTGTGCCTCGCTCATGTATTGAGCCACATGCTTACTCATTTTTGCTGCAATGATGCCTGACAGGGCCTTCCATGTTGTGCAGAGACAGGTAATTGGCCGGTAGTTGGATGGGATGGGTCCCTTCTGGGGGTCCTTCATGATTAGGACTGTCCTGCCTTGGGTTAGCCATTCTGGGTGGGTTCCATCCCTCAGCAGCTGGTTCATCTGTGCTGCTAGGCGTTCATGGAGTGCAGTTAGCTTCTTCAGCCAGTACGGTGGGCATCGGTGTTGTGTGATGCCTTTCTTTCCCATATGTCTTTCCAGTATTTTTCCACCTCAGCTCTTGGTGGGTCTGACCGGTTGTTGTTCCCCTGCCACTGAGAGTACACCTTGGCTTGTTTATTCTTCTGGCCTCTCCCTCCTTGGTGTATCTCTTCAACCAGAGTGCCTCTGGTATGGAGAGTGAGTTGTACTTCCTGGGTGCCCCTTTATTCACCATGTTCCCTTTCTGTAGTTCAGCTAGCTGGCTAACTTTCCGTGCTGCCTTTATCTTGGCCTCTAATCATCTTTTCCAAGCTTGTTGGTCTCAGTGATGGTTCTTGTGGAGATTGTCTTCAGAGCAGCATTCACATCTACTAGTAGATCTTCTGAAGGTACTTGGCAACTCAGCTTCGGTATTCGTCGGGGGCTCCAGGTTTCCAGTTGGGTCACGATCTTCCTTCTCAGGTCCGCATCTCTTGTGTTGAGGCTATTAGGTGTTGGGGCTTGGTACCCAATCTCTGGTTGTGGGGATGATGACATCTCCCTGCTGACCTGTCTTCCTGGCTCCCCCTTGCCGTAGCATCGTTGTTGTATTTCATTAATCTCTAGTTGTGATTAGTAGATTTCGATTACGGATGTTGGAACACTGGGCTAGGTTAGCCTTGATTGTGGGTTTCGAAGTATCCAATGGTCCCTCTCTGGGATTGCTTGTATAGTAGCATTCCAGCAAATCCGTATTTTCTGTCCTCGTCCATCGATGTCTTGTTCCAGTAGCCCATTTCTCATCAGTTTGCCCTGGTTCCCTAGCAACTGACGCAGACCTTGTTGACCCGGGCCACGTCTGAGCCGGTATGACTCTATCAGTTATGTCTTCACTCATTCCTGAGGTAGGCTGATATATCATGAGGGGTCTTGCCTAAGGACCCTTACTGGATGATGTTTAGCCCCGACCGGGATTCGAACCCCAATCTCCTGCGTCGTAGCCAGTGAGCATTACCACTGTACTATCCAGCTGATTATATATTTTATATATATATATATATATATATATATAAAAAAAATGTGCATAGATAGATAGATAGCATGAGCCACGCAGCAATTACATGACACTCCTTAGCAATGCATATTTTAAAAAGATATTAAAATGAAATTTTGGGAATGCATTTATTATGGCTTCACAGATGTACACACAATTTTTCACTGTACATTTTTAGGAACGTTTTTAAAATATTTACAAAATGTAGATTTTTTTTACAGGATTTTTCCCCTTGTATCCTCCATATTATGATTGTCTCCCTTCAGTCTATAGTTCAAAATTTTAAAAATTCTAAAGTTCCTTGAAAATTTTGTCTTTAGTTCATGTATAACAACAAAAGACCCCTCACTTCATAACCCTGCTTCTGTGGCCACACTCATGTCCTCGCCTACAATCATTATGGCCGTGGTCACACTACAGCTTTGCAAATACTTGGCAATGAAAAATTTGTAGCATTGCCACCAATTGTGTGATGCACAATGCATGTTCTCTGAGCTTCATAAGTTGTTTTTTGGTATGTCTCCACCTCGTGAGTGGCCAAAAACATTGCAAAAAATTTCAGTGCATGCACTGAAATTTGGTGGTAACGTTTTCATCAGCAAACTAAGCAGTGAAGACTCACAGATGGGTTTGGGAAATTTTTCTGAAGCTCAGGAAACCTTGGTCGAGCCTCTTGAGATGCATTTGTCCCAAATCCATATCCCCGATGCTTGTGGGAGCCTCATCAACACAGTAGCTTGGTATAGCCTAACCTTCACCAAGACTTAAAGTGCATTTACATTCGGGGATCCTTCAGAGTGTCTTGTGCATGCTCTTGGGACCCAGTCATTATGAGAAACACTTATGCTTATTTGAGCTCAATCAGCAAGTGCATATAAGGATGCTGTTTTCACAGAGACTTTGCAAGTATTCTGTCAGGTGTGCATCGGTAGACGGATCTAAATGCAGGAAGAGTGTTTATTAGCAGGCATAATATTTATAATAAAACAAAAATGAAACCAAAAGCAAAATAGAAAGCAGTGTCATGAAGCAGAGTATTTAACCAGAGTCATACACTACGTTCACACTGCAGGCTGAAGTGACTCAAATCTGATTTTTTCGCCCATATGTGACCTGTATCCAATCTTTTATTGACAATATGAACGACACAGATCCGATTTTTTCAAATCCGACCCAGGCCGTTTGGATATGTGGTCCTAATTCCGATTCCTATCCGATCTTTTCATATGAGACTTCAGTCTGAACCACCAGGTCGCATTCATCCGACTTGCACGTCATCAACAAGCCACAAATGTCACTATTCTGCGCTGAAGTAGGCGGCGGGTCTCTCAAAAAAAGTTACAACAACATGGCGCATGACATCAATGTGACTCCGCACCCACACGTTCCTTTGAACGGAGGTTGCAGTCACTACCCCGCAGAACGCCTGAGCCAAAACCCTTGCCCTCTTCCTTCTCAACCTCCTCCTTAACATCAGGCTATTGTGCATGTTCTGGCTCCGTCGCAACAACAACTGCATCATCGCCAGGTACTCCATGCTGGCTACTGTCATACACAGGAAACTTTAGGTTACTTCCGTAAACACTGGCCATGCTCACTGCGTGTGACATCGTCGTATCCTGCAATGCGCATGCGGAACACTTTTAGGTCGCTTTTCGTTCATACTGAGGATCACATACAAGTCGCATATATTTGTTAATGTGAACGACCTCACAAAAAAATCGGATTTCACAAAAAAATCGGAATTGAGCATTAAGCCTTGCAGTGTGAACGTAGTGATAAACATGGCTAGAAACAAACGTAACAATGATAATGATAATACTTCACAAAGCCTCTATTAAAACAGCGTCCTTAAATGTGCATGCTGATTGTGCTCAAATCGGCATCAGGTGTTTCCCATAACGTCTGGGTCTTGTGAGTGGGCGTGGCCACTTGATCGTGTGAAGGAGTGACAGTCAATTTTTTGCCTGCTGTGTGACCGCAACTTTTAGCTCTCCTGTATATCGCCATGCATCGTCACCAAAACACCTTATCTTCATCGATAACACATCGCAAAGCATCACAAGCTGCTGTGTGACTGTTGCTTACCTTGACTCTGTCCTTCTTGTCCTTTATCACCTGCCTGCACCTGTATCTCTTCATTGTCTGACCCATCTGGAAGCAGCAAATTTGGTTTAAGGAACATTGTCTTTGTAGGGCTCAGGAGCAAAGGCTTGGATATGTTTGTCGAGATACTGTTGCCTCACTAGCGGAAGTCCAGATGAGGGAGATGTGACTGGACAACCACCTGGATCATTTCTATGAGTACAACAAGGCGATAGCACAGTGTTCCATCAGGCCTGATCTGGCATGTGCAGCTGGAAAAAAAGAGGAGTTAATTTAGCTGTAGGAAACCAAAACAACAAAAGATATTAGGCCTATTTGATTAAATTTAGTCAATTCTGTTATGTGCAGCCATTATAGGCACTCAACATCACAACCTATACTTGTCAATTTAAAAATTAAAGGGCATGAAAAAGAGACCTATCTGTGTCATATCAGTTCAATGCATATAAATAGAGTGATGTAATGTTAGGCTTCTATAAGACTTTGAAATTTATGCTCCTCATGAAATCTGTGGGGGCAGCACAGTGGTGTAGTGGTTAGCACTGTTGCCTCACAGCAAGAAGGTTCTGGGTTCAAGCCCAGTGGTTGACGGGGGCCTTTCTGTGTGGAGTTTGCATGTTCTCCCCGTGTCTGTGTGGGTTTCCTCCCAGTGCTCCGGTTTCCCCCACAGTCCAAAGACATGCAGGTTAGGCTAATTGGTGGCTTTAAATTGACTGTCTGTGAATGGTTGTTTGTCTCCATGTGTCAGCCATGCGATGACCTACCTACTTGTCCAGGGTGTACCCCGCCTCTTGCCCATAGTCAGCTGGGATAGACTCCAGCTTGCCCGCGACCCTGCACAGGGTAAGTGGTTTTGGATGGATGGATGAAATTTATGGTGATTTCCATCATGTTTATGATTCCCCTTGTAATAACAATTTCCACAACATACTGCAGAAATACCATAGTAACTGCTCACAAGGTATAAAAATATCACTCACATTGGAAGCTTTCTATCAATCGACTTGGTCGACGTCACTGGCATTGGGGGCTTAAAGGGCTGATGACACGAACATGACTCTATGCAATTTCTTAAATAAACTATACAACATGGCAAACATGTTAGATTTCTGTTATAATTACGTGAAAAGAAGCTGTTACGCGAATATCCAACTTTTAATTGCACAGCGCAAGAAAACTGGGTCCGTGGCTCGCGGCCATGTTGTGACGTCAGTGGAAGAACACGCTGCGGTTCACTGGCTGTTCTACTCTGGTTCTACTCAATGGAAATGGCGCATGAAAACGCCGGTGAACTCTCTAGTGCTAGCTCTTCCTCTTCTGGGAGTCTAGAATTGTGTTGATCTCTTCCGAATAGAATCTATGATAGCCTACCCTCTTTACCCTTTGCCTCTCATTGCTAGGCGGCAGTTACATGAAAGCTGCAAGCTTTCACAAGCAAATACATGACTGATATCATGCCGACTTTATGATTACATTTATGATTATCATGTAGAATCTATAGCGCTACATACCTTTATCTTATGTCGTTTCACAACACATGTTCTTACAAGAGGACTGTCTTTGGATCCGGCATAGCTAGTAGTAGACCCCCTCCGGAATACTGGCAGTGTTGCCAGATTGGGAGGTTTCCCGCCCAGTTGGGCGGTTTCAAGTGCATATTGGTGGGTTTTGAACATATTTTGGGCTGGAAAACTTCAGCAGTATCTGGCAACAGATACTGCTGACGTTTTCCAGCCCAAAATATGTTCAAAACCCACCAAAATGCACTTGAAACCGCCCAACTGGGCGGGAAACCTCCCAATCTGGCAACACTGTGTAGGCACTGCTGATGGTAGTAACACACGTTTGTGCTGAACTGAACACCCAAGAGATTCTTTTAAGCTGGGAAGGGTGTCAAAACAATCCAAATCGAAGTGTTCAGAGCACAGGACGGATGTTGGTGAGGGCTCCCACTTGTCACGAGTGCGCCTGACTTGCTTCACCCACTTCGCATGCAACTCGGGATCTCTGGGAAACTTGAATAAACTTACCCCATCCTTGTGGGTTTTGGAGCAAAAGCCGGCAACACAACGCGAAGGCATAATAACTAAAATATATATATATATATATATATATATATATATATATATATATATATATAATAATGTATAATAATAATACTAATAATGACAAACTGAACACCTGTCGCATCAACAACAAACTGGTAAGTGAGGAGGAAGGTTCTTTCGCTGACGTCATATAGCTCCTCCTCCTCTTTCGTCTCCTGGGTGCTGCAGCCCTGTCAAATTTGCCCAAATAGCCGCGTTTATCATAACTTGTAAAATAGGCGCCTTCGTGAATTAATATATGGATCATCGGGAATTACTTTTTGTTATAAAACATCGCCAAAGATGTCAAAAACGTGTCATCAGCACTTTAAAACCTCCTGAGAACCAACCCATAGACTTGTGTCCTCTGTAGTTGACATTTGTTTTACTTGCACATCCAATTACTCTTTCAAGCTATTCACTTGAATCCTGGTGTCTTGCAAAGAGTACATCCTGGGCTTTCCAATGATATATCATGTGACTAGGAGGGTTGCTGGGAAATTCCTGGTAAGGAAATCACAACAAAAGAAAAATTGAGAGACACATTTTTTCTTCGTTTGCAGGAGGTTAACAGGCAAATTTCTGGTTGTAGTCCCCAGCGGACATTTTGGAAATGATGAACACGAGGTACAAGTTATAAGGCAGTATTTTCCATGACGAACTCAAAATCGGTCTTTTTTTGGGTCAGAGTCAACCTCAAATTCATCTTTGTTGTCGTTGCTATCAGTTAAAATATCCTCTTCCTAGGGTTGTGCAAAGAAATCAGCAACTAAATTGCTCAACTTTTAATTATCGTTGCGATTTAAGTTTAAGGGAGGAACTACGCTATGCATGATCTACAAGAAGGTTTCTGATTGGCTGTACTGCTTCTTTGCATGTGCAGTTTGCAACACACAGCCAATCAGAAGCCTTCTTACAGATCATGCATAGCAACAAGGGGATTAAATCCCATAATACAAATTTTGTTTACACAAAGACAGGTTTGTTTTATACCATTTTATTGGGGACTCATTGAAATTGTATTAAAATGAATGGTGAATCTAGTGAGTGGGAAATCTCCGTTGTATTTTGATTCCAGACACGAGTTATCCTTAGAAATACAAGATCAGTGGTACAATGTCTGAAGGGTGTTTTAAAATAACCTTCAAAGCAATGCTTCTCTAACCTTGTGTCTCTGATCCATTAATGACAGCTCGTTTTTTTTTTTTTTTACAAATTTCTACCAGAATTTGAATACCTCGTCTCAATAAAAGCATGTTTTAAAGGAGATAAGGTATGAATTTCTGCAAAATTCTTTCAAAATTTGAAAGTTTCAACAAGTGTTGGAAAATTATTGAGCAGGGTGGCCTTATGAAAAACAGGGAGCACCGTGTGTGAGAAAAGATAAGTTTCAAAGATTTATCTGAAACTAGCCAAAACTTGCCTGAGGAGCAAAGATTAAGCAAGGTCAGAAAAACACTTTGCAAGAAGCATGCCAAACAAATGTATTTCACCACCCCAAGTATCGGACATTTGTGCCAAACAAATCTCTCTCTCTCATATATATATATATATATATATATATATATATATATATATATATATATATATAAAATTTTTCTGATTCTGATATATATGCAAGTTAATCAACAGAGTTTTAATTTTGAACACGATTTGCGTCAAGTCAGACGGAAAACACTGGGAGTGACGCCATCGGAGTGAAATATCGGGAAATATATTACTCAGATCCGCGATGTATTTTGTATGAAAAATATGAGTTTTTCAACATGAAAAGATAAACTTCATATTTTCAAGCCAATGTGTGATTTTCTTTTTATGACATAGACACATTCAAAGACAAAGTATGCAAATTTATCAAAACAATTCTATATCCTCAAGATGGCATGTTGAAAAATGTTACTGAATGTCCCAGATGTAGTTTGTATGAAAAATATGTGTAGTGTATTTCTCAGAAAAATGCTTGTGTCTATCGTCTTCTTCTTTTGGCTGCTCCCATTCATTCAGGGTCGCCACAGCAGATCTATTCTGCATATTTCATTTGGCATAGGTTTTACACCAGATGCCCTTCCTGATCCAACCGTCCCCAATCTAACTGGGCTTGAGACCAACACTATCTTGTGCAACCACAGTAGTTGGATATTTTACCTTATCTGCATGTTTTTGAACTGTGGGGGAAAACCGACACAGAGAGAACATGCAGACTCCACACAGAAAGTCCGTGAGGTTTTCGAACTCAGAACCTTCTTGTTGTGAGTCGACAGTGCTAACCACTGCACCAACGTGCTACCCGACTGAAAAATGATTGTGTCCATCTATCTATCCATCTATATATGCGCGCACACACACACACACACACACACACACACATAGATTTGTGGTCAGAAGTTTACATACTCATCATGGGCATGAATGTCATGGTCATTTTGAGCTGCTAATTATTTCCTTGAACTGTTCTTTTTCCAGGGTGGAATGATGGTACAGCATACATCTTTAATGACTTAAAAAAATTTGAATGCACAAGTTTGAATTTACTTTGGACTTTCTCTAATCCACATAAGGTCAAAATTATACATATAGGCTCAAATATATACATACAGTACATTGACTTAAATCTGTTAAGTGGTGCTGAAGGTTCTACAATGTCTTAACTTGCCAAGGCCTATTAACTTCTTGTTAGTGATCATGACTGACTACAAGTGGTAGTTTCTCTTTGCCACCATAAAACGGATTTGTTTGACAGCACTCATTGGATTGACCAATACTCAGAACCATGGTAAAGTCCAAGGAACTCAGTGAAGATCTAAGAAGGAGAATTGTGGATTTACACAAGTTGGGAAGGTCTCTTGGAGCCATTTATAAACAATTGCAGATTCCAAGATCATCAGTTCAAACAACTGTACATAAGTACAAGTTATTTAGATGTGTCACCACTTTGGCAAGGTCTGGAAGAAGACCCAAACTGTCACCCTCAGATGAGAGGAAATTGGTTACAATGTTCAGGAACAACCCAGGAACCACTAAGGCTCAAGCCTGCCATGAAGTGGAAACTGCTGGAACACTAGCGTCACTGTCCACAGTGAAGCGAGTTTTATATTGCCATGGACTGAGAGGGTGCTGACCAAGAAAGAAGCCCCTGCTTCAAGCTGGACTGAAATTTGCAGCTGTCCACACGAACAAGCCAACTGCCTCCTGGAGAAAAGTTTTATGGTCAGACGAGACAAAGATTGAGCTATTTGGCCACAATGACGAGGTATGTTTGGAGGAGTAAAGGTGAGGCTTTCAAACCTAAGAACAATGAACCATCTGTCAAGCATGGTGGTGGTAGCATCATGCTCTGGGGCTGTTTTGCTGCCAGTGGTACTGGTGCATTGCACAAAGTGGATGGAATAATGAAGGAGGAGGACTACTTCCAAATTCTTCAACTTCACCTCAAATCAACAGCTAGACGGTTGAAACTTGAACACAATTGGGTATTCCAGCAGGACAGTGATCCCAAACACACATCAAAACTGGTTTTGGAATGGATAAAGCAGGCTAACATTAAGCTTTGGTGATAGCCTTCCCAACCTCAACCCTCTTGAAAATTTGTGGACTACTCTTAAAAGCCAGGTCTGTGAAAGGAAACCAACAAATTTAAATGAACTTTACCAATTCTGCCAAGAACAGTGGTCAAATATCCAGCCAGAATTATGCCAGAAGCTTGTTGATGGCAAACAAAAGTGCAACTTGCTAAGGGACATTTAACCAAATATTAGTGGGGGTGTATGTATATATTTGAGCCTATATGTATAATTTTGACCTTGTGTGGATTAGAGAAAATCCAAAATAAATTCAAACTTGTACGTGCAATTCTTGTTTTTTGAAGTCATTAAAGATGTATGCTGTACAATCATTCCACCCTGGAAAAAGAACAGTTCAAGGAAATCATTAACAGCCCAAAATCTCAAAATGACCGTAACATTCACGCCCACAATGAGTGTATGTAAACTTCTGACCACAACTTATATATATTAATATTAGACAGAATAATTGTCAACGCCCAATAAGAATCATTGTTTTGAATACTACTAATAATATTACAATCCTCAACACACTTTTGCATGTTAATATCATGGCTAACATGCATTAGCAATATTTACCTTTATAGAAGATGGGTTATACAGTGTCTTGCAAAAGTATTCATCCCCCTTGGTGTTTGGCTTGTTTTGTCGCATTACAAGCTGGAATTAAAATGGATTTTGGGGGGTTAGCACCATTTGAGTTACACAACATGCCTACCACTTTAAAGGTGAAAAAATTGTTGTTTTATTGTCTCACACACATCACATTATCTCTAGCCGCTTTATCCTTCTACAGGGTCGCAGGCAAGCTGGAGCCTATCCCAGCTGACTACGGGCGAAAGGCGGGGTACACCCTGGACAAGTCGCCAGGTCATCACAGGGCTGACACATAGACACAGACAACCATTCACACTCCCATTCACACCTACGGTCAATTTAGAGTCACCAGTTAACCTAACCTGCATGTCTTTGGACTGTGGGGGGAAACCGGAGCACCCGGAGGAAACCCACGCGGACACGGGGAGAACATGCAAACTCCACACAGAAAGGCCCTCGCCGGCCCCGGGGCTCGAACCCAGGACCTTCTTGCTGTGAGGCGACAGCGCTAACCACTACACCACCGCGCCGCCCCCTGTTTTATTGTGACACAAACAATAATTAAGATGGGAAAAAAAACCCAGAAATCTGGAGTGTGCACAGGTATTCACCCCCACCCCCCTCCAAAAGTCAATACTTTGTAGCGATAAGAGAGTCTTTTGTCATTACACAGTCACCCGTACAACGAAATTTATGTGCCACAACTGAAGGTGTATTAAAAACACATAAGAACAAAAACATACATAAAAACGAGAACACATAAAAACAAAAAAACTGGTCATGTCATGAAAATGGAACAAACAAATAAATAAATAAATAAATAAATAAAATTTGAGGTAGTTAAAATTATTGCACTTCATAAAAATAGCGAAGAACATTTTAGCAACCCGTGTGTGTATTAAGTGTCCTGACAGCCCATGGAAAGAAGCTATTTTTCAGTCTGTTTGTTCTGCTCTTTATGCTCCTGTACCTCAGGTTCCAGAGGGCAGCAGGCTGAGCAGGTGGTGTCCGGGATGGAGGTGGTTGCGAATGATCTTCCTAGTTCTGTAGAGGCATCGAGAGCTAGCGATGTCATCCAGGGAGGGCAGAGGACAGCCAAATGTCTTTTCAGCTGACCTTATCACCCTCTGCAGCTTTTTCTTGTCAGCTGCTGTGCAGCCAGCATACCACACCGTGATGGAGAAAGCCAGCACACTCTTGATGGTGGAGCAGTAGAAGGTCACCAACAGCCTCTCCTCCAGTCTGTTCCTTCTGAGGACTCTCAGGAAGTAGATTTGCTGTTGGGTCTTCCTCACCATTGGTGTTGTGTTAACTGACCAGAAGAGGTCCTCAGGGCGGCACGGTGGTGTAGTGGTTAGCGCTGTCGCCTCACAGCAAGAAGGTCCTGGGTTCGAGCCCTGGGGCCGGCGAGGGCCTTTCTGTGTGGAGTTTGCATGTTCTCCCCGTGTCCACGTGGGTTTCCTCCGGGTGCTCCGGTTTCCCCCACAGTCCAAAGACATGCAGGTTAGGTTAACTGGTGACTCTAAATTGACCATAGGTGTGAGTGTGAATGGTTGTCTGTGTGTCAGCCCTGTGATGACCTGGCGACTTGTCCAGGGTGTACCCCGCCTTTCGCCCGTAGTCAGCTGGGATAGGCTCCAGCTTGCCTGCGACCCTGTAGAAGGATAAAGCGGCTTGAGATAATGAGATGAGAAGAGGTCCTCAGAGATATGAGTCCCCAGGAATTTAAAGGTGCGGACCCTCTCCACGCAGTCTCCGTTGATGTAGAGGGGAGCGGAGTCAGCTTTGTGCCTCCTGAAGTCCATGACCACCTCCTTTGTTTTCTTGGTGTTGAGAGCCAAGTTGTTTTTGGCACACCACTCTGCCAGCTGCTGCACCTCGTCCCTGTAGGCCGACTCGTCCCCTCCAATTATGAGCCCCATCAAGGTGGTGTCATCTGCAAATGAGCCACCTTTTGCTGCAATTACATCTGCAAGTCTCTTAGGGCATGTCTTTATTAGCTTAGCACATTTAGCCACCGGGATTTTTGCCCATTCCTCAAGGCAAAACTGCTCCAGCTCCTTCAGGTTAGATGGGTTGTGTTGGTGTACAGCAATCTTCAAGTTATGCCACAGATCCTCAACTGGATTGAGGTCTGGGCTTTGATTAGGCCATTCCAAGACATTTAAATGTTTCCCTTTAAACCACTCCAGTGTAGCTTTAGCAGTATGTTTTTAGGGTCATTGTCCTGCTGAAATGTGAACCTTCATCCCAGTCTCAAACCTCTGGCTGACTCAAACAGGCTTTCCTCCAGAATTGCCCTGGATTTAGTGCCATCCATCTTTCTTTCAGTCCTGACCAGCTTTCCTGTCCCTGCAGATGAAAAATATCCCCACAGCATGATGCTGTCACCACCATGCTTCACTGTAGGAATGGTGTTCTCAGGGTGTTGGGCTTGCGCCACACATGGCATTTCCCATGATGGCCAAAAAGATCAATTTTAGTCTCATTTGACCAGAGAATCTTCTTCCACGTGTTTGGGGAGTCTGCCACATGCTGTTTGGGCAAACTCCAAATGTGTTTTCTTAAGCAATGACACTTTTCTGGCCACTCTTCCATAAAGCCCCACTCTACGGAGTGTACAGCTTAAAGTGGTCTTGTGGACAGATATTCCCATCTTCGCTGTGCATCTTTGCAGCTCCTTCAGTGTTATCTTTGGTGTCTTTGTGGCTCTCTGATTAATGTCCTCCTTGCCCAGTCTGTGAGTTTTGATGGGCGGCCTTCTCTTGTCAGGTTTGTAGTGGTGCCATATTCTTTCCATTTTTCTATAATGGATTTAATGGTTCTCCATGGGATATTTTTTATAACCCAACCCTGATCTATACTTCTTCACAACTTTGCCTCTGACATGTTTGGAGTGCTCTTTGGTTTTCATGTTGCTTGCTTAGTAGTGTTGCAGAGTCAGGGTCCTTCCAGAACAGGTTGATTTATACAGACATCATGTGACAGATCATGTGACACTTTGGAGAGCACACAGGTGGAGCTTAATCAACTAATTATGTGACTTATGAAGTGAATTGGTTGGACCAGCTCTTATTTAGGGGTTTCATATGAAAGGGGATGAATACCTAGTCTGGTTAACACCAGACCATATCACAAGTGAAATATGGTCTGGAATCCGCCTATTGAATTTCTCGTAGGGGAGGTGTGGTTTACGATTGTCAACGGCCGTTTATTGGACGTTGCGAATGTCTATCATTTGGCGTATATGTAGCCCATGGCCAATCATGGCAGTTGTACCCGGTGACGTAGTTAGAGCGACGAAGAGGCGAAGAAGAGAAGGAAAGAGAAAGAGAAGGCAAAACAAAAATAGACTGTAATGCCAAACGCTGTTCTTTTTTTAAAACAAACTTTCGCTCTAAACTATTCAGAACAGTGTCTAAAGCTTGATCGAAAGTTTGGTTCGTATCGCTCGCCGCCATGTTAAATGTGATCCGTAAACAGTCCCAAATAAACTACAAGCTTCCGTTTGTCGAGTAGTACACGTCACCATCTTTACACCCCTCCCCACTCTCTGATTGGCTCCCTAACTCAGGTGAGCCTTTAGCCTTTCCATGCTGTCTTTTCAGATCGGAACGATTGTGCAAAGCAGCATGGGATTTCCCAGGCTAGTGAATACCTATGCACACTCCAGATTTCTGTTTTTTCATCTTAATTATTGTTTGTGTCACAATAAAACAACAATTTTCCCATTTAAAGTAGTAGGCATGTTGTGTAAATCAAATGTTGTTAACCCCCAAGCAATCCATTTTAATTCCAGCTTGTAATGTGACAAAACAGGACTAACACCAAGGGGGATGAATACTTTTGCAAGACACTGGAGTGGTTTAAAAATCAAACGTTATAATTTTGTGTATGTGTCTAGAAATTAATATTACAGCCAGAAATGCAGGAGCCATGGTAAATATAATGTGGAGGTTTTTATATATATATATATATATATATATATATATATATATATATATATATATATATATATATATAATAACTACTACTGTACCTTTCAGAATACATATTTGGCTATCTTATTTTGTATCATTAGTGTTTTATCATTATCACAAATCACCCATTTTATTCATTTTTAATCACTTATTATTTGATTATTTGTTATACACACAATAGTAAGCAGCTCTGCATATCTAACAGTAATAATGCTATGCTATGAGTACCAAGTCTGCTTAATGTTTCAGTGTTTTTGTCATGTATGATTGGACTGACTGCTGCAACAACGGGCTACCAGAAACCAGGCTTTCTGGATTTTGACTCCTGGTGGTATCACACGCCCCGCGGCCCTCAGATATTCGCCTGCCTCACCTACTTGGAGAAGAATGTGCGTGTGGATTGTGAGTTCCCGAAAAGTGACACGATCCCTGGGCCATTCTGTGAGTTCAAACAGGATGGACGCCTGATGGGTACCACGAATCCCAACAACCCAGTTCACCTCATCCCGCCTGTAGAGACCAGACGTCGTTCCAATGTCACACTGGTGCCCTCCAATATCTGCCGCCTTACCTGGATGCCTCTGTCAGATGACCGGGCATACACTTACACCTGCAGGGTGTACCAGGGACACATCTGGAAAGAGAATAGCATGTCCTTTCACCAAAGTGAGTGTAATGTACTGAATATGAGTATTAAAATGATTGCATGTTCATGAGTGTGAGAAAAAAGAAATTTATGATCATAAGTTAAACTGAGAGAAAGAAATTGTGTTCAGTCTAACTTCATTTCCTCTTGCTCTGTTTCACAGGAAATCTGCTAGTTTGTTCCGCTGTGAACATAGTAACTCATGGAGCAGTTTGGTTTCTTTTCATTGTCACCTCACTTCCTGTCACTCTGGGCTTTTTGTCTGCATGATCAGCAGTTGTTCTTGAACATACAAATCCTCAAGCATCATGGTGTCATATGGTTCTAATGATAATCATATTCAAATCAGATGATGACACAATGGTTCAGCATTCTTCGTTATTTACTCCTTGTGTTTCACCACGTTTTTATTTAGTGCTTCACATCATAGGCACCTACTCTTATTTTTTCTACTTATTTTAGATCCACAATGACATGATCTTACACAGCAAATTCCTCAGTGTTGAATTCACACTTTCAGAGTTAATCTGTGTCCAATTGGACATATATAAACACAGTAGGGTGTTAAATCAACACTCTGGGTGTTAATTCAACACTGGGGATTTTGCTGTGTATTTTGAAGTATGTATACTGAGACATTTAAGAACACAAATACAAGCGTTCACAAACTGCCTAACTGAGGCTAACTTGCACATTATATGTATTAGCCTATATTGTACTCACCTTGGGCTTCATTTATCAATAAATTATTAGAGATCCCTAAGTGCAGTGCGAAATGTTCCAGTGAAGGAACTCATAAATCTAACTCTAGAAACACACTAACTCTTCCTCCTGTTATATGGTGCCATTTTTCCTATCTTAATTAGGGCCCGAGCCCTATGGGCGAAGGCCCTATTGTTCTTGTAAGAGTTCACTATTATTATTCTTCCGTCTTCTTCTTCTTCTTCTTCTTCTTTATTTTTCTCCGCTGTTGGGCCATTTTCGGGGCGCTTGCCATGGGCGAAAACGCACGAAATTTGGCGCCAGTTCCGCGAATTGCCACCGCTACTCAGAACCAAAAGCCCAACCTTGGCCGGGGCTCAGGGCCTCTATAGCGCCCCCTAAGTCGTTGTGATTTTGGCCTCCTGCATTAAGGTGCCTGGTTGCCATGTGGTTTGTAGTAGTGGCATGCCATTTGGTACGCATATGTATCTCACTAAGCCGGACAAAAATGTAATGCCAATGCATTAGCCACGCCCAACAGGAAGTGAGGTAATTTCACTTTTGTGCGAAATGCATGGCCACGAAGATGGCGCAACTCCTCCTAGACCGTTCATAGGAATGTCACCAAAATTGATACACATCATCTACAGACATGGCTGACAAAAGTTACTAAATACGTTTCACGTAGGATAAACCGTTCAGAAGTTATACCTCAATCAATTTTCACTTCAAAATTTTACATGCTAAAAAATTCATAACAAATCTTCTAATTGCTCAAAACTGCTCATACTTCACACGCTAATCACTCATTGGGCTTCTGACATGTTACCCAATTTCTGTGATATTTCGCCACTGGGGGCGCTATTTTTGGGCAAAAAATCCAATCTTTCCTCAAATTTGGTCAAACTTCACGGCCACCCTCTTACTACCTCCCATGTCATGTATACCACATTTTGGGAATTTTCGTCCATGGGGGGCGCTGTTTTTGGCCGACGCAATTGCTCCAAAACGGGTTTTTGGTAAATAATTCCATAATGCTTTTCCTTCACACCACTACCTTGTGATAGTACGTTGCTGTTGTAGACACTTATTTTTCCAACTCATCATCGCTCATGTACAGCATAGCGCCACCTACTGACATGGGAAAAACCAAAAAATGTATTCTTCAAAAATCTATATCTCATCTTCTATTTACTCAATTTTCATCACACTTCATACGCAAACTCTTCATAGCTCACCTGACATATACGCCAAATTTTGTGCACTTTCGCCCCTGGGGGTGCTGGTTATGGCAGAAATGATATTGCAGCTTCTGATTTGTCAACCTTGGCAAGCAAACTCTTTACAAGACCCTTATTGGGGCGCTTGCCATGGTCGACAACGCTCGAAATTTGGCTCCTTTTTCTTAGACTGCCACCGCTGCTGAGAACCAGAAGCCCAGATCCAGGCGGGCCTCAGGGCCTCTATAGCGCCCCCTAACGTGTTGTGATTTTTGCCTCTCGCATTAAGGTGCCTGGTTGCCATGTAGTTTGTAGTAGTGGCATGCCCTTTGGTATGCATATGTATCTCACCAAGCCGGACAACAATGTAATGCCAATGCATTAGCCACGCCCTACAGGAAGTGAGGTAATTTCACTTTTGTGCGAAATGCATGGCCACGAAGACGGCGCAACTCCTCCTAGACCGTTCATAGGAACGTCACCAAAATTGATAGACATCATCTACAGACATGGCTGACAAAGGGTGCTAAATACATTTCACGTAGGTTAAACCGTTCAGAAGTTATATGTCAATCATTTTTCAATGCAGAATTTTACATGCTTAAAAATTCATAACAAATCTTCTAATTGCTCAACACTGCTCATACTTCACACGCAAATCACTCATTGGGCTTCTGACATGTGACCCAATTTCTGTGATGTTTCGCCACTGGGGGCGCTATTTTTGGGCAAAAAATCCAATCTTTCCTCAAATTTGGTCAAACTTGACGGCCACCCTCTTACTATCTCCCATGTCATGTATACCACATTTTGGGAATTTTCGTCCATTTGGGGCGCTGTTTTTGGCCTACGCAATTGCTCCAAAACGGGTTTTTGGTAAATAATTCCATAATGCTTTTCCTTCACACCACTACCTTGTGATTGTACGTTGCTGTTGTAGACACTTATTTTTCCAACTCATAATCGCTCATGTACAGCATAGCGCCACCTACTGACATGGGAAAAACCAAAAAATTTATTCTTCAAAAATCTATATCTCATCTTCTATTTACTCAATTGTCATCAAACTTCATACGCAAACTCTTCATAGCTCACCTGACATATACGCCAAATTTTGTGCACTTTCGCCCCTGGGGGTGCTGATTATGGCAAAAATGATATTGCAGCTTCTGATTTGTCAAACTTGGCAAGCAAACTCTTTTCAAGACCCTTATTGAGGCGCTTGCCATGGTCGACAACGCACGAAGTGCGAGACCCTATTGTTGCCATGTGTCCAATTCTGTGCTTTGTCGCCATTGTGGGAGTAATGTCTCTTGCCGCAGAAGCTGTGGAAGGTATTTCGCAGGGACGCATTGGCACCAGTTCCGAGGTTTGCCACCGCTACTCAGAACCAGAAGCCCAAACTTGGCGGGGGCTCAGGGCCTCTATAGCGCCCCCTAAGTCGTTGTGATTTTGGCCTCCCGCATTAAGGTGCCTGGGTGCCATGTAGTTTGTAGTAGTGGCATGCCATTTGGTACGCATATGTATCTCACTAAGCCGGACAAAAATGTAATGCCTATGCATTAGCCACGCCCAACAGGAAGTGAGGTACTTTCACTTTTGTGCGAAATGCATGGCCACGAAGACGGCGCAACTCCTCCTAGACCGTTCATAGGAATGTCACCAAAATTGATACACATCATCTGCAGACATGGCTGACAAAAGTTACTAAATACGTTTCACGTAGGATAAAGCGTTCAGAAGTTATACATCAATCAATTTTCGATGCAAAATTTTACATGCTTAAAAATTCATAACAAATCTTCTGATTGCTCAAAACTGCTCATACTTCACACGCTAATCACTCATTGGGCTTCTGACATGTTACCCAATTTCTGTGATATTTCGCCACTGGGGGCGCTATTTTTGGGCAAAAATTCCAATCTTTTCTCAAATTTGGTCAAACTTCATGGCCACCCTCTTACTACCTCCCATGTCATGTATACCACGTTTTGGAAATTTTCGTCCATGGGGGGCGCTGTTTTTGGCCGACGCAATTGCTCCAAAACGGGTTTTTGGTAAATAATTCCATAATGCTTTTCCTTCACACCACTACCTTGTGATAGTACGTTGCTGTTGTAGACACTTATTTTTCCAACTCATCATCGCTCATGTACAGCATAGCGCCACCTACTGACATGGGAAAAACCAAAAAATTTATTCTTCAAAAATCTATATCTCATCTTCTATTTACTCAACTGTCATCAAACTTCATACGCAAACTCTTCATCGCTCACCTGACATTGATGCCAAATTTTGTGCTCTTTCGCCACTGGGGGCGCTGTTTTTGGGCAAAAAATCCAATCTTTCCTCAAATTTGGTCAAACTTCACGGCCACCCTCTTCCTGCCTCCCATGTCATTTATACCACATTTTGGGAATTTTCGTCCATGGAGGGCGCTGTTTTTGGCCGACGCAATTGCTCCAAAACGGGTTTCTGGTAAATTATTCCATAATGCTTTTCCTTCACACCACTACCTTGTGAAAGTACGTTGCTGTTGTGGTCACTTATTTTTCCAACTCATAATCGCTCATGTACAGCATAGCGCCACCTACTGACATGGGAAAAACCAAAAAATGTATTCTTCAAAAATCTATATCTCATCTTCTATTCACTCAATTGTCATCAAACTTCATACGCAAACTCTTCATAGCTCACCTGACATATGCGCCAAATTTTGTGCACTTTCGCCCCTGGGGGTGCTGGTTATGGCAAAAATGATATTGCAGCTTCTGATTTGTCAAACTTGGCAAGCAAACTCTTTACAAGACCCTTATTGGGGCGCTTGCCATGGTCGACAACGCACGAAATTTGGCTCCTTTTTCTTAGACTGCCACCGCTACTGAGAACCAGAAGCCCAGATCCAGGCGGGCCTCAGGGCCTCTATAGCGCCCCCCGAGCACCGTTCAGTGCGAGACCCTATTGTTGCCATGTGTCCATTTCTGTGGTTTGTCGCCATTGTGGGAGTAATGTCTCTTGCCGAGGAAGCTGTGGAAGGTATTTCGCGGGGACGCATGCCCCCGCCCCCCTTGGCCGCTGGCGTGAGGGCCCGTCGAGGCCGCTTGCGGCTTTAATTGAACAGTTATTCTTCACCCACACACCTTCAGTAGCTACTTTATCCTGGTCAGGATCATGATGGATCCAGAGCCTGTCCCAGGAATACTGAGCATGAGGAGGGGACAGACCCTAAATGGGAACACCAGTCCTTCTCAGATAGCTACTCTTTTTTTTGTCATTTTTTTTTCAGATTGTGTTCTTTCAAATCATTAATACGAAATGAGTTTCACAAAATGTTCTTTTAAAGCTAGACAGCCTTTTGATTTCATAAAATCGGTGAAATTTAGTTCCCTCTGAAATTTGGTAATTGTGAGATGTTTATTTCTGTAATATCTCAAAAAAAAAAAAAACAGGCCACTCTGTGGCTGGGAAGTTATTTAATTTGAGGGGATTCCTTGCAAATAATGTGCATGAAATTGCTTGCTTCGCGCAGTCAAGCAGACAGAGAAAGTCCATGTGCGCATGCGCCAGTTTACCACCTTCTTTTTCTTCTTCTTTTGGGTTTTACAGCAGCTGGCATCCAGTATTGCATTACTGCCATCTACAGCTTTATCTTGACTGTGCACTGACAGTTACATCATTTTGTCGCTAAACAAACAGCTGATCACACCGAGGTGCTCGCTGACTGCCAATATTTATTAGTTTGGCTCTGCATTTCCTTTCCTTCACAACATAACGTCTTTTCTTCTCACTTTCTGTTACTGTAGTCAATCTTTCACCTTTCATTAACATCCTCTATTTTTCTCTCCTGTTTCAAATTTGTCTCCCACAATGCCTTGCACGAACAGGGAAAGACCACAACGTGATGCATGATGTAGTATCTTGTATTGGGTCATGGTGAAGCAGGCAAAAATAGCTGAGAATTTAGGGCCATGTCGCCCTAAATTCATTAATTTTCTATTTAATAAATAAATAAAATTGGAAGTCTGTGATTCAAATTCAGTAGTATTCATTCCACTGAACAAAAATAATTGGGTGTCAGGAAGAATTATTTTTATGACCTAAACTTGAAAAATCTGAAAGGCTGTCTATCTTTAATTAGACTGACAGCATAATCCGGATATAAAATGACAGTAACTCATCACTAGTTATACAGTTAGGTCCATATATATTTGGACACTGACACAAATTTTGTTTTTTTACCTGTTTACTGAAACATATTCAATTTATAGTTATATAATGGACATGGATATAAAGTCCAGACTTTCAGCTTTCATTTGAGGGTATCCACATTAAAATTGGATGAAGGGTTTAGGAGTTTCAGCTCCTTAACATGTGCTACCCTGTTCTTAAAGGGACCAAAAGTAATTGGACAATTGACTCAAAGGCTATTTCATGGGCAGGTGTGGGCAATTCCTTCGTTATGTCATTCTCAATTAAGCAGATAAAAGGCCTGGAGTTGATTTGAGGGGTGGTGCTTGCATTTGGAAGATTTTGCTGTGAAGAAAACATGCGGTCAAAGGAGCCCTCCATGCAGGTGAAACAAGCCATCCTTAAGCTGCGAAAACAGAAAAAACCCATCCGAGAAATTGCTACAATATTAGGAGTGGCAAAATCTACAGTTTGGTACATCCTGAGAAAGAAAGAAAGCACTGGTGAACTCATCAATGCAAAAAGACCTGGACGCCCACAGAAGACAACAGTGGTGGATGATCGCAGAATAATTTCCATGGTGAAGAGAAACCCCTTCACAACAGCCAGCCAAGTGAACAACACTCTCCAGGAGGTAGGTGTATCGATATCCAAATCTACCATAAAGAGAAGACTGCATGAAAGTAAATACAGAGGGTTCACTGCACGGTGCAAGCCACTCATAAGCCTCAAGAATAAAAAGGCTAGATTGGACTTTGCTAAAAAACATCTAAAAAAGCCAGCACAGTTCTGGAAGAACATTCTTTGGACAGATGAAACCAAGATCAACCTCTACCAGAAAGATGGCAAGAAAAAAGTATGGTGAAGGCGTGGTACAGCTCATGATTCAAAGCATATCACATCATCTGTAAAACACGGCGGAGGCAGTGTGATGGCTTGGACATGCATGGCTGCCAGTGGCACTGGGTCACTAGTGTTTATTGATGATGTGACACAGGACAGAAGCAGCTGGATGAATTCTGAGGTATTCAGAGACATACTGTGTGCTCAAATCCAGCCAAATGCAGCCAAACTGATTGGTCGGCGTTTCATAATACAGATGGACAATGACCCAAAACATAAAGCCAAAGCAACCCAGGAGTTTATTAAAGCAAAGAAGTGGAATATTCTTGAATGGCCAAGTCAGTCACCTGATCTCAACCCAATTGAGCATGCATTTCACTTGTTAAAGACTAAACTTCAGACAGAAAGGCCCACAAACAAACAGCAACTGAAAACCGGTGCAGTAAAGGCCTGGCAGAGCATTAAAAAGGAGGAAACACAGCGTCTGGTGATGTCCATGAGTTCAAGACTTCAGGCAGTCATTGCCAACAAAGGGTTTTCAGCCAAGTATTAGAAATGAACATTTTATTTACAATTATTTAATTTGTCCAATTACTTTTGAGCCCCTGAAATGAAGGGATTGTGTTTAAAAAATGCTTTAGTTCCTCACATTTTTATGCAATCATTTTGTTCAACCCACTGAATTAAAGCTGAAAGTCTGAACTTCAACTGCATCAATTGTTTTGTTCAAAATTCATTGTGGTAATGTACAGAACCAAAATTAGAAAAATGTCTCTGTCCAAATATTTATGGACCTAACTGTATGATTTGAAGCTGATCAGTCAAGATTCATATTAGTGAGTCTCCTTACACATAAATTCTGGTGCTCTTGTAGGATATAATGTCTTTCTGAACAAACAAGATTTTCATTAATGCTATGTTTCATATTCACATGTAAATGCTCCTGTGAAGGATTTATGAATTTACATTCGTATCCAGTTTGATAAATGATGCCCATTATGTGTGCATTATGTATGTTGCGCTTATCCTTGTAAAACCACATACAGCCTTGTTTCATTAACACTCAAGTTGGACTTCATTCAAATTTGCATCTAGCATCGTATTTCCAAATATCAACATATTCTCAGTTTCTTAACACTTTTTTTGTCTGCAGTTACAGTTCTGTCATACAGTTGTGTTCTTTTTCAGATCTCTATATGGAGCTGTACTTTTACCTTTTGATATATTAATATTAAGAAACAGCCAGAGTGAGGTCATTTTAGAGGATAATCTCAGCTATTGCTTGTACTGATCCTTGGCTGTCATTCACAGCAACATGCATTATAATGCTTCTTGATGCTATTCATGCTAATGCATGGTACATTGTCTTCCAGTTTTTATCACTGTCCTTAATGTAGAGGACATAACAATCTACAGGACAGCACCTCCCACCAGCTAGGACCAGAAATGCTCTTACTTAACATAATTAGTTATTAATATATTATACACAATGCATTAAATTAATAATATGTAAGAGTTACGTCTTCCACTATGCTCTCATGCACATTGAAATGCTTTTGCTTTTTTTTTTTGCACATGCTTTATTGGCCATGTTTAGATCACTACGTTTAGAAGTTGCTGCATTATGTTTGCAACTAGTATTATTAGGACCGTGCTCTAGGAACAAGCTTAGATTAGAAATAGAGGTAAACACAAGACGAGTTGTGCTACCCGTGAGTAAATGCTTGAGGCGAAACTGTTCACAGGATCCATTTAGTCAAATTTAGTATGACATAAAAATGGCTGGGAGTTTCTGCATGAGGGATCACTGTGTCAGGATTCTTCTGGAGTTTAACAGAACTAGGAATGTTTTTTTTTTTTTTTTGCAATGAATACCATGTAATGTTCTGTTGGTTTTAGATCTTTTGCACTAAATCAAGTATTTGCCTATATCCAAACTCCAGTATGTCTATTTGTGTAGACATTTTCTGTTGCACTTCTTTCCATTCCTCATAGTCCCAAAGTCTATGTATTGGAATGCAGTGAGAAATAAAGATTGTGTAAAGACTGGACAGTAGACTGTGTCCTGTTATCGTCTGCTTCATGAAATCCTGCTGCAGTGTGAGTGTGAAACAAGCAAAAAATATCTACAGTGAGGCAAAAAAGTATTTAGTCAGCCACCAATTGTGCAAGTTCTCCCACTTAAAAAGATGAGAGAGGCCTGTAATTTTCATCATAGGTACAATTCAACTATGAGAGACAGAATGGGGGGAAAGAATCCAGGAAATCACATTGTAGGATTTTTAATGAATTAATTGGTAAATTCCTCGGAAAAATAAGTATTTGGTCACCTACAAACAAGCAAGATTTCTGGCTCCCACAGACCTGTAACAACTTCTTTAAGAGGCTCCTCTGTCCTCCACTTGTTACCTGTATTAATGGCATCTGTTTGAACTCGTTATCAGTATAAAAGACACCTGTCCACAACCTCAAACAGTCACACTCCAAACTCCACTATGGCCAAGACCAAAGAGCTGTCAAAGGACACCAGAAACAAAATTGTAGGCCTGCACCAGGCTGGGAAGACTGAATCTGCAATAGGTAAGCAGCTTGGTGTGAAGAAATCAACTGTGGGAGCAATTATTAGAAAATGGAAGACATACAAGACCACTAATAATCTCCCTCGATCTGGGGCTCCACGCAAGATCTCAACCCATGGGGTCAAAATGATCACAAGAACGGTGAGCAAAAAACCCAGAACCACACAGGGTGTTAGGACTGGGACTGTTTTGGCCTCTAGAGGCCACTGTTATTTCCTTTTCTGGTCATGTTTGTTTTGGGCCTCTAGAGGTCACCAGTGTGTTCTGTGTTTTATTTTTGTCTTATTGCCTGTTTCCTGCCCCGCCCTGTCCTTAATTAGTTTGTGTATTTATACCCCTGAGTTCAGTCCTCTTGTCACAGAGTCTTTGTGCTGTTATGTTTAGCTCCAGTTACCTCTGTTCCGATTTCCTCGCCCGTGTCTTTGTGGTTTTTGTACTTTGCTTTCTTTTGGACTTTTTGGACTTTGTGTTTACCATTTTGGATCCTCTGAGCGTTTGTATTTTTGCCTCTTCTTTTCTGGTTTTTTGGCTCTTTGTTTCTTTGAACTTTTTTTTTTTCCTGGTTATCTTCTGAGCGTTTGGATTATACTTTTGTTTTTGCCTTGGATTGTAATAGTGTAAATATTGTAAATAAAACTTTTGATACTTTTTCTACTTCTGCCTCATGCCTCTGCATTTGAGTCATCCCCCTGGTGGCCTAGTGGGGGTTTGCTAGATTATCACACCAGCGAACCAGGTTTGAATCCCAGCAAAACCCTAACAGAAAGACTCCGTCATGACCCACTCAGCAGAGGCTTCTTCATCTGTCTACCCGGCCAACCTTCAGGGAATGATGGCTGCGTTAACACGCCTCGGATCCACCATGGACACTCATGGACGGACTCTCGCAAGCCAACGTGAGACCCTTGCTCGCCACGAGGTACTGCTTCAGCAGATTGGGAGAACCCTGGCACAGCTGACTTCTCTGCCCCCATCTCCTCCGCCTGATTCTGCTCCTGCTCCACCATCCGCTCCTGCTCCAGTGCCTCCTGCCATGTTGCCTTCTTCACCTCGCGAACCCAGCCTTCCTGCACCACAGAGGTATGACGGCAAGCACAGTGAGTGTCGAGAGTTCCTTACCCAGTGTCAACTCACCTTTGAGCTTCAGCCTACCACCTACACTACGGATCGCCGCAAGATTGCCTTTGTGATAACCTTGTTAGCTGGTAAGGCGTGAGCCTGGGCTACTGCTATCTGGCAGAGACAGGGACCTGAGTGCTCTGATTTCCAGCTGTTTACTGAGGAGATGCTGCGTGTCTTCAATCAAGCAGACATCAATAAAGACGCAGCCAGAAAGCTCATGTCCATCCGGCAAGGGGGAAGCATCGCAGATTACGCCATCTCATTCCGGACACTCGCAGCAGTAAGTGGATGGAACGAGACTGCCCTGGTGTCAGCCTTCCACCATGGTCTGTCTGACCCCATCAAAGACGGTCTGGCTTCTATTGGATGCCCAAGTGACCTCGAAACACTGATCTCACATTCTACTCGTCTGGACAACAGGATGAGAGAACGCCGCCAAGTCCTGAGCCTCCCTGGCCTCCCTGCCTCTACCTGGAGCCCGTCTACCTCCTCCAGTGACTGTCCAGAACCCATGCAAGTGGGCCGTACTCGCCTCTCCACATTTGAGAGGGAGTGCAGAAGGAGGGACAAGTGCTGCATCTACTGTGGCAAGCCTGGTCACTTACGAGCATCATGTCCCAAACTCTCAGGAAAAGGACCGCCCCGTCCAGCCGAGGGAGGGTTGTGACGGGGCCTACCCTCTCTCCCGGACTCCCTGGCCAAGGAATCTACATCCCGGTCTCCATCTCCTGGGGTGAGTCCGTCCACTCTTGTCAAGCTTTGTTAGACTCAGGGGCGGCTAGAAACTTTATGGATATTCAATGTCCCGACTGCACCTCTTGAAGTCCCACTGTCTGTGTCTGCCCTGGATGGCCAAGCCTTAGGTGACGGAAGAGTCACCCAAGTTACTTCTCCAGTCTTCCTCCAGTCTCAAGGTCACAAGGAAGAAATATCCCTGCACCTGATTCCTTCACCTGAGTTCCCAGTTATTCTAGGTCTCCCTTGGCTTACCCACCACAACCCTCATATAGACTGGGTCACTAGCCAGGTTGTGGAGTGGGGTCCTGCTTGCTATGCCTCTTGTCTGCTTTCTAGCTCTCCTGTGTCTCCTGCCGAGCCCCCTGATCTCACCGAGTTATCTCAAGTTCCCACAGAGTACTGGGATCTTAAGGAAGTTTTCAGCAAGAGCAGGGCCGCCGTTCTTCCTCCGCACCATGCCTACGACTGTGCCATCGACTTGCTCCCTGGGACTACCCCTCCTCATGGCAGACTGTTTTCCCTCTCTCAGCCAGAACGCAAGGCCATGGAGGAATACCTCAAAGACGCCCTGGTCTCTGGGTTCATTCGACCCTCCTCCTCACCCGCTGGTGCCGGCTTCTTCTTTGTCGGCAAGAAGGATGGGGGGCTCCGACCATGTATTGACTACAGGGGCCTGAACAAGATCACTGTGCGCAACCGATATCCCCTTCCGCTGATGTCCACAGCATTCGACCTGCTCCAAGGCGCCACCGTCTTCACCAAGTTGGACCTACGGAACGCATACCACCTCATCCGTATCCGACAGGGAGACGAGTGGAAGACTGCCTTCAACACCCCGTCTGGGCACTACGAATACCAGGTGATGCCCTTCGGACTCACCAACGCACCAGCTGTTTTTCAGGCCCTAATCAACGACGTCTTGAGGGACATGATTAAACTGTACGTTTTTGTCTACCTCGACGACATCCTTATCTTTTCCAAGACCATGCAGGAGCACCGCCACCATGTCCGCAGGTTCTCCAGAGGCTGCTACAGAACAATCTGTTCACCAAGGCCCAGAAATGCGAATTTCATGTTCCTGAGGTCTCCTTTCTGGGTTTTATCGTACGGACAGGCCAACTCCAAATGGACCCAGCCAAGACCCTGGCCGTCCGGGACTGGCCCACTCCCAAGTCTGTCAAAGAGGTTCAGCAGTTCTTAGGATTTGCTAACTTCTACCGCAAATTTATCAGGAACTTTAGTTCTGTAGCAGCACCCATGTCGGACCTCACCAAAGGGACAGGTGGATCTTATGTCTGGTCTCCTCAGGCGGAAAAGGCGTTCAAAGACCTCAAGGACCGCTTCTGCACGGCACCCATTCTGGTCCTCCCGGACACCTCCCAACCATTCATCGTGGAGGTGGACGCCTCAGACAGTGGTGTCGGCGCGGTGCTCTCTCGACGTTCGGAAGGAAAGCTGCACCCCTGCACTTACTTCTCCCACCGCCTGAGTCCTGCGGAGTCCCGGTACGACGTGGGGGATCGAGAACTGCTAGCAGTCAAACTGGCCCTTGAGGAGTGGAGGCACTGGCTGGAGGGAGCGCAACATCCATTCCTGGTTTGGACGGACCACAAGAACCTGGAGTACCTCCAGCAAGCCAAGAGACTGAACCCACGACAGGCTAGGTGGGCCCTGTTTTTCAGTCGGTTTAACTTCACCCTATCGTACCGCCCCGGCTCCAAGAACACCAAACCTGACGCACTGTCCAGGCTGTTCTCTGCCACTAACAGGGAGAGTGAAGTCGGGCCTATCATCCCTATATCCCGGATTGTGGCTCCTGTCCGCTGGGGTATTGAGGAGACCATCCGACAAGCTCAACGCCGGGACCCTGATCCTGGGACGGGGCCACCAGGCCTCCTGTACGTCCCTCGTCAAGTCCGGGCCAAGGTTCTCCAGTGGGGTCACTCTTCCCCTCTCACCGCCCACCCGGGAGCTCGGAGGACCCTGGACTTCCTGAAAAGACGCTTCTGGTGGCCTAACATGGAGAAGGAAGTGAGGTCATTCGTCCTGTCCTGTGAGGTCTGCACCAGAACCAAGAACCCGCGACAGCGTCCCCAGGGTCTCCTGCATCCTCTGCCTATTCCCCGGCGTCCCTGGTCCCATGTGGCAGTCGACTTCATCACGGGTCTCCCTGAGTCTCAAGGTAACACTGTCATATTGGTCATAGTAGACAGATTCTCCAAGGCCTGCCGCTTTATTCCACTGTGCAAACTCCCCTCTGCCCTTGACACTGCTAAATTGTTGTTCACTCATGTCTTCCGAGTTTTTGGTCTCCCTCAGGACATCGTCTCTGACCGTGGGCCCCAGTTCTCCTCCCAAGTATGGCACGGCTTCTGCAAGAGCATCGGGACCACTGCCAGCCTCTCCTCTGGGTTCCACACCCAGTCCAATGGCCAGACGGAGAGGCTCAACCAGGACCTGGAAACCACCCTGCGAGGCCTGGCTATGGATAACCCGACATCGTGGAGCACCTGGCTGCCATGGGCAGAGTATGCCCACAACACCCTGCAGTCATCGGCCACCAAGTTGTCGCCGTTCCAGTGCCAATTAGGGTTTCAGCCACCTCTGTTCCCGGACCAGGAGGACGACGCTGGGGTGCCCTCGGTCAACCATTACGTGAGACGGTGTCGCAAGACCTGGAGCAAGGTCAGTAGGACACTCATCCAGACCTCCAGTACCAACCAGACTCAGGCCAACCGCCATAGGAGACCTGCCCACACTTTCCGCCCTGGGCAGCGGGTTTGGCTGTCCACCAAGGACCTTCCGCTGCGGGTGGAGAACCGCAAGCTTGCTCCTTGCTACATTGGCCCCTTCAAGGTTGTACGCAGAGTTAACCCTGTCTCCTACTGGCTCCAATTACCATGTACGCTAAGGATCAACCCAACATTCCATGTTTCCCTGCTGCGGCCCATACTGACGTCCACATATACCCCTGCCCCTAGGAACCCCCCGCCCCCCCCCCGCATCTTCCAGGGTCAGACTGTGTTCACCGTGCGCCGCCTGCTGGACTCCCGCCGGGTTCGCGGGGGCCTCCAATATCTTGTGGACTGGGAGGGCTATGGCCCTGAGGAGCGCTGCTGGGTCCCAGCTCGGGACATACTTGATAAAGAACTTTGTTGGGACTTCCATTCGGCCCATCCTTATCGTCCTGGGAACGTCAGGAGACGCTCCTGGGGGGGGGGGGGGGGGGGTCCTGTTAGGACTGGGACTGTTTTGGCCTCTAGAGGCCACTGTTATTTCCTTTTCTGGTCATGTTTGTTTTGGGCCTCTAGAGGTCACCACTGTGTTCTGTGTTTTGTTTTTGTCTTATTGCCTGTTTCCTGCCCCGCCCTGTCCTTAATTAGTTTGTGTATTTATACCCCTGAGTTCAGTCCTCTTGTCACGGAGTCTTTGTGCTGTTATGTTTAGCTCCAGTTACCTCTGTTCCGATTTCCTCGCCCGTGTCTTTGTGGTTTTTGTACTTTGCTTTCTTTTAGACTTTTTGGACTTTGTGTTTACCATTTTGGATCCTCTGAGCATTTGTATTTTTGCCTCTTCTTTTCTGTTTTTTTGGCTCTTTGTTTCTTTGAACTTTAGTTGTTTTTTTTTCCTGGTTATCTTCTGAGCGTTTGGATTATACTTTTTTTTTGCCTTGGATTGTGATAGTGTAAATATTGTAAATAAACCTTTTGATACTTTTTCTACTTCTGCCTCATGCCTCTGCATTTGAGTCATCCCCCTGGTGGCCTAGTGGGGGTTTGCTGGATTATCACACCAGCGAACCAGGTTCGAATCCCAGCAAAACCCTAACACGGGGGGACCTAGTGAATTACCTGCAGAGAGCTAGGACCAAAGTAACAAAGGCTACCGTCAGTAACACACTATGCTGCCAGGGACTCAAATCCTGCAGTGCAAGACGTGTCCCCCTGCTTAAGCCAGTACATGTCCAGGCCCGTCTGAAGTTTGCTAGAGAGCATTTGGATGATCCAGAAGAGGATTGGGAGAATGTCATATGGTCAGATGAAACCAAACTAGAACTTTTTGGTAAAAACTCAACTTGTCGTGTTTGGAGGAGAAAGAATGCTGAGTTGCATCCAAAGAACACCATACCTACTGTGAAGCATGGGGGTGGAAACATCATGCTTTGGGGATGTTTTTCTGCAAAGGGACCAGGACAACTGATCCATGTAAAGGAAAGAATGAATGGGGCCATGTATCGTGAGATTTTGAGTGAAAACCTCCTTCCATCAGCAAGGGCGTTGAAGATGAAACGTGGCTGGGTCTTTCAGCATGACAATGATCCCAAACACACCGCCCGGGCAACGAAGGAGTGGCTTCGTAAGAAGCATTTCAAGGTCCTGGAGTGGCCTAGCCAGTCTCCAGATCTCAACCCCATAGAAAATCTTTGAAGGGAGTTGAAAGTCCGTGTTGCCCAGCGACATCCCCAAAACATCACTGCTCTAGAGGAGATCTGCATGGAGGAATGGGCCAAAATACCAGCAACAGTGTGTGAAAACCTTGTTAAGACTTACAGAAAACATTTGACCTCTGTCATTGCCAACAAAGGGTATATTACACAGTATTGAGATGAACTTTTGTTATTGACCAAATACTTATTTTCCACCATAATTTGCAAATAAATTCTTTAAAAATCAGACAATGTGATTTTCTGGATTTTTTTTCTCATTTTGTCTCTCATAGTTGAGGTATACCTATGATGAAAATTACAGGCCTCTCTCATCTTTTTAAGTGGGAGAACTTGCACAATTGGTGACTGACTAAATACTTTTTTGCCCCACTGTATATATGTATGAAAACTCTACTGTAAAACACATTAAATATGTTTAAATTGAAATATTTGTGATGTGCTTAAGGTTTCTGGTGCTAATTTGCTGTTTGCTGCTGTGTTATTTTTTTTTCATAATTTCTGTGAGAAGATCGTTGTTGTCTGCCATGCTGACATCACAGATAGACATTGCTAGCACAGTTACAATGGAGTTTAATAGGAGAAAAGATTTTAGCAACCTCAAATATCGAAGTGATAACAGTAAGGTTTAACTGTAAGCTCCAAAATATACTAAAGAGCAAGAGTTTCTTTTCTCATTCATTTTCACAGTGAGGCGGCACGGTGGTGTAGTGGTTAGCACTGTTGCCTCACAGCAAGAAGGTTCTGGGTTCGAGCCCAGTGGCTGACGGGGGCCTTTCTGTGTGGAGTTTGCATGTTCTCCCCATGTCTGGGTGGGTTTCCTCAGGGTGCTCCGGTTTCCCCCACAGCCCAAAGATATGCAGGTTAGGCTAATTGGTAGCTCTAAATTGACCGTAGGTGTGAATGTGAGTGTGAATCTCTGTGTCACCGCTGCAATGATCTGGAGACTTGTCCAGGGTGTACCCCACCTCTTGCCCATAGTCAACTGGGATAGGTTCCAGCTTGCCCGTGACCCTGCACAAGATAAGCAGTTATGGATAATGGATGGATTTTCACAGTGACGTTCAATGTCATCTCATCTTATCTCATTATCTCTAGCCGCTTTATCCTGTTCTACAGGGTCACAGGCAAGCTGGAGCCTATCCCAGCTGACTACGGGGCGAAAGGCGGGGTACACCCTGGACAAGTCGCCAGGTCATCACAGGACTGACACAGAGACACAGACAACCACTCACATTCACACCTACGGTCAATTTAGAGTCACCAGTTAAGCTAACCTGCATGTCTTTGGACTGTGGGGGAAACCGGAGCACCCGGAGGAAACCCACGTGGACACGGAGAGAACATGCAAACTACACACAGAAAGGCCCTCGCCGGCCACGGGGCTCGAGCCCGGACTTTCTTGCTGTGAGGCAACAGTGCTAACCACTACACCACTGTGCCACCCCGTTCAATGTCATATCAATGAGAAATCTAATGTACAAGTAAACACTGGAAACAGTAAATGCTGGACTCTTAAGTTCCAGAATGCAATACAGCTATGTGGCACAGTCACGCTGAGTTACAGGAGAAATTTGGCTTGGCTAGATAGCATAGCATGCACAAAGGGATTGATGGTGCTATTAGCATGAAAGCTGATCTTTCGAACCTGATTTGTTTGAGCAGAGTGTATACTAAAGGACTAAAGTGCTGCTGTATCATTCTCATTACAGTAGGTAGAAATGAAGCAAGGGCTATGCAAGCACTGGCACAACTATCAGCAGGGATTTGAATGGCATTGGAGGTAATGTAGGACTTTTCCTCTAAGTTTAATAGATTGATCAAAAAAAGAGTTGCAGAGATCAATAAAATGTACAATTCATTATAATATTTATTCAACTAAGACCAGCAGAAATGCAATTCTCTGAGGCAGCTCCCAGATGCACATGTGTCAAATGTAGGTAGCTATAAATCCCTGCAGATCTCAGTCAGTCTTTATAGAACTGTGTTCGCAGGAAAAGAGCTACAAGAAGGAGCAGGTTCCTGAAAAGCCATGTACAGACATGCCCATAACCAAAGCAATAAATTGGATGACTTTACTTCTTAAAAAGGAATGACTAACATGTAAAAGGATGTAGAAATTCCCATCCCTTGAGATGGGAAGCAGACACTTGACCAAAATAAAGTGGCACTGAAAAGATCCTTATCTCAATAAGCAGCTTGCACTGAGTGAGGTGGTTTTTTTGTTTTGTTTTAAGTCTTTCAGTTGCTAACATTTAACAGACTATTACAAATATTTTCCCCGTTTCCAGTCGAGAGTACACTGTACACATTTTGGCTGCCGCTTCTCACTGGAGTTTTTTATTTTATATTTTTTCCCCTTTTGCATGTTCTCCCCGTGTCCACGTGGGTTTCCTCCGGGCGCTCCGGTTTCCCCCACAGTCCAAAGACATGCAGGTTAGGTTAACTGGTGACTCTAAATTGACCGTAGGTGTGAATGTGAGTGTGAATGGTTGTCTGTGTCTATGTGTCAGCCCTGTGATGACCTGGCGACTTGTCCAGGGTGTACCCCGCCTCTCGCCCGTAATCAGCTGGGATAGGCTCCAGCTTGCCTGCGACCCTGTAGAACAGGGTAAAGTGGCTAGAGATAATGAGATGAGATGAGATTTTTCCCCTTTGTTTTTTTTTTTTTTATATTTGTGTTTGTATAGTTTGATGTTTGTTCTTTATTTTGTCTGCTGGTTGTGGTGTAGCTCCAGAGCCAGTTTTGGGCATTGGTTCCCTTCAGGCCTTGGTCTGCCATGAGTGATGCCTGTGCTCCTTGCTCTGGATTGCATTGAGCTCATTGTTCTTTTAACATTGGGGTTGTCCAGCGCTGTGTGCGACGGTGCTTCTGTGCTTGGTGTGGTGTTCTGAGCAATGTTGCTCGGTGGCATCATGGTGGCTGTGCAGGTGGTTTGGGATATATCAGCGCTCTGTGCAGCAGTGCTTCTGTGCTCGCTTTGTGGATCCATGGCGCAGTGTTCCAAGCATTGTTGCCCGGTGGTGTCACGGCGGCTATGCAGGCAGTGTGGGACTTACTTTCGTGCGCCTTTTGGTGGGACTGTGGGTAGCTACACCACTGGAATTACATCCTGAGCCTTTTTTGGTGGACTTTTTTTTTTGTAATTGTAAAGTGACCTTGGGTGTGAGAAAGGCACTATACAAGTTGAACTAATTATTATTAATTATTAAATACAAAATGAAGCCATTCAGGGCACCACCACCCCAATACAAATAGAGACTTAGCTTATTAATTTCTGTGACTGGCTAGGATGAAAAACCTGAAAGCAATGTAAATAAACAAAGAAGGAAGCAAAAATTACTGGAAGCATTTCATAATGTGCCCCAAGAAAAAAACAACTGTTAAAAAAAACCTCACTGTATTTGGAAGACATTAATTTTGGGCATATAAGTACAAGCCAGAGAATGGCACTGATAGATTCATAGCAGAACTCTAGCTGCAAGCAGAGGGAGTCAAGCATAAAACAGCAGAGGACAATTTGTCATGTCTCACCTTACTAATGTCACATCAACGCCTGCTTGCACTCAAGACTCCACTTCCCAGAATTCACAGCAGCCTTCAAATATGGCTGCCTCAGACTACAACACCCATTGTGGACTTCACCTCTGATGGTCTCCTAATTACTGATTGGACTCACCTGGACTCAACCACCACAGCAGACTATACAAGCACATTCACATCAGCAGACCTTTGAGAAGTAAATGCTCAGTTCTGTGTCTCGGAGTTTACCAAACCTTTTGATCATTGTGCTTCGTTTTGGACTTTGCCTCAGACATCTTGTTTGTGCCTTGCCTGATTTTTGTTTCTGCCTCACAATTATGGATTTGTCTGCCAGTTTACCTGAATAAACTCACTCAACTTTTACATTCATCTGTCACCTGCTTATGTGACAACTAACACAAGTATTTAACAAGTGTTGGCAGGCAACAAAGCTTTTTTTATTTTATTTTTTATTTTATTTTCTCTCCTTTTTTATTTTTACTTTTTTTTCCTGTGTTTGTGTAGTTTGATGTTTGAGTGTTTTGTCTGCCGGTTGTGGTGTAGCTCTGGACCCAGTTTTGGGTGTCGGTTCCCTCCAGACCTTGGTTCGCTGTGGGTGATGCCTGTGTTCCCAGCTGTGGACTGCAGTGAGCTCGTTGCTCATTTTGACATCGTGGTTGTCCAGCGATCTGTGCTTTTAATGCTTGGCGTGATGTTCCGGGCGATGTTGCTCGGTGGCGTCGCGGTGGCTGTGCAGGCGGTTTGGGACATGTGTAGGTACAGTCGCCACCTACTGTCTAAGAACTACAACAGTCCGTCTAAGGACTACAACTCCCAGTCAACTTCCGCGTTGACCTACGTCACGCCTGGGCAGGATCACCAACGTCACATCCTCCAGGAAGGCATAAGTAACGAAACAACGCTTCTGTCTCTCTTGTCGTGGATGTCAAGCCATCTGGACACAAAGAGATACCCTGCACCAGAAAACCCAGATAAAGACGTCTTTTCTTCTTTCTTCCAAGAAACAGAGTTTCTTGCTTTTCTTTTACTTACCTTTGGCCACGGTAGACTCTAGAATCGCGCGATTTTGACTCAGATTGAATACAACCGGTTTTCATTTGTTCCTTATAAGTACGTACAAAACTGCAGCCCAGAGCAGTTTTAATTTAAAGTTTAGAAGCGACCAGATCCTTCTAATTAAAAAGCTGTGCACATTGTCTGATCAGAGACTTTCTTTTCATCACGAGCGACCACACATCGGACCAAGAAATTCTCTGCGCTTCACAGAGCGACTCACGTGCTTCACAACAGTGAAACTCCAAAAGTCTCGGAACATCTCATAATCTCGCGTAGAGACGAGATACTGAAGTAAGAGACTGGCATTTGGGCATAAAAACTAGTCTTAGGAATTAGTTTTTTTAAGGAGTGTGAATTAAACTCAGGAACGGTTTAATTGTGTACACTGTAGACACTCGGTGTTGAATTGATTGTTCTATTTTGTTTTGATCTCTCAATTGTTTAATAGATAGGCTTTGCATGCTCTCTCTCTCTTATTCCTGTCTAACACTTTTTAATTTCATTATTACACATATCTTGACCTCATCAAGATTTCAGTGAATTTGGTAATGTTATAAAGGTAGTGGGTTAGCTGCTATGGCTAATTCTTCTGTCTCGTTAGCATCCAGAGCTAACTGTATTGTCTCCAAGAGACTGTCAGGCCTCACCACGTGGTCAAACACACCTCAGTTAGCATCCCACGCTAGCCTTTTTCTTTGTCCTCCACAGGCCCCACAAACACACCTTAGCTAAACACATGGCTAATTCCTTTGTCTCGTTAGCAAGCTAGGCTAACCTTTTGCTTAGGCCACAGGCCACACACACAAACACACCTTACTAGCAATCCATGCTAACTCTTTGTCAGGCCACACACACAGGCCTCACAAACACATTTTAGCTAGCATTCCTTTGTCTTTGCAACCAAAGCTAATTCTTTGTTTTACTTAGAAACACGTGGTCAACTCCCCCATGCACAAACACACCCTAGCTAGCATTCCTTTGTCTTAGCTACCAAAGCCAACTCTCTTGTGTTACTTAGAAACACATGGTCACCAGGCCTCACACACACAAACACATCTTAATTAGCACACAAAGCTAATCTTTTGTCTTCACCACAACACACACCTCACTGTTTGCTGAAGATTTCAACTGTTATTATTCATTTTTATCTTTGTTATAATAAATTCAATTATTATTGAAACTGTGTGTTTTATTTGTTGTTCCAATACTTTTGAAGTCACCCAAATCTCAAAAGAATTCCAAGGTGCATATGAGTTATGTAATACAGTAAGTGATCATAATAATTTGGAATATACTATAATTTAGCTGTTTGGTAATTTATTATTAAGCACCAAAATTAATGGTATCAATTAATGAGACTGATCCAATGAGACTGATTTAATGAGATTGATCACTTAATTACCAATTGCACCTACACATACCAGTGCTCTGCATGGCGGTGCTTCTGTGCTCGCTTTGTGGATCCATGGCGCGATGTTGCTGGCGGCGGCGCGGTGGCTGTGCTGGTGGTGTGGGACTTGTTTTCGTACGCCTTTTGGTGGGACTGTGGCTGCTACACCACTGGAATTACATCCTGACCCCTATTTGGTGAACTTTTTTTTTTTTTTCCCCTGTCTATAATTGTAAAGCGTCCTTGGGTTTTAGAAAGGCGCTATATAAATTGAAATTATTATTATTATAAAACAATCCTCGCCCGGTAGCATTTATGAATATGAAGGAAGATATCACAAAAAAAATAGGTACCCTATGGGTCATGTGGCTACTGCTTATAAATAAAATAGTTTTCTGATACCATGTCCATACAGTAAATATACCATATACATTTACTCTGTGAGGCAGTAGCCACAAAAATGAAGCGTAATCCAAAAATGAACAATTTTTAAAAACTCTCAGAAGTAAAATATACCAAGTGTCTGTACTTTATATTATTCTACTCTTACAGTTTTTGAAACTGAAACTTCCGAACCGAGGCTGACATACACACGCTGTCGCCATGACCAAAACTCTTGTTTCCCGGAAAAGGCCCGGCGCTAGAGCTCAGTAGAATGCACTTTCCCTCTGTAATAAGCATAACCATGGCTGAAAGCAATTTCTTTAGTCTAGTCCATTTATTTCAAATGGTGAACCGAGTTGTATACACTCACCGGCCATTTTAATCGGAACACGTGCATGCACAATTGTTACACTTTTACATTCTTACAGCACAATGACATAGTGGCTAGCGCATCTGTACGAGGCAGTAGCCACAACAAAAACGATTTTGACCTTTGGTGACCTTGACTGGATAACCCTCAAAATGTTGGAGGCTTTGTTTGAGACTAATGTCCATCTATCCTGAAAGTTTCATAAAGATTGGTCCAGCCATTTTCCCGTAATATCTCATCTCATTATCTCTAGCCGCTTTATCCTGTTCTACAGGGTCGCAGGCAAGCTGGAGCCTATCCCAGCTGACTACAGGCGAAAGGCGGGGTACACCCTGGACAAGTCACCAGGTCATCACAGGGCTGACACATAGACACAGACAACCATTCACACCTACGGTCAATTTAGAGTCACCAGTTAACCTAACCTGCATGTCTTTGGACTGTGGGGGAAACCGGAGCACCCGGAGGAAACCCACGCGGACACGGGGAGAACATGCAAACTCCGCACAGAAAGGCCCTCGCCGGCCACGGGGCTCGAACCCGGACCTTCTTGCTGTGAGGCGACAGCGCTAACCACTACACCACCACGCCACTCCTCCCGTAATATCATTAACAAAAAAAACAAAGAAACCCGACCGAAAACAATACCTCGCCCTCTGGTGGACTCCGTCCCGGGCGAGATAACGAGGGCATTTTAAATGGCTAGATTTATGATTCTCTTTACGAGGGAGTTTTATCCAAACTGAATGTATTTGGATAGGAAGCTCTGGGAAAAAAAAGGTTGATATGAATATTCTGGAAACAAAATACTTGAAGATTTTAGGAATATATGTAAATAATGAAGGGTGTATTGATTTATAATTGGACAAAATAAGAAATAATTGAAAAGGGAATTGATAAATGGTAATTATTTAAGTTTCAAGTCGAGAAACAACATGATCTCAACATGTCTATCCCATCTAAAATAATGCTTTTATCCAGTATTTTCCTGCCAACACATAAATAAGTCAAAGAAAATCAATAAATTGTGCCGAACTTTATGGAATGTATTGTTTAAAAAGGAAAATTTCGGATGTCTGGGTGCTATAGATATGTCAATTAAGACCAAATAACTTTAGGATGTAAACTCATAGCAAGTGGAATTGATGAAGTTGAATGGATTGGAAACATCATGAAATGGAAGGGGAAAAAAGGTTGTTTCAGAAACTAGATACCATATTATGAGCTAATGTCTTCAGACTTTTTAGATAAAAGATTTTCAACAATATGAGAGATACATCCTGGCTAGTGGCAGTAAGGAGACACCCTGTGAGAGCTGTAGTAAGATAGAGCTGTTTCATAAAAACAACCATGTGCCCTATGCCAGGATGTGAAACCAACAAAACCTTAGAATGTCTTATTTTGTTACTGCTCATAAGAGGTATGGAATAAAATAGAAAGTATAGGTTTTAAGATGGATTTAAACATGACCTCAGTTTTTAAAGAATTTTTAAGAGAAAATAAAAGAAAAACATGATTTATTGTGGTATATGATATACACGGTAAAATCAAAATGATGGAAGTCACATTGTAAAATGACCATTGATCAAATGTTTTATTTCCAGTGATGTTATTTTTAAAAGTATTAAAACAGGACTGAGAAGCCAAAAAACAACAAAATACTGTTCCAAGGTGAGAGAAATGGGCAACTGGACTTGCTTGAAAATTCTTGAAAACGTTTCACCTCTCGTCCAAAAGGCTTCCTCAGTTCTGTCTGACTAATAGGGAGATACGCCCTATTAGTCAGACAGAACTGAGGAAGCCTTTTGAACGAGAGGTGAAACGTTTTCAAGAATTTTCAAGCAAGTCCAGTTGCCCATTTCTACCACCCACAGTTTACTATAACCTGTGATGATTCTCAATCATCCAGACATGTTCCAAGGTGAGACACTATGGGACTCTAAGTTATAAACAAATGAATTTGTTGTGTATAAAAAGTGTAAACATGATATTCTTGTAATGACTATTGAGTATGTCCTTAATAATGTTTAATTAAAAAAAAGGAATCTCCAGAAGTAATCACCTGACACAAGGGAAACACAAAAAGTTGTTTTTGCTTATTGAAGCCCTCCAGTGTTCAAATGACACAAAATTGTTTTGCACATGCTCAGGAAGGCATCCCAAGTCCACATACCAAGTTTGGTGTCAACACAGCAAAGCATTGCTGAGATATGCCCTTATTCCCCGTTTGGTGGCTTCACTGCTGATTTTGATTGGCTCTCATAGTCAAATGGTTTCCACAATCAAAGATCCATCGGATACCTTTTGTGAGACTTGAAAGATCACCTGTGCCAATGTTGGTGAAGATTGAGCAAATTTTTTGGCCTGTGAAAATTTTTAAAGGTCCCATGGCATGGTGGTTTGTTGATGCTTTAAACGGGCTCATGGAGGTTTCCGGATGTTATATCCGCAGCCTTTCTCGAAATGAACCCTCGGCACGTAGATATAGCCTCCTGGGAGAAAGCCCCATTTCAGCACTTTTCCCAGTGCGTCATTTTGCTAATGATAAGCAGGAGGCAGGGAAGGGTAGAGGCGGGTCTTATCATTAATATTCATGACATGTAAACATATTACCTCTGATTGGCTAACAGCACTGTGACGCTACCTCCAGTGGGTCAGAACAAGCAGATGTGGGTGTCTTACTATGGCAAGAGAGAAGGAACAAACCGCGAAGGGAAAAATACCGCGCGCTGACGTCATTAAGGTGCGACGCGAGGAAATAAAATAAATTCAACAAATGTTTGGGTTTTTACTGAACAAACAAACAAATAAAATGAACGAGTGACTTAAAAAAAGAATGTGGGTGTCTTTGTAAAAACTGTTTTGATTGGCTATTATAACAGAGCATGCTGCATGCTTTTTGGTTTTGTAGCGCAGAGTACCTGGCTAACTGCAGGAAGCGGTTAGCTGCACAGCTAATGTAGCCATTGCAAGGCTAACGTGGCACCGATTTTAAAACACAGCAAAACGACTTAACAGTTATACACTTACTTGTTCGCTGTTTGTGGCTGATGCGGCAGGGATGCTTGGTACGGACCCAGGCTTCAGTGACAGTTGATGTGCAAAACCTGCCCTGTACTGTCCCAAGTTGTGGAAACATTCCTCAGGAAAATGCTTCCAACAAACATACACCGTCGAGTCTACCTAAGACGGTGTATTATTGAAGTAAATAAAATTAAGCCACTGCGTCTTCAGGGGCTCTCTCATCGGCAGTAAAAACAGACTCTTTTCTGTGTTGTCACATCCATGTACAGCGCAATTTCCATGTTTCGCTCGCTTAGGTGATGCCATGTGTCCTCTATGGTCTCCTCACTGCAACTGGGCGGGCAATTCATACAGTGGGTGGGAATCCAGAGGGGGGGCGTGGGGATCATCTCCCTTGCTGACGTAGTAAAGGGAAGAGTTTACCAACGCGCCATTTTGACGCGCCATTCTCAAATGTTGATCATAGTTTGGTTTACACATTATGAAATTTCTAGCCACTGGGGTGACTTAAGAAGGTCAGAGGAACTCATTTTAACGTTAAAAAACCTCAGAAAGTGAAAATTTCATGCCATGGGACCTTTAAAACCTTTTGATAAAATCCATTGTGGAGACCTCACTTCCTGTTTAGCAGCTTCGCCACCATTTTTAATTGACTGTAATAGACAAATGCTTTTGTCTTTACCTTGGGATCTCCCAAGATACAACCACACACAAGAATTACTTTTTTAAGGCAAACACATCAGCAATTATTGGGCAAAACACGTTTTTGCTTATTGCAGTGACCCCGGTGGTCAAATGACTCAGGTTGTTTTTCAGAAAGGGGTATTGAGTCTGTGTACCAAGTTTGTTGTCTATACAGCAAACAGTTTCTGAGATATGACCTCAGGCTTGCTGCCAAATTTGATTGCCTGTAATGGACAAATGGCTTTGAAAATTAAAAAAAAAAAAGTGAGAATTTTTGTGAGATTTGGTCTGAAGATCACTCAGCTTGAGCCAAGGAATCCAATGCTACCTCATTTTTTAAAACTATACAGTTCAATAATAATAATAATAATAATATGGCGACTTGTCCAGAGTGTACCACGCCTCTTGCCCATAGTCAGCTGGGATAGGCTCCAGCTTGCCTGCGACCCTGTAGGACAGGATAAGCGGCTACAGATAATGGATGGATGGATGGTATTGAGTCTGTGTTACCAAGTTTGGTGTCTATACAGCAAACAGTTGTTGAGATATGACCTCAGGCTTGCTGCCAAATTTGATTGCCTGTAATGGACAAATGGCTTTGAAAATTTAAAAAAATGTGATAATTTTTGAGAGATTTGGTCTGAAGATCACTCAGCTTGAGCTAACGAATCCAATGCTACTTCATTTTTGAAAACCGGGTATACGGTTCAACAACAATAATAATAATAATAATAATAATAACCTGGCAACTTGTACAGAGTGTACCCCGCCTCTCGCCCATAGTCAGCTGGGATAGGCTCCAGCTTGCCTGCGACCCTGTAGAACAGGATAAAGCGGCTAGAGATAATGAGATGATAATAATAATAATAATAAATAATAATAATAACAACCTGGCAACTTGTACAGAGTGTACCCCGCCTCTCACCCATAGTCAGCTGGGATAGGTTCCAGCTACCCTGTAGAACAGGATAAGTGGCTACAGATAATGGATGGATGGATAATACTAATAAAGTAGAAATGTAATGGGTGCCTCTGCCTGAGAGATATTAAAGAGAAACTGTTAGCAAAATCAAACCTCACACTTTTATCATTACATTAATGGCATTTAGCAGACACTTATCCAGAGCAATGTACAACATACCCGGAGCAGTTGGGGGTTAGGTGCCTTGCTCAAGGGCATTTCAGCCATTCCTGCTGGTCCAGAGAAACAAACCAGCGACCTTTTGGTCCTAAAGCTGCTTATCTAACCATTAGGCCATGGTTTCCCCAAAAGATGGCAGTCATCTTCCATCCATCCATCCATCCATCCTCTGTAGCTGCTTATCCTGTGCAGGGTCGCAGGCAAGCTGGAGCCTATCCCAGCTGACTATGTGCAAGAGGCAGGGGACACCCTGGACAAGTCACTAGATCATCGCAGGGCTGACACATAGAGACAAATGACCATTCACACCTCACATTTATACTGTTGGCCAATTTAGAGCCACCAGTTAACCTAACCTGCATGTATTTGGACTGTGGGGGAAACCGGAGCTCCCAGATGAAACCCATGCAGACACCAGGAGAACATGCAAACTCTAAACAGAAAGGCCCCCGTCAACCACTGGGCTCAAACCCAGAACCTTCTTGCTGTGAGGCAACAGTGCTAACCACTACACCATCGTACTGCACTTTGTCATCTTTTATCTTGCTTGATCTGTTTTTGTCTGTGTTGTCTGAAACTCTGTCAATGGATGCCTTTTATTCTATTCTTAACTGCAAACCAATTTTACCTATGGGTACCAATAAAGTAACGTGAACCTGAACCTTGACAAAGCATCAAAGATTTGCTGTTCTAGAGATGTCACAGCTGAATGTTGTCTGTTTGTTATATGCACTTTATGTTGACTAGAGTGGATGCTTCACAAGAGTATTCCAATGGGGAACAAAATTATACTTATGCTCAGATAGAGAAAGTACTTCTTGCAATAGCCTTTGCACTGCGGAAGTTTGGCAATGCTCCAGCAAAACTTCAGTTCCAGAAATATGGGATAACGTATTGTAAACACACCAGGCAAAGACATGAAATAGCTCTCCAGGGCAGTGCCAAGTAAACCGACTACTGAAGGCATCGACCTAGGCAGTGAAAGAGTGGTTTATGCTCTTGAATCACTTTAAGCATTGGATAGTGATGTCATACCACTGTTGAAACAAGCCACTAAAACAGACAAGGAACTGTCTCTGGAGAAACACCTGCACTATGGTGGATGGCCATAAAGAATGCACCACTTCTGGTTCAATCATATTGGCCTCTGAGAGACATGCTGCATATTAAAGATGAGTTACGGTAAATGACAAATGCATCATTTTTCCAAGGAAGCTCTTCATGTAGCTCACAAAGGCATTCAAATGTCATTAGCCCAAACAAGAGAGTTAATTTATTCTCCATCAAGAGCTACTGCCAAGCAACCATGAACAGCCAGTCATACCACACGCAGCCCCTGAGGCACCATAGCTGAAAGTGGGACACGTGTTTGACTATGATAGCCAGTTTTACTTGACCATTGCAGATTACTACTCCAAATATCTACATGATGCTGGCAAATTAACAATTAAAGTCCAGGTGCAGCCATAGGAAAGCTCAAAGCAGTGTTTACATGACACATTATTCCAGAGGAACTGATTTCTGACCATGCCTGCTTTGTCAGAACAGAGACGGAAGTTTGGAAGACAGTGGATCTTCAAAAATCACCCATTCAAGACAAGGTTTTTCCTCATTCCAATAGCATGGTGAAGCACTGCATTCAGATTGTAAAGAAGATATTCAAGGCCATATCATGGTCTGGTTATGATCAAGATCTGGCACTCCTAACACTGAGAAATTGTTAGGGCTGGTGGAGGTATGGTGAAGTTAGAATCCAAAAACAGAACACAGACAGTAATCCAATAAATAAGATGATTTAACACAGGGAAGAAAGGGTGGGGCAAAAGATAAACAAACAGGACGAAAAACAAATAGCAAAAATAGTCAGGGCAAAATGAGAACAAACAACTTGACAAAAACATGAGACAGGCAAAAACAAAAGCGCTAGCACAAAAAAACATAAACAAGAAAAGACCCTTGGTGTAAGAAACCATGAACCAGAAATAACCCTTAGTGCAAAAAGTCAAGAACCAGAAAAATGCTAGTGCAAAAACTATGGACAAGAGAAAACCGCTAGAGAGGGAAAAACCATGAGGAGCAAGAGAGGCAAACAAGACATTCTGGCAAAAACAGAGTCTGAGAATGGCCCTTAAATAAGCAGCAGTGAAAACCAGGAAGTGAGTTCAGGGGAAAAGAAATTCCTGTCCCAGATCCGGATCGGGGCTGGCGTGAGAGATCTGTAATCTCTGGGGTGGATGTCCGGGATGGAGCATGAGAAATACTCCCATCACAGGTTTACACAGCTACTGCAACCATAAGTAGCTGCAGAAAGCTAATGATACTTCCGTATAACAACTTTCCCCTTTTGCATTTACAAAGCATTACAGGAATTTAGTAGACATTCTTATCCAGAGCAATGTACAACATACCTAGAGCAGCCTGGGAAGCAGTTGGGGGTTAGGTGCCTTGCTGAAGGGCATTTCAGCCATTCCAGGTCCAGGAACTCGAACCAGTGACCTTCCCTTGGCCTAATAGTTAGAGAAGATGGTGTTTGGTAACAAGGCACGCATGGAGACAATCAATTTGTCAACCTGTGACAGTGGTAAACATAAGGGAAGTGCTAAAGGCATCAGGGTTAGGGCCATTCATGAATTGAATTGAGAATGCATGGTAAATTTCAATTCACTTCCTGAAATTGCAAGTGGAATGAGAATTGCATGCAGTTGAAAGGAATTGAATTGGAATGTCAGACAACAAAACTGAATTCAAATAAATTCCACTTTCTAATATAGTTTGACTTGATTTACTAAAGTCAAGTCAAAGTCCCTCTCCTGCCAGAATCTGGTCTTCCCAGGCAGTCTCCTGTCCCAGTACTAACCAACTCTTTAAGGTGTATGGGTGCAGCACCGATCTCCGTTTCGATAGCCCTCTGCCTCTCACCTATACAGCTAGGTTTACAGTGTGGGGCTAGTCCTCTGGCAACTGTGAGAATATGACTCCCCACTCGCATCTGTATTGCAGCGTGCCTTGCCAGATGGTAGTAGGTACCATTTGTATGATGATCTTTGGTATGACCTGACCGCAAGTAGAACTTGCGATCTCCCGGTTGAGAGGCGGACATGCTAACCACTAGGCCAACTTACAGTCCTTACTAAATAGTATGCATTAAATATTATGAATCACATAAATGAGAAACATATGAAACAAATACAAGAGAAATGTATGTTTTGCATCTCATTCATGTTAATTTCTCAAATTACTTTTATTTCTTTATTAAGAGTATATGACTGTCTTATTTGCATTTTTTCCACTCTGCACATTACTGTCCATAACAGTATTTTCCTAAATTTGATTAAAACAAGGGCGGCACGGTGGTGTAGTGGTTAGCGCTGTTGCCTCACAGTAAGAAGGTCTGGGTTCGAGCCCCGTGGCCGACAAGGGCCTTTCTGTGTGGAGTTTGCATGTTCTCCCTGTGTCCGCGTGGGTTTCCTCCGGGTGCTCCGGTTTCCCCCACAGTCCAAAGACATGCAGGTTAGGTTAACTGGTGACTCTAAATTGACTGTAGGTGTGAATGTGAGTGTGAATGGTTGTCTGTGTCTATGTGTCAGCCCTGTGATGACCTGCCGACTTGTCCAGGGTGTACCCCGCCTTTCGCCCGTAGTCAGCTGGGATAGGCTCCAGCTTGCCTGCGACCCTGTAGAAGGATAAAGCGGCAAGAGATGATGAGATGAGATGAGATGAGATGAATTAGGATCTATATTGAAGGTGTAACATTGGAGATTTTCCATTCCATCCATCCATTATCTGTAGCCACTTATCCTGTGCAGGGTCGCAGGCAAGCTGGAGCCTAATCCAGCTGACTATGGGCGAGAGGTGGGGTACACCCTGGACAAGTCGCCAGGTCATCGCATGGCTGACACATAGAGACAACCATTCACACTCACACCTACGGTCAATTTAGAGCCATCAATTAGCCTAACCTGCACGTCTTTGGGGGAAACTGGAGCACCTGGAGGAAGCCTGGGCAGACAGGGGGAGAACATGCAAACTCCACACAGAAAGGCCCTCGTCGGCCACTGGGCTCAAACCCAGGACCTTCTTGCTGTGAGGCGACAGTACTAACCACTACACCACCATGCTGCCCCATTATAGATTTTGTGTTGGTTAAATTGAAGACATTTTTTGTTTGACTTTAGATGGCTTTTGTGTACGATCTCGGACTGTTTTGAGAATATGATTTGTGTATAAACTCTGGACTGTAATATTAACACTGAGATTTGGAATTCTTGTTTAACTAGAAAGCTGGCATTTCTGTGAAGACTTCTATAAAGGATATTTTTAGAGAAATAATTCCTACAACTTCAGGTAACCACAGTGCAGTCTGTAAGCATTGTTACATACGTGTTCATGGATTCAACTGAGCAACTTCAAACTTTAAATAGCATCTTAAGTACTTATACTGGTTGTGGACCAAGTCATTTTAAAAACAGAGACCTGAATTATTTACATACATCCTCAATTTGTGTTAGGCATGGATTGGTTCAATTTAAGATATTCAACCGCCTGCACCTCTGTGGAGTCAGACTGGCCAAGATATACCCCGGCTCAGATCCAAACTGCATCAGATGCCATCAGGCCCCTGCCACTCTGGGACACATGTTTTGGACATGCTCAAAACTACACACAGTCTGGTCAGAGATTTTCAACACATTCTCTTATATTTGTAAAAAAAGAATTGAGCCAGATCCAGTTATCTCAGTATTCGGGGTTACCCCTAGCAACAGCGGGCTATCAAAACATCATTCAGATTTCATAGCATTCTCAACATTACTAGCCCGCCAACTTATCCTTTTTGGTTGGAAATCGACCACACCTCCATCCCATTCACGTTGGGTCTGTGAGGTGATGGCGTTTCTTGAGCTAGAAAAAATCAGATGCACAATTCAGGGTTCTGTAAAAAGGTTCAAAAAAACTTGGTGTGACTTTTTAGAATATTTTACAAGTGAATTTCATGCAACCACCTTATATCAGTAGCTCTCCACGTCTCTAACCCCCCCCCCCCCCCCCCCCCCCTTCCTTGGCTTTTCTCTTGTTGACTTTTTTTTTGGCATGTATCTGTACATGGGTTAACAATTGAAAATGTAACAAATTGAAGCAAAAAAAAACTGTCTATGAAGTATGTATGTATGTATGTATGTATGTATGTATGTATGTATGTATATTATATACAACGCACACTGGAGATGGGATCCATGTATGGCATTCATGCAATTGTGTCTATTAGCTCTCTGTCATTTTCAACTGTTTTGTTTTGTTTTTTCTCACTACAGTTTTTTGAAAACTCAATAAAAAACAATTTGAAATAAATAAAGTGTTAAAGGTCCCATGGCATGGTGGTTTGTTGATGCTTTAAACGGGCTCGTGGAGGCTTCCGGATGTTATATCCGCAGCCTTTCTCGAAATGAACCCTTGGCACGTAAATATAGCCTCCTGGGAGAAAGCCCCATTTCAGCACTTTTCCCAGTGCGTCGTTTTGCTAATGAGAAGCAGGAGGCGGGGAAGGGTAGAGGGTGGGGGCGGGCCATGGGGGAGGGGGAGGGGCTTGACCAAGCTGTGCACACACATACTCGCTGCTATCAGCGCCTGTAGCCACGCTGCTAAGACAAAACCCCGTTCTCCCTCGGACTCCTTTCGTAAACTCAACGTGACACAGAGAACAGAGAGTGAGAGTGTTCGGAGTGGTAGTTTACGAACGTATAATACCCTAGGCTTGAACACGCACTCCATAACCAAAGAGGATAGAAGCAGCAACTACAGCAACATATCGCTTATCCAACAGAAGACATGCATTGCGGAGCAATAGTCAAACATAAGCTCATAAGTTACAGTCAATTTCCAGACTAAACTCAGTTTAACAGAGCATGCTGCATGTTCTCATTTAGTTTTGTAGCGAAGATTACCTGGCTAACTGCAGGAAGCGGTTAGCTGCACAGCTAATGTAGCCATTGCTAGGCTAACGCACCGATTTTAAAACACGGCAAAACGACCAGTTATACACTTACTTGTTTGGTGTTTGTTGCTGATGCGGCAGGGATGCTTGGTACGGACCCAGGCTTGAGTGACAGTTGATGTGCAAAACCTGCCCTGTACTGTCCCAAGTTGTGGAAACATTCCTCAGGAAAATGCTTCCGACAAACATACACCATCTTAGGTAGACTCGACGGCGTATTATTGGAGTAAATAAAATTAAGCCACTGCGTTTTCAGGGGCTCTCCCGTCGGCAGTAAAAACAGACTCTTTTCTGTGTTGTCACATCCATGTACAGCGCAATTTCCATGTTTTGCTCGCTTAGGTGATGCCTTGTTGTTGTGTCCTCTATGGTCTCCTCACTACAACTGGGCGGGGCAATTCATACAGTGGGTGGGAATCCAGAGGGGAGGCGTGGGGATCATCTCCCTTGCTGACGTAGTAAAGGGAAGAGCTTATCAACGCGCCGTTTTGACGCGCCATTCTCAAATGTTGGGCATAGTTTGGTTTACACATTATGAAATTTCTAGCCACTGGGGTGACTTAAGAAGGTCAGAGGAACTCATTTTAACGTTAAAAAACCTCAGAAAGTGAAAATTTCATGCCATGGGACCTTTAATGGTGCTCAGTCTTGAAGCAGCATTACTAATTAAAGCACATAAATAATTAAATTATGCTGCTCTCACAGCAGCTTGGCATTGCTTCAAGCAAGTTTTGAGAATTTCATAAGAAATCCAGAGTTTGTCCTTTTTCCGCCTACGCATAGAGGGCCTGCGTTCCTGTCTGAGAACAAGAGTGGTGTCATTTAGCCAGGGCTGAACATTGGCTTTAACCTTGGCTCTCCTTAACTTTAAAGGAGCAACCAGATTGAGTTTGTTCTAACAAGTAGAATCTAAATGCTTAACTAGATCATCAGGGTCAGAGCAGAGGGAGAGGGCTTCTGTCACCATAGATAAGTGAGTGTCTGAGAACATATCACAAAACTGCAGCACTGTATAAGAATTTATAGGACGAGTATAGTGCTGAGGTTGAGTGGAGTTGGTGGCCGGACACTAGAGTCTAGTTTCAAAGACAACTGCATAGTGTTCTGAAATGCCAGCATCAAAAATCTCCAGGTTATTTATAGAAAGGCCAAGTGTTAGAACTAAGTCCGACATGTGACCTCGCTCATGAGTGAGACTAGAAACTAACTGAGAGGTTAAAAGAGCCCACAAAACCTAGGAGCTCTTTAATCAGGGGTTTCGTCAAGCAGCAAACATAAATGTTCATATCTCCTAAAATCAGCAGTCTATCAGAATATGACACCATGAAAGATAAAAGCTCAGAGAACTCCTGGACAAAATCCTTATTATATTTCAGAGGTCTATAAATAAGTGCACACAGTACAGGACTAGTGAGCTCAATTTTAAAAAGCTGAACCTCAAAGCTGGAGACATTATTCATAGGCAATGAGGCTACATTTAAAACGATTGTGTAAAACAGTAGCTAGCCCTCCACCATGACCGGTGGTTCTTGGTGAGCTAAAAAAAAATTACATTCAGAAGGAGAGAGTTCATAGAGAGAAGCCGGCGCTTAGCCAAGTCTCTGACATGAATAAAAAGTCCATATTTTGGGACGTAAAAAGTCATTTAAAATAAAACATTTATTAACCACGGACCAGATGTTCATTAAGGCCATCTTCACGGAACCATGTGTTGGTATTTCACTGTCTGTTAGAATGGGCTTTTTCACAGGTGAATATTCTAGTGAACGGAGGTTGTCAAAGTTAACTCCACCACCCAGCGAGAAGGTATCCAAGAGCAGACCAGATGGTAGGAATATAGCTGTCAGTCAGGGAAGCAGAGGGCATACTCAAGTGCAGCCTCTGACGAGATCCACAGTGGACATAGCGGGAGCATAGTATAATTCCCAGAGTGATTATATAATCCAGCTCCCAGGTGAGGAATTGAGTTCAAACTCAACAGCTCAACACGTGAGTAAACAAGAGCCATAGATATGCAGACGCTTAGCTCAGTAGATGAACAGGGGTTAAGGTGCCAAATCCAGAAAAGGTTAAAAAATGATATAAACAAAACTAGTTGCTCTCAACATGACCATCTAATCCCCAGTTGATACCCAGCCGCGTATGGTTTAAACACATGAGCCAGCCAGCCAGCCACAAAACAAAACGGAAAGACCGCCAACAAAACTGATAGAAAGCAGAGACTTACTCACAGGATGCTGGGTCAGACCAACGTGTCAGGAGTTCATGAGGGCTCGTGCAGACCGTGTGACAGGTAGTGAATTCTTAACAGAAACGACAAAGCATCAACAATCAGTGGTGGGTTTCCCAAAAGCCTTTTAACACTAAGAGCAGCTTAACTAGGAGAGAGAGTGTTCATTATGCTGCTGACTCTACCATTTAACGATGACCTTTGTGCTCCGATGCTTTTGGGAAACTCGACACAAATCTCCAAAACTTACAGGTCTCCAAAAAGGTCCCACAATCAAAAAGTTCCAAAAGTGAAATATTCCCACATTAAAATTCCAACAAGCAGCAGCAGACAAATACACCAGCATTCACTCAACCAGAAATCCACCAGTATTTGGTGTTTGGTTATTTACAATGCAAATAATACTGCTTCTGTTTATGTTGCTGCATGTGGAAAATTGTGCATTTGTAAATGAATATGACTCACTATTTTGTGGCTTGACACTTCTCATCTCATCACATTATCTGTAGCCGCTTTATCCTGTTCTACAGGGTCGCAGGCAAGCTGGAGCCTATCCCAGCTGACTACGGGCGAAAGGCGGGGTACACCCTGGACAAGTCGCCAGGTCATCACAGGGCTGACACATAGACACAGACAACCATTCACACTCACATTCACACCTACGCTCAATTTAGAGTCACCAGTTAACCTAACCTGCATGTCTTTGGACTGTGGGGGAAACCGGAGCGCCCGGCAGAAACCCACACGGACACGGGGAGAACATGCAAACTCCGCACAGAAAGGCCCTCGCTGGCCACGGGGCTCGAACCCGGACCTTCTTGCTGTGAGGCGACAGCGCTAACCACTACACCACCGTGCCGCCCCTGAGATGAGATGAAATTGGTAATAAACAATAGGCTATATTCAAATCCTTATCATGGCACCGGTGTCAGTTATACACTCACCAGCCACTTTATTAGGAAAACCCATACACCTGCTGTTTTATGCAGTTATCTAAATCAGCCAGTCCTTTGACAGCAGCACAATGCATAAAATCATGCAGATACAAATCAAGAGCTTCAGTTAATATTCACTTCAAACATCAGAATAGGAAAAATTGTGATCACAAAGTGTGACTTTCACTGTGGCATGGGTATTGGTGCCAGATGGACTAGTTTGAGTATTTCAAAAACTGTTGATCTCCTGAGGTTTACACAAACAGGTGTGTGAAGAAAAAAAATAAGAAACTACAAAACACTGAGTGAGCAACAGTTCTGTGGGTGGAAATGTCTTGCTGAAATATAGTACACTGATAAATCGAGAGGAAAATTGCCAGATTGGTTTGAGCTGCCAGGAAGGAAATGTCAACTCATAGCAACTCTTACAATTGTGTTGAGAGAAAGTATCTTAGCATGCAACAGCAGAAGATCACACTTCACATCAGATTTTCCACTTCCTGAAACTCTAATTCAATTCCAATTCTGTTTCCTGTACTTGTTGCTGAATTACAATTTCAGTTCCATTTCCTTGAATGAATTCGAATCAGGGCGGCACGGTGGTGTAGTGGTTAGCGCTGTCGCCTCACAGCAAGAAGGTCCGGGTTCGAGCCCCATGGCCGGCGAGGGCCTTTCTGTGTGGAGTTTGCATGTTCTCCCCGTGTCCGCGTGGGTTTCCTCCGGGTGCTCCGGTTTCCCCCACAGTCCAAAGACTAGGTTAGGATAGCGTTAGGTTAGGTTAACTGGTGACTCTAAATTGACCGTAGGTGTGAATGTGAGTGTGAATGGTTGTCTGTGTCTATGTGTCAGCCCTGTGATGACCTGGCGACTTGTCCAGGGTGTGCCCCGCCTTTCGCCTGTAGTCAGCTGGGATAGGCTCCAGCTTGCCTGCGACCCTGTAGAACAGGATAAAGCGGCTAGAGATAATGAGATGAGATATATATATATATATATAATTTTTTTTTCATGGCTTGACTTTGCTAGCAAAGATTAATTGGAGGGTTGATGTCCATGTCGGCTGCAGGCTCTTTGGTGGCTCACCAGTCTGGTGTGGGACTGGCAAAGTTGTCCGCAGAGGCTGCAGATGAAGGTCTGGGTTTGGTGTGTTGTTTGGGTCACACAATCTTTCCTTCTTCTTCTTTTATCCTCGAGTCTGACCCTACGACTTTCCTCAAATGAGAGGGTGGCCTGGTAGACAGTTTGTTTACAGACTGCTTGGTCTGCTGCCAGGGTGGGCCACCATTGGAGGTCAATATTGGAGTCTTTAAGTGTTCTTTTTAAGCAATCTTTATACCTCTTTTTTGGGGCCCCTACACCCCGGTGACTGCAGGACAGCACTCCATGGAGGACAATCTTTGGTAGTCAATTGTCCTCCATTCTGGAGACATATGGGGGCAGCACGGTGGTGTAATGGATAGCACTGTCGCCTCACAGCAAGAAGGTTCTGGGTTTGAGCCCAGCAGCCGACAGAGGCCTTTCTATGTGGAGTTTGCATGTTCTCCCCGTGTCTGCATGGGTTTCTTCTGGGTGCACCGGTTTCCCCCACAATCCAAAGACAGGCAGGTTAGGCTAATTGCTGGCTCTAAATTGACCGGAGGTGTGAATGTGAGTGTGAATAGTTGTTTGTCTCTGTGTGTCAGCCTTGCAATTTGTCCAGGGTGTACCCCACCTCTCGCCTATAGTCGGCTGGGATAGGCTCCAACTTGCCTGCAACCCTGCACAGGATAAGCGGCTACAGATAATGGATGGATATATATTTCCGCAACATGTGTGCGGTATTTACTTTCACCATTAGGTTATTCTCTTACATACAGTAGCTTATCTTATTTCTCCTCTTAGAATGCACTGGTATTTAGATTTTAGAAAGAAGAAGAAGAAACCTTTATTTGTCACATGCACACTTCAAGCACAGTGAAATTCATCCTCTGCATTTAACCCATCTGAAGCAGTGAACGCACGCGTGCACACACACACCCAGAGCAGTGGGCAGCCACACCAGAGCGCCTGGGGAGCAGTCAGGGGTTAGGTACCTTGCTCAAGGGCACCTCAGCCCAAGACCACCCCACGTCAACCTAACTGCATGTCTTTGGATTGTGGAGGAAACCCACGCAGACACAGGGAGAACATGCAAACTCCACACAGAAAGGTCCTCGCCGGCTGCTGGGTTCGAACCTGGAACCTTCTTGCTGTGAGGCGACCATGCTAACCACTACACCACTATTCCCTTTTGTAAGTTAGAGTATTTCTATAGTTGTTCTATTGAGCACAGGTGGTTTTTTTTGTCCTCCAGCTTGTACTGTTGTACAGCCCCGATTCCAAAAAAGTTGGGACACAGTACAAATTGTAAATAAAAATGGAATGCAATAATTTACAAATCTCAAAAACTGATATAACATAGACAACATATCAAATGATGAAAGTGAGACATTTTGAAATTTCATGCCAAATATTGGCTCATTTGAAATTTCATGACAACAACACATCTCAAAAAAGTTGGGACAGGGGCAATAAGAGGCTGGAAAAGTTAAAGGTACAAAAAAGGAACAGCTGGAGGACCAAATTGCAACTCATTAGGTCAATTGGCAACAGGTCATTAACATGACTGGGTATAAAAATAGCATCTTGCAGTGGCTCTCAGAAGTAAAGATGGGAAGAGGATCACCAATCCCCCTAATTCTGCGCCAACAAATAGTGGAGCAATATCAGAAAGGAGTTTGACAGTGTAAAATTACAAAGAGTTTGAACATATCATCATCTACAGTGCATAATATCATCAAAAGATTCAGAGAATCTGGAAGAATCTCTGTGCGTAAGGGTCAAGGCCGGAAAACCATACTGGGTGCCCGTGATCTTCGGGCCCTTAGACGGCACTGCATCACATACAGGCATGCTTCTGTATTGGAAATCACAAAATGGGCTCAGGAATATTTCCAGAGAACATTATCTGTGAACACAATTCACCGTGCCATCCGCCGTTGCCAGCTAAAACTCTATAGTTCAAAGAAGAAGCCGTATCTAAACATGATCCAGAAGTGCAGACGTCTTCTCTGGGCCAAGGCTCATTTAAAATGGACTGTGGCAAAGTGGAAGACTGTTCTGTGGTCAGACGAATCAAAATTTGAAGTTCTTTACGGAAATCAGGGACGCCATGTCATTCGGACTAAAGAGGAGAAGGACGACCCAAGTTGTTATCGGCGCTCAGTTCAGAAGCCTGCATCTCTGATGGTACGGGGTTGCATTAGTGCGTGTGGCATGAGCAGCTTACACATCTGGAAAGACACCATCAATGCTGAAAGGTATATCCAGGTTCTAGAGCAACATATGCTCCCATCCAGATGACGTCTCTTTCAGGGAAGACCTTGCATTTTCCAACATGACAATGCCAAACCACATACTGCATCAATTATAGCATCATGGCTGTGTAGAAGAAGGGTCCGGGTACTGAACTGGCCAGCCTGCAGTCCAGATCTTTCACCCATAGAAAACATTTGGCGCATCGTAAAACGGAAGATACGACAAAAAAGACCTAACTAGGATCTTACATTAGACAAGAATGGGTTAACATTCCTATCCCTAAACTTGAGCAACTTGTCTCCTCAGTCCCCAGACGTTTACAGACTGTTGTAAAGAGAAAAGGGGATGTCTCACAGTGCTAAACATGGCCTTGTCCCAACTTTTTTGAGATGTGGTGTTGTCATGAAATTTAAAATCACCTAATTTTTCTCTTTAAATGATACATTTTCTCAGTTTAAACATTTGATATGTCCTCTATGTTCTATTCTGAATAAAATATGGAATTTTGAAACTTCCACATCATTCCATTCCGTTTTTATTTACAATTTGTACTTTGTCCCAACTTTTTTACTGAACGGCTTCTGGGACAATTTCCCTGGAGATTAATGAAGTTTTATCTGGTTTGATATTAACAATATTGCACGCAATGTTGTTCCTTGAAAAAGAAAGTAAGTGTCATGTGCTGTTTCAGAAGGATCTGAAATCAGAAGATGACTGAACACGAAATCTCCATATAAGGACTGTGGAGTGTCAGGAGGACATGAGGACGGCAATAATGAGGCGACACCAGCATCCAGATGTGCTCCATGGAGGATTATGAAGGAGGATAAGGGAGAAGGCCAGTGTGTGATGCTTTGCATTAAGGTTTTTGCCTGATAGCAAAGTGTTCTCATGCTCAGGGAGATGTTTGGAGATGTTGATTGCGGGAAAGGCGGGTGCGAGAGGGGAAGTGAGGTGCGGCTCGTGGGCATGACGCAGCGCGTTTTTGCATGCGCGCTTATTTCTGCTGCGCGCGTCTCCATTACAGTACTGTCCCAAGCCAGGCACGGGAAAGACCAGAGCTTCTCCTCTAGCACCTCAAACATCATCCTGCACAGGAAATAACCGGTAAGAATAGCCTAGGTGTATGCTCATTTACCAAAACAGAAAATTTTGAAGAGAAAAGCAGAACTGGTTTAGATTAAATCGAGTAATAAGTAAACTGCGTAGCGTCCTGACAGAGCTGCGCCCTCACTCACCCTTCTGCCTTTTATCTCAGGCTGCTGCTGGACCGTTATTTGGTAATTATATATCAGATATTACACGTTTTGACAGCTTCATTGAGTATTTTCAGCCTTTTTAGCTCTTATCTATTGATGTTGTATTTATTTAAATTTTTTTTTTTTTGCTTATTCCAACAGAAGAATTATCCTACTAGGTAGTTTGGTTCTGAGGAATGCAGGCTTGTTCAGTCATGTCTGATGGCAAAAAGATTAAAAAAAAACAGAAAAGAAAAGGTGCAGGAGCTTCCTCGGAACTCTGAATTCATACTTAAGAAGTAGTCACTCTTTTAATTAGTCTACCTTATCAAGTTTTTAATATTTCTCATTCTGGTAAAGAAAGGCGATTGCAAAAATAATATGATATGATATGATATGATATGATATGATATGATATGATATATTCTCCTGAAATATAACGTATGTACTTTACAAACTGGAACACTGGGCAACCCCACCCATACCACAGTTGTGCTACTTGTGCAAAGCAAGCAACACATTTCCTGCAAAAGGCTATATGCATGCATGTTTACACAGTCTTTCTGAATCTGTAATTCGTGACACTAAAAATCAGCGCAGACTGACACCTACCAACACCTAGCTTTGTGTTCTGGGTAACCTTTATGTTCTTCAGATGCAATCAGATTGCATTTTATTGATCTGAGTGCCTTGTTGTGTTTCCTTTCCAGGTTTTAGAAGTCAAAATGATGTACTACAGCATCCTCGCTTCAGTCTGTCTGCTGGGTAATAAAACATTTTGGTTCTGTAATTCAGCCCATCGACAGGTTAAAAACTATATAGCATTGGTTAATAATTGGTTAATACTACAGAACAGGGTTGTCCGATATGGTTTATATTTAAATAGTAATTGCAAATTTGCAAAAAAAAAAAAACTTTTGCAATACAAAATAATGTAGTCCAAATTAACAAAATGGTCAAATGATTGTCGGCTAGTCTGTAAATCACAGTGCAAACTATTGCATCAGAGATGGGTTGTTTCTCATCTCATCTCATGATCTCATTATCTCTAGCCGCTTTATCCTGTTCTACAGGGTCGCAAGCAAGCTGGAGCCTATCCCAGCTTATCCCTACGGGCGAAAGGCGGGGTACACCCTGGACAAGTCACCAGGTCATCACAGGGCTGACACATAGACACAGACAACCATTCACACTCACATTCACACCTACGGTCAATTTAGAGTCACCAGTTAACCTAACCTGCATGTCTTTGGACTGTGGGGGAAACCGGAGCACCCGGAGGAAACCCACGCGGACACGGGGAGAACATGCAAACTCCACACAGAAAGGCTCTCGCCGGCCACGGGGCTTGAACCCGGACCTTCTTACTGTGAGGCAACAGCGCTAACCACCACACCGCCACACAACCCGTGCTGCGGGGGTTGTTTTTATATTGCGTAAAGCATGTTGCACAACTGCTGTCTGAGTGTACTTTTTTGTCTTTAAAGTGCAGTTATATTTCGCCACACTCTCACGCATGAGAGTGTGTTGTTATTGGAAAATAGTCAACATCAGGGTGATGTAATATGGCTAAACTTATAGACACTCCCCATCCTTTAATCCCTGATAGTTCTATGCAACAGCTACAAGGAAAGTTAGTTCCTGTCATCACTCATAATATAGCAGATGTACAATGTCTTTCCATCCCCTGTCTCTATTATTTCTCTCTTGAAGTTCAGAGAAATAATTGGAAAAAAATTAATTCAAAAATATAAATAAATAAATAAATAAATAAATAAATAAGGCTAATCATGTCACTGAGAAACTACCACTTGGCAGAAAATTAACATCTCCTTTTTGAAAACTTCACTATATATTGACATGATGATGATGTTTTATTAGCCTTCGACTGCCTCAATGAGCGTCCACCATATAGTAAGCTGTTACTATCAAAGTGCTTGAATATAAACTTGGTATTTAAATTACAGCCAGCAGTGCTGTCAGAAAATTTGAAAATTACTTTTAAAATTCTGACCGATCAGATTTGAGAATTCAACCACCCTGTGGTATAAATAAATTTAAACACGCTATTTAGCATAATATAAACTGTTATCATGTCCACCAAAAAAGAAAGTACCAGTTACTATCTGCAAGGCAACACATATTCTCAGCATATACTTACACACAGTGGTAAATAACCACTTCCTTAATATATAGTTGTTGTTCGTTGTAAAAAAAAAAAAAAAAATTTAAATGTTGGGTAAGTGTTGGACCAACACAACGCTGGGTTACATTAACATAGTGAAATGGGTTATGCATTTAATCCAGAAAGGTTTAACCAAAGGGTTGGGTTACTTTTGCAAGACTTAAGTTAAATTGACATAATGGTGAGGTTTCTATTTCAACCCATTATTTTAGTTATTTTGACTGTAGTGCTGGGTTAAATTTACCTAATTCTTGAGCTATTATTGACTCCTTTTCTTCATTTATTCACTGCTAATTATTCTTAATCATTCATAATAAATTATTTATTATACACCCTAATAATTTGAGCAAAGATGTGAAAGAAATTTGTTTTATTGTACCAGAATTCTTTAATTCATGCACTGTACAATAGAAACAGAACAGTATATGAAAAACAGGATATGAAAATATCAACAGTTTCAACTGTCACTAAAACCGACATGAAGAACAGACATGGGAAATGCTCTGTTCCATCCATTTTTAGTAGGCTAAGTAATGTTAGATTAGTGTTAGACCTGTGAATCAAACACAAAATAGATTGATTTGGACTAACATGACACTTGAAAAGTAGGCTTTACATCAGGATGAGAAACTAAAACGAATTTTAACGTTAAACAGTTCAAGGTTAAACAGTATCAAACATAAATGACAATGTTAACTAACATTAGTGAACATAAGCTATCAACACAATTAGCTAATGTGAATGTGAGTGTGAATGGTTGTCTGTGTCTATGTGTCAGCCCTGTGATGACCTGGCGACTTGTCCAGGGTGTACCCCGCCTTTCGCCCATAGTCAGCTGGGATAGGCTCCAGCTTGCCTGCGACCCTGTAGAACAGGATAAAGCGGCTAGAGATAATGAGATGAGATTGGCCAATTTTCCAGTGTATGTTGAAAACTGCTGCGGAGGACAGTTGGAAGAATTGCCTTTTTTTTTTTTTTTTACTTGTGACATAGCACAAATAATGAAGCAACTGAGTTAAATTTGTCAAGTGGCTGGATAGATTACGATCGCATTTGATGCAGGAGGGGAGGTGCACTCCATTCAACCACTAACCCAGCAGCTGGGTTTCAGAAAACTACCCAGAATGAGTCGGAATAACCAAAAAAAAAAAAACAGGTCAAACAGAATCAACCCAGCGTTTGGGTTCAGAAAACAACCCAGCATTTTTTAGTGTGATCACAGAATTTATAAAACTGACTACTGTTTTTTTTCTGACTATCCACAAAAATAATGATGTATCTCTGTCCTGTAGGCCTGGCCAGCTCTCAAAGTATAGACACGCTGACTGCTTGTTTGACCAAGGAACAGAATTTAAAGATGGAGTGCAAGTTCACGCGATCTAAATCAACCCATGAGGTTGTATGTACCTACAGAATAAATGATAAATTGGCGGCCAGTACGGATAAAAGACAAGCCGTGGATGACACATACAAGAACCGGGCTACTGTCGACATCAAGGACAAAACATGCGAGTTGCACCTGACAGGTTTCAAAGGTGAAGTGTCCGAGCTGTACAACTGTACCATCACTCAGGACCAGATTGCTTCAAAGACACTACCTGTGGAAAAGAGTAAGATTTGCATTTACATTTATCAAGTCAATGCAGTTGTTGACAAAAAAAAAGTGTTCAGGTTTGCCTAATTCTTGTTTTTCTTTCCTTGTGACATCCTCTTGTTTCCTTCTTCTTTGCATCACCCATCTCTTTCTCTTTCTGGCTCATGCTCTGGGATCTGTTGGTCTGTCTCAGCATAATTGGATTTTGCATTAATGTCATGAAAAGATGCCAATTAAAACTCACGAGTCATTCTGCATCCAGCAGGAAGTGCACTGTAAAACCAAAACACATTATTCATTAGAAGTGCTTTCTTGTGAATTGAGAGTGCTCAGTGTAATGATGCCTTGATGTTATCGCTATACAAACACATTTTATTTGTTTGTTCTAGAAAATATAAAGGCCTGCTCTGCTGGCAATACTCTGAAGCATGGTGGTGTGATTCTGCTGTTGGCGTTTGTCGTCCCTCTCCTGTCTGGGATGCTGTGAGCCATCAGGATGAATACTGGAGAGAAATACAGCCTTAAACGTTCACCGCTGGCCAGGCCATGCCAATGAAGCCAAAGTTTCCGCTCTGCACTGAAGAAACAATCTGTTCCTGCTCCTGAACTTTAAGTGCTTTCAATCGATGAGGATAATGCCTGTAGTCTTTCATTTATATTCACTTCTCTAGTCTGTGTTGGTGACAAATCAGTGTTAATGCTGGGATTTTCTGTCTCCTTTCTGTGTGTTAGTGGCGACTTCTTATAACATGCTGTATTGGATCATATTGCTTACCATATTATATCATAAGAAACAAGTGAAGTATGTGGGTACTGTTTTTTTTATTTTATTTTCAGGTTTTAGCCATCATGTTTACCAGGATATTAGTTTATTCTGATTTTTATTGGATGTTGCATTACTGCATTAAAAATGACTGTCTATATAGCTTGTCTGACCTTGGTACCTTATTTAAAGAAATAAAATGCATCTTCTGCTCCATTCAAGAAATATCTCACTAACTAAAAAATTTACTTGAATTTAAAAGGTTTACTTCGGTTAAACCCCCTCCGCCATCCCCATCCAACGGAAAGGGACCACTATTGAACTACAAGCTGGACAAACATGGTAGGTGTGTCTAATGAAGTGGCCCATATGTACAGCATAAACATATGGGCCACTTCATTAGACACACCTAGCATGTTTTTCCAGCTTGTAGCTCAGTGTGTGTGTGTGTGTGTAAAGAAAAAAATGAACTGCTCGTATATTAATCTTCTGATCTTCAGTGACATCCAAAATTTATTTTGTAACGAAATTTGATATCTCATCTCATTATCTCTAGCCGCTTTATCCTTCTACAGGGTCGCAGGCAAGCTGGAGCCTATCCCAGCTGACTACGGGCGAAAGGCGGGGTACACCCTGGACAAGTCGCCAGGTCATCACAGGGCTGACACATAGACACAGACAACCATTCACACTCACATTCACACCTACAGTCAATTTAGAGTCACCAGTTAACCTAACCTGCATGTCTTTGGACTGTGGGGGAAACCGAAGCACCCGGAGGAAACCCACGCGGACAACATGCAAACTCCACACAGAAAGGCCCTCGCCGGCCCCAGGGCTCGAACCCAGGACCTTCTTGCTGTGAGGCGACAGCGCTAACCTCTACACCACCGTGCCGCCGAAATTTGATATTCTTTGCCTTTTTTGTTTAAGGTTCCTTCACTGCTTGTTGTCAGTATTCTCTACTTAAAGAGAGCACAAAAGTGCTGCAGCACTTTAGTCTTTCAGTATCTGTCACCTCCTCGTCTGTACACCCTGCACATCATGCTTGCCATCTTGGAGACTGCTAATTAGCTAAGCCGATTCTTTGCTGGAAGTATGAGTCCAATGTTTGTTGTCTCCATTATCTCTACACTGGCTTTCTTATGACTATGATATAAATTATAAATGAAACAGAATATGATGAATGAGAAAAGAAGCTTGTGCCAAAAGCAAAACCTGATTGTTACCATTTATGATTGAGATTGTTTAATTGTTTCCTCCTATTATGTTACATTTCCAGCATCTAGAAGATGCACTTTCCCAGAACAACTTGCAGAAGTGCTTTGTTTCTACTGACAACACATCCTAATTCTAGTTCAATAAGACAGAGACGAAGAATGCCATCAGCCTGAAAACCCTGTTGGGAAGGTTAGTACAGGATGATGATGATGATGATGATGATGATTGCATTGTCACACAGTACAAAACTGTGGTGACAATGTACTGGGTTTTCAACTATCTGTCAAGTCAGAACAAGTACCTCAGACAGACAGCACCTTTCGCAATATTTGGGCAGTTCCGAGCAGAACTGACTTTTGGGTCATAATGTCATACTTCACGTCCAAAATGTCTAAGTATGTTTTTAACGCCCTTGGAATTGAACCCAAGGCGCCTATAACAACTGGAAAGACCTTGATCTTTGATTCTGGCAGGTCCCACATTTTTGAGATCTCGGCTTTCAGTAGTGCGTACTTGGTAATCTTATCTGCCTGTTTGGTGACAATGTTGTGGTCACCTGGTATTGCCACATCAGTTATCAGGCATTCCTTCTGCTCCTTCTTAAAGACCACCAAGTCAGGTTTACGAGCATCAATTACATGGTCAGTTTGGAACTCAAAGTCTCAAAGGATCTTGGGCTTCCTTTCCTCATCCAGCACTTTCTCGGGTGTATGTTGGTACCACTTGTCTTCCGTGGCATAGCCATACTTTCTGCACAAAAGCCAGTAGAGATTCAAGCAGACCGTATCATGCCGATGCTTGTATTCTTTCTGTGCAAGGCACTTGCATGCACTTACTATGTGCATGACATTCTCTATCGCAACTCCACACAATTGGCATAGCTTGGTGGCGCTAGTATGATAAATGTCATGCTTCACAGAATGGGTGTTAAGTGCTTGATCCTGAGCGGCAATGAATAAGCTTTCTGTGTTCTTTTTAAGATCACCTTTACTTAACCAAAGCCATGATGCTTCAGGATCTTTTAGTTCCATAGTATCTTCATGGAACTGCCAATGCAGCATCTTACCCAACAAGTTCTCGTCCTTCTCCCTTTCAAGCCTGTTCTTAAAATCTGCTTTGGATTCAACCTCATCCTTCTTTACTCGTTCCACCCTAGCAACGTACTTCAACAGTTCCTCCTCACTCCCCACCAAGTACCGTTCCAGATTTTTTTTCTCTCACTCTCATTACACTAATCAAGCCACACCCACCTCTGTTGCTCTTCATGTACAATCTTTGTACAAATGCCTTTGGATGGAGTACCCCATTCATCATCATGATCTTTTTGGTCTTTCTATCAAGCTCATCAATTTCTGCTTGGGTCCACCTCAAGATAGAGGCACTGTAGTGAACGACAGATACAGCCCAAGCATTGATGGCCTTAATGAGGTTTCTGGAGTGCAGCTTGGAGTGAAGAAGGAGTTTCAGTCTGTCCAGGTACGTTGTGGCCACTTTGGTCTTTATTTCACTATGTAGTATATCATCAAGTTCAAGGGTGCCAAGGTACTTTACCCACTGCAATTCAGTCGCTTATTATTATTATTATTATTATTATTATTATTATTATTATTATTATTATTATTAAATAGTTAAACAAAATGCATATTTAAATGTTGTCAGCCCTGCAATGACCTGGCGACTTGTCCAGGGTGTACCCTGCCTCTCACCCATAGTCAGCTGGGATAGGCTCCAGCTTGCCCACGACCCTGCACAGGATAAACAGTTACAGATAATGGATGGATGGATATTTAAGTGTTTGGTGAAGGGGTAGGTCTTTAGTCTTCTTTTAAAGACAGCCAGTGACTCAGTTGTTCAGACAGTCAGGGGATGTTCACTCCACCATCTGGGTGCCAGGACAGTGAGGAGCATTGATATATGTCTTCCAAGTACTCTGAGAGATGATGGATCAGGTCGAGCCATGCTAGATATTTGGAGGGTGTGTGATGCAGAGTGGAGTTTGATAAATGCTTTAAGGTAGTCCCACAAGGCTCAATACTTGGTCCTCTTCTGTTCTCCCTCAATACCCTATCTCTTGGTGAGGTCATATCCTCACATGGGATTTCATATCACTACTATGCAGATGATACTCATCTCATCCTCTCCTTCACTCCTTCAAACACTCATATTTCTGCTCAGATCTCTGCATGTCTGGCAACCATCTCATAATGGATGGCAGCTAAAACCTAATCCCAGCAAAACTGAACTGGGGTTCATCCAAGGTGATTCATCACTTTGTCAGGACTTTGTGATCTCCCTGGAAAACTCAGATCTCACCTTCGGTCACTGCATGCAATCTTAAGGTAACCATGGAGATTCAACTGTCCTTTTCCTCTTAAGAGTCAAGATGTTTATTTGTCATATACACAATAACAGACACAACGGTTTATTATTGGGTAATGAAGTTCTTATTTTGCAACTGCCCGACCAAACTATGCTTACCAGTATAAAAAGAAAAAGAAAAAAAAAAAAAATATATATATATATATATATATATATATATATATATATATATATATATATATATATATATATATATATATATATGTATATATATTATGGCATGCCGTTCAGGAAATTAATTTTTGAATATATTGAATGAATCCCCGAATATATTGAATGAATCCCCGAATATATTGAATGAAACTCTGAATATATGGAATGAATCCCCGAATATATTGAATGAAACTTTGAATATATGGAATGAAACTCTGAATATATGGAATGAAACTTTGAATATATTGACTGAATCCCCGAATATATTGAATGAAACTTTGAATATATTGAATGAATCCCCGAATATATTGAATGAAACTCTGAATATATGGAATGAAACTCTGAATATATTGAATGAATCCCCGAATATATTGAATGAAACTCTGAATATATGGAATGAAACTTGGCTGACGTCATGAAGGCACTGCCGCCGTCCTCCAGCAAAAATGAGTCAGTCAGCTCGGGATTTGGTTGCGGCTATTTTAAACAATAAAGACATTGTTAACACTCTGGCGAATGCTTGTGGTTTTATTCGTGTTTACTTCTTTTATGTGCAACGAAGCTACGGTGACAAAGTCATTTCCCTCGTGGATCATATTTGTATAACGGTATTTTCTGTATATAAAACTAATTTGTAAATTTTGTTTGTCGAGTTTTACAGCGTTTCTCAATATACTCTAATACTCTCCTCTGAGTCAGAGTTTTTCTTGGGACCTGTTGTCTGTCTGCCGAGCTGTGGGAGCGGGGGCAGAATACAGAGTTTCATTCCATATATTCAGGGTTTCATTCCATATATTCAAAGTTTCATTCAATATATTCAGGGATTCATTCAATATATTCAAAGTTTCATTCCATACATTCAGAGTTTCATTCCATATATTCAAAGTTTCATTCAATATATTCGGGGATTCATTCAATATATTCAAAGATTAATTTCCTGAACGGCATGCCATAATATTATATATATATATATATATATATATATATATATATATATATATATATATATATATATATATATATATATATATATAAATAAAATTGAAATATAAAATATAAAGTGCATATGGAATGCAAAATATAAAAGTAGAATGAAAAATGAAGATAACATTTAAAAAAAAGGAGAGGCAAACAATGTGCAAACATAGAGGTAGATATACTGTGCAATGTCTTGTGCAAAATTGCTAATATAATCCGTGTTTCAAAGCCTGATGGAAAAATAGAGGTAGATGGTGATTTTAATCCATGGTTCAAAAGCCTGATGGAAATATAGAGGTAGATGGTGATTATAATCCGTGGTTCAAAAGCCTGATGGCCTGGGGGTAAAAACTGTTTGTCAGTCTAGTAGTCCTTGCTTTCACACTCCTGTAGCGTCTGCCAGATGGTAGGAGCGTGAATAGTCTGTGTTGTGGGTGTGTTTGGTCCCTGATGATGCTCTGTGCCCTTTTTGTGACCCGGGTGTTGTAAATGTCCTGTAGTGGGGGGAGGACAGCTCCACAGATGAACTGTGCCATTTTAATGACATGCTGGAGAGCCTTTCTGTCCTGAGTTGTGCAGTTCCCGTACCACACAGTGATGGAATTTGTCAGGACACTCTCCACTGTGCACCTCTAGAAGTTGCTGAGGAGTTTGGTGGACAGTCCAAATTTCCTCAGCTTCCTCAGGAAGAAGAGTCTCTGTTGAGCCTTCTTGATGGCCTGCTGTGTGTTGTGTGTCCAGGTGAGATCCTCACTGATGTGAGTTCTAAGGAATTTAAATGTTTTCACCCTCTCCACCTGTGTCCCGTTGATGTGCAGCAAGGCGTGCTGGTCTCCCCTCCTCTTCCTCGGGTCAATAATCATCTCCTTGGTCTTCTCAGCATTCAAGGAGAGGTTATTTTCCTGGCACCAGGAGACCAGCTGAGCCACCTCCTCCCTGTAGGCTCTCTCATCTCCGCTGGTGATCAGCCCAATGACAGTGGTGTCGTCAGCGAACTTGATGATGGAAGTGTTGCTCTGGGTGGGGGTGCAGTCATAGGTGAAGAGGGTGCACAGGAGTGGACTGAGCACACAGCCTTGGGGGATCCCTGTGCTCACTGTCTTGGTGCTGGATGTTCTGGTACTGACTCTGACAGCCTAGGGTCTGTTTGTGAGAAAGTCCAGGACCCAGCAGCAGAGGGAGGATGTCAGTCCAAGGGTGGAGAGCTTCTCTGTCAGTCTGCTGGAGATGACGGTGTTGAAGGCTGAACTGTAGTCCACAAACAGCATTCGAACATAGGTGTCCCTGTGTTCCAGGTGTGACAAGGCTGTGTGGATGGCTGCATTGCTAGTCTGACATGCTCATGTTGATTTCTCCTTCCTAGGTTCTCTCATGGGGCGGCACGGTGGTGTAGTGGTTAGCGCTGTCGCCTCACAGCAAGAAGGTCCTGGGTTCGAGCCCCGGGGCCGGCGAGGGCCCTTCTGTGTGGAGTTTGCATGTTCTCCCCGTGTCCGCATGGGTTTCCTCCGGGTGCTCCGGTTTCCCCCACAGTCCAAAGACATGCAGGTTAGGTTAACTGGTGACTCTAAATTGACCGTAGGTGTGAATGTGAGTGTGAATGGTTGTCTGTGTCTATGTGTCAGCCCTGTGATGACCTGGCGACTTGTCCAGGGTGTACCCCGCCTTTCGCCCGTAGTCAGCTGGGATAGGCTCCAGCTTGCCTGCGACCCTGTAGAAGGATAAAGCGGCTAGAGATAATGAGATGAGATGAGATGAGATGAGATGAGATGAGGTTCTCTCATACCACCCCATTGCTACATTCCCTCCACTGGTTTCCTCTAGCTGACTGCATCAGATTTAAACACTACAAAGCCAAAAACCGACCTGCACCCACTTACCTCAAAGCAACCATCACACACCACACTGCACCGTACTCCTTCCAATCCTCTAGCAATGCTCAATTGGTCCCATCATCTCTCAGGGTACAAGGAAGGCATGATTCAAGACTTCTCGTTTCTGGCACTGAGGTGGTGGAATGAACTTCCCCTAGATATCTAAACAGCTGAATCACTGAATTCAAACAACGACTAAAAACCTACCTGAAGTACTTAAATTAGCACTTTAACTTATATAAGAATACCATCAGTGTAAAAGCCCTGTTGGGGAAGTTATATACACTGATGGAATTCTTAGTCTGTGACCTAGCGACCCAGTATCAGATTGTATTTATTGATTGAGACTTCAATGTACTTCTGTAAGTCTCGCTGGATAAGGGTGTCTGCCAAATGCCATAAATCTACAGTGGCAAGAATAAGTAAGTGAACCTTTTGGAACTACCTGCATTAATGGATACATTTATCTTAAAATATGGTCTAATCTTCATCTACATTACAGTAATGAATAAACACAATCTGTTTTAACTAATAGCACACAAATTATTGCTTTGTTCCTGTCCATACAGCACGATGGTGTAGTGCTTAGCACTGTCTAACTTCCCCTAGGTATCTAAACAGCTGAGTCACTGGCTGTCTTCAAACAATGACTAAAAACCTACCTCTTCCTGAAGGACTTAAATTAGCACTTTAATATATATGGCATTTGACAAGAAGGTTCTCGGTTCAAGCCCAGCGGCCAATGGGGGCCTTTCTGTGTGGAGTTTGCATGTTCTCTCTGTGTCTGCGTGGGTTTCCTCCGGGTGCTCCGGTTTCCCCCACAGTCCAAAGAGGTCATGTCTGAAGTTTGTCAAAGAGCACCTTGACACTCTACTGGGAAAATTGTTTTGTGGACTGATGAAACGCAGATAGAATTAAAGCTGCTAGTGGCCTTGACGGGCCCTTGCACGTGTGGTTCCACAACCCAGGACATTCCGCCACCCAACAAAACAGTCACATGTCATATATTCATCAAATGTTCAAAGGTGATGTGCATGTTGCAAATGCCATGACTGCTTGACGGATGAGAGATAGACAGACAAAGACTGTAAGTGTGTGTGTGTGTTTCTGTGGTGTGAAAATGTACATTTATATATGTACAAAACTATACATGTGTCTCCTCCTTATCTCTATCTCACGCTGTAATCTTAAGTCATCTTAGCTTTCCTGTGTCTGCAGTGTGTGTGTGTGTGTGTGTGTGTGTGTGTGTGTTGCTAGGACAACTATCATGATTCATGTCATTTTTGTACTGATCTAAGGGTTCTGAGTAAGATTCTAGCCCAGGGGTGGGCAAACGTTTTGGCTCAGGGGCCACATTGACTTTTGAAATTTGCCAGGCGGGCCGGGCCAACACCAAATTCATACATATCGAACATAAACCGGAAAAGCTTTAGTGTTATTGTAAGGCAGAGGTGGGCAAACTACGGCCCGCGGGCCACATCCGGCCCGTTGGCGTTTTTAATCCGGCCCGCGGAAGACAATCATATAAACACGATTGAGCAGATCTATAAACTATAAGCGTCAGTGTTATCATGTAGACAGGTGTTCTAGAGATCCGTCTTTCCAGTCAGTCGTATTCACGCGAGATTGCATTTGCAGAGTGGTGCAGCGCGTGCCATGGAAGTCATTCTGGCATCCGTGCCACTGATGATCTCAAGAACACAGGATAAAACTTTACAATGAGTGGTCCTAAAAAAAGAAAAGTGGACAGTGAGTGCAGGGTGTACAATAAAGAATGGACAACTAAATATTTTTTTGCTGAAGTCCGATCAAAGGCTGTATGCCTTATTTGCAAAGAAACCGTTGCAGTTTTAAATGAATATAACATCAAACGGCACTTTTCCTCCAAGCATGCTAATTATGCTAACAACCAGTCAGCTGCCAGGATGAGTAGGATGCCAGTGTATTTGTATATTTGTATCATTTTATACATACAACTAAATTGCATATCATTAAATTGAACTAAATTACATATCAGTACATATCATTTTTGTACATTTCACTGAACTTGTAGATTTACACCTGAGTGTTTTTTTTTTAACCATCCACTTCCAGCCTACCAGTACAACCAACCACCATTAGTAGGAGAGGTACCACACCATTCCAAAATGTTTGCAGTTCAACAGTTTGGGTACCACCCCATGCCAACATGTTTGCAGTTCAGTGGTTTGGCACTGGATCCATCCAGCCCACAAAATCAAACAAAATGGCTCAAGAAAACAAAAAACTCCAAACTGGTTTTCAGGTTCAAAGTCACTCACTGAAATATTTCCAGTCCTCAAAATATCAAAACACAGGTTCCAAACAGGTTTTCATATTCCAAAAGGCCACTCATAGATCAGAATAACCTCCACAGGCAAAAGTCCAGGAACAGATATAAGCAGAAGCAAGGTCAGCTGCTCATAATACACCTATAATAGCAGACAGGGACATAAATGAGGGGCGGAGCAGACACCCAAAAGCACACAGTACTTAAAAACAAACACCAGCACTACAGCAGCCACCCACGACAACCAAAATTACTAAGAGTTATACTTTTTATATTATTGTCTGTAAACATGTGACTACCATCTTATTACAGCTCCAACATAGTTTTAAAAAGAGAAAGTGTTAATACTCACATTCACTCAGCAACCGCTGAGCTGTATTCGTCCGTGCTTGCGCTGACTGGTTGTTAGCATAATTAGCATGCTTGGAGGAAAAGTGCCGTTTGATGTTATATTCCTTTAAAACTGCAACGGTTTCTTTGCAAATAAGGCATACAGCAGGGCTATTCAATTAGTTTTCCTTCTGGGCCACATTTTGAATCCAAGAGCTTGAGCTGAGCCACAAGTTCTCCGAGGTCACTAACAAGTGGCACAGCCGATTATCTATCTATTTATTATTATTATTATTATTATTGTTATTATTATTATTGTTATTATTATTATTATTATTATTATTATTAACATTGAAGAGGCCTAATCAAAATTCACTTGAACAACACTCTTTATTGTGCCCTTTATTTAAAACAAACAAAAAATTCAACATTTATCAACATTTCTCACTGTTCATTAGGCTACTGAACAGAACATTAGCCCACTGCTGCCTTCAGTGTGAGAAGTGGCATTTTTTGTTTTGCACAAGATCTGTGATGTTTGGTGCATAAGATGTCAACCCAATCCGAAGGCACTGGTGAAGTTTGTTGTCAGTTAGGGAGCACCGATAACTGTTCTTAATTGCGTTCACATGTGAAAAGCTCGATTCGCAAGTGTATGTTGATCCAAACATACTGAGCACGAAGATTGCCACTTTCTTGGTGTTGGGGAATTGGTGTGAGTTCAAATCACTCCAGAACTTTGCTGGCCCATCGTTGCGAAGCACCCCAGCCATGGTAGCAGATGACTGCATGTCAACAAGTTCAAGAATGAATTTACCCTCGTCGATGGAAGGGACCGCTTGCTTTGCTCTGGCAGATAAGTCTCCTTCTTTTGCAGCAGTGAATGGGTCTCTGGCAAAGGCCATAACCTCCGTGGGCAGAGCAAGTCCATCCAGTCGAGCAGCAAAATTTTCGTTCAGCTTTGCAATGAAATCCCTCATCACGTCTGTGATTTGTGTCGGGGATGCGATGTATTCGCGGAGCGTCGGGAAATGCAACATTCTGCCTGTAAGGTCAGTGGCGAAAAGATCCAATTTGACAGGGAATGCCCTCATCTGTTCCACAAGATCAATGACCGTTTTATCTCTGCCTTGTAATGCCAAATTTAGGTCATTCAGATGCTTGAATATGTCGTTTAGAAAGCACACAGCAGACATGAATGCATCATCACGCATGCGATTCAAGTGGATATGCGCTTTCCTGTGCTTGTTGTTGCGCAGAAAAACCGCTATCTCCTCTCGGAGATGACAGAAGCGATCCAGTGCTCGGCCTTTGGACAGCCATCGGACATCGTTGTGCAAAAGGAGATCGTAATGGTCTGCATTCATTTCTGCCAACAGCTGACGGAACAAGCGATGTTGGAGGCTTGACGTGGATCGAATAAAGTTAATTATAGCCATCACATCATCCATCACTTCTTTCAGCTCCCCGCTTAGCTTTGAACACAGCACTGCCTGGTGCACAATGCAGTGCACATATTTCAAGTCAGGTGAGATAGCAGACCAACGCGCTACCAACCCACTTTTTTTGCCTGTCATGGATGGAGCCCCATCAGTCACAAGCATGCACACACGTTTCATGTCCAGACCGTTGTCCCTGAAGAAAGATGAAATTTTGTCAAAAATCACCTCGCCCGTTGTGTGTTCTTCTAACGGCAGTAAGCCGAGCAGCTCCTCTCGAAAGATTGTGCCATCATAAAAGCGCACATATATGCACAATTGTGCTGTATCACTTTGATCTGTTGACTCGTCTACAGCTACAGACATCACGTCAGCTTTTTTCAGATCATTTAGCAGCGAGTCAAATGCTTGGGTAGCAAGTATTTCTACTCTACGACTGTTAGAGGTGTCTGACAAGGGGACGTTTTTGAGAGCTGACACCACATTTGTTTTTATTTTTTCGTCACTTATGACCTCCTCCACCATGGCCAACACACATTCTTTCACTGTTTCGGAGACGGTGAATGGCATTTTCTTTTTAGCCAAAATCCAAGCTACCCTCAGAGATGCTGATGTAGCTCTTTCTTGAGAGGTGCAAGCTCTTACCATGGTTGTCATGCTCCGAGAGTAAGACGCGATCAGGCTCTGTACTTTAGCAGCCCTCTCTGCAGATCCCTCCGGGAAGTTCACGCGGAATGTTGGGTGTTTTTCCAGGTGGTGTCTCCGAATATTGTAATCTTTTAGCACAGAAATGCATTCGTTGCATATCAAACACATTGGTTTGGCGTTGGCAGTTGGCAAAATAAACAAATATTTCTCAGTCCATGCTGGGTTGAATCGACGATTCTCGTCCTCAATTTTTCGCTTACATGTAGAGAGAGACATGTTTGTTTCTTTCTTTTTTTTAAACAGTGCCTAGCTTAAAATACAGCACGTCTTTGTATGCAGCATGTTGCTAGGGACTCATATGTTGCTAGTGTCGCTAGTTCCACTCTTCCACACATACCACTCTTCCGCTTTTCCGCGCACTTGATAGAGTATGCATAGGCTATTTGTTGTTTCCATTTGAACATACTGAGTTAACAGTAGCTGGGAAATAACAAACGTGCAAAATAATTATTACAATATTATCTATTTATTTTTATCAGGTAATGAAAATGCATGTACTAAGTTTTGGAGACTCGTGGTATTGGCCTATACGGAATTAGTGACGCATCACGTCAGCCGCGTCCGGGCCGCATCTGGGTCGCGTGTGGGCCGCATGTGGCCCGCGGGCCGCCATTTGAATAGGCCTGGCATACAGCCTTTGATCGGACTTCAGCAAAAAAATATTTAGTTGTCCATTCTTTATTGAACACCCTGCACTCACTGTCCACTTTTCTTTTTTTAGGACCACTCATTGTAAAGTTTTATCCTGTGTTCTTGAGATCATCAGTGGCACGGGCGCCAGAATGACTTCCATGGCACGCGCTGCACCACTCTGCAAATGTAATCTCGCGTGAATACGACTGACTGGAAAGACGGATCTCTAGAACACCTGTCTACATGATAACACTGACGCTTATAGTTTATAGATCTGCTCAATCATGTTTATATGATTGTCTTCCGCGGGCCGGATTAAAAACGCCAACGGGCCGGATGTGGCCTGCGGGCCGTAGTTTGCCCACCTCTGTTCTAACCATAAGTTCTAAAGAGTTTTGTTTCAATTAGGGGGCGCTATGAAGTCCCTGGGGACGCCCAGGGCCAAACGTCTGTGGCTAAGAAGCGGTTACAATGACTGATGTGTGTATCAAATTTCATGAGTTTTCGTGCATGGGAAATGCCTCAAAATAGGCCAAGCACAACAGAAAAAGAAGAAGAAGAATCCTTCGAAAAACAATAGGGTCTTCACACCAAACAGTGCTTGGGCCCTAATAATAATCCTTCGATAAACAATAGGGTCTTCGCACCGAACGGTGCTCAGGCCCTAATAATCCTTTGAAAAACAATAGGGTTGATGATGCTGAGGTAGGTAGACAGAGAAGAAAACAGTACATTTGTGAACAGACACATTTACAGAACTCCATGCCAATATTTCCCGCAGAAGAAAGGGTAGACAACAGGGGTAGTTTACGAAGACAGTATCCATTAACTTTGGCATGGGCAATTACTGTACATAAGGTACAATCGCTCACAATTGATGAAGTTGTTGTGTCCCTTAAAAAAATATTTGCTGCCGGCCAAGCATATGTAGCACCAAGTCGAGTAAAAACCATAGCAGGCCTAATTATACAGGATTTTAATGAGAAAGCCATTTACTGTAAAGATAGAATTCAGCAGACAGTTAACGAAATGCCACAATTTTTGTCTGACACTGATTTTGTAATGCCTTTGTCAGAAACTTTCTCAGTCTATTTATTAAATGTTCAGAGCTTACAAGCACACATAGAAGATCTGAGAACTTGTGTTAAAACCCTGCTTCCCAGCTGTGTTGCTCTGACAGAAACATGGCTCCCTTCTCGTTTCACTACTGACAGACTAAATTTAGCTGACTATGATTTTCACAGCACTCCACGTACTTCATACTCTGAAGACAACTGCCAGTTAAATGCTTTGCGCAGTCAACAACATGGTGGAGTTGGCATGTACACCAAATCTGGCTTAACATACAGTAGGCAAAACATTCCAGATTTGAATTTAGAGTGTTCAGTGATACACTATACTGACTTGGATATTATATTCAGTGTTGGGCACGTTACTTTGAAAAAGTAATTAGTTACAGTTACTAGTTACTTACCCAAAAAAGTAACTGAGTTAGTAACTGAGTTACTTCACTATAAAAGTAACTAGTTACCCAGGAAAGTAACTAATGCGTTACTTTTTTACGTTAAAAAATGTCAAATAATTTGGAGTAATTTGGAGTAAAGCAGCAAACAACAGATACCCATACAGAGGTTTTAATTTATTGCACCTCAACACACCACAATTACAACTGAACTTCAAGCATTTTCTTTCTTTACAAATGTAAGCAGTTAAACAATATGACATGTTTTACACTTGACATGCTGCAAATTAAAACAAACTTTCACAGTTTCAGACAACTGGTGGACATATACTTCCAACTTATTTTTTTCTTCACTAAAGGAAACAGTTTAAGAATACGAAGTACTTCAAACTCGCTGTGCTCCAAATCAAAAATAATTTAAAAAAAAAAGAAAAAAGTTTGCAGCTTCAGACCACTAGTAGGCATACTGTACTTCAAGTATGTTCTTCTTCACAAACATAAACAGTTTAACAGTATCAGTGTTTTCACTGTGTACCCATCCATGCTCTACCTCAAACATTTACTTTATCAGTAAATTGTAAGTATTCACAAATCAAAATAGCATGCTGAAAATAAAAGCCATGAATGGGGATTAAGTTGATAGAGTACTGATCATAAGGTTTGACATCCTAGAAAAGTAGGTCTTTGGAATTTGTATAGTGCTCTTTTGCACAAATTGCTTTAAACTCGCATACAACTTAAGACAAGAGGTGGACATACAGTGCTCCAAGTATGTTCTTAAAAAGAAAAGTAAACAGTTTAACAGAAGTGCTTTTAAAATTGTACTGAAAATGTATATGACTTTTTTCAAAAAACAAATTCACCTTTGAAACCTATAGCTTCATTCCATTCACCTATCTATCCATTCTCAACACACATCCATCCATGCATGCATGCGATCAGTCATCCACCCAGCCAACGCAGTCATCTCACCATTTTAGCTATTAAACCAGTGATTGTATCTTAAAAGTAGAAGCTTTTCAAACTTAAGGTCAGAGAGTCTGTTTCTCTTTGGAGTGAAGACGAGCTTTCCCAGGCTAAAAAGTCTCTCTACGGGAGCACTGGATGGAGTGGCTGCATTGTATTTGAGTGAAACTGTCTTTATCAGTGGAAATCCATGAAGAGAGTCCATCCCTTGTGCTGCTGATTTGAAATAATCTGCAACTTGACTTTCAGCAGTAGCAGCAGTGGCATCCTCATCATCAAAGGCAAAGAACTCGTCCTCTATAGTTGAGTCAGTATGTGTTGGTGTGCTGGTAGTACCTGTCTGCTGGTCTTCCTCTCGAGCACTTTTACGGCATTCAGCGAGCAGACTTGCCTTAGCCTTGTCCTTCTTCTCTTGTGTCCGCAGCCAACGTAATTTAAACCTGGGCAGAGTCACAGCAGCCAAGATAGCGTTCTCGCTCTCCAGCACCTCCGCAAATCTTGTTTTAATTGCCTGAAATTACATATAATACAAAGAACATATTATACTGACTGTCTACACACACGCACACACAAGACATGATGAGCATAATTATATGCAATAATACATACACATAATACAAACAAAATAACATTTTTTTCATTAGGTATCAATGTATTTAGCTTACTCAAAAATAAATAGTCGTTCTCACCGTAACAATTGCCTCTGGAAGGTCAACGAGAATTTGCAGGCCACTCTTCAGCTCCATGGTCTTCAACATCAGTGTCTCCAGAGTGGGTAAGAGAGTGCCATGATAACAGTTGTCCTCTCCCTGAAGAATGTCCAGGGCTACTGTTAGTGGCTTCATTGTCGTGCAGTACTCCCTGAGGAACTGATACTCTCTTTCTGTAATGGCTTTCAAGCCGAACTTGGAAGATATGGTGTTCAGCTCGACTATTGGGATCTCACAGATTCGAGCAAGGGCATCATAAAAAGAGTTCCATCTCGTAGTGCAAGGGACTACCAGCTTCCTTGCAATAACATCATCCACGGTCTCTGCAGCCACTGTAGATCGGCTAGCCTTGTTCCATAAGGCTGTGCATTTCGTCGTAGCACTTCTGTATACTGCTTTTGTTTCTGGACTGGTCAAAATCCACTTATCAACATCATTACATGAAACGAGGTTTAATGTGTGTGATGCACACCTCTGATGTGGTGGCAAAGTAATCACAGCATCATCGTCATCATCACCTCCAACACTGTTTTGCAAGACATCATGAATGTTCATAAAAGTCACCTCGTCCTCCTCATCCTCCGAGTCATCCTCCTCAACTGGCTGATACTTTTTGAAGGCCTTGACGAAATTAGAGCCGTTATCTGTGACAGTGGATGTTATTTTGTGGGAAATGCCATAAGATGAGTGAATATTATCAAGCTCAGACGCGATACTGTCATGGGTATGACGGCCCTTGAATCGCCTACATGCCAAGGCAGCTTTCCTTCGTTCCATGGTTTCTGAATGTATCCAGTGTGCAGTAACGCCAAGATAGCTTTTATTATGTGCAGTCCATATGTCTGCAGTAGTAGAGACGTATTCCAACTGTTCAAATTCTTTTTTGAGTTCGACGTTCATTTTAACATACTCTGCATCAATATATTTAGAAAAAGTCTTTCTGCACGGCGGACCGGCTCCAGCTCTCCTTGGAATTTTCCCTATAAGGGCTCTAAAGGAGTCCGAGTCAACTGTTGACAATGGCAGCATGTTTTCAACCACATACCGCCCTATCATTTCATTGAGTTCTTTCTGTGTAGTAAGTTTTGGGGTAGCCGAAGCAGAAAAATCCAGCCTTTGCTGCTTGGCTGGCGTGGCTCTGTCGCCGTGGCCTTCGTTGTTAGCTAGCTTGCCTTTATCATGGGGCATGCCGGTGGCCACTAGCTTAACAGAAGCGTGTGCCGTTGAGAGATGCTTCATTAAATTCGAGTTGCTTACATTTGAAGTGGACAAAGTCTTTGGTCTTAGACACAATGTGCACATAACATGTACGTTTTTACCTTTTACCTCGACGAGGTTAAAATACTGCCTATACTTCCACCTTGAAAACGCTGTCTTCGACTCGGGACTCGCCATCCCATCTGACATTGTGTGTGTGTGCACGCGCTACGACTGTGTGCTGGGTTTGTGTGATAGCCGCCCACCGGGTGTCTCTGGTTGGCTCAACATGAAATCTCACTCTCCTTTAGCCAATCATCCTAACGTATCCCGCCTTTACCAAAGGGAGAAAAAAAATATCATGCCTGTATGCGAGTTGAGTGAGATGCCAGTTTCAAAATGAGTAGGTTGGTTCAGTAACGCGCAGTAACGGCGTGTTGGTACCGGTAATGGCGTTACAACGATAGATGAAGTAACTCGTTAGATTACCCGTTACTGAAAAAAGTAACGCCGTTAGTAACGGCGTTTATTTCAACGCCGTTATTCCCATCACTGATTATATTAGTGGTAATTTACAGACCTCCATCATATCGCATTAAACTATTCAAACACTAATTGGGAAATCTGCTTGACCTATTATCCCAAGCAGGTAATAACATAGTCATTTTGGGAGATTTTAATGAAGATGCTTTAAAAACTCAGTGCCTTATTGACTTTATGGCAGCCAAAGACTTCACAGAGATTGTTTCAGAACCTACCACTGAAGCAGGTACATTAATAGACCATGTATATGTGAAAAGAACATGCATGTACTGTGTGAAAGCAAAGGTTATGCCTGTGTACTTTAGTACACATGAAGCTCATCTCATTATCTCTCGCCGCTTTATCCTGTTCTACAGGGTCGCAGGCAAGCTGGAGCCTATCCCAGCTGACTACGGGCGAAAGGCGGGGTACACCCTGGACAAGTCGCCAGGTCATCACAGGGCTGACACATAGACACAGACAACCATTCACACTCACATTCACACCTACGGTCAATTTAGAGTCACCAGTTAACCTAACCTGCATGTCTTTGGACTGTGGGGGAAACCGGAGCACCCGGAGAAAACCCACGCGGACACGGGAGAACATGCAAACTCCGCACAGAAAGGCCCTCGCCGGCCACGGGGCTCGAACCTGGACCTTCTTGCTGTGAGGCGACAGTGCTAACCACTACACCACCATGCCGCTCTACACATGAAGCTATTAATAATAATAATAATAATAATAATAATAATAATAATACATCTGTTTTGTATAGCGCTTTTCATGGTACTCAAAGACGCTTTACAGGAGGTTCAAACATCCACACATATATACGCACACACACACACACACACACACACACACACACACACACAGACAACAAATAACAATAATAGACAAAGAAAATAAAAATATAATAAAAAATAAATAAATAAAAATAAAAAGTCCACCAAGTAGGGGTCAGGATGTAATTCCCGTGGTGTAGCAGCCACAGTCCCACCAAAAGGTGCACGAAAACAGGTCCCACATCTCCAGCATCGCCGCCAGCAACATCACTCGAACAACACGCCATGAATCCACAATGCGAGCAGAGAAGCACCGCCACGCAGAGCGCTGGTGTGTCCCAAACCGCCTGCACAGCCACCACGACACCACCGAGCAACATCGCCCGGAACATCACGCCAAGCATTAAAGCACAGAGCGCTGGACAACCACGATGTAAAATGAGCAACGAGCTCACTGCAGTCCACAGCTGGGAGGGCAGGCATCGCTCACAGCGAACCAAGGCCTGGAGGGAACCAACGCCCAAAACTGGGTCCGGAGCTACACCACAACCAGCGGACAAAACACTCAAACAAACATCAAACCACACAAACACAGGAAAAAAAATAGAAAAAGAAATAAAATAAAACAAAAAAGCTCCGGTGAGAAGCGGCAGCCAGAACGCGCACGACGTACTGGCTGTGTGTGTGTGTGTGTGTGTGTGTGTGTGTGTGTGTGTATTTTCCATTTGACAATATATTTAAGGTTCAACTTTCTAACTTTTTTGCTTAGGTTTATATTTGTACTTCTGTATGTATGTATGTATGTACTTAGCCACTTAGTGTGTGCTTCCCTTAGAAAAAAAATTGTTTTTCTAGTCATTTGTTACTAACAAACAAAGAACAAGGGGTTCTGTTTCCTCTTTCACTGTTTTGTGCAAATAACCCACTGTTTTGTAATCGGCCGCTTCTAATTTATGATTCCTCATGACATGCTGTTGTTGCTGATGGTTTTGCTTCTCCCAAAGTCACAAAAAAAGCAAAAGGCAGTGGTAGTGGTACTTCCACATTAGTGGAATGGGGTTCAACTCCCTGCATTGTCCTTGCAGTAAAAGTGACCAACTCAGCACCCCACAGTGTGTGTGTGTGTGTGTGTGTGTGTGTGTGTGTGTGTGTGTGTGTGTGTGTGTTCGTTTTGTCACTGTGTGAGTCTAAGTGTGTCTTTGTTTTATGAGTGACATGTTACTGTGTGTGTGTGTGTGTGTGTTCGTTTTGTCACTGTGTGAGTCTAAGTGCGTCTTTGTTTTATGAGTGACATGTTACTGTGTGTGTGTGTGTGTGTGTGTGTGTGTGTGTGTGTGTGTGTGTGTGTGTGTTCGTTTTGTCACTGTGTGAGTCTAAGTGTGTCTTTGTTTTATGAGTGACGTTACTGTGTGTGTGTGTGTGTGTGTGTGTGTGTGTGTGTGTGTGTGTGCGTGTTCGTTTTGTCACTGTGTGAGTCTAAGTGTGTCTTTGTTTTATGGGTGACATGTTACTCTGTGTGTGTGTGTGTGTGTGTGTGTGTGTGTGTGTGTGTGTGTGTGTGTGCGCGCGCACACATTTGTGCGTATGTGTGTGAGAGAGAGAGATAGACAGACAAAGACTGTGTGTGTGTGTGTGTGTGTGTGTGTGTGTGTGTGTGTGTGTTTCTATGGTGTGAAAATATACATTTATATTTGTACAAAACTATACGTGTCTCCTCCTTATCTCAATCTCACGCTGTAATTTTAAGTCATCTTAACTTTCCTGTGTCTGCAGTGTGTGTGTGTGTGTGTGTGTGTGTGTGTGTGTGTGTGTACACATGTAGAGTTTTCATATGTCTGCAACAAAATGCACAATGATGGCAGGTCACTATTATTGTGTGTGTGTGTGTGTGTGTGTGTGTGTGTGTGTGTGTGTGTGTGTGTGTGTTTCTCAGAGAGAGAGAGAGACAGTGTGTGTGAAAGAGAAAGTGTTCATAGATGTTGCCTGTGCATGAGTGCATACTTGTGAGAGTGTTTGTGTGTATGCATATATATGCATATGAATGTGTGTGTGTGCACAGAATTGTATGTCACCCATTCTCGTGTGAGTATTCATGTGTGTGTATATGATTGCAACTGTGTGTGTCTATGAGTGTGTGTGCATGTGTGCGCTACATGTACATGAGTGTGTGTGCATGCATACGAGTGTGTGTTCATCATGTGTCAAAACACACATTTTCAAAACCCTATTCTTTTCTTGGCCAGTTGGTGGCGCTATACCAGACAGGCATATTGGGCACATAGATGTCATAATAATCACATTCTCTAATAACCTGAAAGGTTTCAGCCAAATCATTAAATGTATTATGACTTCATGACACATTTCCTGTTTATGTGGCGAGTATTAAAATTCATAATATTGCCATTTCAACATATTACAACATATCAAACATCCCTTCACAATTCAACATCAGCAATATCTTGGCATCATGTTTGCCAAGTTTGACATGAATCTGATGAACCGTCTAGGAGGAGTATGTTAAAAATTACCATGTGTCCAAACGCATATAAGTCCAATTACCTCACTTCCTGTTGGGCATGACATCATCCAAAGGGTAGAACTTTCATTCATTTCAATGGGAAATGGAAAAAGGGGCGCTATGAAGTCCCTGGGCCATGCCCGGGGCCAAACATCTGTGGCTGAGAAGCGGTTACAATGACTGAGTGTAACACAGCATGTACTGTGTGAAAGCAAAGGTTATTCCAGTGTACTTTAGTACACATGAAGCTATTGTGTGTACATTTTCCATTTGACAATATATTTAAGGTTCAACTTTCTAACTTTTTTGCTTAGGTTTATATTTGTACTTCTGTATGTATGTATGTATGTACAGTGGTGCTTGAAAGTTTGTGAACCCTTTAGAATTTTCTATATTTTTGCATAAATATGACCTAAAACATCATCAGATTTTCACACAAGACCTAAAAGAAGATAAAGAGAACCCAGTTAAACAAATGAAACAAAAATATTATACTTGGCCATTTATTTATTGAGGAAAATGATCCAATATTACATATCTGTGAGTGGCAAAAGTATGTGAACCTTTGCTTTCAGTATCTGGTGTGACCCCCTTGTGCAGCAATAACTGCAACTAACCATTTCCAGCAACTGTTGATCAGTCCTGCACACCGGCTTGGAGGAATTTTAGCCCATTCCTCCGTACAGAACAGCTTCAACTCTGGGATGTTGGTGGGTTTCCTCACATGAACTGCTCGCTTCAGGTCCTTCCACAGCATTTCGATTGGATTAAGATCAGGACTTTGACTTGGCCATTCCAAAACATTAACTTTATTCTTCTTTAACCATTCTTTGGTAGAACGACTTGTGTGCTTAGGGTCGTTGTCTTGCTGCATGACTCACCTTTTCTTGAGATTCAGTTCATAGACAGATGTCCTGACATTTTCCTTAAGAATTCGCTGGTATAATTCAGAATTCATTGTTCCATCAATGATGGCAAGCCGTCCTGGCCCAGATGCAGCAAAACAGGCCCAAACCATGATACTACCACCACCATGTTTCACAGATGGGATAAGGTTCTTATGCTGGAATGCAGCGTTTTCCTTTCACCAAACATAGCACTTCTCATTTCAACCAAAAAGTTCTATTTTGGTCTCATCCGTCCACAAAACATTTTACCAATAGCCTTCTGGCTTATCCACATGATCTTTAGCAAACTGCAGACGAGCAGCAATGTTCTTTTTGGAGAGCAGTGGCTTGCTCCTTGCAACCCTGCCATGCACACCATTGTTGTTCAGTGTTCTCTTGATGGTGGACTCATGAACATTAACATTAGCCAATGTGAGAGTGGCCTTCAGTTGCTTAGAAGTTACCCTGGGGTCCTTTGTGATCTCGCCGACTATTACACGCCTTGCTCTTGGAGTGATCTTTGTTGGTTGACCACTCCTGGGGAGGGTAACAATGGTCTTGAATTTCCTCCATTTGTACACAATCTGTCTGATTGTGGATTGGTGGAGTCCAAACTCTTTAGAGATGGTTTTGTAACCTTTTCCAGCCTGTTGAGCATCAACAACACTTTTTCTGAGGTCCTCAGAAATCTCCTTTGTTCATGCCACGATACACTTCCACAAACATGTGTTGTGAAGATCAGACTTTGTTAGATTCCTGTTCTTTAAATAAAACAGGGTGCCCACTCACACCTGATTGTCATCCCATTGATTGAAAACACCGGACTCTAATTTCACCTTCAAATTAACTGCTAATCCTAGAGGTTCACATACTTTTGCCACTCACAGATGTGTAATATTGGATCATTTTCCTCAATAAATAAATGATCAAGTATAATATTTTTGTCTCATTTGTTTAACTGGGTTCTCTTTATCTACTTTTAGGACTTGTGTGAAAACCTGATGATGTTTTAGGTCATATTTATGTAGAAATATAGAAAATTCTAACGGGTTCACAAACTTTCAAGCACCACTGTACTTGTGTTTGTGTGTGTATTTGATCTACCAATTACCTCACTTCCTGTTGGCCGTGACATCATCCAAAGGGTAGAACTTTGGGTAGAACTCCAAAGTTCTACCCATTCATTTCAATGGGAAATGGAAAAAGGGGCGCTATGAAGTCCCTGGGCCATGCCCGGGGCCAAACATCTGTGGCTGAGAAGTGGTTACAATGACTGATATGTGTATCAAATTTCATGAGTTTTCATGCATGGGAAATGCCTCAAAAAAAGCCTAATGCAACAGAAAAATAAGAATAAGAATAATAATCCTTCGAAAAACAATAGGGTCTTCGCACCGAACGGTGCTCGGGCCCTAATAATAATACCCGTAATCCTTTGAAAAACAATAGGGTCTTCGCACCGAACGGTGCTCGGGCCCTAATAATATGCCACATGAGAACATTATCCCGGTAGTGAAGTACAATGGAGGGAGCATCATGATTAATAGCTGCTTTGCTGTCTCAGGGCCTGGGCGGCTTGCCATAATCAAAATGAAAATGAATATCCAAGTTTATCCAGGTATCCTACAGGATAATGTCAGGGTACCTGTCTGCCAGCTGAAGCTCAGTAGAAGTTGGGTGATGCAGAAGGACAATGACCCTAAACAGTGAAGTAAACCGATGACAAAATGGCTTAAAAAAGGAAAATCCACCTTTTGGAGTGGCCCAGTCAGAGCCCAGACCTTAACCCACTAAAGAGCTGTTCATCCCAGAGTTCCCCTGAATATGGCTGAACTGAAGCAGTTCTGTCAGGAAGAATGGTCCAAAATGCCTCTTGAATATTGTACCGGTCTGATACACAGCTACCAGAAACACATGTTTGAGGTTCTTGCTGCCAAAGGAGGTTTGACCAGTTATTAACCCCGCCGACAGTAGTCGGAGGGGTTATTATTTTCACCTGCGTCAGTCTGTGTGTGTGTGTATCTGTCTGTCTGTCTGTGTGTCTGCAAGATATCTCAAGAACCAATGGATCGATTTGGACCAAATTTTGTACGTGTTGCCAATCACCCAGGAAGGAAACCATTAAATTTTGGAGGTCAAAGGTCAAAGGTCAAGGTCATGGCAGAACTTCGAAATTTTCGCCCAATGTATTTTAATAGGGAAAAGGCGGGGTTTGCACTCGTTAGAGTGTCCCTGTCTAGTTGAATTCAAGGATTTGCTTCCTTTTTCTTGCCATTGTAAATAATTGTAAATGAACAATTAAAGACCTAATTATACAAAAGGGAGTCAAATATGCATGCACCATTCTCATTCATACTTGAGGATGTGGACAATGAAGCTGACCACTTGTTTTTAAGTAAGAGCTGTAAAATCTTGCATCATTTTTGATGTTGAAATCCACAGCACAGATTGCAAACGGTAAAACGGTATTTTGTTGAAGTTCATGACAGAAAATGTTTGTTCACACGTACAGTACTGTACAAAAGTCTTAGACACCAGGTTTTCGTACAAATTTTGTTATAGAGGTTTTCGACCCACGTGACCGTTGCCATGTCAACAAGTAGCCGGCGCCATTTTGACGGTCACAAATATGGCGACTACCGGTAGCGATACACTGTTGATCATGACGAAGTCTCATTGTCGAGTATTTTATCCGGCCTAGATGACGCGAGTAAGAAGCGATATCACCAGAAAATCAATGATGCTGGTGTACGTGATCCGTACACATTACCAGGCTATCTTTTTCTGGCTTTGCAGTGCGGGTGATCTTCCTGACCTGCAGTCAGGCGTGTGGGAAATACCAGGGGAAAAAACATAAAAGAAAAAGGAGCAAGATGCAGAAAACACCTTCACTATCCAGCGACGTAGGGCATTTACAGGGCGAGCAGAGGGAGAGGTATTTGCAAAAATTGAGGTTAGCAGGCTTAGAGAACGACGTTTACCTGCTTCCACCAGGATTGTTCACTGACAGCTAAGGTTTGTTCACATTTTCATTTACTTTCGGTCCTCAGGATAAACAAAATGTTATTAAATGTCATTGAAATAACTTCTTAGTCTGTTGAGACATGGCCCGTTATAAGTTTTTCCTTTACTGTATTTACTAGTTTACTGAGCTAGCGCGCTCGGGCAGGCTGGGAGCGAGCGCGCTAGCTCGGGCAGGCTGGGAGCGAGCGCGCTAGCTCGGGCAGGCTGGGAGCGAGCGCGCTAGCTCAGGCAGGCTGGGAGCGAGCGCGCTAGCGCCCAGCCTGCCCAAGCTAGCGCGCTCGCTCCCAGCCTGCCCAAGCGCACTAGCTCAGTAAACTAGTAAATACAGTAAAGGAAAAACTTGAGACTGAAAGGTTTTAACAGTCATCCAAATGACTGAACGTAAACATTGCTACAGTAACATACTAGCTACTGTTGTTGACATTAGCTAGCTTGACCTTCAAAATGGCGGACACCGGGGCGTCACGTCACCTGTGACGTCATGTCGAAATCCTCTATAGATGCTTATTTTGAGTCAGTACAAAAAAAAGCATTTTGGCGCCATCTATCGGATATGTGTGAAATAGCAGAACTTATACTATATATATTGTCTTGACAAATTTGTTTCCCTGTGTCTAATCTAAAGCAATGAAAATATGTGTCCAGAATTACCAAACTTCAGTTGTATTTATGTTATATTTGTACCAGTCAGTTTTGACAAAAGGGTAAGTTATGTTTTGAGGTTTTCTTTCACATGCAGGGAAGTCAACACTTGGAGGATTTCAGAAGTGTATCATGTATTGGGGAGTTTGTTTTTAATGAAAAGAAAGCTCAGATAAAGTGGAAATTCTAAAACTGCCACCAAAATATCACCACGAATAGAAATCATCATTAGATGGTGCAACATTCTACGAAAATAAAACAAACACAAACAACAAAGAAATAAGGCTGAAACAAAAGTTTGGTGTCTGTGCCCTCTAGTGGGCTTTGTATGAACTGCATGCTTTGTAGAAAGCGCATGCGCAAAAGATTATAAACAGTGTCCGGGATGTTTTATGGTAATTTTGCATAATACATTTGCAAGGAAATCCTAGTTCGGGTAAAGTTGACGGGTTATAAGTTTATTACATTTGTTTTTATTGAAATTGTACAACAGGTTTTTATCATTAAATTTGTTTTGCTTTATGCTTTGTGGTTGTTTGGAAGAATGGATAGCTAACTAGCTAACTGTAGAAGGCTGGTTGGTTATGGTTTATACAATGGATACTTTATTATTATTATTATTATTATTATTATTATTAATCTATGGACGTTTAAGGTGTACTAATTTGTAATCTCAAGGCAATACATGAGGGCTAAAAAAAAAAAAGATAGAAGAGAGGACAGGAAGAGTAGCACATGCTAACAACCGTGCTGTGTTCAGAAGGCTTGTAGCTGTTAGTAATATTTAATGTTTGACGTCACTAAATAATAAAACTTAACACAGAACACAAATGTTTATGTTCAAATAAAGATCAGTACCTGTAGAACTAAATGTGAAGTTAGTGTCTGCTGAATAAAATGTCTAAACGTTAAAATACACCTGAACACATTATTGTTTTTGGATTACAGTGTCCATGTTGGATGTTAAATATGCAGATTATTACAATTACCTCATTTGCATATTGGTTGGTTTATTAGGTAACCCTCCCAGTGGTCAGCAAATTCATCCAAGTCTAATTTGTTCTGCGTTCTGTAAGGCTGTATAATCTCTAATAAGAGGTAAAGGACAGTTATAGGCACATCATAACAAGCCTCTGTCATGTCTGTGCTTTCACCAGGAGCTGAATGTGAACTCTGATATCCGAAACCTGCTGAAGTTTGAGAAGGACCTGAACATCGCAGGGCTGAATTAACGCCAATGAAGGGGTGAGTTCTACAAGCTGAATCGCATGTAACGGTCTCTTAAGGGGTGTTCACACGGCACATATTTGCATCGATGCTGCACCGATGTATTTTGTTGCGATATATCTTACACCGGTGTAAATTTTGTGGCGCGTTCACACGTCACAACCCTGCTTACTAGAGAGAAGCGTGTTAGCACCGGTGCAGCCCCACTTGCGTTCACACGGCAGTTTTTGCGACCGTGCTATACGATAGTAATAATGCGGAAATGAAATATGCGCATGCGTGAAAATGTACTTCCTTTTCCCGGTTGTCATGGCATCACCAAGCGCCGGGAAAGCAACGTGGATGAAGACACCAGTGGTGCCAGATACTGCTGACGTTTTCCAGCCCAAAATATGTTCATATCCACCAAAATGCACTTAAAACCGCCCAATCTGGCAACACTGGAAGACACGCAGTTCTGTTGTTGTTGATATTCGTCATTTCGGAAGCGCAAAATACCAGGATGCAAATTATGCAATGCCCGTATGTAATCAACTCTCCTCACGCGTAGCGAGTCTACCCCTGTAGCGTTCAGACGTCCCATTTTATATCGGTGCTGCCCCGCAAACTAGCATTTACTCCGGAGTAAATTTCTTAAACCACCTCCCGAGCAGGGTTAGATTTGCACCGGTTTAAGCAGCTTTCAGGGGCTGCACCGGTATAACTTTGTACCGTGTGAACGCTCTACTGGGGCAGCCCCGGTGCTACACCGGAGTAAAAGTTGCCGTGTGAACACCCCTTTACTCACACACAGCCTTTGTAGGGTTTAGCCCTTCAAAGGGCTCAGCCATCAATACGGATGTATGATGTGAAAACGATGGAAAAACGACAAATATTTCTGCTGCTACGACCCTGTTTACACTTGGCGTTAAAATGCAGCTTGGGCGGTCAGATCTCATCTCATTATCTCTAGCCGCTTTATCCTGTCCTACAGGGTTGCAGGCAAGCTGGAGCCTATCCCAGCTGACTACGGGCGAAAGGCGGGGTACACCCTGGACAAGTCGCCAGGTCATCACAGGGCTGACACATAGACACAGACAACCATTCACATTCACATTCACACCTACGGTCAATTTAGAGTCACCAGTTAACCTAACCTGCATGTCTTTGGACTGTGGGGGAAACCGGAGCACCCGGAGGAAACCCATGCGGACACGGGGAGAACATGCAAACTCCGCACAGAAAGGCCCTCGCCGGCCACGGGGCTCGAACCCGGACCTTCTTGCTGTGAGGCGACAGCGCTAACCACTACACCACCGTGCCGCCCCAGCGATCATATCATGAGTGCTAAATACAAGCGTGAACAACCACCATATGCATCGCATCCACACCACTTACTGAGATGGTCTGAGATGCATTTGACCACATGGTTTGTACTGTAAACGAAATGAAATGAGCTTTCTCCGTAGGGTGAGGAGCTCAGATGTCTGGAGGGATCGAGCCGCTGCTTCTTTACGTTGAAAAGAGTGAAGTGGTTCGGGCATCTAATTAGGATGCCTCTTGGGCAGAAGTGGACAAAGTACCCAACTTCATTACTTAAGTCAAAAGTACAGATCCTACTGGTCAAATGTTACTCCGATACAAGTGAAAGTTGTCCAGTCAGTTTTTTATTTAAGTTAAAGTACTTGCTTTTAAAAATACTTAAGTATTAAAAGTACATTTTCTGTCAACGCATCGTTGTATTATTGCCACAACGCTTACCAAAGACAGAAATGTGAATTCACAAAATGAACGCATGCTGTGTCGTCATGGTGGTTTAACGTTAAGCTAGCTAGTCAGCGAAACTCCACCCGACATGCTAGCAAACTCTTTTCAAACTCAAAATCATGTTGGGTAGCTAACGCTACTAGAAAAGAAAGATTTCTACATTCTGTTTATTTGGCAAGATTATGCTAAAAAATACATCTCTGAAAGTACTTCAGATAAGTTAACGTTATTCATGTTAGCGTAACTCTGTTTTTACATGCTAACTAACAGCATCCAAGTTAACTAGCTATGTGTTATCGTTAGCCATGGACAAGGCTATGGCAACTTGGCGGGCAAATCCATAGAAAGTCGTTTGACTAACCAGACTGCATAGCTATTGCAACGTTATCGCTAGCTCTAAAAGCACAGACAACTTCATCACAAGATTTCTCTTGGAATAAAATGTTTACATACCTCAATATACTTCTGCAGGTCGGACGGCAAGTTTTTGTAGGCCGTGATGTGGTTCGTTTTTGGCAAACAAAGCAAACATTTAAAATGAAACGAATATTTAATCCTTTCAGAAAACTGAAACATGGGTTCTAGGTAAAGCCATGGATGCGTGCATTCCCCAGAAGAACTGCCTCTTTCCATTCTGCCATCAACTGATCGTGTTAAATAATGCTGCGGAGAAATCACTGAACTTGATTTTATACCGTTTATGGATGTGACGTGGCCCTAGTGATTACTGACCGGCTGTCTCAGTGTCACCTGTGAAAAAACCAATCACGTTTTAGAAAAAAAAAAGAAAAAAAATCCACTTTCAAAGCCGCTTCATAGTAAGGAGTAACGAGGACCTTGATAGAAATGTAGTGGAGTAAAAAGTACGATATTTGTCTTTCAAATGTAGTGAAGTTAAAGTCATAAGTTTCCAAAAAAAATACTCAAGTAAAGTACAGATACTCAAAAAGTGTACTTAAGTACAGGACTCAAGTAAATGTACTTCATCACTGTCTACCTCTGCTCCTGGGTGCCTTCCTTTGGAGGTTTTCCGGGCATGTCCGACTGGGAGGAGACCTCAGGGTAGACCCAGAACACGCTGGAGAGATTATATATCTCATTTGGCCTGGGAGTGTCGTGGGATCCCCCAAAAGGAACTGGAAAGCGTTGCTCGGGTTGTTTTGGGGTCAGTGTGCCCAAAAAAAAAAAACAGAGAGGAGCACTGAGGTACATGGTTGGAGTGCAAAAAAATAATGAAGGTTTCTTGCAGGTTTAATATTTTTAACATAACTGTACATGAGGCCCTTTGACCTTCTAGCAGACATGACGTACGGTAGGTAGTAAAGAAATCTGAACACAAGTGGACACCTTGGAGACATGTGATGGACCCAGGTGTAAACAATGATGTGTCTCAGTGTGTGTTCGTATGTGCATTGCTGTACATATCTTTCTGTTAAGACATTTGCAGTCTTCGATGTACTGTAGGTTAAACATCAGGGAGTTACTATTACTCAAACAGTACTGACTTTCCATATTCATGTTCAAAAGGGGCTTTTAAAATCTGTTCATGGAAACATGAAGGATGTTTCACTAAAGAAAGTAAGCTCCCGCTTAGGGTTTCACATGTTCTGTCTTGACCTTGTGCTTGGTTGGGCCTTTTTTCCTCTCCTGTTATAACGACACCGAACACTGGTTTCTTGCCAAGTAAAGTTCTGCCAGGCATCTGTTTTCAGTCCTTGCTTGCTCTTGGGGTGTTGCGCCTTCAGTTTTACCTTCAGCAAGTGGCATGGTTGCCCAATTGGATTCAGGTCAGGTGATTGACTTGGCCATTTCAGAACATTCATGAATCTTCTTTGCCTTTAAAGTGCTGATGACATGTTTTTGACATCTTTGGCGATGTTTTATAACATAAAAAGTAATTCCCGATGATCCATATATTAATTCACGAAGGCGCCTATTTTACAAGTTATGATAAAAAACGCGGCTATTTGGGCAAATTTGACGGGGCTGCAGCACCCAGGAGACGAAGGAGGAGGAGGAGCTATATGACGTCAGCGAAAGAACCTTCCTCCTAACTTACCAGTTTGTTGTTGATGCGGCAGGTGTTCAGTTTATCATTATTATTATTATTATTATTATACATTATTTATATATATATATATATATATATATATATATATATATATATATATATATATATATATACACACACATTATAGTTATTATGCCTTCATGTTGTGTTGCCGGCTTTTGCTCCAAAACCCACAAGGATGGGGTAAGTTTATTCAAGTTTCCCAGAGATCCCGAGCTGCATGCGAAGTGGATGAAGCAAGTCAGGCGCACTCGTGACAAGTGGGAGCCCTCACCAACATCCGTCCTGTGCTCTGAACACTTCGATTTGGATTGTTTTGACACCCTTCCCAGCTTAAAAGAATCTCTTGGGTGTTCAGTTCAGCACAAACGTGTGTTACTACCATCAGCAGTGCCTACACAGTGTTGCCAGATTGGGAGGTTTCCCGCCCAGTTGGGCGGTTTCAAGTGCATTTTGGTGGGTTTTGAACATATTTGGGCTGGAAAACGTCAGCAGTATCTGTTGCCAGATACTGCTGAAGTTTTCCAGCCCAAAATATGTTCAAAACCCACCAAAATGCACTTGAAACCGCCCAACTGGGCGGGAAACCTCCCAATCTGGCAACACTGCCAGTATTCCAGAGGGGGTCTACAGTACTAGTAGCTATGCCGGATCCAAAGACAGTCCTCCTGTCAGAACATGTGTTGTGAAACGACATAAGATAAAGGTACGTAGAGCTATAGATTCTACATGATAATCATAAATGTAATCAAAGTCGGCGTGATATCAGTCATGTATTTGCTTGTGAAAACTTGCGGCTTTCATGTAACTGCCGCCTAGCAACGAGAGGCAAAGGGTAAAGAGGGTAGGCTATCATAGATTCTATTCGGAAGAGATCAACACAATTCTAGACTCCCAGAAGAGGAAGAGCTAGCACTAGAGAGTTCACCGGCGTTTTCATGCGCCATTTCCATTGAGTAGAACCAGAGTAGAACAGCCAGTGAACCGCAGCGTGTTCTCCCGCTGACGTCACAACATGGCCGCGAGCCACGGACCCAGTTTTCTTGCGCTGTGCAATTAAAAGTTGGATATTCGCGTAACAACAGCTTCTTTTCACGTAATTATAACAGAAATCTAACATGTTTGCCATGTTGTATAGTTTATTTAAGAAATTACATAGAGTCATGTTCGTGTCATCAGCCCTTTAAAAAGTCTTGGCTTGCTTTTGGAAGTATGCTTTAGGTCATTGTCCATGCTGTCCAACAAGTTTTGAAGCATTTGGCTGAATCTGAGCATCATATAACCCTATACACCAAATACAAGTGAACCAGTTCTGTTAGCAACCATACGTGGTCACACCTTAAAGGAACAGTCCACCGTATTTCCATAATGAAATATGCTCTTATCTGAATTGAGACGAGCTGCTCCGTACCTATCCGAGCTTTGCGCGACCTCCCAGTCAGTCAGACACAGTCAGACGCGCTGTCACTCCTGTTAGCAATGTAGCTAGGCTCAGCATGGCCAATGGTATTTTTTGGGGCTGTAGTTAGATGCAACCAAACTCTTCCGCGTTTTTCCTGTTTACATAGGTTTATATGACCAGTGATATGAAACAAGTTCAGTTACACAAATTGAAACGTAGCGATTTTCTATGCTATGGAAAGTCCGCACTATAATGACAGGCGTACTAACACCTTCTGCATGCTTCGGCAGCGCATTGATACGGAGCTCAGATATCAATGCGCTGCCGAAGCATGCAGAAGGTGTTAGTACGCCTGTCATTATAGTGCGGACTTTCCATAGCATAGAAAATCGCTACGTTTCAATTTGTGTAACTGAACTTTGTTTCATATCACTGGTCATATAAACCTATGTAAACAGGAAAAACGCGGAAGAGTTTGGTTGCATCTAACTACAGCCCCAAAAAATACCATTGGCCATGCTGAGCCTAGCTACATTGCTAATAGGAGTGACAGCGCGTCTGACTGCGTCTGACTGACTGGGAGGTCGCGCAAAGCTCAGATAGGTACGGAGCAGCTCGTCTCAATTCAGATAAGAGCATATTTCATTATGGAAATACGGTGGACTGTTCCTTTAAGATGGGATGTTAAAGCTCATAGGCAACGGTTTTAATTTTATGTACATTTGAAACTTGATATGTTAAAAAACCCTCTGTAATTTTCTTCTGGTCCGGAGAAGTATTGTTAATAAGTAATAATTAAAATAAGTTAGCGCGGATCGTGGCGAATTTCTGTTCGGCGATTTTCGTGACCACTCGGCGCGTGACGTCATTTAAGCCAAACAAACCGCTTGAGTTGAGTCCACTTCCGTGTACTTACATTGCCGTTCGGCTTGAGTGCAGACGTGCGTTCAGAAATTTCCAAAGAAAAACCATGCCTTATTGTTGTGCAGTGAACTGTAACAACGGGATCGGTTCAGGAAGAAGTTTTTACCTTGTTCCGAGAGAGGAGAAGAGGCAGAAAGAGTGGATTGGCTTTTTCCGGAAGAGAAGAGGCAGAGCGAGAGGATTGGCTTTTTCCAAAAAAGGAGAAGAGGCAGAGCGAGTGAGTTGGCCTTTTCCGAAAGAGGAGAAGAGGCGGAGCAAGAGGGCTGGCTTTTTCCGGAAGAGGAGACGAGGCGGAGAGAGTGGATTGTGTGCGTGAAACAAAATCAAGCAGTCAAAGAAGAAACGGAGCAGCAACACTCAGGCAAAAAGGGGAAGATTGGAGGTAAACATTTTTACTTTTGCTTACAATTGACAAGTCAAGAATCCTGAGGGATCCTGTACAGTCATTGTGGAAATGAGACAAAGGGATATTTCCTCACTTAGAGTCGGCTATAAATAGTATAATGCCGCGGATGGCAGGCTAACGTGGCCTACCGGCACACTGTCAAGTAATCGTTGCCTATATGCACTAGGGAGGGCGGTTTAATTATTCTTCAAAAGGGCTCTTATTTAGTATTGCGACGAAAATAGGAATTTATCATAACTACCAGGATAAATCGTTTGGGCGCGAGTCTTGTTGAGGTCCGGGGTCACCGCGATCAGAGTCGGCCGAGTCGCTGTCCGATTCCGAGGCCGCACGGTCAAACCAGTGAGCCACATTCACCGATTGCTTCGCAACGGCCATAGGTTCATACAGATATGGTTTCACCTCTCAATATTCAATTTGGAGAGTTCCTACTTCAAAATCGCTATCGCTTTCAGACATTTTACACAACCTCTCACGACCAAAGTCCGTACACGTGTGCTCGGTTCGCAGGTAAAACACAGAGCTACTCCCGGTCTGTTTGGCTTAAATGACGTCACAGCGACGGTCCCCTGGCGGTGAAAGTGCGCATAAGTGAGATGTAAACAAACCTTCGGAAATTGGGCAAAACAGTATTTTTTAACCGTTTTATTCAATTTTAGGGTGCAAATTAGACAATAGGAAAACTGAATTTGCTTTTTGGGTTGTTCTTCTAAACAGTAAAAGTGATATTTTACGTTTCACCTCCGACCATGACCTTTAAGCTTCTGATTTATTGATCGATCAGCAGTTCCTTCCTTTCTCCATACTCTCTTCTTCCGATCATTCTAATACAAGTTGATCTTTGTCTCGTTTGTCCATTGGATGTTGTTCAGAACTGTTCAGGCCTTTTTTCTTTCTTTTTTTTTTAAATGTGGTCTAACTGTTTTACCCATGGCTTACATCTTGTGGTCAGCCCTCTGTATTTATCCTGCGGAAATCTCTTTTACAGTGTCTTGCAAAAGTATTCATCCCCCTTGGTGTTTGTCCTGTTTTGTCGCATTACAAGCTGGAATTAAAATGGATTTCTTGGGGGTTAGCACTATTTTATTTTTTTAATTGTGACACAAACAATAATTAAGATGAAAAAACAGAAATCTGGAGTGTGCATAGGTATTCACCCCCTTTCATATGAAACCCCTAAATAAGAGCTGGTCCAACCAATTCACTTCATAAGTCACATAATTAGTTGATTAAACTCCACCTGTGTGCAATCAAAGTGTCACATGATCCGTCACATGATGTCTGTATAAATCGACCTGTTCTGGAAGGACCCTGACTCTGCAACATGACTAAGCAAGCAACATGAAAACCAAGGAGCACTCCAAACAGGTCAGAGACAAAGATGTGAAGAAGTTTAGATCATTATATATAGGATTATAAAAGATATCCCAAACTTTGAATATCCCAGGGAGCACCATTAAATCCATTATAGCAAAATGGAAAGAATATGGCACCACTACAAACCTGACAAGAGAAGGCTGCCCACCAAAACTCACAGACCAGGCAAGGAGGGCATTAATCAGAGATGCAACAAAAATACCAAAGGCTGAAGGAGCTGCAAAGATCCACAGCGGAGATGGGACTGTCTGTCCATAGGACCACTTTAAGCCGTACGCTCCACAGAGCGGGGCTTTATGGAAGATTGGCCAGAAAAAAAGTCATTGCTTAAGTAAACATGTTTGGAATTTGTCCAACAGCATGTGGCAGACTCCCCAAACACATGGAAGAAGATTCTCTAGTCAGATGAGACTAAAACTGATCATTTTGGCCATCATGGGAAATGCCATGTGTGGCACAAACCCAACACCCTGAGAACACCATTCCTACAGTGAAGCATGGTGGTGGCAGCATCATGCTGTGGGGATGTTTTTCAGCTGCAGGAATAGGAAAGCTGGTCAGGACTGAAGGAAAGATGGATGGCACTAAATACAGGGCAATTCTGGAGGAAAACCTGTTTGAGTCAGCCAGAGGTTTGAGACTGGGATGAAGGTTCACATTCCAGCAGGACAATGACCCTAAACATACTGCTAAAGCTACACTGGAGTGGTTTGAAGGGAAACATTTAAATGTCTTGGAATGGCCTAATCAAAGCTCAGACCTCAATCCAATTGAGAATCTGTGGCATAACTTGAAGATTGCTGTACATCAACACAACCCATCTAATTTGAAGGAGCTGGAGCCTTGAGGAATGGGCAAAAATCCCAGTGGCTAGATGTGCTAAGCTAATAGAGACATACCCCAAGAGACTTGCAGCAAAAAGTGGCTCTACAAAGTATTGACTTTGTAGGGGGGGGGTGAATACCTATGCACACTTTTGGTTTTTCATCATAATTATTGTTTGTGTCACAATTAAACAACAATTTTCATCTTTAAAATTGTAGGCATGTTGTGTAAATCAAATGGTGCTAACCCCCCAAAAATCCATTTTAATTCCAGCTTGTAATGTGACAAGACAAACACCAAGGGGGATGAATACTTTTACAAGACACTGTATGTTGACTTTGGCACAGATATGCCTACGTCTCGGAGGGTGTTCTTAATCTGACCAAATTTTGAGAAGATTATTTATTTATTTATTTATTTATTTATTTTTACTTCAACGGTGAAAGATTTCTTCTGCCATCAACTAATCTGTGTTCCTTGGTTCCAGGCCTTTTGGTGTTTCTGGGCTCACCAGTGCGTTCTCTCTTTGTAGGAATCGATCAAATCAGTGATTTGGCCACACCTAATGTTTTTGTTATCTCTCTAATGGGTTTGTTTTGATTTTTTTTAGCAGAACGATGGCTTACTTCACTGGCAATACCAGCTCTTTGGACTTCATACTGAGAGTTAACAGCAACAGATTTCAAATGCAAAAGCCACACTTGAAATCAACTCTCTTATCGACTTGTTTGTGAATGACATAATGAGGGAAGAACACACACCTGGCCATGGAACAGCTGTGCAGACAATGATTTAAAAAGTGCTGTAATTCCTCTACCTTTCACCTCATTTGGATGTAAATATTCTCAAATTAAATTCTGCACTTTGAGCTCATGCTAATTATTTAATTTCGGCTCCAATATATTGCGGTCGAAAGTTAAAATAACAAGAACTTTGTCAGTGCCCAAATATGTATTGACCTGACTACATATCCATATCTTGGCACTATGGTACATGCACACTCTGCTATTGAGCTGTACTTCTACATTATGCTCCGTCATCAGAACACAGATAGCACGTTGCAGTCTGGGTATTTCATGGGCACGAGGGCACATCGCTTGGATCCTCCAACCTGAAATCAGAAAAAGCTGGGCGGTATAGAAAATGCAAATTAAAAAAAAAAATGAAAGAGAGAATTTTATTGCAGACAGTATGAACCCAAAATATTTCCTGTTTTGTCTGATCAACTTCATTTCATTCGTTAATCTACATCCATGCCTGCGTTTCAGGCCTGCAACACATTAAAAAAAAAGTTGGGACGAGAGCAATTTAGGGCTTGTAATGAGGTAAAACAATTAAATAATGATGTGATTTGAAACACGTGATGCCAACAGGTGATTTGTAATCATGATTTAGTACAAAATCAGTACACAGGAAAGGCCTAGTCTTTGAGGAGCAAAGATGGACTGAGGCTCTCTAGCTTGTCAGGAAATGCATGAGAAAATTATTGAAATGTTCAAAAACAGTGTTCCTTAAAGAAAGACGAGAAGGAATTTGGATATCTAACCCACTACGGTGCATAATATCATTAAACAATTCGAGAAATTTCGGTGCGTAAAAGGCAAGGGCACAAGCCTAAGCTGAACGCCCGTGATCTCCGATCCCACGGACGCCACTGCATCAGGAACCGTCATAAGGGAGCACATGTAGTATGTAGAGATATTCAGTCTGCTGGGTTTCCAGATCATTTTTTGGACAAGACAAATCCCCTATCCTGCAGCTTGCCAACCTAAAAGTGGGTTTGCACTTAAATGTTTTGAAATCCATATTTATATTTCACATTCACCTGCCAACTCGGGCATTTCACTCATGTGGCTTCTAAGGGTGTTTTCACACCTGGTCTCCTTTAAAGGAACCAGACTCAGTCCTCTTTAAGTGGACCAAAAAGTGGACCAACAGAAAAAGAACTCGGTTCTTTTTGTGTTCACACTGTGAATTTATTACAAAGAGGACTGGGTTAAGCTTTGATGGGGCCTCAGTCCTCTTTCTGTTCACACCAGGTCCTCTAGAGCCCTCAGACCCCCAGTGCACGGAATTCTGGGTAATTTTCTCTTGAATCAAAATGTCTGCTGCCATGCTTGCCCTGCTGTATTCTTTGATCAAAATAGTGCGGATTAAGGAAAATAACACTAAGTTCAGAGAACTGTAAAGCAGCTGTGGTAAGTTCCAAAAGGAAGTTGAGTTTCCCTGCTACAGTCACGTGACCAACTACGGCAAACGAAGAAGGTTAAACTACAGTGAAAAAGGCGACGTGAACCCGGTGCGCTTTTTGTTCACAATGCGCAGATTAGGCGAACCGTACCGTTGATTTTTAGCGAACCGTACGGAGACCACCTCCTGAGGTGGTCTCAGTTCGGTTCGCTTTAAAGGGGTCTGGGTACGGTTGGAGTGTTCATATATGCACAAAAAATGCTGAGTCATCGATCTGAGTTCGGTTAGATGGCTGAAAGGGACCAAGTGTGAAAACACCCTAAATCCACAATTTCAGTGGAAAAATTGAACACTTGTTAGATGGTGCAGTCTAAAACGGTTAGATTTAATACCATTTCCTCCTGCTCTGTGGTTTGGTCACAGCCTGCGCAAGAAAGGAGGGTGTAATGCGTTTGAATATCTGTTATTATTTTAGCACCTCTAAATGTCTGGAGCAAATATTTTCTTATTAATTTTTTCATTCAGCCAGCCAAGCAGCTTTTTGGGCTTTGTCAATAGTGGGAAAATAATTAAAATAAAATCAATTTATTTATCATGTCTTCGTAATACTGGCGCTTCAAAGCGTGTGTCAAGAAGGTCTGACTGGAAACACTGGGTGTTTCTCAGCGTCAAGGGAGGATCCGTAACGTCTGCATCTCACAGATGCCACATCCTGCCAAAGGACTCTTCCGATGTCTAGGATCCTTTGAATTCTACCAAGGACCAAGTTCTTCGTTGAAAGAATTTTCAAAGATGCATGTGTGTATCCTCAGTGTTCTTAAAGCACCCACAATCCTATGCACACGTACAAGGCGGGATCTTTTCAAGGGTCTGTCTTAGAAGGGTCCTTCTTACCAAGGAAGCATCCTTGACTTCAAGAAATCTCTCCTGTCACTGTCCACCTGAAACACAGTATTATTTTGTAGATTTGAATCTTAAAGATATTATTACATTAATAACCTATAAAAGTAATAAATGCAGCAGCTTTATAAGGGAGCCCATGCAGCATGATCACAGTGCCCTGCCTAACACCACAGATGCCATGAGGTACTACAGTTGTGGTCAGAAGTTTACATACAGTGACATGAATGTCATGGCAATATTTGAGCTTTCAGTAATTTCTTTGAACTGTTCTTTTTCTGTGGCAGAATGACTGTACAGCATACATAGAATTTGGTGCACAAGTTTTAATTTTCTTTGGGTTTTCTGAAATCAACACAGGGTCAAAAATGTACATATGCTCACTTAGATTATTAATTCAGAGGTGCTGAAACTTCCAAAATGTCTCTTATCTTGCCAAGGCCGAGGTCTCTTAACGTCCTGTCAGTGATCATGATTGATTACAGCTGGTAGCTTAAATGTGCCTTCATAAAAAGGGTTTTGTTTACAGCACTTATTGGATTGACCAACACACAGTACAATGGGAAAGTCCAAGGAGCTCAGTGCAGATCTGAGAAAAAGGATCGCAGATGCACACAACGCCAGAATGTCTCTTGGAGCCATTTCTAAACAACTGCAAATTCCAAGATCAGTTCAAACAATTGTATCCAAGTTATTGTGAGGTGTAGTCACTTTGCCAGGCCACTTTAATTCAAGAAAACCCAAACTGTCGCCCTCAGCTGAAAGGAAATTGGTTTGGATGGTCAGGAACAACCTGGGAACCACCATGGCACAGCCGTGCCATGAACTGGAAGCTGATGGATCACTGTCTGCAGTTCAGTGAGTTTTACATCACCATGGACTAAGAGGCTGCTATCCAAGAAATAATCCCCTGCTCCAGAATTGACACCTTCAAGCTTAACTAAAGTTTGAAGCTGACCACATGGACAAAGAAAAAGCCTTCTGGAGGAAAGCTGTATGGTCAGATGAGACAAAGATTGAGTTGTTTGGCCGCAATGACCACCATGTACAAAGGGACACTGTACCAGCTGATGGTGGTGGTAGGATCATCATACTCTGGGGCTGTTTTGCTGCCAGTGGAACTGGTTCATTGCACAAAGTGGATGGAATAATGAAGAAGGAGGACTACCTCAGAATTCTTCAGCATAAACCATCAGAAACTTGAACACAACTTGGGAGTTACAACTGGTGACAATGAACCCAAACACGCATCAGAGCTGGTTGTGGAAGATAAAGCAGGCTAACATTAAGCTTAAAACAAGTCCTGACTTCAACCCTATTGAAAAATATATGGACCGTGCTCATAAGTTGAATCCATGCCAAGGAAAAAAAAATTAATTGAACTCTACCAATTCTACCATGAAGAGTCATGAAATATCCAACCAGAACTCTGCCAGAAGCTTGTTCATGGTAAACGAAACTGTTTGGTCAAGGTGAATCTTGCGAAGAGACATCTCATCTCATCTCATTATCTCTAGCCGCTTTATCCTTCTACAGGGTCGCAGGCAAGCTGGAGCCTATCCCAGCTGACTATGGGCGAAAGGCGGGGTACACCCTGGACAAGTCGCCAGGTCATCACAGGGCTGACACATAGACACAGACAACCATTCACACTCACATTCACACCTACGGTCAATTTAGAGTCTCCAGTTAACCTAACCTGCATGTCTTTGGACTGTGGGGGAAACCGGAGCACCCGGAGGAAACCCACGCGGACACGGGGAGAACATGCAAACTCCACACAGAAAGGCCCTCGCCGGCCCCGGGGCTCGAACCCGGACCTTCTTGCTGTGAGGCGACAGCGCTGCGAAGAGACATTTTACCCAAATATTACGTGTGCTGTATGTATATTTTTGACCCTGTGTTGATTTCAGAAAACCCAAAGAAAATTAAAACTTGTGCACCAAATTCTAGCTGTTTTTTTTTTTTAGTAAAGTTGTATGCTGTACATTCTGCCACAGAAAAAGAACAGTTCAAAGAAATTACTGAAAGCCCAAATACTGCCATGACTTTTTCATGTTACTGTATGTCCTCTTTTCATGAGCTTGAAGGAGATATGCAGAGCCTTTATTTTTAAATAAATGTGAGTGGATAGTATCTCCATCCTTGACTCTTGTATGCTGTATAAATGGGAATAAAAAATATATATATATTTTGAGAGTTAAAATCGACCGGAAAGTTGGCGTTCGAGCTGCCCCGCTGAGCCAGCCAGCCCTGAGTGCGTGACGTCACAGCAGGAACCGGTTTTAAGGCCGAGGCCTTTTACAGCTATAGACCAAAGTCATATAAATAAAAATTTATGGTGAAAGTAAGAAATACCGTTACCGACTTGCTCAGCTAAGACTGATTTGGCTTCATTGATTGTGGGTTGACTCTCATTAAAACAGGATAGGTGCTATAACTTGCGCAACATACATGTACATGCATGTACTGTATTTTCACTGATAAAATGTAAAAGGCTAATTAAATAATCAGATGAACTGAGACAGTCACATTCTGAAGCAAATTAAATAATCTTATACCGGTAACTTAAACACACAATACAAGTTACATGTATTAATCTAAATGCAGGTAAACAAATTTTTTTTTTAATCCAAATGAGAGTCGGAGCTTACCCGTCTGTGTTCTCGCTTCTTGAAGGCCGATTTGTTTTTGAAACAATCTGACTTTCAGTTGTTTGTTCAGTTCTCTGTTCATTCACTTCTTCCACGTAAGGGCGAGATGGCAGCAATATCCAGTTTAGAAATAAGATGGCTGCTACACTCTCTCCATACTGTGTACTCCGCCATTACTGCTGGGCTCAGGCAATTACTAAAACCCGGGACGGAACCGGTTTTAGCAACAACTGCAGGGAGGTCACTGCCCGAGCGATATGTTCCATCCTGGGTTTTAGCAACAACCCTCAGCTCACTCCGGGAGAACTGGTGCAACTGAACTCACTTTCCTTTCAAAAAAAATTAAATAAAATAAATACTTTCCTGGGCGGCACGGTAGTGTAGTGGTTAGCGCTGTCGCCTCACAGCAAGAAGGTCCTGGGTTCGAGCCCCGTGGCCGGCGAGGGCCTTTCTGTGCGGAGTTTGCATGTTCTCCCCGTGTCCGCGTGGGTTTCCTCCGGGTGCTCCGGTTTCCTCCGGGTGCTCCAGTTTCCCCCACAGTCCAAAGACATGCAGGTTAGGTTAACTGGTGACTCTAAATTGACCGTAAGTGTGAATGGTTGTCTGTGTCTATGTGTCAGCCCTGCGATGACCTGGCGACTTGTCCAGGGTGTACCCCGCCTTTCGCCCGTACTCTCGAGTTCCGAATAATAGCGCAGTTGGGAATAAGAGTGTAGGGCGGCAAAATGGGCAAAAATTAATAAGAGTGTAGGGTGGAAATAAGCATGCAGGCCGGAAAATTCTCGAGTTTCGAATAATAGTGCAGTTGGGAATAAGAGTATAGGATGGCACATTAGGACAAATATAATAAGCGATAAGCACACTTGTAGTCTAGAAAATTATGCTGAACAGATCTTGGAGACCAAATATCAATTCAGTAAACAGACAAATAATATCATGGCTGTCAAAATTTCTTGTTCGTGTTCTTTTTATCTAAAACAAAAAGAATATCTGGATACTAGTAGAGTACTTTTGCTTGAGAAACTCAAGTATGCAAATTGCTTTAATTTACCTTTATTTAATGTCTTAAAACATCAAAATTCTAATTTAAAAATGTCAAAATTCTATTACAGAGGCAGAGGAAGACTTTATTGCACCATTTGAATCCAGCAGGTGAAAGAGCATGAACTGTTAAGTCTTCATCCGATTCTTCAACAATATCACAATTAGAATATGAAGGGATGATCAGCCAATAGATACAAACGCCTCTTAATTCCAATTAATACAATATGACTTAAGGAAAAAGGCTATATCTTAATGCTTTATTACCGTTGTTTACCACCGGCAGTGTTGTTGGTGCATCGGCGGTGCTTCGTTGTGTCTGCGCATGTGCGTAGTGAGTCGTCTGTGTTCAGGCGTTATTTTCGCTCATTCGTCACACGTGCTTGTATTGACAAATAGAATAAGCGTGTAGGCCCGAATAAGACCGTGCAGGCGGGAATTTTTCGCAAAAATAAATAGCCGTGCATGCACGGTTATTCGGAACTCGAGAGTAGTCAGCTGGGATAGGCTCCAGCTTGCCTGCGACCCTGTAGGACAGGATAAAGTGGCTAGAGATAATGAGATGAGATGAGAAATACTTTCCTTTTCTTGTAGTTTTCTTTTTCTTTAATTGTCGGTACTGCACCCTCTTTCAATACGGGCTTATAGCCAACGCTCCTCAACAGATCAGAGGTTTCGTACAAGTCTTCAGTAAAATGTGCAGAGCAGAGGAGAGACCACTTCATAGGTGCCCAACGTGCCCATGAACTTCTCACAAAACATGTCCAAATCTTTGCAGTTTGAACATTCTTGGACCATGAATGCAACGTAAGTCCACTTTCTGTGGTGTTGCTGCACTGGCCAAAAACACATCTACGTGGCATGGCGATAAATTAGCTCAAAATGGAGGATCGGAGTTGCAGTCAGCTCTGTGTTTTAGTATAGCAGAAATGGCAATAAGACCGATAGACTTCCTGCTGTGACGTTACGGACGTCAAGGTCATTCACTCAGACCGCTACCTATATAAATCACTTTAATCGTAAAAATTACTATATTAGATTTATTGTTAACGCTTAAAACTATACCTGTGCCATTCTTGAGGTCTCAAGGCATTTATTAACGAAAGCGAGGCCATGATGACTCAAAGCCTTGCTATGTGCTCAAACACTTTCTTCCTGGGGACTGCAAACGAGAACAAGAGGTGTGGTTGCAGTCACACTTAAGAGTTTGTATCATTCCTCGTCTGTTTTTTGTTTTTGCTTAATTTGGAGGAAAAAAGGTTTCCGATATCAGAAAAAAAAACGGAACATACAAGTGACAACTTTAACAAAAGGTATTGTTTAGTTTTGTTTTGTTTTTTTAATTATGAGCACACTAGCCATCTCAGAAGTTCCTGTTCATTGTAGTCAAATTAATACAAACATATTTAAGTGTGACCTACAACAGGTTGTCTAGTTTGTTCTGTTTTCTCATTAATCACTGCGTGCTATCATGCAGCCATAACCCACATCTTCACAACATTACAAGAAGGTTTCAAATCTCAAACTAACTAGGTGTGAAATCACTCCAACACACCTGACCCACATAATTAAGGTGTTAAGCAGCATTTAAGTATTTGAGTCAGGCGTCCTGGAGCTGCCCTGCAGTGGTCGAGCCTTGGGAGTCGGTTTTAAAAGGGGTTTATGATGTGTGAGTCTGATAGTGGAGGTTTTGTGACGGTCTGAGTCCCTAATTGTGTTAATGATCTCATATAGTTCTGTGTGGCAAGAGAAATGCAGCACTTTAGTTTCATCCATCAACAGAAATACAATAGCTGTTTCTATGGGTGTGGGTAAGTTCATCACAACTAGCTGCAAGTAATAATGTGAGAAATGAGGAGTGGTTGTTTATCTTGCATCGAGATGTCTGTTGATGTTCTATAGGCCTGATTCTTATGTTTTCCACAGCACTGATCACTGAGAGAGGGAGAGAAAATCCAGTAAACAGAAACTTTTTTTTTTTTTGTAGTCTTGCTTAAATGCTGATCTTAAGCCACTACACATCTTTACAGCTCTGGTTGGATACTTTACAGATTACTGTGCTACGTATCCAGAAATGTCATGCGGTATATGAACCATGAGTTTAACTTCTCTTTGTATTTGTGTGGGGGTTAGGGTTAGTTCCTTTATATAAAACATGTTTCCAGTGGAATGGTTAAGTGTAAAACTTCCCTCCAGTTCTTGAAGTGGTGTGTGGGGTGGGCTTTTTTTTTTTTCTCTTTTCTTCCTGGTTCACTTGTTCTGGATGGTAACTTTGCATTTGTCATCTCTAATCTGATTTTTGGTGACTCTTTTCGCTGCCTAAAGCCTAGGTCACAACTGGATGTGCGATTTTTGGTGTTTCCTAAATCGCTGTTTTTTGTTCGTGGAGAAAGACGCGCGTTTGCCGTAAGTTTGTCTTGCAACCTGAAAAAAAAACGTAAGCGCCCGTAGAGTTTGTTTGACATGGCAAAGAACCTCTGCGGCTCAAAAATCAGCACGTCACACGTGCGCCCTCCGTGCGTTTCTTGCGGATTTGTTTGTTTGTTTTTTGCACGTAGACCTAGTCTGGCTAAGCTCTCCGAGCTATTGGTCTGGCCAAGATATTAAGCCCAACCGTTTCCCAAAGTGCGTGCTTGACCCGCCTCCCTGAAATGCCTGTTTGCTACTGGTCGAAGCCAGAAAAGGCTGTGACGAAGCTTAAACCAATCACATCACTCTTTCCTCTGACGTATGTGACGCGACGGGGCTAACTGGTAGATTAAACTCTTACCGAAGCCGGTCGGGAGCAAGGCGAAAACGTCCATCCTTTCAATAAATACCTCCAGGGCTGCTCTTTGCTCCGTTTTCAATGAGAACTTCCCGTTGAATGCTTTCAATACAGCATCTACCGCTGTGTTAAAGGCTTGCTGCTGCTCCATGTTCGTGATGTGAATGAAGCGCTTCCGGCATAGATTCTGTAAACAATCTATGGCTTCCGGTCGCAGTTCTACTACGTCACTGCCTTGAACACGCCTCTACCCAGGGCCGTTGGAGATGCTCAAAGTTGATTGGTTCCCGATTTTTCGGGAGCTTGGAAGAGCTGTAGATAGCTTGCCTGGCCAGACTAAGCTCACAACAGGCCCTCGTGTTGTGTCACGCTTGGGATGGGCGGGCCCAGGCTAATGTAGACCGGCCGTAGGAGCACGTACGGCTGGTTGTGACCGAGGCTTAAGATCAGTTTTGAGGCTCTACATATTGGCTTTGGTTACTTCCTTGCAACAATAAACCAATCTGTGTTAAAACATATATCCCCTTGGTGTATGTGACTGACTGACTGCATTTTAAGAGCTGTGTCTGTTTTCCTTTGACGCTCTCTTACAGGCAGCAGAAAAGCCCTGATCCACAGGTGGATGTGCCCATCATGGAGGAAGGTATATCATTCAAAAAAAAAAAAAATCTAAATGTAACTTGAATTTGACGTGCATCATTTTGTCTGTAGTGCAACCCAGAGAATGGTGAGCTCTCCTTTCATTAAACTATTCAAGAAGTTTTTTGTTGTTTTTTTTTTAAAAGTGTCCTGTATGTAAAAAGGCGCGTTTCATTTAAGTGGCAGTCTTGCTTAACTTGACTGACTGGTTTGGTAGCTCTAACCCTGTGTGTGTGTGTTTTTGTTTGTGAAAGGAGCTATTGCTACAGCTGTTGATCCATCTGCTCTTACAACCGTACACTCAGCTGCCACGTTTTCTGCTGAGCAGCCAGTGAAGTATGTTTTCAAAACGGAGGGAAATACAGGGCAGGTATGATATTTAAACTATGCACAAGTTGAGCACTGCTTTTTCTTTATTCAATTTAAAGGATGAGATCTGATGCTCTAGTAATGTGGTTTGTTTAAATAATGAGGCTTTATTTAAATTTGGAGGATAAAACCAGCTAGGTTCAAGCTAAATTGGTTGGTGTGTGGAGTTTTTCAGCACTGTAAGCTGTGCTGTTTGAGAGGTAATCCATGCCTATCGGAGGTTAACGTCTTGACCTCCGCGCTTCAGGTGACGTATCGAGTGATCCATGTAGCTGACGGGCAAATGGAGACCCGGGCAGATGGAACTGCAGCTGTTAGCGTTGTGACTGGCTTCCCTGCAGCGACGCAGACCGGAACGCCCCCTGTAACACGGGTAACTGGATCTGTTCTTGTTGTACTTGGTGATTTTAGCCTTAAAATGAAGTATTGTTCAAATGCCAGTCACACAGTAACAGGTTATTTTCTTATTACTAGGTAGCAAACCTTGGCACTGCACTGCCTCATTATTGGCTTTAGAACATTGTTCTTCCCACTCATTTCAGCATGAGTGGTCTTGGAACACCTCATTATTTCTCTTTTTGACTGATCCAATGAGTAAAATGTCAGTATTCCAGAAAGTTTGACCTCTTTGTATTACTGGCTGCCTGTCCATTAGCGTGATTTGGACTTGAAGTCATGGTATTACTGGACAACTGGCTTTAGCACCATGTTGTCTTATTGGACAGTGGGCCTTAGAATGGTCCTCATGGTTGGCCTTTGATTTCAGTCACCAGTTTTAAAGCGAAATGTGCATATAGAAGCTTTTGTTGTGTTTCCATCACTCAGTTTAGCCAAGTTTGAAATGGATGACGGTGAAATGTTGCTTTGCTTGAAGTCGTGTACTCTTGCGCCAGTTAGAAAATGTCACCATCCAGCTGTGGTAATGTGTAAACCATTACAACACTGAGAGGGTGGTTGCTAAATGATTAGCTGGCTAACTAATGCCGCTTTTCCACTACAAACGCGGCTGTGCCGAGTCGAGCTGAGTCGAGCTGAGCGGGGCTGTTGGAGTTGCATTTCGACTACAACCGCGCTGAACCGTGCTGGCTGGAAGTGGGTGGACACATTGGGTGGAGTTAGCGAAAGTGGGTGGACGTCACGTGATGTCGTTAAGCAGCGCAAACAGTGACATCAGTGGCGGAACAAGTCAGAGCCGGGCCGGGGGCGGGGCAAATGACCGGGCCCTTTATTAAAGCTTATCATAACATCATTTTAGGCTACAAAATGTCCGCAACTGCGGTGTTTACCAATTTCAACACTACCGGGTGCAACTATGTTATTTAGTACATCAAGTCCTTCAAACGAACATGTAACTCAGAAACAAAAAGCATTAGGATACTGTACATGGCTCATAATAAAACAGCAATAGCCTATACTGCGCACATTATTTGAAGGGCATACGAATGAGCGCTCAGAGTGGTGACAGGAAGAGTCAGAAATAAAAGGAGGGCGGTGCAAACCTCACTGAATGCACTGTGTTTACCAATTTCAACACTACGGGGTGCAACTATGTTATTTTGTACATTAAGTCCTTCAAACGAACATGTAACTCGGAAACAAAAAAACATTAGGCGACGTACTGTACATGGCTCATAATAAAACATCAATAGCCTACTGCGCGCATTATTTGAAGGGCATACGACGAGCCTTGCGCTCCGTGAACTCGTCCACGATGCTCTGTATGTCACTGATTCAGTGAGCTTTTAAGCGGTAGTCTCATGACCCGGATAGTAAACAATAAACATGGAGGACATGGAGTCGTTAGTGTTGCTGGTCTTGGTGCTGTGGCTTGTTGTCACCGACAACGCGGACAGATACTGGCAAGAGCGTATAGATGAGGCGAGGCGCATAAGGCTTCAGAAATTCTCGTAATTCGTAATTCTTCTTCTTCTTCCGGGTTTGCGGTGTTTACAGATCCCAGCGCGCTCGCGGGGCGTGTGTGGGCATGTGAGGACACGCCTCCTCACCAATCAGTGCACAGGGGAGTGTCTGCTCACGCCCCCAACCTCACTCGGCACGGCTTGGCTCGCTTCAGCCCCACTCCAAAACGGTGCGAGTTTTAGGGGCTAAGCAGGGCTGAAACGAGCTGAGTCGTGCTGGTTTTTGGTAGTCGAAACGCGAGCCGTGTCGGGCTGAAGTGAGCTGAAAAAGGGTAGTGGAAAAGGGCCATAAGACCACTTCGTGAACTGGATATAGGAGCCCATGTTGTACTACTTGACCACACCCTTTATGTGAGTGTTTTGGTTGGAGCTCTGGTTGCACTCCATATTTGCATAACGCTGCATACTTGATGGAAACACACATTGACCTGCATGGTGTTTTTTTAGACATTTTGGAAACTTCCTTTTATTAGTGAAGTGTATTGGATGGGAACATGTTTAACATGGGTGCAGGCTGCCGTATACTCTCAGGCTGAGGGTCTGGAGACGGAGGCTACTGAGGGTCACTACTACTATCCGTCCACTATCGGCGACACCGCCCCGGCCACCATAGTAACCAATGTCCATGCGGCTGATTCACTGCTTGCGCAACCTACTGCTGCAGGTGAGTCCGAAGTGTTTTGCATGTTGAAGTCATGACTCGGGTCATTATTTGTTTACAGGCCTTTGTTAAAGGGTTGGACTTGGGCTTTGCCATCTTTAGCAAATGTGTTCTCATTATTTCTCCTCCTCCCCCCAAGTGTACAAAAAATGGCTTTTTACCATTTGTGGCTTTTATTAAATTCCACATCTTAAAAATATTAAGTAAGGAAATGAAAAGGTCATTATACCAGAAAATGGGTAATCTGGAAGGCTGATGTGGCAAATTTTAAATTGCTTGATTAGTTTCATGTATTGCAATATTTGTAGCACTACATTATTCTATTAAGTTTACAAATGGGAACTGATTGGCTACTTGCTAATATGCAGCTTTAATTTGACTTTGCTTAGTTTAAGTCTGTGTTCTGAAATGTTAATTAGTTTTTGGCACTTTAGAGGTGTGGTCCTGCTACTAAAATGTGTAGAACTTGTTTGTTCCCCCCCCCTTTCATTCCTTGTCCTTAGGCCAACTCTATGTGATGATGTCACCACAGGAAGTGTTGAGCACAACCACTCAGAGGTACATATCTTGACTGGCTTTCCCTCCCAGGTGCACGTCTGTCTGTCAAAACACCCTTTTTCTCAGCAACCACAAATCATAGCCACTTGGTACCAAACTTCAGCTTGGGGTTCTATATTGTTTTCAGGTCTGTTGCACATCGACTTCCTGTTTACTGACTTAACTTATTTACAAAACATGGTGTGGATTAAAAATTTAACTCGTTTCTCAACTACAAATCACGACTGCTTGGTTTGGTACTGAGCTTCAGCTTGGGGTTTGATACAGCGTATACTGTTTTCAGGTCTGTCCTGTATTGACTTCCTGTTTACAGACCACATACTTATGAAATGTACAGGGTGGGTTTTGATGCTACTTCAAAGTGAGCTTACCAGGATGCTATTTGAAATGCCTGGGCAGAACATGGCTCTTTACTTGTTTCAGGGTTAATTATTTGTAGAAGTCAACACTTCATAAGTGCTATTCCTTCTATTGCTTGCTTTCTGATGCAAGTGAGAGCGGGGGGGTAAATGCATAAGTGAGCAGTAGCTCACAGCTGATCTTTGTGCGGTTCCTCTCCCCCCCCCCCCCCCCCCCCCCCCCCCCCCCATTTCATCTGAACTTGATTCTCCTCTTGGTTCCACAGTAAGGCAGAGACGCCTTGCACTTCAAGAGATGACAAGAGGAGAGCACAGCACAATGAAGGTAACGAAGCACTTGGACCTGAACAACACAAACTAGACTGGTGTATCCAGTTGTAGCAGTTCTCTGTATTGGAGGCTCATTTGGACAGAATTCTGATTTACAACCCTTCATCAGTCTAATTGTCGTCTTGGCTACGTTCCTTAAATATGTCCATTAGGGTGGTCCCAAAATGTATGGGGGAGGGTTTTTTTTTTTTTTTTTTTTTTTTTTTTTAAAACATGGGCTAAAAGAAGGCAACAAGCAAAATTTCAGAAAAATTGGTTAGTATTTAGAGGTGCCACATGAGGTTGCAAATCGGGTTAAGCCATTAACATTAGTTGGTGCGTAGACTGTTGCATAGAAGATCTCAAACCCCCAAAAAGCCACAGTTCTAGAGGGAATATGCCACTTCTGTGAAAAAGAAGAGGCAGGAAGAGTTTATAGAGATCTTGCAGTCACATGACTGGAAAGTACACAGCTGCCATCTTGTCGGTAAAAAACACAGCTGAATACTGCTGCACTCGTGTACAGAATGGATCAATTTCAACCGACAGACTACACGGCTCATTTTTCTAATGAACAGATAACTAGATATATGTCTAAAATAAACGACCTACAGATTAGTGACCCTTATGGCTTTCCGGACGGAGTTTTCACGACCGTGTCAGTGGATATTGAACTGCCAGAGGTGGAATACCCAGACGTGTATAATTACCTCATTAACTTTCCCTCGCTGTTCAGTGGTGAAGCACTGCGTGCTTATAAATCTCTGGGCAGTTATCTTTACAGAAATTCAGGATTTGTCAGCGACTCAGATGTGGCATCTTGTAAACAAGAAAATAACAATCCTCACTGGATGGGTAAGTCACTTAAGTATTGAGTACTAATACTGTTTATATCAGTATCTAGTATAGCACTGACCAGCCGATAATAGAATAAGGTAATTCCAGCTGTAATTCCAAATCGTCTGTCTTGTTTACCATGGATCTGGCGTTGGAGAGATAGAGGCTTGGCAGTGGAGGTTTGAGTGGCTGTTTTCTGAGCTTGGTCAACAGGCCGGCTCTGCAGCCTCGCTTTTGCTTCCGCTCCCGACGCCGCCTCCTTTGCTTTGCTTCCAATAACAGTCCACGGAGACCCCGCTGGTCTCGCTATCTCGTCCAGAATGTTGTGCATGCGATGGAAATCGCTACAAACCGTCATTTTCTGCTGGAAACCAATGTCCAGTAAGTCCATACGGTTGCAGTGGATATTGAAGTCCGGTACAGACGAACAATACGCAAAAATACACACAAAAAACATGCACCGGTAGGGAGAGCTTATAGCCGCAGCCGTTGTAGTTAATTGTATATAGTAGGGTTTTCCAGAAGAAAAGGTAAACGCAGAAGTAGAAGGCGGAAATATGGCGTTTGACCGACAAGATGGCGTCTGTCACAATCTGGATCGGCTGTGACGTCACATGCAAGTGCTCCATATACTGATAGGTTAACTTTCATGCACTAAGGGGTTCTTAAACAATGAGCACTGATCGTAATATGCTGATGAAGTTGTGAGTTTTTCTTTCTATGTTTTTCAGATGGCTAGCAACAGTAATGCAAGTAGTACCAGTGGTGCAGAGCACAAAACCAGAAAGGACAATTATGTTTGGTTAATTGGTCCCACTTCCAAGGAACTGTCTGGGAGAAAGCTTCCTTCTGCTAGGGAAGTCCTTGGCATGTTCTTTAATCTCCACAAGATACCGTAATACTGAAGGGTTTAGAAAATCACAGACAAGTAATAGCTATTGTTACTTTGAACACAGGAAGTTATTACTGTATTGTTTGTATTAATATGAAAGTTAATAAGCCACACTATTTTATATTGTGTCTTGAGTGAAAACTTTAATGGCTTTGTGGCACCTCTAAACATTGTTCAATCTTAACCAAATTTCGCACAATAACTTCTTTTAGGCAATGTAAAAAAAAGGTAAGGTGATCATAAAATCCTAAAAAAAAAAAATTGGGGGGACCACCCTAATGTCCATGAATGTGGTTTGACCATTCTGAGGCAGCTACTGCCTATTGGAGTCCTCAAAGAAATGCCGTCATGCTTTTACGTAAAACATTGTACAATATACGATCACTGACTTTTGCTCTTAGCAGTTGGTTTAACTTTGCTTTAGAAGCAGTGCAATTAATGTCCATACCTAATCTACTTTGAAAGGTTTTAAAAGGACCAGCAAGGATGTAGACTGACTACATTTTGTACATCCTAGAAGTGTGTGTGTGGGGGGGGCAGGTGGTGTAGGGGTTTTGCTGGTCTATTGTACCCAGCTAGCTGTAGTGGTTAAGAAGTCTGTACTGGTAGTGTGACATTTCATTGTTTAGCATCTTATGGAATTTGCGTTTCGATGTTTTTGGGAGGTAAACTGAACCTTGTAAAGATAAGTGGAAATTGTAACGTGTCGTTCTGGGATATGTTGTAAAACAAAGTTAAGCCTTTTTCACTCTAGCTGAGGTGGAGAAATTCATAGTGATCTGGTTAAAAATCCTAAAATGTTCAGAGGGGGTTCATGTAGATGGAAGATCTATGCTTTGGTAGCTGGTTAAATTTCTTTCCAAAGATGTAACTTAAAATGCATGATGAGAAGCCATTTTCTTTTCCCCAGTTGAACGTAGACGCAGGGACAAAATAAACAACTGGATCGTCCAGCTGTCCAAAACAATCCCTGACTGCGCTGTGGATTCGGCCAAAACTAGCCAGGTGAGTTTCTCCTCTAGTCCTAGAGATTTCTGTGGAAAGATGTCTGATGCGTACACAGCACATGGTCAGTCATTCTGTGTCTTGCTTTCTCTCTTCACTGGGTTTTTGTCTTTCAGAGTAAAGGTGGGATCCTATCGAAAGCTTGTGACTACATTCAGGAGTTGCGCCAAAGCAATGCTCGATTATCAGAAGGGCTGGGAACACTGGACAGACTGAGGCTGGACAACCAGCTCCTCAGACAAGAGGTAAAGAGCTCCTGTTTTAAAGGACCCATGGCATGGTGGTTTGTTGATGCTTTAAACGGGCTCGTGGAGGTTTCCGGATGTTATATCCGCAGCCTTTCTCGAAATGAACCCTCGGCACGTAGATATAGCCTCCTAGGAGAAAGCCCCATTTCAGCGCTTTTCCCAGTGCGTCGTTTTGCTAATGAGAAGCATGGAGGCGGGGAAGGGTAGAGGGTGGGGGTGGGCCATAGGGGGAGGGGCTAGCAGAGTACCTGGCTAACTGCAGGAAGCGGTTAGCTGCACAGCTAATGTAGCCATTGCAAGGCTAACGCACCGATTTTAAAACACGGCAAAACGACTTAACAGTTATATGCTTACTTGTTCGGTGTTTGTTGCTGATGCGGCAGGGATGCTTGGTACGGACCCAGGCTTCAGTGACAGTTGATGTGCAAAACCTGCCCTGTACTGTTCCAAGTTGTGGAAACATTCCTCAGGAAAATGCTTCCGACAAACATGCACCGTCTTGGGTAGACTCGACGGCGTATTATTGGAGTAAATAAAATTTAAGCCACTGCGTCTTCAGGGGCTCTCCCGTCGGCAGTAAAAACAGACTCCTTTTTGTGTTGTCACATCCATGTACAGCGCAACTTCCATGTTTCGCTCGCTTGGGTGACGCCATGTTGTTCTGTCCTCTATGGTCTCCTCACTACAAAATTGAAGTGATGTATCTATGGTGGCAACTTTTGAGCTGGGCAGGCAATCCATACAGTGGGTGGGAATCCAGAGGGGGGGCGTGGGGATCATCTCCCTTGCTGACGTAGTAAAGGGAAGAGCCTATCAACGCGCCATTTTGACACGCCATTCTCAAATGTTGACAAAGGGTGGGCATAGTTTGGTTTACATGTTATGACATTTCTAGCCACTGGGGTGACTTAAGGTGGTCAGAGGAACTCATCTCATCTCATTATCTCTAGCCGCTTTATCCTTCTACAGGGTCGCAGGCAAGCTGGAGCCTATCCCAGCTGACTATGGGCGAAAGGCGGGGTACACCCTGGACAAGTTGCCAGGTCATCACAGGGCGAACACATAGACACAGACAACCATTCACACTCACGGTCAATTTAGAGTCACCAGTTAACCTAACCTGCATGTCTTTGGACTGTGGGGGAAACCGGAGCACCCGGAGGAAACCCACACAGACACGGGGAGAACATGCAGACTCCGCACAGAAAGGCCCTCGCCGGCCCCGGGGCTTGAACCCAGGATCTTCTTGCTGTGAGGCGACAGCGCTAACCACTACACCACCGTGCCGCCCAGAGGAACTCATTTTAACATTAAACCTCAAAGTGAAAATTTCATGCCACGGGACCTTTAACAAGATGCACTGCATGATTGGAGTCTTTTTTTTTTTTTTTTAAATATTCAATTTGACTAACCTGTGTGTCACGGGTAAGCAGTGTGCCCTGTGCACCAACACTGACTTCATCAAGCTGTTGGGATTTTACAATATGCACGTCTGTTTTTGGGTCTGGTTTCATGTACAGTGGCACATCAGTCCAACTCAACATCTGCTTACTGTGTAGGCAACAGACTAGAATTGTGCATTGTTGAGAGACTTGTATTTAAAGAAACTAAACCAGCTGTGTTCGTCAAATATTGTGGGTTGGTGCAAACAGTCCTAACTGCAGGAGGGTGTGCGATTTGGTCAGAATTCCTTCAGAGGTGGATGAGAATGGGGATTTTAAAATTCCGTTCTTCCTAGTCTTGCACACATGCTTTAGCTCCACACAATGGGCGATTCAAACATGTGGTATCAAGTAAAATTTTTTTTTTTTTATAAAGATGTATTGTTTCTCTCACCTTGGAGCAATTTTTACTTTTTATCCCCCATCCAGACATGGTTTGGCAGAGGATGTAGAAACCGGGTCTGTCTGGTCACACTTGTTTCTGGGCCATGTCTTTGAAACTTGTGAACTGGTGCCTTTTGACAAGTATTTTTCAAATTTTTATGTAAATAGATTCTAAGAGCAATGCTTGTTTCCGGAGCATGTATTCATGATACGGATTTAAAACTTGGTATACATGTTAAAGTGATGTAGATGTACCTTTTCATACTAAACCTGAAGTTAAAATCTCAATTTTACATGGAAACGATTTCAGACTTGGGGTCTTGGGTTAGTCTTTAGGGGTAGGTTTTGTTTCCAGAGCAGGACTTAAAGTGAGTGGTATAGTCTCAAGTTGGTATATGTGCCTTTTTGATGCCAAGGAATTTGAGACTAATTTTTACCTCACTTGGACTAAAGGTCCGGTGGGGTCCGTGTAAAGAGGTAGGGTTGGGTTCCTGCAGCAGAACTTGAAAAATGTGACCATTATCTTGAAACTTGGTATGTTGGGGAGGGGGCTTGGATGACCTCAGTCTTGTTCTTTCTGATTTTCACACTGCATATTTTATATACACGTGCACAGATGGAAGACTGGAAATCTAAGAATCAGATGCTTCGAAGCCAGCTGAGGCATCATGGTATAGTCGCTGCATCAAGCATGGATCCTCAGTGAAGCCCTCCATGCCCTCGACTGGGTCTCCTTCCACCACAAGCTTCTAATGACTTCAGCTGAAGCAGCCTTATACTCAGCGTTCTTTAGAGCTCTCTCTAAGGTTGTCTGGTAAAATGTTTTTGGACTTGATTTTGAGTCTCTAATTTGCCTTCTGGCTGTGTTGGGTAAGGCTCTGAATTCTAGAGAATATAATTGATTTTAGGTAAGCTTGTAAAACCTTTGTCCCTGTGCACTCATCTGAGTAAATGATTGATGGACCGATTTAAGCACAGGTATCTGAACTGCACTAAAATGCATTTCTTGATCTTTTGTCTAAAGAATCACTTTTGTTTTACTGGATAATGATGAATTTGGAAATAGGAAGTGAAAGCTTTTTATGATCTCTGAAGCATTTGTGCTTTGGAATGGTTGGAGTTCCAGGAATGAGTTGTCGGTTAGCTTGAACAGGTTCTTTAGAGGTTAAGGTATCCAAAACTGTTTTCTAAAAGATGTGACTTTTTTTTTTTTTTTGTACTGGATAACAGGGTCAACTTCTCTTCTGAAATGTGTAGAAATCCTCCAAGAGTTAAATTCTTCTAAAGTGTTCATCTGTGCATATGTCAAGTCCTATGGAATAGCTTGCCATCACTAGAACTTAAATTGCTTTGTGTATATTTTGGCAGTATAATGTACACTGCTTATATATTTAGTTGACTTGTGACAAGAATCCAGGGATTTGTTTCACACTCAATTTTCAAGAACATACAAATGTTTATTTGTACCAAATTTCTTAGGTTTGTATTCAAATGAAAAGAAGTTGCCAGTTTTGTATTAAAATACTATTTAACCTGTAGAGGATTGTGATTTGACTCTTCTCTTCCCTCCCAAGCTACACATGTTCGCTTTATGAATCTGAACTATTCCTTGGCTAAGCATACATTCATTTAAGTAGTCAAACATGACTTAACTACCCTGAGGGGGGGGGGGTTCAGCTAGTCAACCAGGGCTTTTAGCCCAGGAGTAATAGGGTTATACCCTGAACAAATTGGTAACAAGCTGAAAATTTCAGGATACCATACTAAAAGTCCCCAGAAATCCCCCTTGTGCTCTCTGAGAAATTCAAGATGGCGTCCAAAATGGCCACCAAATGGAGATCTGCCCATATCTCGGGCCCAAAACAAAATATTAACGCAATTAAAAGGTCAGAATATATGTTTTGTAGGGTAGGAGAGTAAATTCCAACATGTGTATTAATTACATTGTGTATTAACATTATATAATAACAATGTACACATTATAATACTATATTTGTGTATAGTGTGGATCCATTGGTTACTCGTTCACGCCGTATCATCCTATTCTGTTCACAAAACAACAAACACAATTACTAGGGGTTGGAGCACTTATCATTAATATTAATTAAAGTAAATTGGTGGTGTAAAATGAAAAATGGCATGTTAAAAGGTCATGCTGAGTTCAGTCATTTTTAAGAGGTCATGCTGAGTTAAGTCATTTTTTTTTGTCCGAACACACTGGCATTGCTAGTAATAAAGACTGGCGCTAGAAACTCAAAGATTAATTTTTTTTCCACCCTTAAACAAGCTTGAATAAATTCCCTACTTCATTGATGGTACAACAAAGGTCCAAGCATTACAACTGAGGCACTGAGAAGTGTTTAAGTCTACTCATTGTTTATAAGCAAGAGCTTTTATTGAGGCAGACCTTTTTGTCATGAAAGTCGCCGGAATGTTGAAGTGTACTGAAACAGCTTGCCATTGTAGTTTTAGAAGATAGAGTTCTCAAATTTAATTTCCCTTTAATATTTTATCAAAACTTAAAGATACACTAAATATTAAGGAAATTGATGTCTAATTGTTGTCTTACATTATGTTCATGTATGTAGGTAGCCTACTAAGCTAATCTGTCAATCATGTCAACCATCAAATTCCATGTAATTTCCACATTAATGACCTTATCTTGGTTAACTTTAACAGTGTGACAATGGTGAATTTGCACTGCTTGTATGAGAGAACATATTTAACATTTTAATTGCATTTATATTGTTTTATCCCTGAGATATTGAAAAAATCTCCAATCGGTGGCCATTTTGGACACCATCTTGAATTTCTCAGAGAGCACAAGGTGGATTCCCGGGGACTTTTAGTATGTTATTCCTAAGGGTATTCTGAACATATTCTGAAAAATTCAGCTTGTTACTAATTTGTTCTGGGTTGGACTCAATTTTGAGCTAATGCTCTTGGGCTATTTACAGATATTCTCGTTTGTCTGTCTGAGGTGTTCTGGGAGACTCTTACACAAACATGTACAATTGCCTCATCAGTTGGTCTAATTCTATTTACACGTGTGACCTTTAGACATGACTCGGCGAGTTTATTCACGTGCAGAGGAAAAACAGACCCATAACAGTAGCTGGCTCATGCTGGATGTTTTTAGCATTTAAATGTCTTCAGATCTGACGTGAGCACTTCCTATTTATTTTTAAATAAAATGACCCATGCAGACTAGGGTGCATCAGTCACCCTCACTTTCATAAAATCTGATGCATTTTTGTTTGGGTGTTCCTTTTCACCAATAAAGACATCTTGTAAAAATTTTTTAACCATATTCAAAAGTCTAATGGTGGCACCATGTTCATTTTTTTTTTGCCAAAAAAATGCTTATTTTATGTTTTCGCGTAAGGTTTGAATCACAATGTTGGGCTCCATTTATTGATTTCTTGTGACCCAGAGATCATGTTAAGAACCTTTGCAAGGGATTGAGAAGCATTAATGTGATTTGTATTGTTTAAAAGTAGTTGAACAATGATTCAATGAACAGCTAAAACTCCAAACTGTGCTTGATATATTTAGAATATGTACTAAAAATGTGTATCTAGGATATTTGGTGTACTCTATAAGGTGCCGTAATGTTTCATGAAAAGTGATCGCAATTTTGTCATAAAATAGCAGCTTTTTCCATAACTTTGAGCTCCTGGTGCCACTGTTAAACTTCTGAATTTTGTCAAAATATTTCACCCAGTGTGTTTTCTTACCAAAAGGAACATAACAAAAATGCATCATGATCGGAGGAACTTTTCATTTTTAGGGGGCAACTGATGCACCCTAATGCAGACTGACCACGGGCTCGTTCTCAGTATTCGTTTGTATGTTTACTGGATGTTTGGGAACTTGCTGGGGTCCTCAGGTAGCTGGCTGCCGTTTTTGTACCATTCGTAGGTGGATGGTGGAACCGTTCTTGTTGAATCGGATTATGGGTGACTGTTGGGGCTGTGGGGATTCAGCAGCAGGGCACCAAATTAGCAAAACCATCACGACCTGATCAGCAGGTGTAAACTGGGACTTAGCCCTTACTCTTTCATGGAAAAATAACATAAGGCTCAGTTTTTGGTATTCATGTCATACTTGGGGGGGGTCTGGAACAAAATACATTTGTGCCAATGCTGGCTGTGAATAAAAATACTGGTTTTCTTTCTAGCCTTTGAAAAAGAAACTAAAAGTAAGCATTCTCTAATGAATGCAGATTACATGAAGGAACAAACGGCGGAAGTGTAAGTGCTGTGTGGTTTGAACAAAGTCACTGACTAATAGTGAGATGTGACTCTTGTTTACCAGCTTTCTCAATCAATTTCATAACCAGCCATCACTGATCATAAAGACTGCTTATGAGCAAACAATTACATCTTATACAGGTATGGCACTTTAAGTTATTCCACGAAATCGAGTCGTACATGAGCTGATGGCCGACAAGGTGTGTAACGCAGAGTTGGCTATAAGCCGTGTATGACAAGATTGAGTAGAATAACTGTCTTCTATCCACATTCACTGGATTTTGAGAAATTGAGCATTTTTTTTTTGTTTGCAAATTCAATAAATAACTTTTTATACAAGATGTCTGATCATTTCCGCTTAGAATATAAACAAACTAGTGAAATGACCGTAGTAATTTGTGAAAACGCTAAGTCTTACCATCAAATACTTTCATTGCATGTTTTGTTTTCAAGTGGAGTGGGGTTTTTTTAAATAAATGTCGTCCTCAGGGGATGGCACAGTGGTGGTGTGGTTAGCACTGTCGCCTCACAGCAAGAAGGTCCGGGTTCGAGCCCCGTGGCCAGCGAGGGCCTTTCTGTGCAGAGTTTGCATGTTCTCCCCGTGTCTGCGTGGGCTTCCTCCGGGTGCTCCGGTTTCCCCCACAGTCCAAAGACATGCAGGTTAGGTTAACTGGTGACTCTAAATTGAGCGTAGGTGTGAATGTGAGTGTGAATGGTTGTCTGTGTCTATGTGTCAGCCCTGTGATGACCTGGCGACTTGTCCAGGGTGTACCCCGCCTTTCGCCCGTAGTCAGCTGGGATAGGCTCCAGCTTGCCTGCGACCCTGTAGAACAGGATAAAGCGGCTACAGATAATGAGATGAGATGTCGTCCTCAGTTGGTTCAGCAACATGCTCTGCCATTTTGTTTCTCTCTATTTACAGTACCCTTGACGTGCAGGTGAGGTCAAAAGCAAAATAGAAACCTGGATGTTGGCCATATTGGTGGATATACAAGTGCAGGGTCAAGCGACATTCCATACAAAACAGTCACGTGTGCACAACTCTGTTTTTCCACTGCTTTAAGCATTTAGCTATGCCATATCTGTGCTGTATATGGTTATGGTCACAACGGTACTTGTGACCGTGGCATGTTCCTTTTTTTTTTAAATTCTGTCCGTGATTTGGAAAGAGGGCGAGGAAACTCTGAGGCTTAGTACAAAGAGGAGACGAGCACGGCTGAACAACATCGGCAGGGCTGATCTAACATAAAACCAAAACGGCTTGTCCTTACAGTGATCATTTTTATCTCCAGTGAGATTCAAAAGCTTTCTCAATATCATAGAAGAATTTTATTTCGTGTTGCTAGAATTTTGCTATGAAATGAACGTTCTCCTGTCGTGTTTCACTCGGTCGTTGTTGTAATTTTAACACGTGTATTACCATTTCACTTCTAGGAGCGCCAGCAAAATTATATGATAGAAACAATCCAGACTGGGCACCCACTCAGAAAACAGGTAATGTTTGTTTCGTCAAAGGTTGGACTTGATTCTTTGGCAGCCAAACCAGATACGTAGAACGTGATATCTGGGTACTTGATGGTTGGTAGAAGCATCTTCAGAAAAGTCTGACTTTTTTTTTTTAATAATATGGGCCAAAACCACACATCTATCTTCTCTTTGTATCAAATCTTCACTCAAATGTTCAAATCGTGGCAATACTGAGAACTCAGCATTGTTTACAGACACTTTCAGAGGCTGCCATCCTAGTTGCTTTGTATATCCACCATCACAGCGGACGTTCATGACGTAGCACGTTTTGATCACGTGGTTGCAGGTCATCTATATGAGCTGACATCCTAGGAGTAGAATCACTAATCGGCGCACACGATTGCTTATATCCAGTGAATGTGGCTGGAATAATACCTTAGCCTGATCTAGCTTATACACAAATCAAACCCTTTTGCTGTTTGTTCAAGGTTGTTGCTAATTAGGTAACAGAACCAAAGCTTATTCTGACTCCTCCCATAGGCGAATACATATTTTACCTCACTTGAACCAAATTGTCCTGAGGGCCTTTGGCACATTTCCTGCTCCTAACTGGAATCTGTTGAATTGGGTGAGTTCAGGACAGAAAACACCCAAACTCTTCATAATCAGCTTTGAGAAACACTGGTCACGCAGTAGCAAATCAGCTCAACTTATGTAAGGCTTTGAGCTACTTCCTGGATCTCTTTGAAACTACCTTGATTCTGATTTTCTAATTAATACCTGGAAAAAGGATTTCTAGATAATGGTGGATGAGGAAGCCGATGCAATGTGCTACAAGAAAGAGTTTCCAGCAATTGAGCATAAAGGAGCAGCTGTGAGAAAAACAGGGAGCTGCTGAGTTGAGTGTTTTTAATATTCAAGTCTGCTGCCAACCGTAGTCCTAAAGCTGTCAGCAAACCTACTACTGATACAATCTCTGTGATAACCTGGCATGTTTAAGTATGGCTTCCGTGTAACTTGTATTACCAGACAGTTGAATAATCTGCACCATCCTGTCTGGTTGCTAGAGTTTATACTGAACAAACAGGAAACAAGCAGATAGTGCAGAGGTGGGCAAAGTACCCAACTTCATTACTTAAGTTAAAGTACTTAAGTACTTGCTTTTAAAAATACTTAAGTATTTAAAAGTACATTTTCTGTCAACATAGAATTGTTGTATTATTGCACCAACGCTTACAAAACCTACTGCCGTTACCAAAAACAGAAATGTGAATTCACAAAATGAACGCATGCTGTGCCGTCATGGTGGTTTAACGTTAAGCTAGGTAGTCAGTGAAACTCCACCTGACATGCTAGCAAGCTCTTTTCAAATTTGAAATCATATTAGATAGCTAATGTGACTAGAAAAGAAAGATTTCTACATTCTGTTTATTTGGCAAGATTATGCTAAAACATATTTCTGAAAGGGCGGCACGGTGGTGTAGTGGTTAGCACTGTCGCCTCACAGCAAGAAGGTCCGGGTTCGAGCCCCGTGGCCGGCGAGGGCCTTTCTGTGCGGAGTTTGCATGTTCTCCCCGTGTCCACGTGGGTTTCCTCCGGGTGCTCCGGTTTCCCCCACAGTCCAAAGACATGCAGGTTAGGTTAACTGGTGACTCTAAATTGACCGTAGGTGTGAATGTGAGTGTGAATGGTTGTCTGTGTCTATGTGTCAGCCGTGTGATGACCTGGCGACTTGTCCAGGGTGTACCCCGCCCTTCGCCCGTAGTCAGCTGGGATAGGCTCCAGCTTGCCTGCGACCCTGTAGAAGGATAAAGCGGCTAGAGATAATGAGATGAGATATTAGATAGCTAATGTGACTAGAAAAGAAAGATTTCTACATTCTGTTTATTTGGCAAGATTATGCTAAAACATATTTCTGAAAGGGCGGCACGGTGGTGTAGTGGTTAGCACTGTCGCCTCACAGCAAGAAGGTCCGGGTTCGAGCCCCGTGGCCGGCGAGGGCCTTTCTGTGCGGAGTTTGCATGTTCTCCCCGTGTCCACGTGGGTTTCCTCCGGGTGCTCCGGTTTTCCCCACAGTCCAAAGACATGCAGGTTAGGTTAACTGGTGACTCTAAATTGACCGTAGGTGTGAATGTGAGTGTGAATGGTTGTCTGTGTCTATGTGTCAGCCCTGTGATGACCTGGCGACTTGTCCAGGGTGTACCCCGCCTTTCGCCCGTAGTCAGCTGGGATAGGCTCCAGCTTGCCTGCGACCCTGTAGAACAGGATAAAGTGGCTAGAGGTAATGAGATGAGATATTTCTGAAAGCACTTCAGATAAGTTAACATTATTCATGTTAGCGTAACTTCGTTTTTACATGCTAACTAGCAGTGTCCAAGTTAACTAGCTATGTGTAAACGTTAGCCGTGGACAAGGCTGTGGCAACTTGGCGGGCAAATCCATAGAAAGTCATTTGACTAACCAGACTGCATGGTTATTACAACGTAGCTCTAAAAGCACAGGCAACTTTCTTTCCAAGAGAAAGCTTGCAACAAACGTTTATATCTCTCAATATGCTTCTGCAGGTTGGACGGCGAGTTTTTGTAGGTTGTGATGTGGTTCGTTTTTGGCAAATGAAGCAAACGTTTTAAAACGAATCTTTTAATCCTTTCAGAAAACTGAAACATGAGTTCATGGGCCATGAGTGCATGCATTCTTCAGAAAAACCGCCTCTTTCCGTTCTGCCATCAACTGATCGTGTTAAATAATGCTGTGGAGAAATTACTGAACTTGATTTTATACCGTTTATGGATGTGACGTGGCCCTAGTGATTACTGATCGGCTGTCTCAGTGTCACCTGTGAAAAAAATCCATCATGTTTTAGAACAAAAAAGAAAATAAACATCCGCTTCGTAGTAACGAGGACCTTGATAGAAATGTAGTGGAGTAAAAAGTACGATATTTGTCTTTTCAAATGTGAAGTTAAAGTAATAAGTTTCCAAAAAAAAAACCTCAAGTAAAGTACAGATACTCAAAGTGTACTTAAGTACAGTACTCAAGTAAATGTACTTCATTACTGTCCACCTCTGGTTTAGCACGCATATATATCATCTCATTATCTGTAGCCGCTTTATCCTGTTCTGCAGGGTCGCAGGCAAGCTGGAGCCTATCCCAGCTGACTATGGGCGAAAGGCAGGGTACACCCTGGACACCCTGCCGATGTTGTTCAGCCGTGCTCATCTCCTCTTTGTACTAAGCCTCAGAGTTTCCTCACCCTCTTTCCAAATCACGGACAGAATTTAAAAAAAAGGGAACATGCCATGGTCACGAGTACCGTTGTGACCATAACCATATACAGCACACATATGGCATAGCTAAACGCTTAAAGCAGTGGAAAACAGAGTTGTGCACACGTGACTGTTTTGTATGGAATGTCGCTTGACCCTGCACTTGTATATCCACCAATATGGCCAACATCCAGGTTTCTATTTTGCTTTTGACCTCACTTGCACATCAAGGGTACTGTAAATAGAGAGAAACAAAATGGCAGAGCATGTTGCTGAACCAACTGAGGACGACATCTCATCTCATTATCTGTAGCCGCTTTATCCTGTTCTACAGGGTCGCAGGCAAGCTGGAGCCTATCCCAGCTGACTACGGGCGAAAGGCGGGGTACACCCTGGACAAGTCGCCAGGTCATCACAGGGCTGACACATAGACACAGACAACCATTCACACTCACATTCACACCTACGGTCAATTTAGAGTCACCAGTTAACCTAACCTGCATGTCTTTGGACTGTGGGGGAAACCGGAGCACCCAGAGGAAACCCACACGGACACAGGGAGAACATGCAAACTCCACACAGAAAGGCCCTCGCCGGCCACGGGGCTCGAACCCGGACCTTCTTGCTGTGAGGTGACAGCGCTAACCACTACACCACCGTGCCACCCCACTTTAAAGCTAGTATAGGCAATTTATTTTTGAAGCATTTTTGTTACATTTCTTGAAATTCTCTTTACATTCCAAAAATAGTGAATCAATCAAATGCTCTGAAAATCAAAAGGAGAAAAAATTGGTCACCTGTGGCAGTCACAGCCCGCTCTTCTTCCCAATGCTCTCTCGTGTCGTGATGTGTCGTCTGTGAACGATTCATTGATCTTGAATTAATCATTTGCATGACTCGGGAGTAACAAATCATCTCAGTGAGTGAAGGATTCGTAGATTTTTCCCCGGGCCGTGCGTCTACACCGCACAGACTCAGATTCGTTCATAAATAAGTCTTTTGGGTACGAGTCTCTTGTTCACTTGTCACATAAGCAATGCTATTACTGAAGACAAAAGGAGAGCTTGATATCATTAGCTGGTCAACCAGAACATTTCCGTAGGCTATGCATAATGTACATGAGTCGTTTTACCTGAATAACAATAGGCTATTGTCCAAAAGGTTGCTTAAGCTTAACAAAAGTGAACTTGTGTATTATATTCTACCAAGTGAAGCAAACCATATTGCTCTTCGTATTTGAGAAGCGTATAGAGCGGCGACAGCGCCAAACTAGTCCCAACGAATGATTTAAAAAAAAGACTCCATTTTTTTGAAAAACATTCAAAGTTTGCATGTTCTCCCCGTGCCTGTGTGGGTTTCCTCCGGGTGCCCCAGTCTCTCCCACAGTCCAAAGACATGCAGATTAGATAAAATACCCAGCCACTGCGGTTGCACAAGCCAGTGTGTACTTAGTGCCAGTCCCAAGCCCGGATAGACTGGGGAGGGTTGCGTCAGGAAGGGCATCCGTTTTAAAACCTATGCCAAATCAAATATGCGGAACAGATCCGCTTTGGTGAGCCCTAACGGGAGCAGCCAAAAGAAGAAGATGCAGAAGAAGTCAGCAAAAAGAGAAGAACATCCCATCACTATCCTCATGGACTCGTCCTCCAGCAGTTATCAGGCAGTGTGCGTTCATGTGTCTTGGAGGCGTGGCTTTGGGGGGAGGGCTAAATGGGAGGGGGTGGGATTTTTCAGTTGTATACTTTCAAAATCTAGCATAGATCCCTTCACAGCCAACGTCATCAAAAGTTGCACGTGAGCTTTGGCAACGGAAGTGGTGTTGTTCCCCAGCCACTCTGACCGACAGAGATGAGGTAGCAAATGTTTAAAATTGAATAAAAACTGTTTCCAGCATCAAAATGTCTGGCTGTTGTGTATACGGTTGTCAGAATCGATATTCCACCGGCAGACTCAAGTTTTGCAGGATTCCGACAGGATGACGACCGTTTCAGAGCATCCAGCTGCGGCTGCAAGCGATTAAACGTGTTGACCGAAATGACGACACAATAAAAAATGCTCGCATCTGCAGCGCCCACTTTATATCAGGTAAAGCTATCTATCGACGTTACTGGGGCAAGGCATATGATTTTTGATCTGGTAAGGAGAGTAATAGCCTGAGTTAAATTTGAAAGAACAGTAACACAGAAGCATAATTCATGTTTGCATAACAAATATATCGTAGAGCTCTGAACTACGTATGTTAGCTACAAGCCAACAACACCAAATAATAGGCTACTTATCCTGCCATACAGATGCAATTCACTGTGAGGACGTAATTTTCTCATTTGTTGCTTATAACCCAAGCCTCATACATGTATATTTGGCCACTTGCTAACGTCTTCAACCCACTCGTAAATAGCACCAGGATCTGGAGGTTGGTCACCATTTGTCCAAGTCAACTTGTTGAAGTCATCATCACTGATGGGTCACTGGTGGGTCGAGTGAGCTTGGATAAACTTGACTTGTCCAACGCCATCCATCACGATCCATCATCATTGCCGGGAGATTGGTTGGTTGGCCCCCAGTGTCTGGACAGAGTTGATCAATATATGTTGTCCCAGGACGACCCACACGAAGATGGCCATGTCAGGGGGTCCAAAGACACAGTTCACTAGCAAGTTCTTGCTTAGCTCTGAAGCAATGCCTAGCGAATCCTTGTTGAGGTAACATTCGCAATCTTTTGTTGTTAATCCCCTTGCATAGCGAGCTTGACAAGCTGTTCATCTCCGCCATACTTACATTGCCAAGATGCATGTGCATACAGTGGGGCAAAAAAGTATTTAGTCAGTCACCAATTGTGCAAGTTCTCCCACTTAAAAAGATGAGAGAGGCCTGTAATTTTCATCATAGGTATACCTCAACTATGAGAGACAAAATGAGAAAAAAAAATCCAGAAAACCACATTGTCTGATTTTTAAAGAATTTATTTGCAAATTATGGTGGAAAATAAGTATTTGGTCAATAACAAAAGTTCATCTCAATACTTTGTTATATACCCTTTGTTGGCAATGACAGAGGTCAAACGTTTTCTGTAAGTCTTCACAAGGTTTTCACACACTGTTGCTGGTATTTTGGCCCATTCCTCCATGCAGATCTCCTCTAGAGCAGTGATGTTTTGGGGCTGTCGCTGGGCAACACAGACTTTCAACTCCCTCCAAAGATTTTCTATGGGGTTGAGATCTGGAGACTGGCTAGGCCACTTCAGGACTTTGAAATGCTTCTTACGAAGCCACTCCTTCGTTGCCCGGGCAGTGTGTTTGGGATCATTGTCATGCTGAAAGACCCAGCCACGTTTCATCTTCAATGCCCTTGCTGATGGAAGGAGGTTTTCACTCAAAATCTCACGATACATGGCCCCATTCATTCTTTCCTTTACACGGATCAGTCGTCCTGGTCCCTTTGCAGAAAAACAGCCCCAAAGCTTGATGTTTCCACCCCCATGCTTACCATACTGTGGTAGGTATGGTGTTCTTTGGATGCAACTCAGCATTCTTTCTCCTCCAAACACGACAAGTTGAGTTTTTACCAAAAAGTTCTATTTTGCTTTCATCTGACCATATGACATTCTCCCAATCCTCTTCTGGATCATCCAAATGCTCTCTAGCAAACCTCAGACAGGCCTGGACATGTACTGGCTTAAGCGGGGGGACACGTCTGGCACTGCAGGATTTGAGTCCCTGGCGGCGTAGTGTGTTACTGATGGTAGCCTTTGTTACTTTGGTCCCAGCTCTCTGCAGGTCATTCACTAGGTCCCCCCGTGTGGTTCTGGGATTTTTGCTCACCGTTCTTGTGATCATTTTGACCCCACGGGGTGAGATCTTGCATGGAGCCCCAGATCAAGGGAAATTATCAGTGGTCTTGTATGTCTTCCATTTTCTAATAATTGCTCCCACAGTTGATTTCTTCACACCAAGCTGCTTACCTATTGCAGATTCAGTCTTCCCAGCCTGGTGCAGGTCTATAATTTTGTTTCTGGTGTCCTTTGACAGCTCTTTGGTCTTGGCCATAGTGGAGTTTGGAGTGTGACTGTTTGAGGTTGTGGACAGGTGTCTTTTATCCTGATAACGAGTTCAAACAGGTGCCATTAATACAGGTAACGAGTGGAGGACAGAGGAGCCTCTTAAAGAAGAAGTTACAAGTCTGTGAGAGCCAGAAATCTTGCTTGTTTGTAGGTGACCAAATACTTATTTTACCGAGGAATTTACCAATTAATTCATTAAAAATCCTACAATGTGATTTCCTGGATTCTTTCCCCCCCATTCTGTCTCTTATAGTTGAAGTGTATCTATGATGAAAATTACAGGCCTCTCTCATCTTTTTAAGTGGGAGAACTTGCACAATTGGTGGCTGACTAAATACTTTTTTGCCCCACTGTACATACTATGTCATCATTGTGTACAACTGTGAACAGGTCTATAGTTCTTGCTGGTTGCTCCAAAATCACCTACCCTAGCTTTAATATTCTGAGGCACACTAAGTACCGTAGACGCCTATACTATAAAGAAGTACTTTTTCATTTTCACTGACCATGCCTTTCATTCCAAGGTGATGTTTGGTCTGTGTTTAAATAAACAAACAACTGACCTCTAAACACTAAATGGTTGGCAGACAATACCACAGATCAGTAAATGCTGTTTGCTGTTTTGCTCAATTCCTCCGGGTGCTCCGGTTTCCCCCACAGTCCAAAGACATGCAGGTTAGGTTAACTGGTGACTCTAAATTGACCGTAGGTGTGAATGTGAGTGTGAATGGTTGTCTGTGTCTATGTGTCAGCCCTGTGATGACCTGGCGACTTGTCCAGGGTGTACCCCGCCTTTCGCCCGTAGTCAGCTGGGATAGGCTCCAGCTTGCCTGCGACCGTGTAGAACAGGATAAAGCGGCTAGAGATGATGAGATGAGATGAGATATTCAGCTCTTCCTCTCTCAAATCAAAAGACTAAGAATCCAGTAGTCTCTCATCCTGTTAAAATCTGGTCCCAAATAAGAAAGCATTATGGATGGACAGACATGTCAGTTCTTAGTCCATTGTTAAATAATCATGCGCTCCCTCCATCAGTCTCAAACATATCATTTAATCAATGGAACCATAAAGGGATTCAATGTATAAAAGATTACTTTATCGAAACTGTTTTTCCCACATTTCAACAATTACAAAACAAATTCAATTTGGAAAGTAAAGACTTCTTCAAATGCCTACAGATTCGAAGTTGTATAAAAAGCCTATTTCCGTCCTTCCTTAATCAGCCCCCATCCTCCACTATGGAGACAGTGCTTCTGTTTGATCCAGTTAAAAAGGGTTTAATAACAAGGATCCATAATTGGCTATCACAGGAAGACTCAGCGCCTACGTTAGACCATCTGAAAAAGGCTTGGCAGGAAGATCTAGGAGTGATTATTACAGATAGTCAGTGGTCTAAAGCCCAAGAATATGTTCATTCTACTTCTGTATGTATTAGACATGGTCTTTTGCAGTTCAAGGTTCTACACAGATATCATTTATCTAAACTGAAAATGTCAAAGATGTTTCCCTCTGTTGATCCTTCCTGTGACAGGTGCACACTGGGACCGGCCTCACTAGCACATATGTTTTGGAATCGTCCGTACATTATACATTGCTCACTCGAGTTTGTTGACGGTGCAGTGGCTGGCTGCTTTATGTCCCGGGGCTCCCTCATGCCTGTGTTACCTTCTGGCTCTCTCCTTTTAGTTATGCTGTCATAGTTAGTTGCCGGAGTCCCTGCTTGTACTCGGTGCAATATGTATACTGTTCCTACTTATTCAGGTGACATTGGGCATACCTAACCACCTGTGTTTTCTTTCTCTCCCCCCCCCACCCCAAATCTGTCCCTCTGAGTTACATGGAGTCAACAGGAAATCTTTTGGTGGAGACGGTGGGGACCTCGACTGGCTATCGTAGCCTGCAGGGAATTGGCCGTCAGACATTCTGTCGCATGTCCCAGACCCGGTGAAATGTAACTGAATTGTCTTGGCCAGGCCTAAGGGTCCCATCTGCATCTCATCATTGCTGAGGAGTGTGCTCCCATCACCCAATCAAGCATCCAGCCAGAGCAGGTCATGATATATTTTTTACCATATTAACATGCCATTGTGCGTCATGCCTGATGTAAAGACTCTCGTCTCTGCGAGCCTACCACACAGATTTAATACTTGTCATTTTTAGGGCATACCTAACAACGTGTTTTCTTTCTCTCCCCCCCCCCCCCCAATCTGTCCCTCTGAGTTACATGTTGATCCTGGGATTGAGATGCTGGCCTCTTCTGCCCCTCAGACCTGCTTGATCCATCCTGGTGCCCTGTGTCTGGTCGGAGTTTTATCGCCCCACTCCTGTGAAGGACGGCCCCATGAGGACAGTTGAGGGTTATACCTGTTAAAACTGTTAATATTATAGTCAGGCTGTCTGTTGTTGCCCAAATGAGGATGGGTTCCCTTTTGAGTCTGGTTCCTCTCGAGGTTTCTTCCTCATGTCGTCTGAGGGAGTTTTTCCTTGCCACCGTCGCCACAGGCTTGCTCATTGGGGATAGATTAGGGATAAAATTAGCTCATGTTTTAAGTCGTTCAAATTCTGTAAAGCTGCTTTGCGACAATGTTTATTGTTAAAAGCGCTGTACAAATAAACTTGATTTGATTTGAAAACTTGATTATAACATATTGGAACACTATAGACCTCCTAAAACCAACAACCTGTTTATCCAAGAGTTCTCCGACCTCTTATCAACTCTGGCCTCCCAAGCTGATAAACTTTTAATATTAGGTGATTTTAATATACATGTTTGTTGCCGGCGGCATGGTGGTGTAGTGGTTAGCGCTGTCGCCTCACAGCAAGAAGGTCCGGGTTCGAGCCCCGTGGCCGGCGAGGGCCTTTCTGTGTGGAGTTTGCATGTTCTCCCCGTGTCCTCATGGGTTTCCTCCGGGTGCTCCGGTTTCCCCCACAGTCCAAAGACATGCAGGTTAGGTTAACTGGCGACTCTAAATTGACCGTAGATGTGAGTGTGAATGGTTGTCTGTGTCTATGTGTTAGCCCTGTGATGACCTGGCGACTTGTCCAGGGTGTACCCCGCCTTTCGCCCGTAGTCAGCTGGGATAGGCTCCAGCTTGCCTGCGACCGTGTAGAACAGGATAAAGTGGCTAGAGGTAATGAGATGAGATGTTTGTTGCCCAACCAAACCCATGGTTAAAGAATTTGTAAACTTAATTGACTCTTTCGGTCTCTGTCAATCTGTCTCTGGTCCAACACATTATAAGGGCCACACTTTAGATCTTGTCCTATCCTCTGACCTTTCTGTGTCTGGTCTTGAAATGGTTGACACGGGAGTCTTTGACCACTCCTTGATCGTGTTTGATTCCTCTTTACCCCACCTCAGTCCAAGCCCTCCACTGCCCCCCTCGCTGAACAGACGCATAAACTCTGCCATAGCCTTACATTTTTCTAACACTTTCATGGTCTCACAAGCTCAGCACATTTCTTCTGTCCTCTCTTCCTGTAATGATACAGAGGAGCTACTCTCCCTGTTTAACGTCTCCTGCTCTGTCACTCTAGACTCTGTAGCGCCCTTAAAACCTAGACGGCCCAACCTTACTTTTGTACACACCCCTTGGCTAAATGACTCCACCCGTTCCTCAAGACAAGCCTGTAGGAGGGCGGAGCGAAAGTGGAAAAAAGACAAGCTACAAGTGTCTTATGAGTTGTTCAGGGATAATTTAAAAATGTATCAATGTACTATTAGGAAGGCCAAAGAACAGTATTACTCAGACTTAATTTCTACAAATGCCCACCGACCTAAAGTGCTGTTCAATACCATAAATTCAATTTTAAATCCTGTTACCACTGCTGGCACAGTTACCCCATCTAATGAATCTTGTGAGCGCTTCTCAACCTTCTTCACCAACAAAATTGATCAGATAAAAGCCAGTATCATTCCCCCACTATCAGACCCTTCAGATTCTCGTGCCATCACCTCCCATTTCCAACACTTTCAGCCAGTATCATGCTCACAGCTAACAGAAGTGGTTCAAAACATGAAGCCTACTTACTGCTCTCTGGACATCCTGCCATCACGTCTCTTTAAGGAGGTTTTCTCTATCCTTTGTCCCACTGTTTTGGCCCTCATCAACAGCTCTCTAATGAGTGGCAGTGTCCCTTTGAGCTTTAAACATGCCATTGTACAGCCACTCCTCAAGAAACCCTCACTTGACTCTGACAACCTCAAAAATTATCGACCCATCTCTAAGCTGCCTTTCATGTCAAAGATTCTAGAAAAAGTTGTTTTTAACCAGATTTCCTCTTATTTGAAAATATTCAATATTTATGATAAATTTCAGTCTGGCTTTAGATCTGTGCACAGCACAGAATCTGCTCTTTTAAAAGTACACAATGACATCCTACTCACTATTGACTCTGGGTCTTGTGCTATTTTAGTACTGCTTGATCTAAGTGCAGCTTTTGACACAATTGACCACAACATCCTTTTTAAAAGACTAGAGGAAGATGTTGGTTTGAAGGGGCAGGTACAGGAGCGGTCCTGGGGGCGGTCCGACCGGGCAGCCGCCTGGGGCGGCATCGCGGGGGGGGCGGCACGAGCGCGGGCGCGAAAAAAAAAAAAGAGCTCGTGCAGGAGATCAGGAACTTTCCTGACTTGCCATCAGCAACTGTGACCCCCCCTTGAGCTGATCACATTCATGCACGAGTTGGAGCTATCAGAGATCTACCCCAATTTCTGGACTGGACTCAGAATTGCTGCCACTCTGCCTGTCACTGTGGCTCAGGCAGAGAGGAGCTTCTTGAAGCTAAAACTGATCAAGACTTACCTAAGGTCAACAATGTCACAGGAACGGTTCAGTGGCCTTGCTGTGATCAGCATAAACCACGCCTTAGGGGAACAAATCTCATATGAAGACATTGTGGAAGAATTTGCATCCAGGAAGGCCAGAAAAGCCAACTTTTAGGTTGTGCTTTCACTTTTGCATCCTGAATATAATTGCCACTTAAATGTATATAGACTGTTTTCCTCTTACTTCTTTTGCACGTCTTGTTATTTATGACAAATTATAGTGGCTTGCCATTTTTGCCACTTTAAAGAGTGTTAACTTCTTCATTTGTTACTTCTTGTTATTTATGATACACAATAGTGTTTATTTCTTCTTATGTGTACAGTAATATGTATAGGATTTACCTCTTCTCTGTCGTTAGTTCATTTATTTATGATACATGATTGCGTTTTACCATTTTTGCCACTTTAATGTATAGTATTTTTAGATCTTTTGTCACTTCATGTTATTCTGTAATTGTGATTGTTTAACTGTTTAGCTTCTTTTGTTATTTATATGGTGCGACTTTAATGGAGGTTTAAGTCTTCTTGTTAATAATAATGGTGAATGGTACTCTATAATAATTCATTGTGCACTCTGTTGGTAAAACTGACTGACTTGTGCAATATTTTGACCATCGGGTGGTGCTGTAGTGCAGTTGTGCTTTCTTGAATAGCTGTGGATAGCTGTAATGCGAAGTCATTGAGTCTTTTTGTTTATTGTTTATCTTTTATTGTTTATCTTTGTATTTTTTATTGCACTAGTCATTAAAACTGGAAATTTGTTCTTGAAAATAGCTGTTGTGAGTTTGTGTATGGGGTCGTGTGTGTTCTGGACGAAGTTAGTGTTTTCTTAGGTGGTGGGTGGGAGGTGGTTGTCGGGTTGGGCCGGGGGGGAGTCCGCGCCGTTTTTCAGCAGCCGCGTCACATGACCAACGCCAGCGAATCAGGAAGGTGGATGTCACAGTGACGTTGTCCAATGACGACGCCAGCTAGAGCTCAGCACAGCGTATCCGCGTATTCTCAATGTTTACACAGCACCGGACCAGACACGATCTGGATTGAATACGTGGACCCTGGCGGATTCCCGTTTCCCAGCGTTTTAATGTAAACGGACAGTGCATCCGCGAAGAAAACGAGACAGATACGGTCTAATGTAAACTTGGCCTGACTCTCTCTGTCCTCCTGTGAGTCCCCGAAACACAGGAGAGCCAGCTCCTCAGGCCAGGACTCGGCTGTCTACATTCATCTTAACAATGAAGGACACTCATTTCGGGATTGTGACGTACGCATTTTAGCCAGAGAGGATCGTTGGTATGAGCGAGGAGTCAAAGAAGCCATTTTTGTCAACCTGGAACGGCCATCACTGAACAGAGGTGGGGGTCTAAGACATCATTTGTCAACCATCTACAAGGTGGTCTTGGACACTCTTCCCAGACGGCTGGGTGTACGCCAGGACCCAGCTGTTTTCGGGGACTCACAGGAGGACAGAGAGAGTCAGATTGCCATTGATCACCCTAACGGGCAATCCTTTGATCACCCTAACGACTCGCCATTCACACCCAGCCTCCAGCGACCCACACCAACATGATGCCTCAATGACACCTTAGATGAGCTGGTCATCAGAATTCTGATTCTGATTCTGAGCCAGGAGAGGATAAATATCTGATACTCCCTATTAGTCAGACAGAACTGAGGAAGCCTTTTGGACGAGAGGTGAAACGTTTTCAAAAATCTTCAAGCAAGTCCAGTTGCCCATTTCTACCACCCACAGTTTACTATGACCTGGATGATTGAGAATCTTCACAGACACATTCAGAAAGTACTGCACAGGGAATCATTTGTCTGAAAATACATTTGTTTGTACAATTTTGAATAATTTAGGGGATTTTTATTGGGGGGGACAATTCATGTTTTTCAGAAATTGGGGGGGGTCATGTCCCCCCCAGGATCTGCACCCATGGCTGGAAGCAGAACCCCCACCCACCCCACTTGGCCTTAGTGAAAGATATTTTGGGACATTTAAAATTGGAGAAAATTAAATATTCATTGAAGGGGAAATCTAATGTTTTTTACTCAACTTGGCAGTCTTTCCTAAATTATTTCAGTACAGATATATGATTATTTAGTTTGATACAGTGATGTATATGATGTCCTCTGATGTTTGTTCTTTTGTTTTTGTGTGCACATTTTTGTACCATGATGAAAAAGCTTCAATAAAGAGAAGATTAAAAAAAGAAATTCCATCCATTCACACCTACAGTCAATTTCTCATCTCATCTCATTATCTCTAGCCGCTTTATCCTTCTACAGGGTCGCAGGCAAGCTGGAGCCTATCCCAGCTGACTACGGGCGAAAGGCGGGGTACACCCTGGACAAGTCGCCAGGTCATCACAGGGCTGACACATAGACACAGACAACCATTCACACTCACATTCACACCTACAGTCAATTTAGAGCCACCAATTAGCCTAACCTGCATGCCTTTGGGGGAAACCGGAGCACCCAGAGGAAACCCACACAGACAGAACATGCAAACTCCACACAGAAAGGCCCTCACCGGCTGCTGGGCTCGAACCCAGGACCTGCTTGCTGTGAGGCAACGGTGCTAACCACTACACCACCGTGCCTCCCAGTGAGAAATTAAAGAAGTAAAAGAAACTAAAAGTAGCAGAAATAGATGCACTTACCATCCTCTTTGACCAAAATGCTTCATGTAAGTGTGCTGTCGGAAAAGGCGTGCAGCCCAGACAGAGAGAGAGAGAGAGAGAAAATGAATATGAATGAATACAAGGACTGTCTTTTTTTATCTTGTGACAAATCTTTCTTGTGGCATTGCATGCATTTCTTGGATTTTGGCACTTCCTTGTACAAATACCAAAAAAACAAGTTTTGTTGCTGTGTTGTGGCTCTCCAGGCTTGAAAAAGAAACAAGCAGAAAATGCAAAGCTTGTGCTAATTGTTCAGTAAAATGGGGGAAAAAACCTAAATGAACACAATGTTTCACTTTCATGATCACAAAAATGCAGGAAGCTAAATATAACATCAGTCCGACATATTAATTACAAGCAAAGTGAGGATGATGGACTAATAATAATAATAACTGTAAACATTTTTCATCTCATCTCATTATCTCTAGCCGCTTTATCCTGTTCTACAGGGTCGCAGGCGAGCTGGAGCCTATCCCAGCTGACTACGGGCGAAAGGCGGGGTACACCCTGGACAAGTCGCCAGGTCATCACAGGGCTGACACATAGACACAGACAACCATTCACACTCACATTCACACCTACGGTCAATTTAGAGTCACCAGTTAACCTAACCTGCATGTCTTTGGACTGTGGGGGAAACCGGAGCACCCGGAGGAAACCCACGCGGACACGGGGAGAGCATGCAAACTCCACACAGAAAGGCCCTTGCGGGGCACGGGGCTCGAACCCGGACCCTCTTGCTGTGAGGCGACAGCGCTAACCACCGTGCCGCCCTGTAAACATTTTTATTATAAATATTACATAATGTGTACATATTTTATTTTAAAAATCCTAGAAACGAAAACAAAATACAGACTGAAATAAAAAACTTCCTATTTTGTACTCTCATTACGTCACGGACTGTCGACGATTACTAAAACCCATGACACGGAATGTGACGTGACGTGACATGACATCGCTCACGGGCTCTTGTCACGTCACGTCCAGGGGGATCTTACCTTAGCTGTCCTGTCACATGTCATGGTATAGTTTGGATAACATACTCTAGTTAGTTAAGAATAATCAAAAGAAAGAAATAACAAACAAATTAGTGTGTATGTGTGAATATTTATTTCTTCTTTGGTTTTCCACGTTTGCTCTGACATTTGATACATTTTAAATTCTTTGCTTTGTGAATTTCATCCTGGGTTTTATGCCCCAGTCCTTCACATGATGGATGATACCACTGTTTACATTTAGTACAACTGAAATGCAATTCACTCTCCTCCAGAGGTGGACAAAGTATCCAAGTTTATTACTGAAGTCAAAGTACAGATCCCACTGGTTAAATACTCCGATACAAGTGAAAGTTGTCCAGTCAAATTTTTACTTAAGTTAAAGTATACTGAAGTACTTGCTTTTAAAAATACTTAAGTTTTAAAAGTACATTGTCAACGCATTGTTGTATTACTGCCATAATGCTTACAAAACCTAACACCTCTAAAGCAACCAACTGGATTTCTGACTAGTTTGTAGAACCTGTACAGCTGAAACTCCACCTGACATGCTAGCAAACTCTTTTCAAACTTGAAATCATATTGGGTAGCTAATGCTACTAGAAAAGAAAGATTTCTACATTCTGTTTATTTGGCAAGATTATGCTAAAGTTGATGCTATTCATGTTAGCATAACTCTGTCTTTACATGTTAACTTACAGTGTCCAAGTTAACTAGCTATGTGTAAACGTTAGCCGTGGACAAGGCTATAGCAACTTGGTGGACAAATCCATGGAAAGTCATTTGACTAACCAGACTGCATAGCTATTGCAACGTTATCGCTAGCCCTAAAAGCACAGACAACTTCATCACAAGATTTCTCTTGGAATAAAATGTTTACATACCTCAATACGTATGCTTCCGTAGGTCAGACGTCGAGTTTTTGTAGGCAAAACAAAGCAAACATTTAAAACGAAACGAATCTTTAATCCTTTCTGAAAACTGAAACATGGGTTCATGGGCCATGAGTGCATGCATTCTTCAGAAAAACCGCCTCTTTCCGTTCTGCCATCAACTGATTGTATTCAAATAATGCTGCTGAGAAATCATTGAACTTGATTTTATACAGTCTATGGACATGCAATGACCCTAGTGATTTACTGATAAACTGTCTCAGTGTCACCTGCGAAAAGACCAATCATGTTTTATAAAAGCAAACAAAAAACATCCACTTTCAAAGCTGTGTAGTAACGAGGACCTTGATAGAAAGATAGTGGAGTAAAAAGTGTGATATTTGTCTTTCAAATGTAGTGAAGTTAAAGTCATAAGTTTCCAAAAAAAATACTCAAGTAAAGTACAGATACTCAAAAAGTGTACTTAAGTACAGGACTCAAGTAAATCTACTTCGTTACTGTCCACCTCTGCTATCCTTTGGCATATTTCAGGAACAGTATAACTGCTCCACTATTGGGATCCTATTAATATCTACGGGTTGTCAAAGAGGGTGGCACAGTGGTGTAGTGGTTAGCACTGTCGCCTCACAGCAAGAAGGTCCTGGGTTCGAGCCCTGTGGCTGGAGAGAGCCTTTCTGTGTGGAGTTTGCATGTTCTCCCCGTGTCCGTGTGGGTTTCCTCCAGGTGCTCCAGTTTCTCTCACAGTCCAAAGACATGCAGGTTAGGTTAACTGGTGGCTCTAAATTGACCGTAGGTGTGAATGGTTGTCTGTGTCTATGTGTCGGCCCTGTGATGATCTGGTACCTTGTCCGGGGTGAACCCTGCCTTTCACCCATAGTCGGTTGGGATAGGCTCCAGCTTGCCTGCGACCCTGTAGAACAGGATAAGCGGCTACAGATGATGGATGGATGGATAGATGGGTTGTCAAAGAATGGAAATTGAACTAACTTTGAAACGTTTTATTAGATGTTTCCTCATAACTGCTTTTTCATACATTATTGTTGATGGGCATATGCTACTGCAAATGGAAAAGGCTAATGCAGTGGCGTGCACAGATAGACACGAGGTGGTGCTCAAGCACCTGCCCCTCTGCCCTCTGTCCAAAAAAGTGCCCGTTTGAATTTTTTTTTTTTTTTACAGTTTACTAAGGCCAATGTCAACATGATCTTTTAGAAAAGCCGCGGCATTAAAAGCATGTGTGAAAATAATGTCCCGATGTGTGCCCCCTCCGCACACACACCGGACCTCTGTCTCTCTTGCTCTGTCACGTGAACAAGCGTGCAGTGCATTCAATGTGAGGTTGCAGCAGCATAGCGTCCTGGAAGCCACGGCCTTGTCGTAGCGCAGACAACACATCGGGCAGTCAGTCAGCTCTTCCCCTGCCCCACCAGCCAGGTAACACATGAATCGAGTTAAAATGTATTGTTTGCCCTCTAAGCCCAAGCTGTAATTATTTTGTCGTGAAGTAGCCCGTCGCATACAGAAACAACTGCACCACGGGCGATTGCTCTAAGACAGCGAGGGAGGCTCAGCCTCCTCTAAAAATGGCGAACATTGTGTAGGATGAATTGCGCTAGGCTTATGTTATAGCCGACCTTATAACATTGCTATTTCAGATCCAGAATCATAGAAATATATGTGCTCAACCCACTACAGCGCGAAATCATTCCCTTATAACTTTTCCCAGTTCACCTAATGTGTGCGTGATTTTTTCCCCCTCGTGACAGCACGATGCAGCCCAGCCTCAGTGGATTGGGAGCTATGTGCTTGTCAATCTCAAAATGCAAGACGATTATTGGACAAATACTGCGAAAACGCCCGCCCACGGAGTCTCACGGACTCCCAGCCTCAATGGACTTCAACGGCATTTGGGAGCGATGCGCTTTTCAATCTCAAAATGCAAGACGGTTATTGGACAAATACTGCGAAAACGCCCGCCTACGGACTCCCAGCCTCACAGTGGGAGGGACATGGCAGTTTCCGCGAGGAGACTGGTGATTGGTGAAAGCGGCCCGATGTTTTCTTTGATTGACAGCTCGTTTCAACTATAGACAGGCAGCGGTACAGTGTTGCCAGATTGGGTGGTTTTAAGTGCATTTTGGCGGGTTTTGAACATATTTTCGGCTGGAAAACGTCAGCAGTATCTGGCAACATCAGTTCAGTCCCATGCAGATTCGCAAGTGCTGTGGTGTATTGTAAGAGATCAGCTTACATTTCGATTTCATTCATTACATACGGTTTCTACCAGCTTTTTTAGTTTGTATATATTTTCATTGTAAATAAAGTGTAAATATAGTGTTGTCAAGTTTGCTATCTTAGTTCCAGAAATTTCGTTTATTTGAGTGACTGAACTTGAACTTGAACTTGAGGGGGCTAGTCAGCTAGCAAGAAAGCTGCGCACGGATGCCAAGCATTGCTGATTTAATTTTGGCGAAGCCATTTGCCAGTCTTCCTTTCGAGGAAAAAATTAAAATTAAAGAGCAGGGTAGACCAACGCCTCAAATTGACTTGGTGAAAAAGGTAGGGAATAATACTCGTTCCTTTCAGCTCTCCTGGTACGAGAAAGTGAATTGGCTAACAGCAAGTGACCCACATCAACAACAGTAAATAGGCTACTTTAGTAATATGTCATGGATGGACCAAAAATATAGAATCTATTTAAAATGTTTATGCTGAGTATATTATATTGGAGGCGGCACGGTGGTGTAGTGGTTAGCGCTGTCGCCTCACAGCAAGAAGGTCCTGGGTTCGAGCCCCGGGGCCGGCGAGGGCCTTTCTGTGTGGAGTTTGCATGTTCTGTCCGCGTGGGTTTCCTCCGGGTGCTCCGGTTTCCCCCACAGTCCAAAGACATGCAGGTTAGGTTAACTGGTGACTCTAAATTGACCGTAGGTGTGAATGTGAGTGTGAATGGTTGTCTGTGTCTATGTGTCAGCCCTGTGATGACCTGGCGACTTGTCCAGGGTGTACCCCGCCTTTCGCCCATAGTCAGCTGGGATAGGCTCCAGCTTGCCTGCGATCCTGTAGAAGGATAAAGCGGCTAGAGATAATGAGATGAGATATTATATTGGAATATATGTTTTTCTGGATATGAATTAAACACAGCTACAATTTGGAAAACATTTTTAAACAAAAACACAGCCGAGGTCAATTTTTAAACAACATGCCACAATTTTAAAATATAAAATGTTAATATATACCCCCCCCTCAACACCACCATCATGTATATTGGACAGTAGGCTAATGGGCCAAAAGAACCTGTTATTTCACAGTTTGTGACCCTGCCAACAATCAGCCAGATCAGAGGCAAGAGTATGGGCAAAATTGATGTGTTTTTTCTTTTAAAATCTGGAAATATCGTAACCGACCAGCCTCCCCTGTTTGAAAGACTACCAGCCACCACTGAACTGCACATAAGTATTATATTTTTTGCTAGACCATTTTCAGATTTAGGAAAACAAAAATTTCTTTTTCTATTTTGTTCAACTAGAGATTCCTGGCAAAGTCAAAAAGCCTTGATGTAATAAATTAACATTAAGTGGTTGTTTTACACCTTTAAAAACTAAAACGGGTCAGTGGCGACCCGAGCACAAGAGGAGGGTTAAATCTCAGACTTTTATAATAAGGTGTTCCACATGCGCAAAAAAGTGCCCTTTTTTCCCCGCAGAGCACTTGCCCCCCAAAATGTCTGTGCACGCCACTGGGCATTAGCAATGGCAAAGAGCCTACAATCATTACCATTACCCTGCATGTCACATGATATATGATCAACAGTGACACAACTTTACAGATTGTTTTGATCACTTTAAAGCTCTTTTTTTTTTTTTCTTCTTTTTTTTTTTTATTGTCAGATAGCATTGCATACATTTTGTATAAAAAACATATATAACAGTCTGCCAGGGGTTGATCACTTTAAAGCTCAAGACCTCAAGGGGGGGAAGAGTGACGTCACGTAACATTACGTCACGTCTGACGCGTTTTAGCAACAAGTGGGCGTGTCCTACAGCAGCACCGCCTCGGCTGCTCAGGTGAAGAGTTTCACACGGAAGGGCGTCCACTTAGTGTGTTAAACAAGCTGCTGTGAAGATTTTAGCGTGTAAATTACGAAAATAGACCCCAATTACTCCAGTGAAATATCTTTATCATCTTTTCTTCCTAAAAGACGACTGTTTGAAACGGAATATTTTGTTTATCCGTCATGTTCTTCGTGTTTGTACTTCTCTGCTGGCAAGCAACAGGTAAGGGGAGTAAAACTGAAACACCTGAGGAGCTGTTGTGTAGGAAATGGATTAATTTTAATTTCTCGTTACTAGGAAACTTAATTCTTAATTTCCCTGAGGGAACCCTTCCAAAGTGATTAATAAAGTTTTATCTATCTATCTTTTATCTAATGTTAAACAAGTCATTTGGTTGTCTTTCTTTCATATTTTGGCAAACCCTGAACGCGTCGATAGGTCCTGCTTATTTTATCGCAGAGGTACAAATGTTCAGCTAACTTTTTATATTATATTTATATTTTATATTATATTATTTCTTTGCTTTTTGTAAATAAGCAACTGGTCGATAGCATATTTGTTGAATATAAATATGTAAACTTGTATGATATTTACAGGCATAATTTTAAACGTAAGATTTAATTATTTAGAAGTGTATTTTTAATCTGACTCGTTCGCCAGGTGTTTCTAGTCCAAGCACTCGGGTTACACTGGGGTGCGTCCTAAATAGTTCCGTCCTCACTATGTGCGCGCACTTCATTCGGCTTGACGTCGCACCGCTTGTAGTTCACCTAGTGGCCACTAGGGTGTGATTTGGGATCGAGCCCTCCTGCAGTATCGCCTTGACAGCCCTCCCCCTCCGTCGAAACCGGCTGTCTGGCAGTCAGAGAACAAACAAGGAAGTGATCCGAGGGCAAAGACTAACTTGAAGAAAGTCGAGGGTTTTTTTTTTTTGTCTTGTATAAAAGTATTATTAGGTCGATAATGCGTCTGTATTCATGTTAGTTGACGTGAACGACGCCTCTGAGTCACATCATGAAACTTTTTAATTAAATGAAGTGAGATTTCTGAAAGGAGATACGCAGAGCCTTTATTTTTAAATACATTTGAGTGGATAGTATCTCCATCCTTGACTCTTGTATGCTGCATAAATGACAATAATAAAAAAATATATTTTGAGAGTTAAAATCGACCGCAAAGTTGGGATTCGAGCTGCACGAGCCATGCCTGTGTGTGACGTCACAGCAGGAACCGGATTTAAAGGGCACCAAATTAATTTTTTTTTTTATATGAAAGTATGTCCCTTTACACACTCATCCAGAAGGGTGATTTTGCACAAGGCCATCTGTCTGCAGCAGAAAAAAATATAAAACAACAAAACGCGTCTGGAAAAATCCCAAGGGAGTCTGGAGCCAGATTCGTGACGTCACCTGCGGAAGCGCCAGCAGGCTGCGCGAGCTTTGCGCAGTCTCAGTGCAAGCGCTCCCATTTCTCTCTCACTGTCCGGTCTTTTGGGAAACGATGAGTACTAATCCCATCAAGATTGGTGTTGCTACATCCTCCTACGATACATCTGTTAACCATTTTAATAATTACGCGCTAACGTTGAAGAAATTTGCAGAAAACCACCAGGTCGTTTTCTCAAACAAACCAGCGCTGACGTAGGATTCAGAGGGCGGAGTCCCACACCTGACGTCACGAAAATCAATGTTTCCCGGGAAATCCAAATGCAGAGTTTTTTCAGAGGTGGACCAATTCGCCTCAAATGGCTTGATTTCAAATGAATATTTCTAGTATTGTGCAAGGTAAAAAAAAAATTGCACAAAATGTGGCACATTTGACCAAAGTTTAATATAAAATAGGAGAATTACATTGATCTTGCTCCTGAATTTACTCATAATATGCACTTTCCATATCACCATAGGTGAGAGTTCGGACTTTCACCTATGGTCATGGGCTTTGGGTAATGACCGAAAGAACAAGATCGCAGATACAAGCAGCCAAAATGAGTTTCCTTCGCAGGGTGGCTGGGCACTCCCTTAGAGATTGGGGTGAGAAGCACAATCACTCGGGAGGAGCTCGGAGTAGAGCCGCTGCTCCTCCACATCGAGAGGAATCAGCTGAGGTGGCTCGGGCATCTCTTTCGGATGCCTCCCTGGGGAGGTGTTCCAGGCATGTCCCCCGGGGAAGACCCAGGACACGCTGGAGGGACTATGTCTCTTGGCTGGCCTGGGAACGCCTTGGTGTTCTTCCTGAGGAGCTGGCCGAGGTGTCTGGGGAGAGGGAAGTTTGGGCTTCCATGCTCAGACTGCTGCCTCCGTGACCCGGCCCCGGATAAGCGGATGAAGATGAGATGAGATGCACTTTAAAGCCAAGGCCTTTTACAGCTATAGGCCAAAGTCATATTAATAAATTTATGTTGAAAGTAAGAAATACCCTTACCGACTTGCTCAACTAAGACTGATTTGACTTCATTGATTGTGGGTTGACTCTCATTAAAACAGGATGGGTGTTATAGCTTGTGCAACATACATGTACATGCATGCATTTTCACTGATGAAACGTAAAAGTCTAATTAAATAATCAGATGAACTGAGACGATCACATTCTGAAGCAAATTAAATAATCTTATACCGGTAACTTAAACACACAATACAAGTTACATGTATTAATCTAAATGCAGGTAAACGTGTTTTTGTTTTGTATCCAAATGAGAGTTGGAGTTTACCCGTCTGTGTTCTCGCTTCTTGAAGGCTGATCTCGTGGCTGATTGTTTTGAAACATTCTCACTTTCAGTTCTCCATTCATTCTTTTCTTCCACATAAGGGTGAGACTGCAGCGATATCCAGCAGAGAAATCAGACACCTGCTCCACTCATTCTCCGTTTTCTCCATACTGGGTACTCCGCTATTACTGCTCGGCTCAGGCAATTACTAAAACCCGGGATGGCACGGAACATCACCAGTTTTAGCAACAACTGCAGGATCACTGCCCGAGCAATATGTCATGTCCTGTTCTGTCCCGGGTTTTACCAGCAACCTGCAGCTCATGCTGTGGGAGAACTGGTGCAACTCAACTTACTTTCCTTTATAAATACTTTCCTTTTCTTGTAGTTTTCTTTTCCTTTAATTATTGGTACTGCACCCTCTTTCAATACAGGCTTATAGCCAACGCTCCTCAACAGATCACAGGTCTCGTACGAGTCCTCAGTAAAATGAGCAGAGGAGAGACCACTTCGTAGGCGCCCAGTGTGCCCGTGAACTTCTCGCAAAACACATCCAAATCTTTGCAGTTTGAACATTCTTGGGCCATGAATGCAACATGAGTCCACCTTCTGTCGTGTTGCTGCACCCGCCAGCAACACATCTACGTGGCATGGCGATAAATTAGCTCAAAATGAAGGATCGGAGTTGCAGTCAGCTCCAGAATGTTAAGAGTTACATGTCTTTCTGAACTTACAACGTAAAGTTCAGAAAGACATGTAACTCTTATTAATGTTCTGCTTATATGGTATTGCATCCCAGCAACTGTATATGGTCTGGGCTCTCTCCTGTTCATTTAGTATGGTTTACCCAACAGTGGTGCCACCACAGTCATATAAAGGAAATATTCTGGAGTGGGAAAACAAACACCAAGCCAATAAATGTGCAAATATAGATTTCCTATAGAACCTGAGTTTTCATCGAAATTTTCTGTCCTAAAGAACACACTTGGCAAGTTCTATCGAGTGCTGAGAAAAGCCTGCTGAAATTTCTTGTTCTAGAGGAGACAATTCAGTTTCCTATAGAACACCAGAGTTCTATAGAATTCCATTGAGTCCTACTTTTTTTTTTTTTTGCGCCCTTCACCATGAACCATAGGTGAGGAAAAATGTGAAACTAGGGTTATCGGAGATGCAGTTTCAAGACATTTGGGGAGGAATTTCCGATTTATTATAAACAGTAAAATAGTCTGAAGTGATGGTAATAAATACAAAAAATTTTAATAGAACTGCCATATAGTAATGAATGGGTGACATGGTGGTGTAGTGGTTAGCACTGTTGCCTCACAGCAAGAAGGTTCTGGGTTCGAGCCTGGTGGCCTTTCTGTGTGGAGTTTGCAGGTTCTCCCCATGTCTGTGTGGGTTTCCTCTGGGTGCTCACCGGAGCACAGTCCAAAGACATAGTTAGGTTAACATGGGGTGGCTTTGGGCTGAGGTGCCCTTGAGCAAGGTACTTAACCCCTGACTGCTCCCCGGGCGCTGTCGTATGGCTGCTCACTGTTCTGGGTGAGAGCGCGCTCGTGTTCACTGCTTCAGATGGGTTAAATGCAGAGGATGAATTTCACTGTGCTTGAGTGTGCATGTGAGACATAAAGGCTTCTTCTAAAAAGAGATTTGACAAGACAGAACTTTGTTTTTGATGTTTATAAAATCAAGTAACAGTTACAATGAGATTTTTCGGATATATTTGAAAAAAGTTCATATCATGGTATTTTCATTTGGCATTGCACTGTTATAATAAGTGAATCTGTATTCATCTGACGAGTGACACTTCTTGCAGCAGCAACTGTATAAAAACAAATGTGTATAAACTTGTGTATATGTTTATAATGTTAACGATTAACATTAACTGCATGACAGATGTCAAGTCTCGCTATGTGACTCCCCTACCAGGATACGTTGCATTTCGTCACAAGTCAAAATGTAAACAATGTCGAAAACAGGCTGTATACAATAATGGGACAGCGATCGATATTGATTTTTAATATTTAGCCGACCAGCATTTATACATGGACCCATACACAGACCTATTTCACTTGGTAACCATAGTGACTGCTAAAATTATAGAACTATCCGTGGTTCGAGGCCTTTTTGAAAACTAGGCATGTAATGTGCTGTTCCGCTTCTTAGTCACCATTTCTAGCCATGTGGTAGCACGGCTCAATCACAGTTAACACAACATTGTCGACACCTTGCCAGCCAATCAGATTACATCTTATGGCCTCTGCATGCACTTGCGACAAGGCTTTCGCAGATAGCTTTTCGCAGACAGTTGTAATTTATCGTTGAGCAGGGAGTAATAGGCGTGCGCGATGTTATTCACCGCCACAACGCAAGGGGGCGCGAAGTCACGAAATCGCTAGGAGTAGTTGGTGGGTGTGGTTAGTGGAGTGTTTATCCTCCGGTTACTTATAATGACTAGAACTGGAGTTGTATAGATATACGTACTTCCTCAATCAACCGCTCTTCGTGCTGCTCCATCTTCGCTTGTGTTTTTAAAAATGGCAGTCGTGAAAACAAACCAAACCGGGAAAGTAGGGAAGCGGAAGTGCGTGTACAGCGGATGCAGAGTGGACCAATCAGAGCCCTCTTGTCTGCGAGGCTTCTGCGGTGGTCACAATTTTTGGGAGGTGCGCGCAGAGCGTCTGCGAAGGTGGGGTGGGGGCTACGCAGATGCCATCTGCGACGCCATCTGCGAGGACTGGGTTGTCAGCATAAATTGGCCTTTAGTTAAAGCACAGGGCAGCATAATGGCTGCCTATATTTCCTATGGATGTGTTAATATCTGGCCATTATTTAGTTGATGAAACTTAGTTTCACCTCGCATACTGTGCAGTTTTGTACAGATATGTAAACCAAAATATTTTTTTGTTACTCACTGAAAAGTAGACGGCGGCAAATCCTACTACAGATGGCAATTTGCTGCTGCCAACCAGCTACTTTTGAGACCTCTGAGGTTTTAAAGACGGCACACGTTTCTTTAGTCCCCCCCCGTGTCATCACCACGAGTTGGCCTAGTGGTTAGCGTGTCTGTCTCTTGATCGGGAGTTCTATAGACCTCTTGCAGTCATGTGACCAGAATGTAAACAGCCGCCATCTTGTCGGTCAACAACACCGCTGAATACTGCTGCACTTGTGTACAAAATGGATCAATTTCAACCGACGGACTACACGGCTTATTTTTCTAATGAACAGATAACTAGATATATGTCTAAAATAAACGACCTACAGATTAGTGACCCTTATGGCTTACCGGACGTAGTTTTCACAACTGTGTCAGTGGATATTGAACTGCCAGAGGTGAAATACCCAGACGTGTATAATTACCTCATTAACTTTCCCTCGCTGTTCAGTGGTGAAGCACTGCGTGCTTATAAATCTCTGGACAGTTATCTTTACAGAAATTCAGGATTTGTCAGCGACTCAGATGTGGCATCTTGTAAACAAGAAAATAACAATCCTCATTGGACGGGTAAGTCACTTAAGTATTGAGTATAGCACTGACCAGCCGATTATAGAATAGAATAAGGTAATTCCAGCTGTAATTCCAAATTGTCTGTCTTGTATACCATGGATCTGGCGTTGGAGAGGTAGAGGCTTGGCAATGGAGGTTTGAGTGGCTGTTTTCTGAGCTTAGTCAACAGGCCGGCTCTGCAGCCTCGCTTTTGCTTCCTCTCCCGCTGCCTTCGCCTGCCAGACCCGATGATAATTCACGGAGACCCTGCTGGTCTCGCTATCTCGTCCGGAACGTTGTGCATGCGATGGAAATCGCTACAAACCGTCATTTTCTGCTGGAAACCAGTGTCCACTAAGTCCATACAGTTGTAGTGGATATTGAAGTCCGGTACAGACGAACAACACGCAAAAATACACACAAAAAACATAAAACGTGCACAGGTAGGGAGAGCTTGTAGCCGTAGCATCCCCATCATGCGCCGCCATATCCACTATTATGGTTGAATATTTTATATTATCAGTTAGATCAAGTATCAGTAGTCTATCACTATTACTGTATATATGGTATACCTGATAGCAGCAATCCATTTTGCACGCCTGTCAGGGTTCCGTGGCAGCCTACTGTCAAGTGTATGTGAGCATCATGGGTTTCCCACACTTGAAAGGGAAGGACTCGGACACAGGATTCCACTCGTCTTATGTTTTATTGATTTTCAGTGGAGTTGACGTTGTAGTAGAATTGTATGTAGTAGGTTTTTCCAGAGGAAAAGGTAGAACCATAAGCAGAAGTGTAACCAGAAGTAGAAGGCGGAAATATGGCGTTTGACCGACAAGATGGTGTCTGTTTACAATCTGAATCGGCTGTGACGTCACATGCAAGTGGTCCATTCATGGTTGGGTCATACCAAAGGCCATCATAAAAATGGTACCTACTGCCGTCTGGTAAGGTACGCTGCAATACAGATGCGAGTGGGGAGTCAAACTCTCGCAGTTAGCAGAGGACCCCCCCCCCCACACACACACACACACACACACACACACACACACTGTAACCCTAGCTATGTAACAGGTGAGAGGCCGAGGGCTACGGAAACGGAGATCGGCGCCGCCCTATGCGCCACATGGTGTGGGAAGGGACTTTGACTTTTGTGTTATACAATACCCTGCCATCACCTCAGTGTCATTAACAGGTGACTCATGTTCACTAACTAATCTTTCACTTCCTCAAAGGCTTCCTTGGTTATTTAACTCCTTCATAGATTATATTTGCAGATTAAATACTTTCGCCTTGTAGAAAGGGATCATATAACATTTTTAAGGGGGGAAAGAAAACTATATGATATGAGAAGCAACATTACTCTTGTCCTGTTTGGGATTGTTTCAGTTCAGATTCCCCCCATCCCATCCATGTTCAAGTTTAAACCAGGGCCATTCAAATACATTTGCAGGGGGGCCAAACTAGAAAATTATAACATTTGTGAGGGCCGGAGGGGCAATTGACATAAAATTAATATCAGCTAAAGGCAATTAAAATATACTATAAGGTACATAATATATGAAATAAAACAAGGTACATTATTCTTTTCCTTTCCTTTATTATTGAAAGCATTCAGCATGTTGTAATGATTACAACAAAAGCTTCCCTAAGTGCAAAACTGCAAATGCAAATAGTGCATAAGACTTGTGATAAGTATTTTGAGAAATATACACAGCTTTTACCCTTAAAACAGTAAACATAAGTAATAGCTTGTATAACAAATTCAGACAATCAAAATAAAGCTGCCATAAGTGCAAACTGCAGTTTCAAGCTAGCCTAGTAAACTAGACCCACCCGCCTAGCGGCCAAAAATATTTTTGCCTAGCGAGTGGGTCTAGCCTCGCACCATATAAACAAAAACACCCCGGGCATCAAATCGTGCCCGTCAATCACAACGCAAGGTTTTTGTTTGGATTCTTTGGGCGGGCTTTTGCAGGAGTGACGACAAAGCTGCACGATGCTGGAGAAAGCGCAACAGGAAAAATGGCTACGGCTATTGAACAGCGCACGTTTGACTCTGCTTTGGAATCAGTTTTAGAAGAATTAGACTTGGAGTTTTCGTTGAAACATGAGCAGGAAGAGGCTCTCCGCTCATTCCTTTTCAAGAAGGACGTTTTCGCCGTTTTGCCGACCGGCTATGGCAAAAGTCTGATCTACCAGCTGGCTCCGCTCGTAGCCAAAAGGATGGGGGCTAGTTTGTGCAGTATGAAGAATTAATAAACAGCTTTGAAACATAACATTACTTTTTGATTGTTTATTTTCCCGTTATTTTAAATTTAAGGGAAATTATTTCACCAAACACCACTAAATAAAAACTCTCAAACAGTTTAAGCAAACCCTTAAACACTTGAAAAAAATGTGTGTTAAGTATGTGGTACAGACTCCAAACTTGTGGTCATTATCTCCAAACTTCTTAATATCTAGACCCTGTTTATTAATTAATACGCATTTGAAATAAATAATTTTTCAAAGGCCTCCCCCACTGCTTTCTGTCGCTCTGACTACGTCACAGTCACTGTTGCGCTGATTGGTCAGAGCGTTGGCCTATACGCGCAGAGACAGTTTGAAAGACAGCGGTTTGTTCCTCCTACCCGCTTCGGAAATGTCTACGGATCGAGGCCAGACTAAATATTCACATTTAGTCTGGCTTGCCAGGCTAGTTTCAAGCATCAAATCTTATTTGGGGTGATAACATTCAAATATCCCTGAAATATTCTTTTAAAACAGTACACATTTTAAAACGAGATCAACATTTCAAGTGTACAGCAAGTACAAATCTGCTAATTAAAACAGTGTGCTGTAAACATACTCTTGATGAAAACTGACTACTAACGAGTAGTTTTTTTTCCTCATTTAGTTTACCTTATTTATCAGTGAGCTCTCTTGTTCGGTGCAAAAGCCACCAATTGCACGCTGACTTTGTTCCAAAGAAGTTAGCAGTCTGTCTATTCTCCTTCGTCTCTCCTCGGAGCCCTCTCGGTATTGCTCAGAAAATGAAGCAAGTTTTGTTGTAAAATGTCTCTTCACGTTGGACTCTTTGGCCACAGCTACAGATTCGTTGCACAATAAACACACAGGTCTATCGCTTGCCGTAGTTGGCAAAGTAAATAAGTACTTTTCAGTCCATTCGCTTTGAAATTTATGGTTTTCTCTGTCAACTTTGCGGTGTTGCTTGGACAGTGCCATGTTGCCACTGCTGTAGCTGCATGGTGTGTCACGTCATGAGAATCAGCGAGAATGAGTGTTTGTCACCATGGAGACGACCTGTACTCTGGTCTGTGCCAGCATGGTAGAGAAAACTGTGTGCCGTGGCAGATACATAGATTTTATTTATTTATCTTTTAAAAATCTGCTGCGGGCCGGATTAAATTTCAATCGGGCCGCTATTTGAATATGCCTGGTTTAAACTGCTGTTTGATTTGCTTCTGATTTTTATGTGAAGGAGAATAAAAGAGCAAATGCTTAATATCCATTGTTAAACCAGTTCACTTTTATTGATGTAATATTTTTAACAGGCATTTGCTTATGTTTACATGCACACTAATACTGTGTTCTGGATTTTTCTCTTATTTAAAAAAAAAAAACATTCCTACGATGCTGTTTACATGGCAAATGAAAAGTCCAGTAACCTTCCCGTTTCTGATTTAGCCGTGCATACTCTGATTGTCGAGTTGGTTTGTGTATAACGCAAAGAGCTGACTAAACCGGTAAGAGGCCGTGTGTCAGAAATTGCTGTAAAACCTCCAATTGAAGTGCATATTCCAAATGCGCTGTATGGACCCTTTTCAGTCACGTGACCTTCGTAAACGTGACCGCCATTTTGGACATGTAGTGGACTTCGGCTCAAATCGGTTTGAATGCGAGGAAGGCGACAAACATAAAAGAAAAAGGAGCGAGATGCAGAAAACTGTATTTACTAGTTTACTGTAATTATGATCTGGCAGCTATTTACACCGGATCCAGTGTAAATAGCTGCCGGAGCCAAGGTCCGAGGTTCCGGAGCGCGCGCGCCGGCTCCAGCCGGAGCCGGCGGCGAGAGAGCGCTCCGGCCGGAGCCGGCGGGCGGGAGCGCGCGCCGGAACCTCGGACGTTGGCTCCGGCAACTATTTACACTGGATCCGGTGTAAATAGCTGCCAGGTCATAATTACAGTAAACTAGAATGGAATGTTAACAGCAATGTAATGCCTTTTCTGGCTAATTTTATTCGTCTTACCTCCAACAAAGTGGTCACTACACAAGCGTTGGTATGCCGCTATCCATCTTCTCCGTCGGTCAGCATCTACCGGGATCCGATAAAATGATAACCCTTGCCTTGTTTGTTGATGGTTACTACATCCAGGTGCACAACAATATAGTGGCATGATGGAAGTCTTGGTGAAAATAAACACTTTCTTTGCTGCCGTTCCTCAATGTTGGCTGTGGTAAACTACTGGTAGTACACGTCCAAAATGGCGGCCGCGTTTGTCGTGACGTCACGTGAAAAGGGTCCATACATGTTCCAATCCCACGTGCCTTATTCAGAAAATGCTAAATTGGGGTTAAGGCCAAATCAGGAATATCCAAACGGAGTACATTATGTTTGCATGATCTGTAGCAAATTCTGAATGTTACAAGGAGTAATAGGAGTATTAGGGTGCATGTAAATGTACCGAATGTCACGAAACAGGTTTACAGAAATTCAAATGTAGATTTAGTTCCTGAATGAGCAAGCCCAACACTTCAGTGGCAAAGAAAAACTTCCTGAGGAACTTATCTTTTAAGAGTCAAAACCAGTAGTAGGATTATAAATCATTACGCTTTCACAACACGAAAGAGACAAATGTTACAGTGGATGGAAAAGAGGTTCAGTATGAGCAGAATGTTAATAAGAGCCCTGGGGTGAGCACAGGACAGTCTTTATGATTACAGCAGCTTTCTTGAGTACAAATCTATCTTGTTAGGCTGGGCAGACACTGTATTTTTTTTTATTTTTTTTCTCAATCGCGGTATTTAGCTGCTGCTCACACTACGAGTGAATCGCAGGGATAAACAGCACGCAGCTTACGATTCCTGTTCTCACACTATACGATCCGATGCTCGGATGCGATCTGACTGCTCACACTGTACTTCCATACTTCCAGATTCTTGTATCCGGAACTGCAACGTGAATAGTGTTGTGACGTTCGCGAACGAACCGATTCTTTTGAACGGCTCCTAGGCATGAACGATGAGAACCGAGTCTCGAGCTGGGGGAGCCGTTCTTTTTCTGTACTGTGTTTCAGATAGTTTAATGTTGTGATATTAATGATAATATTGTGGGAAAACTACTTTGCACGGACGTTCATTTAATTTATTCTATCGTCATTTTGTTTGTTCTATTTTTGTGTATCTTATTTATTTTTGTCTAGTTGTATCTATTTTGTATCTCAGACTTAAATATTTTTGTAAAACAAGTGTTTTTCTATAAAATATTATTGCATTCTTGATAACTGTTCTTGAGTGTTTTTTTTTTTTTTTTTTTTTTTTTTACACAGAAAAGCCGTTCTGCATGGACATTCATTGAAGCCCTCATTGTTTTTTAATGGTTATTTATGAGCGTTTAGGGGTTAATGCAATAATGTAAGTCTGGGTTGCTTTATATAAAAGGTATGTCCAGAAATATTGATGTCACTGTCTAAGCAGAGGGATCTGGCTTCTTTAGACGCTGTCTTCTTAAAACTGAATAAATTATTTTAAAAAAGAGCCAAATGAGCCAGTCTTTTGAACGGCTCTTTTCAAAGAACGGATCACAGAGATGCGGATCCCATCAAAGAGCCATAAATCCCATCTCTAAACGTGAAGAGGAGACCAGAAGTGCTGCTCAGTGTTTGTTTTTTCTCTTCCGTATCTGTGTTCGCGCATGTGCAGTGTGACAGGTTGAGGTAAATCGGCTCGTGACACTGCTTCGACAGTGTGATAGCCTCACGATGGGCGACCAGGATTTCAAACAGGTTTGATTTTCATCCGATCGATCGGGAGGAGGTCGTAAGGTGTTAATCGCTTGTCGTTACCCCATGTATACTACACGATCCGAGACGCACGATTGAGCCAAAAATCGGCCCGATCTCCAAAATAGTCGCACGAGTGAAAATCGGGCCAAAAATCGCACAGTGTATGCCCAGCCTTAGCCTGTAAGGGGATACAATTGAGATTGTTCTTTGTGTGCAAGTGCACATCAGGAATGAACAACATGGACCGCACACTTGGTGTTCAATTATTTTATTGCTGACATTGTCATATGTCAGCATGTTGTTTTGGGTTCACAGCCTCTTTGTGTTGAAAGCCAAAATGTCAGCTTGATCTTTGGTACGTTTCCTGTGTGGCATAAGCTGATCGACGCAACCATGCACATGCTGTGGTCAAGTTTGCTGAATCTGTTGCCTTTGGATCGGAAATGGCCTCAGTAATAATAAAAAAAAAAAAAAAACTCCTGATGCTGACGCCTTGCAAGTGACTCTGCTGTTTTGGGTCACGTTTTTATTTGTGGTGAGGAATGTACACAATGTAGAAATGTAATTTAAATATCGTGCCTGCCACAAAGAGCAGTAAAAAGGGTTGGAGGAAAAAAAAATCCTACCTTTTGGTAAAGTAGTTTCATCACACACTGGGGGGGAGAAAAAGCCGACCTTTTAATTGAAATTTATTCAGGGAGAAATAAATCGATCAAGAAATGATTTAAGAAAAATTATAGTAAGCACACTAACTAACTGAAACCTGTTTCCCATTTAAATTGTACATTTTTGAGTTGGAGTGTGTAGGAACTTTCAAGCTGTAATCCATGACTTCCTGATTAACTGGGGGAGGTGAGACAGAGGCCAGGTTCCCTTAAGCTTAGGTCACAACCGGATGTACGATTTTTTTTTTTGGCTGTGCGATTTTTGGCGTTTCCCAAATCACTGCCTTTTTTTTTTTCGTTCGTGGAGAAAGACGCACGTTGGCCGTAAGTTTGTCTTGCAACCTGAAAAAAAAAAACGTAAGCGCCCATAGAGTTTGTTTGACATGACGATGAACCTCTGCGGCCAGTCTACGGCTCGAAAATCAGCACATCACATGCGCGCCCTCCGTGCGTTTCTTGCGTTTTTTGCACGTAGACCGGCCGTACGTGCTCCTCCTTGTGACCGAGGCATTAGTTATCCATCAGCATGAGAAAGATGAGGGAGAACACAAACCAAATGAGGCGGAAGTGTGTTGACCTTCATAAGTCAGGGAATGGTTATAAACTATAGCTACTCACCTGAAAATGTCCGTTTCGACTATTTGGGCAATAATAATTAATTTTAAAAAGGACACCAGATGGAACCGGAAGAGGAACCAAGTTTATTTTGCCCCCACATACAGTGAGGAGGGTAAGAGAGGTCTCCAAGAATCACGTTTGGTGAATTGCAAGAAAAAGTAAAATCTTGGGGATTCCAAAACCCCTATCAGACTCCACCTCCATGCCAACAGATTATTTAGAAGGTGGGCCAGGAAAAAAAAAAGCCTTTTCTGTCAGTTAACCACAAATGTAAGTCTGTGAAGTTTGCAAAAAAGCCACAAACTTTGACTGAAACCATGTTCTCTGGACTGATGAAACAAAAATGGATCTTTTTGGCAATAAACCCTCAAAGTGCGTTTGGTATAAAGAGAAGGATGGCTGTAATGAAAAGAGCCTGATCCCAGCTGTAAAATATGGTGAAGGTTCTGTGATGTTTTGGGGCTATTTTTCCTCCAAAGGCCCTGGAACCCTTGTTAAGGTACATGGCATCACGGACTCCTTGAAATACCAGGACATTTTAAATCAAAATCTGGCTGCGTCTGGCAGGAAATTAAAACTGGGTCGTTACTGGATCTTCCAGCAGGACAATGATCCGAAGCATGGGTCCAAATCAACACGCACACGGTTCACTGAGCACAGAATCAAGCTTCTGTCATGGCCGTCTCAGTCCCCTGACCTGAACCCCTGTGGAGAGAGAGCACAAGAGAGGGCTGAGGACCCTGGATGATGTGAAGAGGAATGGTCTCAGATTCCCTGCTCTGTACCTCCAATCTTGTACAATGTAATAAGAGAAGACTCTGCTGTTTTACTGGCAAAGGGAGGGTGTACAAAGTATTAAATGCGGCGGTGCCAATAATTGTGGCACGTTTGTTAAATTTTTTTTTTCCTCTCATTTTATTCAATTCAAGGTCAGATTTTTCTAAACCCCCCCCCCCCCCCCCCCCCCCCCCCAAGTGTGAGATGAAGTGACTTCAAAAGTTTTTTTTTTTAACTAGTCTTTACAAAGGGTGCCAATAATTGTGGAGGGCAGTATAGGTAAATGTGTTGATGTTTTACTGTAAATCGCAGTAAGTGTACACTTTCTGGCCTCATGTAATTAATCATTTACCCACAACCGGAAGGAGGAGGTAACAAAGTACAGTGACTTGGACTCGCTGCAACTGAAAAATCACTTTTCTACTCACAATACATACAGTGGTGCTTGAAAGTTTGTGAACCCTTTAGAATTTTTATATTTCTGTATAAAAATGACCTAAAACATCATCAGATTTTCTCACACGTCCTAAAAGTAGATAAAGAGAACAAAGTTAAACAAATGAGACACATATTATACTTGGTCATTTATTTATTGAGGAAAATAATCCAATATTACATATCTGTGTGACAAAAGTATGTGAACCTCTAGGATTAACAGTTAATTTGAAGGTGAAATTAGAGTCAGGTGTTTTCAATCAATGGGGTGACAATCAGGTGTGAGTGGGCACTCTGTTTTATTTAAAGAACAGGGATCTATCAAAGTCTGATCTTCACAACACATGTTTGTGGAAGTGTATCATGGCACGAACAAAGGAGATTTCTGAGGACCTCAGAAAAAGCGTTGTTGATGCTCATCAGGCTGGAAAAGGTTACAAAACCATCTCTAAAGAGTTTGGACTCCACCAATCCACAGTCAGACAGATTGTGTACAAATGGAGGAAATTCAAGACCATTGTTACCCTCCCCAGGAGTGGTCGACCAACAAAGATCACTCCAAGAGCAAGGCGTGTAATAGTCGGCAAGGTCACAAAGGACCCCAGGGTAACTTCTAAGCAACTGAAGGCCTCTCTCACATTGGCTAATGTTAATGTTCGAGTCCACCATCAGAACACTGAACAACAGTGGTGTGCATGGCAGGGTTGCAAGGAGAAAGCCACTGCTCTCCAAAAAGAACATTGCTGCTCATCTGCAGTTTGCTAAAGATCATGTGGACAAGCCAGAAGGCTACTGGAAAAATGTTTTGTGGACGGACGAGACCAAAATAGAACTTTTTGGTTTAAATGAGAAGCGTTAAGTTTGGAGAAAGGAAAACATTACATTCCAGCATAAGAACCTTATCCCATCTGTGAAACATGGTGGTGGTAGTGTCATGGTTTGGGCCCGTTTTGCTGCATCTGGGCCAGGATGGCTTGCCATCATTGATGGAACAATGAATTCTGAATTATACCAGCAAATTCTAAAGGAAAATGTCAGGACATCTGTCCATGAACTGAACCTCAAGAGAAGGTGGGTCATGCAGCAAGACAACGACCCTAAGCACACAAGTCGTTCTACCAAAGAATGGTTAAAGAAGAATAAAGTTAATGTTTTGGAATGGCCAAGTCACAGTCCTGACCTTAATCCAATGGAAATGTTGTGGAAGGACCTGAAGCGAGCAGTTCATGTGAGGAAACCCACCAACATCCCAGAGTTGAAGCTGTTCTGTACGGAGGAATGGGTTAAAACTCCAAGCCGGTGTGCAGGACTGATCAACAGTTACCGCAAACATTTAGTTGCAGTTATTGCTGCACAAGGGGGTCACACCAGATACTGAAAGCAAAGGTTCACTTACTTTTGCCACTCACAGATATGTAATATTGGATCATTTTCCTCAATAAATAAATGACCAAGTATAATATTTTTGTCTCATTTGTTTAACTGGGTTCTCTTTATCTACTTTTAGGACTTGTGTGAAAATCTGATGTTTTAGGTCATAATTATGCAGAAATATAGAAAATTATAAAGGGCTCACAAACTTTCAAGCACCACTGTATATTATTTACCAGCTTAAGGTCGGTCCGCATCATGAAATACTGTGACCAAGGTCTTTAAAGTACTGAGCGAGGCCCTCTGGGCCGAGGTCAGTATTCAAGGCCGAGGTCACGGTATTTCACCATACGGATGGACCTTAAGCTGGTAAATAATATATTTATTTTTTTCTTTACCAAATTCTAACAGAAAACGAGAGCGCCTGAAAGGGAAAACCGAGCCGAGGCGAGCTGCTGTTTTGAATCCTCATTCACGGCTGTAATGCAGATTGCTTCCTCTTCGGTATACAAGTGCACTTTCATGGCAGGAAAAAAAACTACGTTTTGCTGCCTATGTAGTCCCCTATTTATACAAAATGGATTAATTCAGGATTCAGACGTTTTTGCTCGGCGTTAGCACGTTACAGATTTTTAGCTTTCTCCTGAAATGTTTATTTTATTTCTTCTTCCTCAGGGTCGTGAAACTCGCTTTCGCTGTGAAGACCATTATCCATGCTGAGAAATGCTGGCAAAAATGTATAAGATTTGATAATCTCATAAATAAATCTTAGATAAATGTTGACAGATTGCTACTATGTTTGTTGTGAACGAGCGAGTCGCCAGAGGTCCGTAACTGGGGTCCGTACCATAGGATATGGACCTGCTCGCCAGCCAGTCAGAGCGCAGGATTTGATGAAAACTGCACCGCAAAAAAAAAAAAAATTATTGTCCTGTAATCAGATTGAACACAGTCACATTCACGCGTCCACCTAAAAGCGGAGAAGAGAACAGACAGAACAGTAAAAGTGCTGTGTGATTATGGCATTCGTCTGTACAGCGACGATGGCCTTGTAATACTGTGGCGAGTGAGCCATGTTATCTCAGTACAGACTGTGTGTTCCTAAAAGAACACTTTTTTTTTTTTTTGTAAGCATTACCTTTAAAATCTGATCTTGGCGTCAACAGGGTCAGACAGACGCAACATGGACCTTGACGTTCAAGAATTTTACCTTGGATTTAAAAAAAAAAAGCAGAGATCTGATATCTTGTATTGAGACAACAAGCTGTTTCATATCAGCGCTTTTAGCACGTTGGATAAAATTAGGGAAAATTTACCTTGAGATTCTCTAAGGCCATGTTTCTCAGAGCTGTAGCTGGGGGTCTTTATTTACTGTATTTATTTTCCTTAAAACTAGATGGCTTTTCAATTTCATAAAATCAGTGAAATTTGGTCATTGTGGTGATTTTCTGTAATCTTTTATAAAAAAAAAAAAGCGCACAAACCAGGCCATTCTGTGGCTGGGAAGTTATTTAATTTGAGGGAATTCCCTAGCAAATCATGTGCATGAAATCGCTCGCTTCACGCAGACAGGAAATCCGTGTGCGCATGTGCACGCTTGCCACTGCGTTCGTTCATCTTTTGGGTTTTACAGCAGCTGGCATCCAGTGTTGCGTTACTGCCATCTACAGGTTTACCTTTGATGGTACACTGACAGTTACATCATTCTGTCGCTAAATGAACGGCTGATCACATGGTGCTCGTTGACTGCTGATATTTTAGTTTGGTCCTGCGTTTACTTTCCTTCGTAACATAATGTCTTTTCTTCTCGCGTTCCGTTACTGTAGATGCAGGGGTCGAAATTAAGCATGTACCGACGGACATGGGCAAGTCATTCTCATACTCGGGCAACAATAAAATTATCACTAGTTGTCCGTTGGACAACTGTTTGAATGTCCATTTTACCAAGAAAAATTAAGTTGTGATTCCTAACAGAAACAGAACGAAAACTTTTTTTATTTTTCCCGTCTTCTTTCGTTTGTCCTTGACTTTGGTTCATTGCGGTAGTTGACGCTTCCATTCGCGAGATGGCGCTACATGATTATTCACACGAGACGCCACTGTCACGTAGGCTAGAACGAACAAGGCGTCTTTTTGGACTGATTTTTAATTCTGATTTGATCAGTTACACTTGACCATGATCACATGTTTTCTGACTGTTTAACCTGTTTAATAGAAGATACTAGTAGTTATACCTAGTTTTACTGTTCATGATGAAATAAACACCAAACACATGTGTTAACTTTATTTCTATCAATCAGTAATCAAACAATGGCAAAACAAGTTGAAATATTTTATTGCATACTCTATAATATACATCCAGATTGCGTTTTATGCAAATTACTTACCCAGTCAACCTGCAAAAAAGTAGGGCAACTGATGCATGCATGCGGGCAAGTAAATTTTTGGTGTTGGTTGCCCTGAGGGCAAGCACATTCAAAAGTTAATTTCGACCCCTGAGATGGCGTCCTCCGTTTTTCCCACAATGCCTTGCATGGAAGGGGAAAACCCACCACGTGATGCATGATGTAGTATCTTGTATTGCATCATGGTGAAACAGGAAGAAATAGCGGAAATTGTTCTGTTTAAAAAAAAAAAAAAATTTTTTTTAAACCTCATAAAATTGGAAGTCTGTGATTTGAGTTCAGTAGCATTCGGTCCACTAAACAAAAATAATTGGTCGTCAGGGAAAATTCTTTTATGACCTACACTTAAAATCTGAAAGTTGGTCTACCTTTTTTTTTTTTTTTTTTTTAATATGGTCACTGTGTAAGTAAAATAAATCTGTACTGAGGGGTTCAGTTGAAACCCCCTCATGCACACGCACAAAAGTAAGACTGAAAGGGTTCCCTCGGTAAGTATTTTGAGAGCCTCTGCTCTAAGTGATGATTAGATTTCTCAGAGAGTTGACTCACACAGAACCCATGCAGTCTACACCACTTTAACAGAGAGGTTTATGGAATCAATTTTGTGCCAAAATGTTCATACAATACTTTTGAAATATCAAACAAACGACAAATCAAAATACAAAGTCAAATTTTTTAGACTGGCAAACAAATTATTCGTGTAATCGTGCAAAATATCAGTCTATTACTCTTCAGAAACCTTTTATTTTTGTTCTGCGGCTTTCTCAGTTTTGTTTGACGTAATTTATTTTGGTCGCGATTCCAGCTTTCCCCATTTACGCTCCCTGACTTTTTGCTTGCAGTTTTGGCACAAACGTCACGTGTGGGTGGGCTGTCCAGGAATGCATTCCCATTGGCTAACTTGTGTTTGACTGACAGCTACGCTCAGCCATTCCCCCAGAGGCTGTTGCAGCCATTTCCTACTCGGATTCTGGCGGACTGTTTGACGAGTGACTGATCCATTGACGGTAAACAAGGATCGAGTGGACTTCAGTGGCGACTATGATATTGAATTAATTCAACAAAGTGTAAATTCAATATCGTAGTCGCCACTGAAGTCCACTCGATCCGTGTTTACTGTCAATGGATCGGTCACTCGTCAAACAGTCCGCCAGAATCCGAGTAGGGAATGGCTGAGCGTAGCTGTCAGTCAAACACAAGTTAGCCAATGGGAATGCATTCCTGGACAGCCCACCCACACATGAAGTTTGTGCCAAAACTGCAAGCAAAAAGTCAGGGAGCGCAAACGAGAGAGCTGGAATCGCAACCAAAATAAATTACGTCAAACAAAACTGAGACACGGAACAAAAATAAAAGGTTTCTGAAGAGTAATAGACTGATAGTTTGCACGATTACATGAATAATTTGTTTGCCAGTCTAAAAAAAAAATTGACTTTATATTTTGATTTGTCGTTTTTGTTTAATATTTCAAAAGTATTATATGAACAATTTGGCACAAAATTGATTCCATAGAGGTTCATCCACTGTTGAAATGAATGGCATGAGTACAGTTGATGGGAATTCACATTTCATTCCTAGTTTGTTTTATTCTCAGTTCCTATTTGAGGCATTTTATACAGCAGTCACATAACCAGGTGGCCTCTGCAGTCTGTAAATGACAATTCCAGACATGTGATGCAAAAATGTGGTTCGTTCTCCTCCATAATGCACGGTTGTTTATATAGCAGGCAGCACCCCCCCCCTTTTTTTTTTTTTTTTTTTTTTTAAATTGCATTTTTTAAATTTTACCCTTTTTTATATTGACGCTTTTACCAAAGACATACAAACTGCCTTACTCATAAGATTACCAAGGCAATGCACCATGATACAGATTTAATGATTTTGAGAGAGAAATGATGTTTTGGACAATTTCCTAAATCCGTTCTCGAAGCATAGCTGAAAGTTGTAATGGAGGCTGAATCCTGTGTAAAGATGAGTAAAAAATCCATCATTAACTTATCATTTTGTCTAAGGAAATGATGGGATGAAATAATTACTTCAAATTAGTTTGGTTTGTGATGGTTAGTTATTTCCTCTTTTTGTGGCTACTGCCTCATAGAGGCGCTAGCCACTACGTCATCGTGATTCTAAGAATGAGTGTAACAGTAGTGCATGCGCATGCAGGTGTTCCGATTAAAATGGCCGGTGAGTGTATACAATTCGGTTCACCATTCGAAATAAATGGAGTAGACTAAAGAAATCGCTTTCAGACATGTTTATGCTCATTACCAAGAGGACGTGCGTTCCTATTTTAAAACATACTCCAGGTCGTCCCCCTCTCCTCGCCGCCTTCATCCAGTGGTCCCATGTGTGATGTAGATGTGATGCACTTCCGAGTTGTTACAGGAAGTTGTTGAAAAGGGTACTGAGACTGCTGAGCTCTAGCGCCAGGCCTTTTCCAGGAAACAAGAGTTTGGGTCATGGCGAAAGCGTGTTTGTTAGCAGTTCGGAGGTTTCAGTTTCAAAAACTGTAAGCCGTAAGAGTAGAATAATATAAAGTACAGACACTTTTTATATATATATATATATATATATATATATATATATATATATATATATATATTTTTTTTTTTTTAATTTCTTTGCTTTTTTTAAATTGTTCATTTTTGGGTTACGCTTCATTTTTGTGGCTACTGCCTCATATATATGCGCTATATTTACTGGGTGGACATTGGATCAGAAAGCAATTTTATTAATAAGCAGTAGCCACATGTACCCATAAGCTACCTCCATCCATCTCATTATCTCTAGCCGCTTTATCCTGTTCTACAGGGTCGCAGGCAAGCTGGAGCCTATCCCAGCTGACTACGGGCGAAAGGCGGGGTACACCCTGGACAAGTCGCCAGGTCATCACAGGGCTGACACATAGACACAGACAACCATTCACACTCACACCTACGGTCAATTTAGAGTCACCAGTTAACCTAACCTGCATGTCTTTGGACTGTGGGGGAAACCGGAGCACCCGGAGGAAACCCACGCGGACATGGGGAGAACATGCAAACTCCGCACAGAAAGGCCCTCGCCGGCCACGGGGCTCGAACCCGGACCTTCTTGCTGTGATGCGACAGCGCTAACCACTACACCACCGTGCCGCCCACCCATAGGGTACCTATTTTGTGTTAAAAAAAAAAAGATTTTAAATGAGCATTGCAGGGCTTTACATAAGTGCACAGTGTAGCTCAGTGTAGTGTTGGCTAAAGTTTTGCTTCGTTTGTGACTGTAAAATGGTTTAATAGGATAATGGTGTACATTAACTAAATCTGTCTCTCTCTCAGGCCTGCATGCCTTTACTGCCAGCACATCTACACCCAACGTTATGGTCAAAGAGAACAGTGGTGAGTAGTATGTACTGACTCTTCTGCTTTTTTACTTCTACCACCCGTGTTTTTTTTTTTTTTTTCTTCCTCCTTTAAATAATAAACCTTATTGTTCTGAATGAGTAACTCTGGGTTAGGGATATCATCACACCTTCAATTCAGGTCTTTATTTGTTCTACATCTTGTGTTCTGGTTCGACTATACTGAAGAGTGCAGGGTTTTTGTGTGTGCGTGTTCTCACTGAAAGAAGCGATTGAAAAGGAACTCTGTGTTCTTTGTCCTTTGTGTAACTGGGGGGGGGATTTGCTTCAGGGCAAGTTTCATATTGGAATAAATATCAGAACTGACTGTGAACTCTGTCTGTTCAGGAGTCGATTTGAAATGTGATTACTCTGCTGATTTTGGGGCCTCACCCCGAGTGGAATGGAAATTTACTGATCGACAGGGCTCCCAGTCCTTCATCTACTTCGATGGTGCAATTACAGGTAAGAAACCCAACTAATCCATTGGCTTTTTCTCCACAGATAACTTACTTTATGTACATACTTTTAATAAAGATGTTTAACATGAAATAAATTGATGTACCAGTCAAAAGTTTGGACACCCCTACTTATTCATGTTTTTTTTTTTTTCTGTATCGTGACTATTTTCTACACTGTAGAACAGTACTGAAGACATCAAGTGTGAAATAACATGTACGGACTTGTGTGGTTAGTGTTTTTAAGTTTCATATTTTAGATTCTTCCAAGTTGCCACTGTTTACCTTGATGATGCTTTACACACTTGGCGTTATCTTAACCAGCTTCATGAGGGAGTCGCCTGGAACGCTTTTCAATTAACAGGTGCCTCGTCAAAAGTTCGTTAGTGCAATTTCTTGACGCCCTAATGCGTTTGAGACCAAATGGTAAGTGATACAGTAAATAGTCCTATTCCACAACTGTAGTAATCTGAGGTCAAGAACCACTCTGGTAAGTAAAGAGAGATGTTCATTACTTTAAGGCATGACTTGTCTCTTAAAGGAGAACTGAAGGCAAATTCTATTTGATTTTATTAAATATCTGAATGCATTTTTGATCGCTATTTTGTCACTGCTATAGCAAGTTATGAGTGTTTGAAATGTGCTCTGTAATATCAGTCCGTATGTCAAAGCAACGGCTGTAAACGAGATTCGTTGAGACCTGTGCGAGACATGGTAGGACGGAAGTAAAATGTACAGAGGAAATCAAAGTGACCGACATCTGCCAATGTTCCCTGTGTCTGAAATCACTCACTCGTTCACTACTCCCTATATAGGGAATTACTATATAGAGGACTATATATTGAACTCATTGGTAAAATAAAAAAATGCTTTCGGACACTTGTCCGTCACGCTGGTGTTTACGTCGTTACTGTCGCCCAATTAAAACGTACCAGATCAGTTGACTGGTGGGTTTTTTAAATAATACTGTACACGCATGTATTTTTGTGATAAATCCATATTATAGACCCCTTTCACTGACGTCACCTGAAACCGGAAGTAAACAGACCCTGCGCCATTTTGGAAGACCAACAAACTCGTGATTAGGGGGAAATAACGGCAGCGATATGTGAACCCACGAGAATAAAGTGGAGTGACAAACGACTTAAACAAATCTGAGCTGTTTTATTTATGATTTATTGGCCCAACAGTAGACTTGAAAGAAACCTGTGTGAGACTTGGCAAAAAACTGTGGATATAATGGATAAGTCTGTGCATGATCTGCGGACACTTTGAGGTAAGCAAACGCAAGAAATTCAGATTTAAAACAGGCTAAATTGGCCCCAAGTTGATAACTGGATGAGGAGCAAGCCTCCCAGACTTCTACAATTTAATAATAATTTAGGATGGTTTGGGGCTTGCTCGCTGCTGCCAGGTTGGTTGTTGAGTAGCCTGACTTTTTTTTTTTCCTTGCGTGTGGTATCATTGACGCGAGGTTGTTTTTTGAACATGCCAATGCGGACACGATTTCCCCTGATGAGTTATGACTTCAGACGCGATGCGTGTGTGGAGGTGTGGAGTCCGCATGATATGTGCGTAAGAGAGGCTTCTCATGTGTTTGGAGATCCGTGCTCCGAGACGAGCGCAAGCGCACCCCCCCAAAGGGGAAAAAAGGGACCCCCCGAGAATATCGGCATAGTTCGAACACTGAGTGTAGGCACTGGGTGTAAACAACAAATGGTTTACAATGTCTGGGTAGCAAACAGATGGCAGAATTGGTGTCAGGTCCTCCTTATGTTTCCATTCTCCCTTGCCGTGAGTCTTATCATATGGGTCAAACCCATCAATCACAGCCAGTTTCTCCACATACCGTGCCCTTTCTGCAGCTGGTAATGTACTCACATAACCCGAATTATCATCCATTGTGTCACTTTACTCTCGCTCGTACTTTTGTTTTATATTGTGAGTGCATGTACTTGGTCTTCCAATATGGCGCCTAACAAAATCTCGCGGCGTGGTGACGTCATGTGAAAGGGGTCTATACTGATCGTGTTTCCCACATTAATCAATACAAAGTCCCTGCATCTTTCAGTTCTTTTAAATCAAGGCTGAATACTTCCTTCTTTGCTGCTGCCTTTTATTAAATCAAATGTAAGACTTGTGATTTCTTTCAGCGTGACCACAATGCATGATGGGATATATTGCTTTGGTTAGTGACCATTGTTGTATGCTATTTTTCGGGATGCATTGTGGGATACTTTGAGTGCACTATATAGGGTGTAAATAGTCCTCGCTAAGGTTTTGGACAGCACTACAAAATGGCGTCCTCACTATATAGTGATTAGGGAGCGATTTCGGACATGGTTTGTCAAAAGGCGCACGCCCTCCTTTCAAATGCTGATGTAATCAAGCTGGAAGTTTTGTTTGTTTTGATAGCAATCAGGAAAGTTTGAAAAGCAGGCGGTAATCGTAATTTAAACTCGTTTTTGTGCAATATTTTGTTTGGGAAAACAGTTTTCAAAATGGCGGCACTGACACTTCATGTTTCGAAGTCTCGCACAAGTCTTGTGAAGATCGCGTGGATAAGCGATGCCTGCCGTGGACCAAACGAACCAAATTCAACATGGTTAAAAACCGAATAGGCCGATAAGTATAATATTTAATTGCAATCAGTTGCCAATACGAGTCACGATATAAGGTTACTACAACCGAAAACGTAATTGAATAACATGTTAATGAAGAAATAAAGCAAGTTTAAAAATGACTTCAGTTCTCCTTTTAATTAATAAAGAGATACTATTGAATTGGGTGTGTCCAAACTTTTGACTGGTACTGTATTTATAAATGAGTTTGACAAAAGGTCTGCAAATGAATTTTGTATTGTTTAAAAAAAAGATGTATATAAAAACACACACGCAAGTAGAACTAGATCTTAGTGTTTTTCTTCAAAAGTGAAAGGCCTTTTTTTCACCCATGCCTCACTGCACTCGGCACCAAGGATCCTGTAACACTCATCCCTGTTTTTATGACGACATGACTAGATTGTAATGCTTTGTTCATTGGACGTCCAGCCAAGTCCGTTGCTTGGCTTCAACATGCATGTATTTAAAACTCTGTAGCTGGAGTCCTCACCCACACTAAACACTTGGCATACATCACCCCTATCCTTCTCAACCTCCACTGGCTCCCTGTTCTATATCGCATTCTGTACAATAAAATTTAAGCACTCCATGGCTACGCTCCTCAGTGCCTAATGGAATTACTTCAACCCTGCTCTCCCTTTCGGGTCTTCATCTTTGTCTGTTGTCAGTCCCCAAATTTAAGATATTCCTCCTGGGTTGCAGCCTCAAGCTGTGAAATTCTCTCCCTCCGTGTCTTTGGGATTGCACATCTCTTCCCAAGTTAAAAAATCTCAACTCTTCTCCCTCCATGATCCCTCCTCCTGATATTTTTCCTTTCCTGATCACTGACTGTTCTGTCTTTGCCTCGCCTGTGACTGAGTAAGCAGGGCGAAGTATTGTAATCGGTGAGGTTTGTGTGTGTATCCGTCTGTCAACAATCTAGCGTCTAGATGGTTGCGCTGATTGACTTGAGATTTTCAGGGTAGGTGGGCAATGGTCCATAGGTTACCTGATTTTAAATTTTGGAGGTAATCAGGTCAAGGTTGACCTTTCAGTCAAAATAACATTTTCCATTATAACTCAAACAGTTGCCAATGGACAGATGTTTACTATTATGAGCATATAGGAACTCCCATGTGGCCTTTCATTTGGCACCATGATCTTTGTCTTTGAAAGGTCAAACTGAAGGTCTTGGGTTTTCAAAGGACTATAACTTGTTAAAATGGTTCATGATGGCCAGATGTTTACCATTATCAACATGCACTATATTGCCAAAAGTATTTGCTCACCCATCCAAATTATCGGAATCGGGTGTTCCAATCACTTCCATGGCCACAGGTGTATAAAATCAAGCACCTAGGCATGCAGACTGTTTTTTTTACAGTTTGGAGCTGGCCCCTTCCTCTTCCAACATGACTGTGCACCAGTGCGCAAAGCAAGGTCCATAAAGACATGGATGATGGAGTCCTGACCTCAACTCGATAGAACACCTTTGGGATGAATTAGTGCGGAGACTGAGAGCCAGGCCTTCTCGTCCAACATCAGTGTGCGACCTCACAAATGCGCTTCTGGAAGAATGGTCAAAAATTCCCATAAACACACTCCTAAACCTTGTGGACAGCCTTCCCAGAAGAGTTGAAGCTGTTCTAGCTGCAAAGGGTGGACCGACGTCATATTGAACCCTATGGATTAGGAATGGGATGTCACTTAAGCTCATATGTGAGTCAAGGTAGGTGAGCAAATACTTTTGGCAATATAGTGCAAGTCCCATATGACCTTTGACCTTGAATGACTTTGAAATGTCAAACTCAAGGTCATGGATTTTCATAGGACTATATCCTGACAGCTGCTGATTGAGAGAGATTACCATGATCAACATGTAGAGGATGTGCAGTCACGTGACCCGTCCGTGTTTCCTCCGCCATATTGGACGGCTTCAGGATTGTTTACCTTGCGCGAGCGTAATGGATCCAGGGAATAATCCCCAAGAAGATTCGGAAAATACCCCATCTACATCGTGCGATAACTTGTCTAAGTTTGTTCAGCATCTTGAAGGTGACGTGAGGCAGCGTTACGTGGAAAAGTGTTCCGGTTGGGGATTGCAGGTCCGTACAACTTGCTGCAATCCTTGCTCAGGGAAATTCGGAGCTGCGGTGCTGGCAATTTGCCCGATCTGGCCTACCACGACATTTACAATTTTCTTGTTAATCGTGAATCGTGTTACACTGGCAAAGCCCTCAAAGCTTACAAGAGCCTGGAAGCTTATAAATATTTTGTTGCGGGATGGGTATCCCAACTATACCTCTGGAAGGTTCCGAAGAAGAATGTCTACTTGATAACCTCACGGGTAAGTGGCATTAAGATGTTTATCATAAAGAGACTATGCAGGACGTTTTATCGTAAGAATGTTCGAAATCTAAACTCGGTTCCAGATAATGACAGGGTTGTAAATGTGTATGTTTTTGCCTGAAAAAAAAAATCACAAATCACCGACTATGCAGTTATCATTCAATCCGAAAATCAACTTAACAGATGTACTAGGAGTATTGAATTAGAAGATTACACCTACCTGATATGAAGTGTTCACTACAAATTCGGCTGGTAGAACTGGGGTACCAGTTTTCTCTTCGCACAGCGGACACCCATTTTGCGCATCTCTCCTCGTCTGCGGGGAATCTATAAAATGACAGGCCCTCCTTTTCGCCCTGTCTATTGGTACAACCAAATGCTGAACAAGATCTAACCATTCTCGAAAGATCTACTCCCACACACTTGATAATTAGAACGGGTTCGTCTAAGTTCTATGCGCGGCCATGCCGTCCAAGATGGTAGATAAACAAATATCACGTGACCTCGTGACGTCACGTGCACGCTCTCTATAGGTACAAGATAAGTGCTGCTGGGCGAGGTTTGTTTTGCCGAGTGACACGTGTTTTCAATGCTTTGACCTTGTCCATTCTCTTCGTGCTCATGTAAATTGTCATTTTGTTTTCTACATCTCCTATCTTGTTTTCTTTTGGTTGATTTTGTTTATTCCTCTAGCACCGTTACTTTTGTTTATAATACATAGGGCCAAATTACTCAACTCCGGTCAATCGAGGAGGGCTTTTTTTTCCCCTTAATACGGGGCCATATTTGTGAAATGCTATTGGCTAGTTCATTGCTTGGTTACAGTTACAAAAATTAGCAAATTTTGTCAACAAAATGGCTTTTGTAAAGAAGTTGGAATAAAATTTTGTAAACCACTTTCAAAATCCTCGTGTCATGTCGCCGTGTCATGATGAAAGACGCTTTAGAAACTGATTCAAACATGCAAGATAGTCTTGCGCCCTGATTGGTTCAGAAAACGTGAAATAAGTGTTGTGAACTTGAACGGCTTCCGAAGTTTGAATTTGGCCCGATTTATATTATAAACAAGTAATCGTATGGTTCCTTGTAAAATTAAGGATGATAGTTTATTTCGAACATGTACACAAACAATGAAAAAATAAGCAGAAAACAAGAAAAGCAAAACAGCATTTGCACAAAAATGCGTAAAAAGCCACTAAATTAGAAAATAAACCATAAATAATATAGGTAATATATCAGAACAAAAATACAAACGAGGACGCACGAAGCAGTTTTGAGTTTACGTGTCCGAAAACGAGTGGGCTGAAACAAACTTATTTAATCCCACTCCTCTTCTTTGATCCATCCGTCAAAAATAACGCAAAAGAGAGTCGTTATCATTGTTCATGACTAATGTGCATTTATTTCAAGACCCGAGTATTTTGATACTGTTAAATACATAAATGAGAACAACACAGAGCACCATAATATAATAACAAATAATATATTGGGAAAACTTGGTCTACGAGTATTGAAAACAAATCTACTTACTATCATGATTATAGCACCCAAAATATGTCCAACATGCTTTCTGTATTTAACCATTTATGAGAGAGAAAGCATTCGGAGCTTCATATTGACTAGGAATCAACTTGAAAAAATTAATTATTCCATAAAAATCGTATCACAGCCAAGGCCTACCCTGCTCCCACGTTTGCTTATAAGTCCTTTGTCGTTTCTCCTCTTCAGACCGAGGTCGCTTTGTCCCCGTCTCTGGCGGTTTCTGTACACCTTTCAGAAAATTCCACATCGCAACATAGCTTTGGCAGATGTAGATGTAAACAACAACAAAAACGCGTGTTTAAATGGGCGATAATGTGGCCACATCTATTGAATTTGATAACGTGATGTGGCAGCGGGGGCGTGGCCAAGCGTCGGTCTGTGAATGGAGGGCGGAGTCAGGGAAGGTAAGTGGTGGAATCATTGCACCTGATGGGGATTGACCTGTTTGTGTGTCTTCCCCAGTGACTGCGCCCTTTAAAAGGAGAGGAGAGCAGAGAAAGGGAGCTCTCTCTCCCCAACCAGAACATGTGCGCGCGCGGCTGGGAAGTGATAAAAGGCTGAAAAGCTAGCAATAAATAGTTCGTTGAGAACTCCGTTCTGGCCTGCCGTGCTTCCGTGCTCCACCCACCTGGTCTAATACTACACATGATTACCACGATATTCAACGAGTTGCGTTATATGCATGCGCAGTAGTGAGAAAACCGACAGCCTGACTCGTACACGATATGATTCAGAATTCTTCGGTATTTTCCGTCCTGCCGATAAACACATCGATTGACACGGCGTGCGCTTAATATGTGGCGGCTTTAGTTGACGGTGTGTCTGAATCTTCGCTTCGTATATATTTTTTTATTTTCAACTAGCCTAGGCTAGTGACAGGAATTACCCGCCAAATGAAAAATTAAGTCGCCTTGGGCGACCGGACCACTGCGAATTTCGAGCCGTCTGTGTATACACACACTTACTTCAACTTTTCAGATATCAATTCTCTATGACTATATCATGTATGGATATACATATATAATTGTCTATAGAAGTTTACTACTAATGCCACGCTCACAATGGAGAACAAGATAAAAACAAAATAGACGATGACTCAAAAAAGAACAGAATAAAAAATATACAGTAAACAGCCAGTTATGATTAATCCCCTTCATCCTTATACCTTGTGAAAATCAAATTTTTGTACATGTTTTTAAACCGCTTCATGTCTGGACATCCCTTGAGGTCCTCATTTTAAACTGTTCCACCGCTTTACCCCACAAACAAAAGAACTTTCTTGGTTGTGCGGACCCTATAATTTTTAAATTTAAATAAACCCCTTAAATTATAACTCCCTTCTTTTTCAGTGACCAGTTTTTGAATATTATGTGGTCGTTGATTATTGTTTGCTTTGAATAATATTTGTGCTGTTTGATAGTCCACCAGATCTGCAAATTTCAGTATTTCTGACTGTAAGAATAATGTATTTGTATGATCCCGATAACCAGCCTTGTGTATAATCCTTATTGCTCTTTTTTTTTTTTTTGGAGAATGGATAATGAATGTATTGTATCTTTGTAATTATTGCCCCATACCCCTGCACAGTAACTTAAATAAGGTGAAACCAGGGAACAGTAAAGAATCCGGAGAAATTGCCCAGATTTTCAACAGATGTTTCTGGATCCGGGATTTGTTCTGCTAAGACTGGTCCTACATTTACAAACTTTGAAAATTTTTTTCAAAACTTCAAAATCACTCGTGAAATTAATCCTTAATTTTACTCTGCCCCATACGATTACCTATACAAAGCGTCCTTGGGTTGGTGATGGGCACTATATAAATAACTTGTATTTTTCTTCTGTTTTGACTTTAGATAAGTATACAGGACAGATGAGTCTGTACCCAGGTGGTTTGAGGATTGAAAAAGCCACCAGGAAAGACACTGGTGATTATTCCTGTGAAGTGTCTGGTAACTCTGGCTACGCAGAAGTGAATATTAAACTAACAGTGCTCGGTAAGTTCCTCTCCCTTTAGTCAGAAACTCTCTTAACAAATGGATCATTTTTAATGAAAAGTCTCCAAATGAGAAAGAAGCTGTGACGTGACCGTCAATCAGAAGTGTGGCCAAAAGTGCTTGAGAGGCTTATACGCAGAAATAAATGACCTCACTGCAAGTCAAGTAAAACATGCATGTGTAACAAACGATTTTTAACTGGTTTAATAACGACGGGTTAATTAGCGTTGGTCGGTTTTCGCACATGGGCCGACTTGTCAACTCTGCATCAAAGAATCATTCTGGACTCGATTTCGGGAGCCGTCAGCATGACGGATTTGTTTTCACGGCGACTGACTTTTTAACCGTGGATCAGCTATTGATTTTATAGGTCACTTTAAAGCAGCAGCAAATGCAGTGTCATTCCAGAATGCATAAAGTTGTCTGTCATGAATACTTTCCTGTGCAAGGAAACTTTTACAGAGCTTATAACCGTAAGCCATCCATAAATGTTAAATTAATGTTTCCTGAGAAGTCACCATGTCAACAATAGGCCATTTGCAGGAATTGGTCACGTGTCACTTTTCCCCATAGCAACAAGCCCATGGTGGGCAAGCTAACTTGACATTCCTTGACAATCATAAGAGTTTGACTGGCGATGTGAAGCAATCCATTCTGTTTTTACCTTTTCTACTGGGTTGGGTTTTTTTTTTTTTTGGACCCGTATTTTCACGTGTGCTTGGAAAAAGTTTGTGGTTTTAACTTCTCATCTTATTATCTCTAGCCGCTTTATCCTGTTCTACAGGGTCGCAGGCAAGCTGGAGCCTATCCCAGCTGACTACAGGCGAAAGGCGGGGTACACCCTGGACAAGTCACCAGGTCATCACAGGGCTGACACATAGACACAGACAACCATTCACACTCACATTCACACCTACGGTCAATTTAGAGTCACCAGTTAACCTAACCTGCATGTCTTTGGACTGTGGGGGAAACTGGAGCACCCGGAGGAAACCCACACGGACACGGGGAGAACATGCAAACTCCACACAGAAAGGCCCTCGCCGGCCACGGGGCTCGACCCCGGACCTTCTTTGCTGTGAGGCGACAGCGCTAACCACTACACCACTGTGCTGCCGGTTTTAACTTCTGTCGCAAGTTAAAGCGACTCATTGGCCGTAAAAAAAAAAAAAATTTTAACTAAAATTGGTCGCCGCCGAAAAATTCACGTGCAAAATGGTGGCTTTCTGAGGTATGTTTCACTTAATTTCTCCTTTTCTACCTTTTTATCATTCGCTGAATGTGTAAAGATTCTTGAAAATAGAGAGATATCTGTAGATGTGTCTTTAGCTGATGAGCAGATTTATTCACGTCATGATTCGCTTTAATTTATGACAGAAGTTAAAACCACAAACTTTCTCCAAGTACACACGAAAATCCGGGTCAAAAAAGACAGTAGAAAAGGTAAAAATGGCTATTATAGAAATGGATTGCTTCACATCGCCAGTCAATCTCTTATGGTTGTTAAGGAATGTCAAGTTAGCTTGGCCACCATGGGCTTGTTGCTATGGGGAAAATTTGACACTTGACCAATTCCTGCAAATGGCCTATTGTATGTTTTACTTGGTAACGCGGCAATGTGGTTTTTTTTTTTTTTTTTTAAATTTGTATAATGTCAGCCTTGGCTTATGTGGCGGTTAGCTGTACAAATTGCTATGTATGAACTGTTTCTATTGTAACAACGTATTCGAACAAGCACGTTAATGTTAACCTGTCGTTCGTGTGACAGCCGGACCTGCTGTCTGAGATGTGATGTCAGAAAATAATGTACGTTTTCTGCACTGTAGCATAAAGCATATTAATGACTGACTGACCTTTTTGTTGTACTGTTTAATATTGTGGAACATTTGCAAGACAAGTTAGATGTCACTTATGGTTTTAGTATTTATACATTTGTTCCCTGATTGGCAATATTTGGTATCGTCGGTGCTTCATATTCTTATTCTCCACAATGGTCACACTTCTGATTTCATGCTTTTTGGGGGAGAATGAATGCTGACACGCCCTTTCAGCTTCCTTATGCTTTAAACACGTGAACTTTTGAACATATTTGAACAAGCAGTAGCACTTTGGACCGCAACATTTGAATGATTTGGATTGTTTATTACCTCCGCCAAGGAGGTTATGTTTTCGGTAGCGTTTTTTTTTTTTTTTTTTTGGTGGTTTGTCTGTTAGGAACATTATGGAAAAAGTAATGAACGGATTGCTCTGAAACTTTATCCAGAGGTGTGGCTGGGCACAAGTAACAATCCATTAAATTTTGGCGGTGATCTGGATCCTGGATTTTTTTTTTTTAAAGGATTAATTTTTTTTCCCCATTGAAATGAATGGGCGCGCGACGCAAAAAAACAGATTTTTCCTTCTGTAGGCCAAACCGTAAGGTGTAAAGTCATGAAACTTGGTGCACTGATGGAGGAGTGGACCCTGATTGATTTCATAAAGTTTCATGTTGGTACGTCTCATGCTGTAGCGCCACCAACTGATCAGTCTTACATGCGTTCATGCACGTAACTTTTGATCCGCATGTCCAATTTTCATAAGTCTGGTGTCGTTGGAATCCTTGGAGCGAGACGATTAATTAGATTTTCCGCCATTTTGAATTTTGTCCAAAGTGAAGGTAGAGTGACCCCGGCCGCATGTTTTGTCTGATCATCACGAAACTTGGCACACATGATCTCCAGTCCATGCCTAATGAATGTTATTCGTTTCACTCTCATACGTCGAAGCATTCGCCCGTGGCGGCCAATCAAAAAAGTGAGCTCATATCACGGAAACGCTTTGACGTATCAAGACCATATTTAGTGGCATGACTTTGGACACCATCCAAACTACCCTCATCACATATGGTGTCATTTGGCCACTAGGGGGCATCACAGTTGGCAAAAACGTATTTTGGCTCATATCTCAAACACTTTGATGTATCAAGACCATATTTGTTGAGATGACTTTCGGCACCAGTTCATGTACCCTCATCAAATTTGGTGTCATTTGGCCACTAGGGGGTGCCACAATGAGCAAAAATGTGTTTTGGGTCATATCTCTTTACGGATTTAGAATTGCATCTAAATTTTCATGTTAGTGATGCTCTGGGATGTTCCTGTAAAGAACCTTGCCAGCCTGTCATCTCTGTATGAGAATCCGCCTTGTGTCTTGGCCAAACTTTCACGTGTTGACGCAACTTGTCGTGTGGGCGTGCAGTCGCCTCTCTTGCCGGGTCGCCATGGCGGCGCACCTGAGCAAGCACACTTTCACATTTTCTCTGGAAATGCATTCTAGTTATTATTATTACCTCCGCCAAGGAGGTTGTTTTCGGTAGCGTTTGTCTGTTAGCAACATAACAGAAAATGTAATGAACGGATTGCTCTGAAACTTTTTCCAGAGGTGTGACTGGGCACAGGTAACAATCCATTAAATTTTGGCGGTGATCCGGGTCACCTTCTGGATCCCGGATTTTTTTAAAGGATTCGTGGCGGCAGTCTGCACTCTGAGTGCTTTTCTAGTTTGATATGGATAGATTGGTAAACTAACCACCCATTTGACTGAGTGATTGTCAGAAATAAATCTACAGAATTTTTGACTGGACCCTACAAATAAAAATTAGCATTTTTTGAAGACCGAAATGGACAGCAAGGACTTGCTCTTGTGCACCGACTTGAAATAATCCATACAGAAGATCAAAAGACTGTCGATTGGTCCAAATTCCTTCGTCATTCCATGGCGCATTTCTCGGCCTTTAAGGGGTTATAAGACGCTGTAGCTGTATAAGTGTGAACAGTGAAGTGACGATTATCCAGTGTTTGTTTCTTCCTGCAGTTCCTCCTTCTGTGCCGGTCAGCAAAATCCCCTCCTCAGTCACGACGGGCCGGCACGTTCTCCTGACTTGCTCTGAGAAGGATAGTTCTCCTCCATCCTCCTATAAATGGTATAAAGACGGCACCCCTCTGCCTGAAGACCCCAGCAAGTTCCCAGACTTTAAGAATATGACCTACAAAATGAACAAGCAGAATGGCAACCTGGTCAGTTGATGTCCTTACTCTTGCGTTGACACGCCCTTTACAAATAAAACGCAAGGTTTCAAATTCTCTGATCACACACTGGTTCAGAACAGCACCACATTTATCAGAGATACTGACCCTATACGTGTGTCTGTGTGAGTAACAGGAGTTTCCCAGTGTGAGACTGGCAGACCGCGGAAATTATTACTGCGAAGCTTCCAACGGGCAGGGGTCTGCTCAGCGTGGAAAGGCCGTGTTCATGCATGTCGGTGAGTAAACCTTTCAGTCTCTTGGTCTTGTGTGATATGAAGTTCATTTTTTTAAAAATACAATGGAGCTGTGTCTCATTTGTTATTTCTGTTTTTAATTTGTAGCTGATCAGAACGTAGGCGGTATTGTGGCCGGAGTCATTATCGCACTGCTTGCTATTGCACTGCTTTGCTTTGGGGTGTGGTACGCCAGTAAGAAGGGATATCTGCCCAGTAAGTTCTCATGCCTGGCCCTCTGTCTTTTTTTTTTTTGAATAAATATATGGGCTGTCAATCGATTTAAAATAGTTAATCGCACATTTTTAAAAATCTGTTTGAAATTTACCTCGAAGGGATTAGGGATGTTAACCGATGACCGTTTGACCGGTGGTTGACCGAATCAACGTTAACCGGTTAATTTTTTTTTTGGTTGTCGGTGGAAAAAAAAAAAATCAATCGTTTTGGAGCGGAGAACCTGGAATTCTGTGTTTGTAAATGCTTGGGGCATGCCATGCAGTGTAAGGACGACAGCTGACAAATCAGAAACACCCATTCAGTCATCTCCCGCCCCAGTTAAAGACAGCTGACAAATCAGAAGCACCCATTGTCATGCCCTGCCCCAGTTGAACACAGCTGCCAGTGGGTTTTGAACATATTTTGGGCTGGAAAACGTCAGCAATATCTGGCAACATTGGCTGCCACTCGGTGAAAGAAAAGTGTAGACACAGGGTTTTTAGCTTATAAATTACTTTTTTTTTTTTTTTTTTTTTTTTTAATTATTATTAGAAGGCACATGGAGTTTAGTCCTGCCTTGGCCAGTGCATTCTGAAAGTATGTTTCGGTCTGTAGCCAACAACGCATGTTATTGCAGATCATATCTCTCCACACAAACTAAAGGTGCAGATGCCGACTTTTTCACGGACTGTAACGCCATTTGCTTATGTAGTAATTTTAATACAGAATTTACTCTGATGAAATTATTCAGACACTCCAACGCCCCCCCCCCCCAAAAAAAATCGGATCTGCACGAGCCGTGAAAAAGGCGTGCCGTTTGCATCCCTGTTTAAACTCATAGGTTAACCGACTTTAACCGGCTAATGAGGCTCGGTGGTCGGTCAAGATTTTTTTTTTTTTAGTTTTCGCCATCCCTAGAAGGGATATTTTAAGTTTTTGGTAGTGGGAGTGGACATGTATGCTTGCTTTATGCAAATGTATGTGGTCAGGAAGGATGAGGCTGGACACAGCAAAAAATATTTTTGTGGGTATTTTATTCCCCTGTTGCATTTATCTTGAGGTTTGAGGGTTCATTACAGTTCATTGTGAACAACACGATATAGTATTTTTCTCCAATTCTGGACTTCCAGCTTCAAACTATGCAATAAAATAAATGAAATAAACTCTGATGTGGACTCTGGATAACAGTAGTTTATCTTTTAAATAAGGAAAATAAAAATACAAAACCCAGATAAATACATTTGTTTGGCCACACAGCTCATAAAGATGGTTTCCAGTAAAATGCAAAAACTCACTGGTAAGTACACAGTACATTCATGAGCAGAAAGTTCTCATCTCATTATCTGTAGCCGCTTTATCCTGTTCTACAGGGTCGCAGGCAAGCTGGAGCCTATCCCAGCTGACTACGGGCGAAAGGCAGGGTACACCCTGGACAAGTCGCCAGGTCATCACAGGGCTGACACATAGACACAGACAACCATTCACACTCACATTCACACCTATGCTCAATTTAGAGTCACCAGTTAACCTAACCTGCATGTCTTTGGACTGTGGGGGAAACCGGAGCACCCGGAGGAAACCCACGCGGACACGGGGAGAACATGCAAACTCCACACAGAAAGGCCCTCGCCCGCCACGGGGCTCGAACCCGGACCTTCTTGCTGTGAGGCGACAGCGCTAACCACTACACCACTGTGCTGCCCGAGCAGAAATTTCATTTAAACACTTTACATAACTCGCAAATTTTTCAGAATAAAACAAACTCCAGTGTGCTGCCTGCATGCTTGCTTACACACCTGGACCTTAACATGTCTTTTCTCCCCTCCAGACCATCAGAAGCGCATAAAAATACATTTTTATGGAAACAGAATTCAATAACATAAGCTGAGTCTGTAAAGTGCACGTTATCATGAGTTACGCCAACCAGTTCCTCACTACATTGCTTGCTTGTGCTACGTCACTTCCTGCTGTCTGAAACTACGGGGGAGGGGGCACGGAATGTGCATGCATTAATCGCGTCCAAAAAAAAAAAATTATTGGCCTTAAAAGGAATTTGCATTATCGCGTGTGTATATATAACTTTGACAGCGTGTGTGTATTAAATATAAATGTGTATGTATAATTTATCTTCTAAAATATTATAAATACCTTTTATTCACTTTACTCTCTTCTGCTTTTCACCTCCACAGAATTGTTTGAAAGGTAAGAAATGCTCTTTGATGGCTCCATGTTTTCATTGCACATGATCTTGTTTTCGTTTCAGTAGCTTGTACTGCTTTTATGACCTTATCTACTGACTGTTGGAAACATTTGTGTTGTATTACAGTAAGCCCAAGACTGCAGTGTATACCCAGCCTACTCAGGACTTCGGTGATGAGGAGGATGTAAGTCCCTTATGGTGTAATGTTCATACTTAATTAGTTACATTTGTATGGTAGAATTCTGTGCGTGGGTTTCTATTTTATTTTTTTTTTTGGGGAGGAATAACTATCTTCGAAGTTTTTTTTTCCTTTATGACCGGACAGTGCTAGAGAGCGCGTTTTCTACCAAAGTTGCTAACATTACTTGAAATATGAAATGTATTTTAAATCTAATTAACCAATCATGTGGCAGCATTGCAGTGCATAAAATCGTACAGATACAAGTCAAGAGCTTCAGTTAATGATCATACGGAGCATCAGCATGAGGAAATGTGATCAGTAACTTTGACCGTGGCGTGGTTGGTTGTGCCAGACATGCTGGTTTAAGTATTTCAGCAACTGCTGATCTCGTGGGATTTGACGTACAACGCTCTATACTGTTTTTACGGAATGGTGCGTGTGTGTGGGGGGGGGGAACAAAAACCAGTGAATGACTTTGACTGCTAGTCAAAAACAGGAATCTGAGGCTGCAGTAAAGCTCCTGACCTGAATCGGCATGATTTTATGCATTGCACTGCTCACAAATTATTTGCTGCTTGAATAAACTGTATGAAAAAATTCCTAATAGTAAGTTGGCCAGCGAGTGTGTCTTAATGTTGTATAACTGGTTAAGTTTGAGTTCTGTGGCTGAAAAGGTCAAAAACAAAAGGCTCTAATTAATTTAATAAATAAATCTGGTTGCCTTTTGTGGATGGTATTTTAAACTACAGTAGTGCTTGAAAGTTTGTGAACCCTTTAGAATTTTCTCTGTATTTCCGCATAAATATGACCTAAAATATCTTCAGATTTTCACACAAGTCCTAAAAGTAGATAAAGAGAACCCAGTTTAACAAGTGAGACAAAAATATTATACTTGGTCATTTATTTATTGAGGAAAATGATCCAATATTACATATCTGTGAGTGGCAAAAGTATGTGAACCTTTGCTTTCAGTATCTGGTGTGACCCCCTTGTGCAGCAATAACTGCAACTAAACATTTCCGGTAACTGTTGATCAGTCCTGCACACCAGCTTGGAGGAATTTTAGCCCATTCCTCTGTACAGAACAGCTTCAACTCTGGGATGTTGGTGGGTTTCCTCACATGAACTGCTCGCTTCAGGTCCTTCCACAACATTCCAATTGGATTAAGGTCAGGACTTTGACTTGGCCATTCCAAAACATTAACTTTATTCTTCTTTAACCATTCTTCGTTGTCTTGCTGCGTGACCCACCTTCTCTTGAGATTCAGTTCATGGACAGATGTCCTGACATTTTCCTTTAGAATTCGCTGGTATAATTCAGAATTCATTGTTCCATCGATGATGGCAAGCCGTCCTGGCCCAGATGCAGCAAAACAGGCCCAAGCCATGATACTACCACCACCATGTTTCACAGATGGGATAAGGTTCTTATGCTGGAATGCAGTGTTTTCCTTTCTCCAAACATAATGCTTCTTATTTAAACCAGAAAGTTCTATTTTGGTCTCATCTGTCCACAAAACATTTTTCCAATAGCCTTCTGGCTTGTCCACGTGATCTTGCGCAAACTGCAGATGAGCAGCAATATTCTTTTTGGAGAGCAGTGGCTTTCTCCTTGCAACCCTGCCATGCACACTATTGTTCAGTGTTCTCCTGATGGTGGACTCATGAACATTAGCCAATGTGAGAGAGGCCTTCAGTTGCTTAGAAATTACCCTGGGGTCCTTTGTGACCTCGCAGACTATTATGTACACGCCTTGCTCTTGGAGTGATCTGTTGTTCGACCACTCCTGGGGAGGGTAACAATGGTCTTGAATTTCCTCCATTTGTACACAGTGTGACTGTGGATTGGTGGAGTCCAAATTCTTTAGAGATGGTTTTGTAACCTTTTCCAGCCTGATGGGCATCAACAACGCTTTTTCTGAGGTCCTCAGAAATCTCCTTTGTTCGTGCCATGATACACTTCCACAAACGTGTGTTGTGAAGATCAGACTTTGATAGATCCCTGTTCTTTAAATAAAACGGTGCCCACTCACACCTGATTTCAATCAATGGGATGACAAACACCTGACTCTAATTTCACCTTCAAATTAACTGCTAATCCTAGAGGTTCACTTACTTTTGCCACTCACAGATGTGTAATATTGGATCATTTTCCTCAATAAATAAATGATCAAGTATAATATTTTTGCCTCATTTGTTTAACTGGGTTCTCTTTATCTACTTTTAGGTCATTTTAGGCAGAAATATAGAAAATTGTAAAGGGTTCACAAACTTTCAAGCACCACTGTTTTTGATTTTGTTCATAAAATAAATGTACTGCATTCATCAGGGGTCTAAAATTAGTTTTCATTAATCAGTTTTTACATTGAGAGTGTTTCATGAATGCATATTTCAAATTTTGTCACGTACATAGTATGATGTGCAGTGCAATGCTCCATAAGTCGTAAGGATGGAATAAATTTAAAAAAGGAAAGGAGTAAAATAGCATGTGATCAGTAGAATAAAAATAAAATGCCATAGATATTTCTTGGGATTCCCTGGTGTATATTCGAGTCGACTTTTAGACGCCCTAATAATATGCAGTGCATGTAGAAATGGAGATTTGTGTGTGTTTTGTTTTTCAGGGAGAGTTCAGACAGAAGCAGTCCTTTGTCGTGTAGCCTCAGTTTGCACTGGTGGAGGTGTAAAGTGTATTTCCTGCTATAGTCTTGCTACCAACTCCAGCTCTCGGATACCTGTGGCTTTGTAAACTGCTTCTCGTCATTCTGAACCATTTGCGTGGACACTCTCTCGCAGTGCGCTTTTGAAGCGTCCACTGAATCATCTCTGCACCTTACCGAATGGCCTCATGGACCAACACTAAGATCAATGCAGTTTCTTTCCCCTGGTGTAATATAGAATTAAAATGAGAATCCTGACTTTCACTCTGAGAGGTGAAGAGAATTGAACAACTACTTTCTTTTTTTAGATTTCTTTTTTTCGTTTTGTGTATGAATGAATGAATTTGGGTGTAATCCGAGGTAAGGCGTTAACAAAAGAACCATGTTTTTGGATGAGAGAGAAATGCTTGCTTTAATATGTAAAGTTTAAACCTTGTGAGGTCTTTCTTGCTTTAACACTATATACAGGTGTGTACGGTACATGCACGCGCATTTGGAGAGCTCAGCTTTATCCCTTTCCATGTTAATTTGACATAGCTGGTGTATATCGAAAATGAGAGACAAGGTAGTTGGATACAATTGTAATATTTATGTGAAGGAACATGAACTATACTGTTTACTCATTTGAGATTAAGTTGAACTTGGAGCTTTTGGTCGAGTTTTGTGTTTATCCAAATATGTATATACATCTTGGCCTTCTCACTTCTCTGTTGATTTGAGGCACCCAGTAAGCTGTTAAAGGAAGCTCATGGCATGTTGCCTGCGATGTTATAAATCAATCATGCTTAAAATCCGACATGCTCTGTCAGTATGTACACAAACATGCACAAATTTGGTCCAAAAGATAGCCTGTGAAACTTGGTTATTAGTCATATTGTGTGTTCTTTCTTTTTTAAAATAAATGCTTTTATTAATAAATTCTTGGTGTGTCTGTATTAAGTGTTAATGTTATTCACAGCCAGCAGGATGCAGTACAGCCCCATTTTTAGATCTCCTATCAAAGTAATTTAAAGCAAGACTGCCTTTCCATTTCATAAAATGGGTGAAATTTGGTCACTGTGATGGTGTCTTGCAAAAAGTATTCATCCCCCTTGGTGTTTGTCCTGAGTTGGATTTTTGCATTACAAGCTGAAATAATTAAAGTGGATTTTTGGAGTGTTGGCACCATTTGATTTAGGGTGTTTTCACACTTGGTCCCTTTCAGCCATCTAACCAAACTCGGATCGATGACTCGGCATTTTTTGTGCATATGTGAACACTCCAACCGTACCCAGACCCCTTTAAAGCGAACCGAACTGAGACCACCTCAGGAGGTGGTCTCAGTACGGTTTGCTAAAAATCAATGGTACGGTTTGCCTAATCTGCGCATTGTGAACAAAAAGCGCACCAGGTTCACTTCGCCTCTTTCACTGTAGTTTAACCTTTGTTTCCCGTAGTTGGTCACGTGACTGTAGCAGGGAAACTCAACTTCCTTTTGGAACTTACCACAGCCGCTTTACAGTTCTCTGAACTTGGTGTTATTTTCCTTAATCTGCACTATTTTGATCAAAGAATACAGCAGGGCAAGCATGGCAGCAGACATTTTGATTCAAGAGAAAATTACCCAGAATTCCGTGCACTGGGGGTCTGAGGGCTCTAGAGGACCTGGTGTGAACAGAAAGAGGACTGAGGCCCCATCAAAGCTTAACTGGACCAGAAAGAGAACCCAGTCCTCTTTGTAATAAATTCAGTGTGAACACAAAAAGAACAGAGTTCTTTTTCTGTTGGTCCACTTTTTGGTCCACTTAAAGAGGACAGAGTCTGGTTCCTTTAAAGGGGACCAGGTGTGAAAACACCCTAAAGTGCGTATCACGGGTAAATTCAGGAGCGAGATCAATGTAATTCTCCAATTTTATATTAAACTTTGGTCAAATATCCGTCACATTTTGTGCAATTTTTTTTTTTACCTTGCGCAATACCAGAAAAATTAAGTTGAAATTGAGCCATTTGAGGCGAATTCGTCCGCCTCTGAAAAAACTTGGCATTTGGATTTCCTGGGAAACATTGATTTTCGTGACGTCACGTGCGGGACGCCTCCCTCTGAATCCTGTGTCAGCGCTGGTTTGTTTGAGAAAACGACCTGGTGGTTTTCTGCAAATTTCTTCAACGTTATCACGTAATTATTAAAATGGTTAACAGATGTATCGTAGGAGGGTGTAGCAACACCAATCTTGATGGGATTAGTACTCATCGTTTTCCACATTGCGCTCAGGTGACAATTCCATATTTCAATGCAAAATCGCTAGCTGCTAAACTTGGTCTACACAGGCTGTGCACTGAAACCGTGCAAAGCTCGCGTAGCCTGCTGACGCTTCCGCAGGTGACGTCACGATTCTGGCTCCAGACTCCCTTGGGATTTTTCCAGATGCATTTTTTTTTTTTCTGCTGTAGACAGATGGCCTTGTGCAAAATTACCTTTCTGGATGAGTGTGTAAAGGGACATTTCATATTTAAAAAAAAAAAAAATTGGTCCACGATATGCACTAGGGTGCATCAGTTGCCCTCACTTTCATAAAATCTGATGCATTTTTGTTTGGGTGTTCCTTTTCACCAATAAAGACATCCTGTAAAATGTTTTGACCATATTCAAAAGTCTAATGGCGGCACCATGAGGTTCATTTTTTGCCAAAAAATGCTTATTTTATGTTTTCGCGTAAGGTTTGAATCACAATGTTGGACTCCATTTATTGATTTCTTGTGAGCCAGAGATCATGTTAAGAACCTTTGCAAGGGATTGAGAAGCATTAATGTGATTCATAATACATTTGTATTGTTTAAAAGTAGTTGAACAATGATTCAATGAACAGCTAAAACTCAAACTGTGCTTGAGAATATATTTAGAATATGTACTAAAAATGTTTGTCTAAGATATTTGGTATACTCTATAAGGTGCCATAATGTTTCATGAAAAGTGATCGAAATTTTGTCATTAAAGTCATATAGAATACAAATCCGCACACTTGAAGTCTGTGCGATGATTTCTTTACTGAGATAGCAAGCTTTCGGTCGCTAGACCTTCATCAGGCAGAGTGCATAGTCCAACAAACAGTGCTGAGTTAATACATCATTAGGAGCACCTGTAGTCAGTGCTGCAGCCACTCTGTGTCAATAGAGCATCATGGGAAATGTAGTGAAAATAATCATGAAACATGTACAAAAAAGAACAAGTCCATGCTGTGTACACGTCAGGCTCCCGCCATCATAAAACAAAGCATAAACAGTTCAACATTCAATAAACAATTCAGAATTAAATAAATACACTCATGTCAAAATCTTCGTTTAGACCTGATGGTTGTAGTGCTTCTAATGTATATATCCAAAAAAGTTCCCGTTGGCATAACTTCTTGTCAACGTCACCCCCTCTGTGTAAGGTGACTTGTTCTATACCTCTAAATCTGAGTGAGGAAACAGGATGTGACTGATCATTAAAGTGACAGGCAACAGGATAGTTTACATCTTTCCTCCTCATCGAACTCTTATGTTCGCTAATTCTTTGTTTCAGAGGGCGGATGGTTTTACCTATGTAAATTTTGTCACATGGACATGTTAACATATAGATAATATTCTTTGTGTTACATGTGATGATCCCCCTGATAAAAGTCATAAAATAGCAGCTTTTTCCATAACTTTGAGCTCCTGGTGCCACCATTAAACTTCTGAATTTTGTCAAAATATTTCACCCAGTGTGTTTTCTTACCAAAAGGAACATAAAAACAAAAATGCATCATGATCAGAGGAATTTTTCATTTTTAGGGGGCAACTGATGCACCCCAATATGCACTTTAAAAGTGCAAACTGTTTTATTGTGAGACAAACAGATGTAAAAACAGAAATCTGGAGTGTGCATAGGTATTCACCCCCTTTCGTATGAAACCCTTCAATAAGAGCTGGCCCAACCAACTCACTTCATAAGTCACATAATTAGTTAAGAGCCATCTGTGTGCAATCGAAGTATCACGTGATGTCTGTATGAATTAACCTGTTCTGGAAGGACCCGGACTCTGCAACATGATTAAGCAAGCAACATGAAAATCAAGAAGCCTCCAAACAGGTCAGAGAAAAAGTTGTGGAGAAGTATAGATCAGGGTTGGGTTATTTAAAAGAAAAAAAAAAACAATCCCACAGAGCACCATTCAACCAATTATAGCAAAATGGAAAGAATATGGCACCACTACAACCCTGACAAGAAAAGGCCACCCACAAAAACTCTGAGACCAGGCAAGGAGGGCATTAATCAGAGATGCACCAAAGATAACGCTGAAGGAGCTGCAACGATCCACAGCAGAGATGGGAGTATCTGTCCATAGGACCACTTTAAGCTGTACACTCCACAGAGCGGGGCTTTATGGAAGAGTGGCCAGAAAAAGTCATTGCTTAAGAAAACATGTTTGGAGTTTGCCCAACAGCATGTGGCAGACTCCCCAAACACATGGAAGAAGATTGATCTTTTTGGCCATCATGGGAAATGCCATGTGTGGCAGAAACCCAACACCCTGAGAACACCATTTCCACAGTGAAGTATGGTGGTGGCAGCATCATGCTGTGGGGGTGTTTTCCTGTCCCTGCAGATGAAAAGCTGGTCAGGATTGAAGGAAAGATGGATGGCACTAAATACAGGGCAATTCTGGAGGAAAACCTGTTTGAGTCAGCCAGAGGTTTGAGACTGGGACGAAGGTTCACATTCCAGCAGGACAATGATCCTAAACATACTGCTAAAGCTACACTGGAGTGGTTTAAAGGGAAACATTTAAATGTCTTGGAATGGCCTAATCAAAGCTCAGACCTCAATCCAATTGAGAATCTGTGGCATAACTTGAAGATTGCTGTACATCAACGCAACCCACCTAACTTGAAGGAGCTGGAGCAGTTTTGCCTGGAGGAATGGGCAAAAATCCCAGTGGCTAGATGTGCTAAGCTAATAGAGACATAGCTCAAGAGATTTGCAGCTATAATTGCAGCAAAAGGTGGCTCTACAAAGTATTGACTTTTGGGGGAGGGAATACCTATGCACACTCCAGAATTTTTTTTTAACCATCTTAATTATTGTTTGTCATAATAATAATAATAATAATAATAATAAAGATAATTTGCAGCTTTAAAGTGGTAGGCATGTTGTGAAAATCAAATTGTGCTAATTCCCCCAAAAGCCATTTTAATTCCAGCTTGTAATGTGACAAAATAAGACAAACACCAATTGGGATGAATACTTTTGTAAGACACTATGCTTATTTCTGTAATATCTCACAAAATATTAGGCTATTCTGTGGTTGGGAAGTTATTTAATTTGAGGGGGTTCTATAGCAAATAATGTGCCTGAACTTGCCCTCTTTGCACAATCAAGTAGACAGAGGAAGTTCGTATGCGCATGCGCAGGTTTACCTTTGACCGCGTACTGACGGTTGCATCATTTTGCCGCTAAATGAACAGCTGATCACAGCGAGGTAAACAACAGACTGCAACGTTAGTGGAGGCGAGGCCTCGATCTAAGCATAGTCGTAGGCCTACTGATCCTGTTTGTTCGGTCTTTTATTAAGTCTGTCATTTTATCAACATAATGGAACATTTAGTAGATCTAGGGATTTTTATTTATTTATTTATTTTTTATTTGTGCTCTGGCAGCCACTTTGAGTTTTATTTTGAGGCCTACGTTGCAATTGCATGTTCATTTGTCAATGGCGATGCTCTCCACTTACCCGTCTAACAAATGGCTGCCAAAACTTTCGTGCGTTTCACAGCCAGATTTCATTTTCAGATCATCCCAACTTGCTTGCTGACCGCCGATATTTATTAGTTTGAGCCTGCGTTTCCTTCCCTTTGCAACATAACGTCTTTTCTTGCTTTCTGTTACTGTAGTCGGTTTTCCACGTTTCTTTTGCACATTCTCATCCTCCATTTTGCTCTTCTGTTTTAAATTTCTATCCTATGATGCTTTGTGCAAAACTGGAAAAAACGCCCACCATGTGATATATGGCGTAGTTTTTTTTAAAATGGGTCATGTCAAAGCAAACAGGAATGGCGGAGAATTTAGAGGCATGTGCACCTAAATTCATTATTTTTAAAAACAAAAAAGGTAATAAAATTGGAGGTATGTGATTCGGGTTCAGTTGCTTTTGGTCCACTAAACAAAATTGGATCGGTGTCGAGGAATTTTTTATTTTTATGTTCTACACTTAAACTCTGAAAGGCAGTCTACCTTTTAATGAAGAATCATGCTGAATTGTCCTGTATGCTAGAAGTCAAGTATTTAATAATGGTAACGATTAGCATTTTGGCGGCACGGTGGTGTAGTGGTTAGCGCTGTCGCCTCACAGCAAGAAGGTCCTGGGTTCGAGCCCCGTGGCCGGCGAGGGCCTTTCTGTGTGGAGTTTGCATGTTCTCCCCGTGTCCGCGTGGGTTTCCTCCGGGTGCTCCGGTTTCCCCCACAGTCCAAAGACATGCAGGTTAGGTTAACTGGTGGCTCTAAATTGACCGTAGGTGTGAATGTGAGTGTGAATGGTTGTCTGTGTCTATGTGTCAGCCCTGTGATGACCTGGTGACTTGTCCAGGGTGTACCCCGCCTTTCGCCCGTAGTCAGCTGGGATAGACTCCAGCTTGCCTGCGACCCTGTAGAACAGGATAAAGCAGCTAGAGATAATGAGATGAGATGAGATTAGCATTTTCAAAAACATTTGAGCCAAATTAGGGAACTGAAGGCACATGATCATGTTTAAACTAACTACATTGGTAATTCTGCTGAGATTTCATTTTAAAAAGAATGTTGGTTTATAGGCCAAAATTCATTGAGAAATCCTTAACCAAATGTGGAAAAAATTAAACGTAAAATAGGAAATGGTTGGCTAAGAACTGTATATAAATGCTTCAAGTTTACGATTGTCTGGGAGCCATGTCTTAAAAAAAAAAGACTATAAATTAATTCATTCCACCATTCCTAGTCAGGGTTATGATGGATCCAAAGCCTATCCCAGGAACACTGGTTGAAAGGTTGGGAATACACCATGGAGAGGATACCGATAATAAATAACGTACTGTAAGTTCATCTTTTACTAATGCCATGGTGCAGGATAAGTGTGACCATCTTCAGTAAGTGCTTTATCCTGGCCAGGGTCATGTTGGATCTGGAGCCTATCCCAGGAACACTGGACATGAGGTGGGAATACAGATAGTAATCTGAGCTTAGGGTCGAAGCTGAGACTCTAAAGTTATGAGCCAGAGCTGCTGCCAGTCATGCTGCCCATTTTCTTGAAACAGTAGCCTTATACGTTTATTCTAGTGTATCTTATGCACATGAACTCGATGATTTATTGTACAAATGATGCGCCTTCCACAGATGTCGAAGCATTTGGATCACATAGGATTAAAGTAAGGGGTTGGATTTTTTCTTATGTCACACTTAACCTTGGATTAACTGATGGAATAATGCTGCTACACAACTGAAGTTCTTCCTCATTCTCTTTCTCAAAAAAATAATCAAATATGATTTGTTAGCCTTTATTTCTAGCTATTTGATATGATTTCGGGTGGCACGGTGGTGTAGTGGTTAGCGCTGTCGCCTCACAGCAAGAAGGTCCAGGTTTGAGCCCTGTGGCCGGCGAGGGCCTTTCTGTGCGGAGTTTGCATGTTCTCCCCGTGTCCGCGTGGGTTTCCTCCGGGTGCTCCGGTTTCCCCCACAGTCCAAAGACATGCAGGTTAGGTTAACTGGTGACTCTAAATTGAGCGTAGGTGTGAATGTGAGTGTGAATGGTTGTCTGTGTCTATGTGTCAGCCCTGTGATGACCTGGCGACTTGTCCAGGGTGTACCCCGCCTTTCGCCCGTAGTCAGCTGGGATAGGCTTCAGCTTGCCTGCGACCCTGTAGCACAGGATAAAGCGGCTAGAGATAATGAGATGAGATTATTTCTATGGTCTGTGATTTACTTGAGTTATGCTAAGGAAGAAGCACATAAAGTTTCGGAGGGGAAAATTATATATATACACACGCACCAGTCCCCTCCATGATTATTGTCCCCCTTGTCTCATCTCATCTCATTATCTCTAGCCGCTTTATCCTGTTCTACAGGGTCGCAGACAAGCTGGAGCCTATCCCAGCTGACTACGGGCGAAAGGCGGGGTACACCCTGGACAAGTCGCCAGGTCATCACAGGGCTGACACATAGACACAGACAACCATTCACACTCACATTCACACCTACGGTCAATTTAGAGTCACCAGTTAACCTAACCTGCATGTCTTTGGACTGTGGGGGAAACCGGAGCACCCGGAGGAAACCCACGCGGACACGGGGAGAACATGCAAACTCCGCACAGAAAGGCCCTTGCCGGCCACGGGGCTCGAACCCGGACCTTCTTGCTGTGAGGCGACAGCGCTAACCACTACACCACCGTGCCGCCCTGTCCCCCTTGTAAAGATCAGTAAAAAGGGTTAGAAAAAATCCACTTTTTGGTGAAGTTGCCTTATCTCACACTGAAAAAATGAGAAAAATCTAACCTTTAATTGAAATCAATTTATTCAGAGATAAACAGTTCCCTCATCAAGAAAATTATTTTCAACAAAAACACATGTTCCACCATTATTGGCACCCTTGTACATTATAGTGAACACAATGTAACTGAAACCTGTTTCCCATTTAAATTGTACATTTTTGAGTTGATTGGAGTGTGTAGGAACTTTCAAGCTGTAATCCATGACTTCCTGATTAACTGGGGAACAAATATGAGGTGACACAGAGGCCAAATTCCCTTAGTTATCCATCAACATGGGAAAGATAAGGGAGAACACACAAACCAAATGAGGGAAAAGTGTGTTGACCTTCATAAGTCAGGGAATGGTTATAAACAATAGCTACTCACCTGAAAATGTCCATTTCTACTGTTAGGATAATAATAATTATTAAAAAACAAGTGGACATCAAAGGGAATGGTTACAAGCTCGCCTGGAAGAGGAACCAAGTTTATTTTGCCTCCACATACAGTGAGGAGGAGGGTAAGAAGGACAAAACAATACCTAAGTATCACTGTTGATGAATTACAAGAAAAAGTAAAATCTTGGGGTTTCCAAGTCTCTAAAACCACCATCAGACACCACTTCCGTGCCAACAGATTATTTGTAAGGTACACCAGAATAAAAGGCTTTTCTGTCAGTTAACCACAAACATAAGCACCTTGAGTTTTCAAAACACTACCACAACTTTGACTGGAACCGTATTCTCTGGTCTGATGTAACAAGAAATGGATCTTTTTGGCAGTAAACCTTCAAGGTGCATTTGGTATAAAGAGAAGGATGGCTGTAATGAAAAGAGCCTGATCCCAACTGTAAAATATGGTGGAGGTTCTGTGATGTTTTGGGGCTGTTTTTCCTCCAAAGGCCCTGGAACCCTTGTTAAAGGTCCCATGGCATGAAATTTTCACTTTCTGAGGTTTTTTAACGTTAAAATGAGTTCCTCTGACCTTCTTAAGTCACCCCAGTGGCTAGAAATTTCATAATGTGTAAACCAAACTATGCCCAACATTTGAGAATGGCGCGTCAAAACGGCGCATTGATAAACTCTTCCCTTTACTACGTCAGCAAGGGAGATGATCCACACGCCCCCCCTCTGGATTCCCATCCACTGTATGGATTGCCCCACCCAGTTGTAGTGAGGAGACCATAGAGGACACAACATGGCATCACCTAAGCGAGCGAAACATGGAAATTGCGCTGTACATGGATGTGACAACACAGAAAAGAGTCTGTTTTTACTGCCGACGGGAGAGCCCCTGAAGACGCAGTGACTTAATTTTATTTACTTCAATAATACGCCATCGAGTCTACCTAAGACGGTGTATGTTTGTCGGAAGCATTTTCCTGATGAATGTTTCCACAACTTGGGACAGTACAGGGCAGGTTTTGCACATCAACTGTCACTGAAGCCTGGGTCCGTACCAAGCATCCCTGCCGCATCAGCCACAAACACCGAACAAGTAAGTGTATAACTGTTAAGTCGTTTTGCCGTGTTTTAAAATCGGTGCCACGTTAGCCTTGCAATGGCTACATTAGCTGTGCAGCTAACCGCTTCCTGCAGTTAGCAGGTACTCTGCGCTACAAAACCAAAAAGCATGCAGCATGCTCTGTTAAACTGAGTTTAGTCTGGAAATTGACTGTAACTTATGAGCTTATGTTTTGCCGTGTTTTAAAATCGGTGCCACGTTAGCCTTGCAATGGCTACATTAGCTGTGCAGCTAACCGCTTCCTGCAGTTAGCCAGGTACTCTGCGCTACAAAACCAAAAAGCATGCAGCATGCTCTGTTATAATAGCCAATCAAAACAGTTTTTACAAAGACACCCACATTCTTTTTTTTAAGTCACTCGTTCATTTTGTTTGTTTGTTTGTTCAGTAAAAACCCAAACATTTGTTGAATTTATTTTATTTCCTCGCGTCACACCTTAATGACGTCAGCGCGCGGTATTTTTCCCTTCGCAGTTTGTTCCTTCTCTCTCGCCATAGTAAGACACCCACATCCGCTTGTTCTGACCCACTGGAGGTAGCGTCACAGTGCTGTTAGCCAATCAGAGGTAGCACGTTTACATGTCATGAATATTAATGATAAGACCCGCCCCCTCCCTCTACCCTTCCCCGCCTCCTGCTTCTCATTAGCAAAACGACGCACTGGGAAAAGCGCTGAAATGGGGCTTTCTCCCAGGAGGCTATATCTACGTGCCGAGGGTTCATTTCGAGAAAGGCTGCGGATATAACATCCGGAAACCTCCACGAGCCCGTTTAAAGCATCAACAAACCACCATGCCATGGGTCCTTTAAGGTACATGGCATCATGGACTCCTTGAAATACCAGGCCATTTTAAATCAAAATCTGGCTGCATCTGGCAGGAAACTAAAACTGGGTCATTACTGGATCTTCCAGCAGGACAATGATCTGAAGCATGGGTCCAAATCAACATACAAATGGTTCACTGAGCACAGAATCAAGCTTCTGCCCTGGCCATCTCAGTCCCCTGACCTGAACCCCTGTGGAGAGAGAGCACAAGAGAGGGTCGAGGACCCTGGATGATCTGGAGAGGTTGTGTAAAGAGGAATGGTCTCAGACGCCCTGCTCTGTATCTCCAACCTTATACAATGTTGTATGAGACTCAGTGCTGTTTTACTGGCAAAGGGAGGGTGTGAATAATTGTGGCACATGTGTTTTGGTTAAATTATGATTTTTTTTTTGCTGAGGGATTTGTTTTACTCTGAATAAATTTGTTCCAATTAAAGGTTGGATTTTTCTCATTTTTTTAGTGCAAGATAAAGCTACGGGGGTGGCACGGTGGTGTAGTGGTTAGCACTGTCACCTCATGGCAAGAAGGTCCTGGGTTCAAGCCCAGCGGCCGACGAGGGCCTTTCTGTGTGGAGTTTGCATGTTCTCCCCGTGTCCGCGTGGGTTTCCTCCGGGTGCTCCGGTTTCCCCCAGGTGCTCCGGTTTCCCCCACAGTCCAAAGACATGCAGGTTAGGTTAATTGGTGGCTCTAAATTGAGCGTAGGTGTGAATGGTTGTCTGTGTCTATGTATCAGCCCTGCAATGACCTGGTGACTTGTCCAGGGTGTACCCCGCCTCTCGCCCATAGTCAGTTGGGATAGGCTCCAGCTTGGCCGTGACCCTGTACAGGATAAGTGGTTATGGATAATGGATGGATGGACAGATAAAGCTACTTCACCAAAATATGGATTTTTTTCTAACCACTTTTTTACTAATCTTTACAATAGGTGCCAAATAATCATGGAGGGCACTGTATATCTAGAGGACACAAGACTGCTGAACTCTGGGATTAGCATATTAGGAGAAGACATTGAGACCAATGTTATCTCAATTTACAGAATAATTCACTTACTGGATCACAGATAAGCTTCAATCAAAGTGTACTGCCATGCGGAAAAAAAGTACAAATTACTCTATAAGGGGTGGCATGGTGGTGTAGTGGTTAGCGCTGTCGCCTCACAGCAAGAAGGTCCAGGTTCGAGCCACGTGGCCGGCGAGAGCCTTTCTGTGTGGAGTTTGCATGTTCTCCCCGTGTCCGCGTGGGTTTCCTCCGGGTGCTCCGGTTTCCCCCACAGTCCAAAGACATGCAGGTTAGGTTAACTGGTGACTCTAAATTGACCATAGGTGTGAATGGTTGTCTGTGTGTCAGCCCTGTGATGGCCTGGCGACTTGTCCAGGGTGTACCCCGCCTTTCGCCCGTAGTCAGCTGGGATAGGCTCCAGCTTGCCTGCGACCCTGTAGAACAGGATAAAGCAGCTACAGATAATGAGATGAGATGAGATGAGATGAGATGAGATGAGATGAGATGAGATGAGACAACAAAAACTTCCTGTTCTGTCCTGTGCTCACTTTAGTTTGAGTTATACACCTCAGATCTTGATTATTTTTAGTTGCATTTGAAGGACTTTCCAGTTTTCTCAATTCAGTGTATTAAGTTTTTGACCTCTATAGCCCCTATAGTTTATATCACAGGGATGCACATTGTGGTTATATAGTTCTTATTGTAGCCCATTTGTCAGTGTGCACTGTTGGTCAGATCCCCCCTCTACTGCACTCTTCACTGGAAAGGCATCACAACAGAACCACCAATTACCAGAACACATGAGCAAGTACATAATTATGTGGTACACCACAACGTTCTACTAATGAATCAACCTACAGAAATGGCAAAGGGAGGTTTTACAAAGTATTAAATGCAAGGGTGCCAATAATAGTGGCATATGTATTCCAATCAGCCAATCATGTAGTGGCAGCACATTGCAAAAATCATGCAGATACATGTTAAGAACTTCAGTCAACGGTCACAGAATGGGAGGAAAAGTGTGATTTCCGTGTCTTTAACCATGGCACGGGTGTTGGTTTGAGCCAGATGGACTGGTTTGAGTATTTCAGAAATTGCAGATCTCCTGTGAATGTCACACACAACCATCTCTAGAGTTTACACAGAGTGGTGGAACATTGCGTGAGTGACGGTTCTGTGGGTGGAAATGTCTTTTTGATAAAAGAGGTCAGCGGAAAATGGCCAGATTGGTTCAAGCTGCCAGGAAGGATATTGAAGTCCCTCTCATGCTAGAATCTGGTCTTCCCAGGCAGTCTCCTGTCCCAGTACTAACCAACTCTTTAAGGCCTATGGGTGCGGCGCCGATCTCCGTTTCCATGGCCCTCGGCCTCTTGCCTATACAGCTAGGGTTACAGTGGGGGGCTAGTCCTCTGGTAACCGTGAGAGTTTGACTCCCCACTCACACCTGTATTGCAGCGTGCCTTACCAGATGGTAGTAGGTACCATTTTTACAATGGTCTTTGGTATGACCCGACTGCGAGTCAAACTCACGGTCCAGGAAGGATATAGTAACTCAAATAATCACTCTTTGCAACCGTGGTGAGCAGAAAAGCATCTCAGCATACACAAAACTTCAATTCTTGAGGTGGTTGGGCGACAACAGCGATTTGGTCAAAACATTTATAATACAATGATTATTTGAATTATTTTGACTAAAAATCACAAAGACACGATTCATTAAGCCTGTATGAACAGTACTGGAGTAATCAACCTCCCAAAGACATGATTCGAGGTCAGAGTTTGGCATCAAGGATAGGTTTTAATAACTGCTATATTTGAAGTGAGTGCATTTCAGGAATTTTGCTGTATTATACTACTAGTGCATCTCAAAAAATTAGAATACCATGAAAAAGTTCCTTTTTTTCATAAATTCAAAAAGGTAAACTTTCATATATTCTATATTCATTACATGTAAAGTGAAATATTTAAAACCTTTTTTGTTTTAATTTTGATGATTATGGCTTATAGCTCATGAAAATCAGAAATTCAGTATCTCAAATTATTAGAATATTTCCTAAGATCAATCAAAAAAAGGATTTACAATACAGAAATGTCCAACTTCTGAAAAGTATATTCATTTATACACTCAATACTTGGTTGGGGCTCCTTTACCATGAATTACTGTATCAATGCGGTGTGGCATGGAGGTGATCAGTCTGTGGCACTGCTGAGGTGTTATTGAAGCCCAGGTTGCTTTGATAGTGGCCTTCAGCGTATTTGTATTTTTGGGTCGGGTGTTTCTCATCTTCCTCTTGACAATACCCCATAGGTTCTCTATGGGGTTCAGGTCAGGCAAGTTGGCTGGCCAATCAAACACAGTAATATCATGGTCAGCAAACCATTTGGTAGTAGTTTTGGCACTGTGGGTAGGTGCCAAGTCCTGCTGGAAAATGAAATCAGCATCTCCAAAAAGCTCGTCAGCAGATGGAAGCATGAAGTGCTCTAAAATCTCCTGGTAGATGGCTGTGTTGACTTTGGACTTGATAAAATACAGTGGACCAACACCAGCAGATGACATGGCACCCCAAATCATCACAGACTGTGGAAACTTCACACTGGGCTTCAAACACCTTGGATTCTGTGCCTCTCCACTCTTCCTCCAGACTCTAGAACCGTGATTTCCAAATTAAATGCAAAATGTACTTTCCTCTGAAAAGAGGACTTTGGACCACTGAGCAACAGTCCATTTCTTTCTGTCCTTAGCCCAGATAAGATACTTCTGACACTGTCTCTGGCTCAGGAGTAGCTTGATATTAGGAATGCGAAAGTTGTATCCCCTTTCTTGAAGATGTCTGTTCGTGATGGGTCTTGATACACTGACACCAGCCTCAGTCCACTCCTTGTGAAGCTCTCCCAAGTTCTTGAATCAACTTTTCTTGACAATCCTCTCAAGACCACGGCCATCTCTGTTGCTTGTGCACCTTTTCCAGCCACCCTTTTCAGCAATGGCCTTTTGTGGCTTACCCTCCTTGTGGAGGGCACCAGTGATCATCTTCTGGACAACAGTCAAGTCAGCAGTCTTCCCCATGATTGTGGTTGTGTGTACTGAACTAGACTGAGAGATACACTGTGTTCATACTGTTTTACTCAAACTCTAAATGAAATATTCTAATATTTTGAGATGGTTTTATTTAATGTTTTTGTACTGTATGCCATACTGATTAAAATTAAAATAGAAAAATGCTTGAAACATTTTAGTTTATGTGTAATGAGTCTATAATATATAACATTTTCACTTTCTTAAATAACTGATGGAAAATATTGAACTTTTTCACAATATTCTAATTTTTTGAGATGCACTAGTATATACCTGGAAGTGTAGTGATGAAAATCTAGTACACCCTTGAATTTAAGCAATGCGTTGTTTAGTGTATGATGTGTGTCAAAATAGAGTGTCTGACGGCAGCGTGTTTAACGGTGTACCCTAGAGTTGTAGTTTTCAAAATGGGGTCTGTGATGCACAGCCAAGGGGTTGTGATTTTTTTTTTATTTGGGTCCTGTTTAATTTTGTAAGTACATTAATCTGTGAGAGATGTGGAACTTCTTCAACAAGGTAAATTCCAATTTACCAACACCAGCCTGTTATTAAAGTATAACTTCACCTGAGTTCTGAGCCTAACTCCTGAATAATTTTGAAAAATCATGAGTCTCGATCAGCATACAGTACTGTGTAAAAGTCTCGGCACCCTATTTTTTTCATGCAAACTTTGTTATAAATTTCTATTTTATGACTTCTACATTACCGAGTCCAAACGTTCGTTTTCCAGCACAAAATTAAATGCTACAGAAAAAAAAAGTTTGTATCTGAGCAGCATATTACATAAGATAGCACTTTTCAGATTAAAAAAAGAAACTATAATGAAGGCTGCTGGGTTTTGGTGCAAAATTAAGAAGTGAGTGTGACAGTCAAAGTGTCCAGAAGAACTGTGGCTGGTTCTGCAAGATGCTCAGTAAAACCAACAGCTCATTTCCTAATAAAACTGCACTCATTGTACCTGAGACTATGGTTTTTTTTAAAGCAAAGAGTCATCTTGCACCAAATATTGACTTTGTTTCATTTATTATAGCTTACTGTTGTTTAGTGTTTTTATTAAATGTTGAAACATTGAACCACTCCAAATTCAGTCCTGCGACCTCAACGCTCGCGAGAGGGTGATTCCTGGAATCACTGGTGGAAGGGTGAACGCAGGCTGAAAGCCAGGCGTTCCAAACGCTCTGGCCAACGCAGGCACGTACCCCCATCCTTCCAGGAAACATCATCGGAGGTGCAGCCCCTCGTCGGCCCTGGTCGTCCTGCTCCCTTGCTTGCCACCTGGATCCCCGGCGGGGAGCTAAGCGGTGCGGACGAGGACTGCACACCCTCATCACCACCGTCAATGTCCTCCATCCCCCCTCTTCATCTGGCGACAACCCAAACAGCAACAGCAGCAAGACCTGGGAAGGCAAAGAAGACAACAAAAGAGGAGGACCTCATCATCATCGAATATTAATGGACAGCCATGACATAACAACGAAACGTTTAATTTTATTATTTTTAAGCCATTTTTGGTCTACAGCATTTTTTTTACATGCGCCTAAGACTTTTGCACAGCACTGTATATTTGAAAACGAGCACAGTTTTACAGACTCCCAAACTACGATGTAAACAGATAATATAAATAGCTGAGTTGCTCCAAGCGACCACTACCTGACGTCATCACATACGTCACCACCGCAGGAAGCCCATCCAGTATTCTAAAAAAAAACAATGCATTTTTCTCGACAACTAGAGCAGCAGCTACAATTATTGACAGACCATAATTATCAACACCTTTTCAGATTTACCAATAAAAACAATTTTACAAAGGTGAGTTTCAGTTATAACAGTTATTATTGATTTAATTAATCAATCGGAAGACCCCCCTCGCTCTTTCATCTTGTCATCTGATGACACACCTTGTTACTTGAGATGGAATTTTTTAGCACGATCAGCAATTTGAGAAAAACCCGGACGTTATCGTCACAGGTAAACATGGTGGAAAGATCATGGACATGTTTTTACTGATCAAATTCACCAATATTTCATGATATCCTTGTTGAAACCTACTTTATTTCTTACTCTTTCATTTGACGGTCACCATTTTGTATCTAAACATGCGTTTGAGAAGAAGTCACGTGAGGTGTCGATAATAGTGATCACTTTCACCGGTGTCCACCATTATCGACACCCTGTGGAATTAAGTGACATTTACAACTGTTATGGATCGATCTTTGTGTAACATTGTTGAAGTAGATGAAGTATTTTAAAAAAATAAAAGTGCTGCGATTTATATATTTTTTTCTGATCCATAAAAGAATGGAATGTTTATAGAGTATTTGGAATCCGATTGCAAAAAATAGAATTAGACCAGAATTAAATTCCAAGCATAAAAAAAATTACATGCTTGAAATATTCAGATTTTTCTATTCCATTCAGAAATTTTTTTTTTTTTTTGCAGTTTGTTGTAAATATCTACCACATATTACAATATCAGTAGACATTTTATATTTTGGTTCGAGGAATGACATGCGACCTTTGACCTGGATGTTCATGTGGTTACAATGTCAATTGCCTGTTGACATTTATTGGTAAACTACAAAACTACAACCCTGATTCCAAAAAAGTTGGGACAAAGTACAAATTGTAAATAAAAACAGAATGCAATGATGTGGAAGTTTCAAAATTCCATATTTTATTCAGAATAGAACATAGGTGACATATCAACTGTTTAAACTGAGAAAATGTATCATTTAAAGAGAAAAATTAGGTGATTTTAAATTTCATGACAACAACACATCTCAAAAAAGTTGGGACAAGGCCATGTTTACCACTGTGAGACATCCCCTTTTCTCTTTACAACAGTCTGTAAACGTCTGGGGACTGAGGAGACAAGTTGCTCAAGTTTAGGGATAGGAATGTTAACCCATTCTTGTCTAATGTAGGATTCTAGTTGCTCAACTGTCTTAGGTCTTTTTTGTCGTATCTTCCGTTTTATGATGTGCCAAATGTTTTCTATGGGTGAAAGATCTGGACTGCAGGCTGGCCAGTTCAGTACCCGGACCCTTCTTCTACGCAGCCATGATGCTGTAATTGATGCAGTATGTGGTTTGGTATTGTCATGTTGGAAAATGCAAGGTCTTCCCTGAAAGAGACGTCGTCTGGATGGGAGCATATGTTGCTCTAGAACCTGGATATACCTTTCAGCATTGATGGGGTCTTTCCAGATGTGTAAGCTGCCCATGCCACACGCACTAATGCAACCCCATGCCATCAGAGATCCAGGCTTCTGAACTGAGTGCTGATAACAACTTGGGTCGTCCTTCTCCTCTTTAGTCCGAATGACACGGCGTCCCTGATTTCCATAAAGAACTTCAAATTTTGATTCGTCTGACCACAGAACAGTTTTCCACTTTGCCACAGTCCATTTTAAATGAGCCTTGGCCCAGAGAAGACGTCTGCGCTTCTGGATCATGTTTAGATACGGCTTCTTCTTTGAACTATAGAGTTTTAGCTGGCAACGGCGGATGGCACGGTGAAATGTGTTCACAGATAATGTTCTCTGGAAATATTCCTGAGCCCATTTTGTGATTTCCAATACAGAAGCATGCCTGTATGTGATGCAGTGCCGTCTAAGGGCCCGAAGATCACGGGCACCCAGTATGGTTTTCTGGCCTTGACCCTTACGCACAGAGATTCTTCCAGATTCTCTGAATCTTTTGATGATATTATGCACTGTAGATGATATGTTCAAACTCTTTGCAATTTTACACTGTCGAACTCCTTTCTGATATTGCTCCACTATTTGTCGGCGCAGAATTAGGGGGATTGGTGATCCTCTTCCCATCTTTACTTCTGAGAGCCGCTGCCACTCCAAGATGCTCTTTTTATACCCAGTCATGTTAATGACCTATTGCCAATTGGCCTAATGAGTTGCAATTTTGTCCTCCAGCTGTTCCTTTTTGTACCTTTAACTTTTCCAGCCTCTTACTGCCCCTGTCCCAACTTTTTTGAGATGTGTTGCTGTCATGAAATTTCAAATGAGCCAATATTTGGCATGAAATTTCAAAATGTCTCACTTTTGACATTTGATATGTTGTCTATGTTCTATTGTGAATACAATATCAGTTTTTGAGATTTGTAAATTATCGCATTCCGTTTTTATTTACAATTTGTACTTTGTCCCAACATTTTTGGAATCGGGGTTGTAGAAATTAATACAAACAACAAATGATTAACAAAACGTGATCAACAAAAATACTTAGAAAGTGGGTAGAAAGTGGAACAAAAAGATTTTCTGACAAGTTAAACATTATCAGTTCATTTGTTTACAAACATTAGAATTACTTCCTCATTTACGTAAGCACCGACATCGATATATTTATATAAAAGATATTTTGTACTAAATATGTCTGTGTAAAACAAATTTTAAATAAAAACTATGTTTTGTTCACTTAATACCACATACCGAATATTTTTTTATAAATAATTATCTGGATGTCGATAATTGTGGAATGGTGTCGATAACCGTGGACAAAGGTGCCGATAATTGTGGAACACCGTCACGTGATCTGATACTAAGTAATCAGGAATCAACTTTTTTTTTTCCAGTGGAAGTTTGAGTAGTTTGAAGTTTGAAAGTCTTTTCTACTTTTGTAATGGCCAAAAGATCGTTAAGGTGTCGATAACTGTAGCCGCCGCTCTATTTGGTCTCTGAAAATCCAAGTTTGATTTTTTAAATATACGAATAATTTTACAGCAAATAAGTCTGAAAATCAATCCGCTGGAGGATCCCTTTAACATTCTATTTCATGACGTAGAGAAGAACCAAACGGTCGAGTCTACATCAGCATCGGCCTTGCAAGCTTCAGGATGACCAGTAGATGGCGTTTTGAACCATTTTCAACACAAAATTCAGATTGTGTAAAATAAACTAAAGTGAGTATAAATATAGTCAATGTTAAACTGAGCACTGATGTTTCATCACAGTACAGTGGCGTCTGGTAGTCTTTCAAACAGGGGAGGCTGGTCGGTTACGATATTTCCAGATTTTAAAAGAAAAAAGAAAAAACACATCAATTTTGCCCATACTCTTGCCTCTGATCTGGCTGATTGTTGTCAGGGTCACAAACTGTGAAATAACAGGTTCTTTTGGCCCGTTAGCCTACTGTCCAATATACATGGTGGTGTTGGGGGGGTATATTTTAACATTTTATATTTTAAAATTGTGGCATGTTGTTTAAAAATTGATCATTATTGAAAGCAGCTCTTTGTCAGGAACCTCAGCAGTAACAGCAGTGTGTTCTGGAATAGGCACAAGCACTGACCTTGGGGAGCCAAACATAGAGCTGGGTGCCACACATTTCATTCAGTGACACTTTCCCTATATTTTACTTATTTTGACTGAGAAATGTTTTATTGACAATTTTGATAACCCTTCACTTTTAATCCAGGTCTGTAGTGTGAAATGTTCTCGGCTGTGTTTTTGTTTAAAAATGTTTTCCAAATTGTAGCTGTGTTTAATTCATATCCAGAGAAATATATATTCCAATATAATATACTCAGCATAAACATTTTAAATAGATTCTATATTTTTGGTCCATCCATGACATATTACTAAAGTAGCCTATTTACTGTTGTTGATGTGGGTCACTTGCTGTTAGCCAATTCACTTTCTCATACCAGGAGAGCTGAAAGGAACGAGTATTATTCCCTACCTTTTCACCAAGTCAGTTTGAGGCGTTGGTCTACCCTGCTCTTTAATTTTAATTTTTTCCTCAAAAGGAAGACTGGCAAATGGCTTCGCCAAAATTAAATCAGCAATGCTTGGCATCCGTGCGCAGCTTTCTTGCTAGCTGACTAGCCCCCTCAAGTTCAAGTTCAGTCACTCAAATAAACGACATTTCTGGAACTAAGATAGCAAACTTGACAACACTATATTTACACTTTATTTACAATGAAAATATATACAAACTAAAAAAGCTGGTAGAAACCGTATGTAATGAATGAAATCGAAATGTAAGCTGATCTCTTACAATACACCACACCACTTGCGAATCCGCATGGGACTGAACTGAGATTCACCGCTGCCTGTCTATATTTGAAACGAGCTGTCAATCAAAGAAAATATCCGGCCGCTTTCACCAATCACCAGTCTCCTCGCGGAAACTGCCATGTCCCTCCCACTGTGAGGCTGGGAGTCCGTGGGCAGGCGTTTTCGCAGTATTTGTCCAATAACCATCTTGCATTTTGAGATTGAAAAGCGCATAGCTCCCAAATGCCACTGAAGTCCACTGAGGCTGGGAGTCCGTGAGACTCCATGGGCGGGCGTTTTCGCAGTATTTGTCCAATAATCGTCTTGCATTTTGATATTGAAAAGCGCATAGCTCCCAAATGCCATTGAAGTGCACTGAGGCTGGGCTGCATCGCGCTGTCACGAGGGGGAAAAACTCACACACACATTAGGCGAACTGGGGAAAGTTATAACGGAATGATTTCACACTGTAGTTGGGTTGAGCACATATATCTCTATGATTCTGGATCTGAAATAGCAATGTTATAAGGTCGGCTATAACATAAGCCTAGCGCAATTCATCCTACATGATGTTCGTCATTTTTAGAGGAGGCTGAGCCTCCCTCGTTGTCTTAGAGCAATCGCCCGTGGTACAGTCATATTGTTTAGTTTCGGTGTGCAGTAGGCTACGCACTGGGCTCTATATAAAATCTGGAGAGCTCAGAGTCTGTTCCCCGCTGTAGAGACAAATGAAGCCATCTGGCCTCCATAATACCACTCACATCGCGTGGCTTTGGTTTGTGTTCAACTGCGGTATCCGATCAAATTTGCCCCAAGAAAAGTATCTCCTGATTTTTTTTATTCCTTTCATTACCTCCTCTTATTTTCTCAACTTTACCCACATTTCTTACATATCTTCATAGCGCTCCGCTTCCCTGTTATTGTTTTTTTTCCCTTTTCCAGTTCAGTCTCTGATCTTTTTTATTTATTTATTTTTAACTGAATGGGTCTTTTACTACTATAATTATTTTTACGGAGATTATTTCAGTTTTTCTCTTATACAGTGTATCTTTCTCTTTTGTATAGTTCTATCTATCTGTCTATCTACTGTATGTATCTATCTGTGTAATACTGGTAATACTACCTGTGCAATACTTACACATGCAATACCACCTGCGTAATACACTTATGTTAACTGTATATCTGCAAACCTGTTAATTTATGCAAATTTGTTCATTTTATCTTTAAATTTGTAGTTTATTTCTTTATATATATATATATATACCTTTTTTGTATATTTAGTACTTTTTGCATGACTCCTTCACTGCCTTTTCTTTTTTTCTTTCGATATTTTGCTGCTGTAACAATGTAAATTTCCCCTTGTGGGATAATAAAAGACTATCTATCTATCTATCTATCTATCTATCTATCTATCTATCTATCTATCTATCTATCTATCTATCTATCTATCTATCTATTATGCCAACACAAAAGCTGTACAATATTTCCTTTCTATTTAGGATGGTTGTTGAAACAGGATTATCTTCTCATGTTATTTTCCATTTTTATTTCATTCTTACAGTCATGACGTTACACTATTTATTGGTCACATAATTCACTGTCACAATATTCATGCAACTTGTGACCAATGTGACCAATAAATACTGTTAAGACATGACTGTGAGTCTGAAGTGAAAATGGCAAATAACATGAGAAAATGATCCTGTTTCAACAACTGTCCTAAATAGAAAGGAAGCATTGTACACCTTTTGTGTTGGTATAATAATTAATAAATAGATAGAAAGGAAGAACTATACGAAAGAGAAAGGTACACTGGATAAGAGAAAAACTGAAATATCCATCCATCCATCCATCCATCATCTATAGCCGCTTATCCTGTTCTACAGGGTCGCAGGCTATCCCAGCTGACTATGGGTGAGAGGCAGGGTACACCCTGGAGTTGCCAGGTCATCGCAGGGCTGATACAGAGACAAACAACCATTCAGATCTATGGTCAATTTAGAGCCACCAATTAGCCTAACCTGCATGTCTCTGGACTGTAGGAGAAACCGGAGCACCCGGAGGAAACCCACGCGGACACGGGGAGAACATGCAAACTCCACACAGGAAGGCCCTCGCCGGCCACGGGGCTCGAACCCGGACCTTCTTGCTGTGAGGCGACAGTGCTAACCACTACACCACCACAAAAACTGAAATCTCATCTCATTATCTCTAGCCGCTTTATCCTGTTCTACAGGGTCGCAGGCAAGCTGGAGCCTATCCCAGCTGACTACGGGCGAAAGGCGGGGTACACCCTGGACAAGTCGCCAGGTCATCACAGGGCTGATACACAGACACAGACAACCATTCACACTCACACCTACGATCAATTTAGAGTCACCAGTTAACCTAACCTGCATGTCTTTGGACTGTGGGGGAAACCGGAGCACCCGGAGGAAACCCACGTGGACACGGGGAGAACATGCAAACTTCACACAGAAAGGCCCTCGCCAGCCATGGGGCTCGAACCCGGACCTTCTTGCTGTGAGGCAACAGTGCTAACCACTACACCACCACAAAAACTGAAATCTCATCTCATTATCTGTAGCCGCTTTATCCTGTTCTACAGGGTCGCAGGCAAGCTGGAGCCTATCCCAGCTGACTACGGGCGAAAGGTGGGGTACACCCTGGACAAGTCGCCAGGTCATCACAGGGCTGACACATAGACACAGACAACCATTCATACTCACATTCACACCTACGGTCAATTTAGAGCCACCAGTTAACCTAACCTGCATGTCTTTGGACTGTGGGGGAAACCGGAGCACCCGGAGGAAACCCACGCGGACACGGGGAGAACATGCAAACCCCACACAGAAAGGCCCTTGCCGGCCACGGGGATCGAACCCGGACCTTCTTGCTGTGAGGCGACAGTGCTAACCACTACACCACTAAAAGGGCTGTTCATAAAATGATGAGACTGAACTGGAAAAGTGAAGCTGAGAAAATAAGAGGAGGTAATGAAAAGAAAGGGAAATCCTTTTCTTGCTGCAAATGTGATCGGATACTACGCTTTAACACACACGATGTGAGTGGTAAGATGGCGGCCAGCTAGCTTCACTCTGACGAGCCTATGAGCGGTCCAGATTTTATACAGAGCTCGGGGCGGTTTTTGTGAAATAAAACAGCACTGATGTGTTTCATCACAGTACAGTCATATCATTCAGTTTAGAGCGCTTTAAGCTAAGCCTTTAAAAATGGCGTTTGATTGAAGGCGGTTTCAGCCAATGAGCAGGAAGCTCGCGGCATGTACCGCCTTTTTACAGAAGCAACCTATCAGCAGACAGGGCCACGCGGAACAGCGTGATGATAGGCTGACTCCGCCTTCACTTTAACGCCCATTCATAAATAAGTCATCGCGAAGAGGAAGCGTTGGAAATGATCGCGGTTGGATTCTCGACTGCGACGCAAAATCGCCTGGATCATATAACTGATGCAAAAGTGACTTCCGAGCCCGGATTCATGCGCTTTGGTTTGGGTTTAGGTTTTGCAGTGATGGCTTGAGCTCCATCATCATCATCATCATCATCAGGAAGCCAGACGCGCTCGTGCATAAAGCCTCGTCTCTCCAGCACGCGCACTTTCTCCATCCTCGACTCATGCACACTTGGCTCTTGTTGTTGTTGTTGTTGTTGTGATCCTGATCTGAATGTCCAGCGTATCCGGAGTCATGGCAGGGAAAGAGGAGCAGCTTTACGCCAAAGTGACTCCACGCAGGCAGCGGCAGAACCGCGCAGGGACCCTGAAACACGGCTCGTGCCTGGATGTGCTGCTCAGCATGGGCTTCCCCAAGAGCCGCGCGTGAGTAACCTGTCACTCCTCTGTCGCACATCTGGCTTGGGCATCGACCTCATACCAAGCCCAGACTGTCTGGAGGGTCCTGTGGTCACTTCTCCTCCTCCTCCTCCTCCTCCTCCTTCTTCTTCTTCCCCCCAAGTGCAACTTACAATCAATTATTCATTCCTTTATCACCATTTTGATTTTATTTGATTTTATTTAGGTTTTCCACATGGACATTTACAATAAAGTACACATTTAATTATTGTAAAGACACGTAAAAAAACCGAGGATGACACGAAAAAGTCTAATAAAATGACTTATTTCCATTGTGGTCCTCATAAAAAATTACAAAATGGTGACAATATGATAGAGGACAAAAATTACAAAAATGTATAAGTAAACAAAGTGTATAAGAATAACATTAATAATATTATTAATAAATAAATTTAAGAAATATAACTATCACATTTTATATATCACAATTGTTATCACAGAAATTGAATAACAATTTACAAACATATTAAAAGGGCAGATTTATTCACAGCACCAGGAGCAAACTTTATTATTATTATTATTATTACGTCACTCTTTTTGGGTTGTTTTACAATCAGGGTACGCACGCTAAAAATCACATTCAAGGCAAGGCAAGTTTATTTATATAGCACATTTCATACGCAGTGGCGGTTCAATGTGCTTTACAGAAGAAAAAGCAAAACAGTAAGCAATAGAAAATAAAATTACATGAAATAAATGGGGAAGAAAAATAATAAGAATTAAACAATAGTAGAAATAAAATGAAATAAAAGTTCAATTTAAAAAAAAAACCCAGCAGAATAAAATAGAATAAAAGTTAAGTAAAATTTAAAACATGCAGAGACTGTAAAAGTCAAGAGTTTAAAACGTGTAGAGATGACAATATTAATAATTTAGCAGAAAGCATCTGAAAACAGCTTGGTCTTTAATCTAGATTTGAAGCTGCCAACAGCAGGAGCATTTTTGATGTCCTCTGGGAGTTGGTTCCATAGCTGTACTGCATAGTAGCTAAAAGCTGCTTCACCACACTTTTTGTTTTAACAACAGGTTTTAACAGTAAATTTTTCTGCTGCGATCTGGTAGATCTGATTGGGTTAGGCCGAAGCAACATATCAGAGAGGTAAATGGGCCCTTAGAGATTTGTACACCAGCAGCAATGCTTTAAAGTCAATTCTGTAGCTTACTGGAAGCCAGTGAAGGGACCTTAGAATTGGAGTAATGTGCTCTGTTCGTTTTGTTCGTGTGAGAACCCATTTAACACTTATTATCTTCAATATCAAAAGGCTTGACGAAATAAACTTGGTTGTTTATTGTAGCCCTGTGATAGCTCTATTTACCATGCAAAAAAAAAAAAAAATTGGTGATAACGTTATTTTTGGTGGATGTATGGCAATATATGTCATATTTAGCAAAATTACTCGTGTCATTTAGAAAAAGTGCCTTTTTTTTTTTTTTTTAACCACCGGTAGCTCTAAAAGGGATGCACTTTCTTAAATCATTCTTTAGACCATAAAACAAATATTTGGTTCCATATCATTGGAAACATAGTTAAGTTTTAATGTTGAATGCCAGTAAGTTTTCAGACTATTTTGATCGAATTAGTATGTAATTGTGTCAAAAAAATGTCCTCTCTGAGACAGCTAATTTTTCAATATAAAATAACATGATTATTTTCATCCTAAAATGTGGTCAAGATATTGGGACATAAATATTAGAGACAACTAACACACAAAGCTTACAGCCTTTTATTTAAAAGCACTATGGAAGTAGTGGATTCTGAATTGTCAAAAAAAAAAGTCCTCTCCGAGAATCACTTCATTTGTTTCTCGCATCTTATAGCAGATTACACAAAACTACCATACACACATGTCAAAAAATTACCTGAAATCTGTTCTTTAACTTGTCCTTCACTTAAAAACTGGTACAAGAACCAGTTTGAATCAATTTGAATTTTGGACCCCTGTGACACAAACTTTGTACCCTGATTGTAAAACAACCCTTTTCACATTTAAAAAAAAAAAAAAAAAAAAAAAAAAAATATATATATATATATATATATATATATATATATATATATATATATATATATATATATATAAATAAATAAATAAAATATCTCGGGCTACACTGATGTGAACAAAATCCAACATGTTAAAAATGAAACCCAATCAAATTCTACTCTCACACAGCTTAATATTTACTGGAGTTTTTTTTTTTTTTTTTTAAACTGATTATTTCATCCATAAAACCAGACTTAATTTTGTATCAAATAACCTTTTCATGGTGGTGTAGTGGTTAGCGCTGTTGCCTCACAGTAAGAAGGTCCGGGTTCGAGCCCTGTGGCTGGCGAGGGCCTTTGTGTGCGGAGTTTGCATGTTCTCCCTGTGGGTTTCCTCTACAGTCCAAAGACATGCAGGTTAGGTTAACTGGCGACTCTAAATTTTTAAGAAGAAGAAACCTTTGTCACATGCACACTTCAAGCACAGTGGAATTTATCCTCTGCATTTAACCCATCTGAAACAATGAACACACACGTGTGCACACACACACGCGCACACACACACACACTCAGAGCAGTGGGCAGCCACATTAGGGCACTTCAGCCCAAGGCCATCCCACATTAACCTAACCGCATGTCTTTGGACTGTGGGGGAAACCGGAGCACCCGGAGGAAACACAAAACACAGAAAGCCCCTCGCCGGCCACGGGGCTCAAACCCGGAACCTTCTTGCTGTGAGGCGACCGTGGTCCTGTTCTCTCCTCCGTGTGCTCCAGTTTCCCTGACAGTCCAAAGACATGCAGGTTAGGCTCTAAATTGACAGCTCTAAATTGACCGTAGGTGTGAATGTGTGTCTAGGGTGTCAGCCCTGCGATAACCTGGCGACTTGTCCAGGGTGTACCTCGCTTCTCGCCCATAGTCAGCTGGGATGGGCTCCAGCTTGCCTGCGACCCTGTACAGATGATTAATGGATGGACAAATGGATAGATATTAAGCTTCTAACCTGAACAACAAAAGACGTCCGGTCACTATCCAAAAGTCTTCAGTACATGCAAAGAAATGCTGTAGAGAGAGAGGGGAAAAACCCTTCAAAAATAATGAAAAGAAATGTTTCGACATTAAATGAATAAATAAAACAAAATGGTAATCGCAGCTATAATGTGTGAAGATTTAGAAGGAAACGAGCTGTAGTTTTTACTAAGCATCTCGCAGAACCAGCCTCAGTTCTTCTGGACACTCTGACTTGCACGCGGCCTTTGTTTTTAGTTTCTTATGTAATATGATGATTTCTTTCCTGACATACATGACATTTAAGTTTGGGCTGGAAAACTTGTCTGGAAATCTCAATGACTCGAACACCGTCATAAAAGAAGTCTGTAATGAAGCTTGTTCTTGAGGGAGGGGGCTAAAACTTTTGTACAGTCTTGCATATTAGTGTGTTTTTGATGTAATTTTAAACCCTATTCAAGTGACTGACCGTTTAGGATTAACTAGATGATGATAATGATCACAGAAGTTTATAGTAGTTGATTGACAGACCTGATCGTCCACACCAAGGCTGTGCTTTGGACATTATTAATTGCTGAAACTACACCTTATACCTTTTTATTATTATGATTATTAGTTGTTTATGAGCTGGCAAACTGTATCGGGTATGTTTGGGCTCGATTTAAACCCGAGATAGTGTAAAAGAGAACCTTTCGCAGTGTGATCCAAAACAAAAGATGCGATCTGCAGTAAAATTTAAAAGCAACTGAAAGAGGGTTAAAAAAAAAAAAAAGGCAGGGGATGAGCACTAAGCTCAAGCTTATTCGCTTATTTAATTGTCAAATGAAGAAAAATTGTAAGGTTCCTGATAAGACTTATATATAATGGACAAAAATGAAATAACTGAAGCTGCATGGAAGAACAGAATATGAGGCTGAATAATAAAGCCTTAAAAATTTTCAAGTTATTATAACCAGGATTAGAGTAGGGATAATTTTTTTTTTTTTCCCTTTTTTTTCTTTTTTCTTTTTGAGCCCAGATTATGAAAGTGTACGGCTGGAGTTTACCTTTTTAAAGCTCTTTTAAAGGACCGTTTAAGTGTAATTTGAGTATAATTTATCAGTGTTATTTGAGTCACGAAACCTTGAGTCTGAGTCCAGTCTCGAGTCCCCAGTGTTCAAGTCTGAGTCATTTAAAGAAAATTTCGATTCCGAGAACAAGACTCCAACCACACCATTTGACGGTGGCTGTTGCTGCCTTTATGTGAAAACGTCTCTGCTGCTGTGTTGGACTAATGCTACTGCCCCGTTTTAGTTAAAGTGCATATCACGGGTAAATTCAGGAACGAGATCAATGTAATTCTCCTATTTTATGTTAAACTTTGGTCAAATATCTGTCACATTTTGTGCAATTTTTTTACCTTGCGCAATACCAGAAAAATTCAGTTGAAATCAAGCCATTTGAGGCGAATTGGTCCGCCTCTGAAAAAACTTGGCATTTGGATTTCCCGGGAAACACTGATTTTCGTGACGTGGCGTGCGGGACTCCGCCCTCTGAATCCTACGTCAGCGCTGGTTTGTTTGAGAAAACGACCTGGTGGTTTCCTGCAAATTTCTTCAACGTTATCGCGTAATTATTAAAATGGTTAACAGATGTATCGTAGGAGGGTGTAGCAACACCAATCTTGATGGGATTAGTACTCATCGTTTCCCAAAAGACCGGACAATGAGAGAGAAATGGGAGCGCTTGGTCTACACAGGCTGTGCACTGAAACCGTGCAAAGCTCGCGCAGCCTGCTGGCGCTTCCGCAGGTGACGTCACGAATCTGGCTCCAGACTCTCTTGGGATTTTTCCAGACGCGTTTGTTATTTTATTTTTTTCTGCTGTAGACAGATGGCCTTGTGCAAAATTACCCTCCTGGATGAGTGTGTAAAGGGACATTCTTTCATATTTAAAAAAAAAAAAAAACGAAATTGGTCCAGTATATGCCCTTTAATAGGCTACAGATAAAAAGCTTATTCATGGCTCAGCAAGCCCCGCCCACTATCAACAGGGCAAATAACCTGAGAGAAGGTTAACACTAGCTAGTTCATCAGTCAGCAAGCCCTGCTATCAACGGCGCAATGAACACAACACTTCTCCGGGTGGAGTCTTACCAAATGACGATTGAAGTTCGAGGTTGTCCCCGTCGTCTTCTTGATAGTTCTTCTACATACGGAACACACAGCAGTGCATTTTTTTCCCCACTGCGTGAGAAGTCTGTATAAGCAAAGCGGACAATCCTAGGCGCTTCTTTCCAGGCATTTTAGCGCCATTAACGTTAGTTTGTTCCTGAACATGACGTATGAACAGGTGAATGTACATTCTCTTGCAAGAAATTAGTATAAAAAAATTAATGTAGATGTTTTATGTCAAATTACTATGGCATGTTGCAAAAAAATAAAGAAAAAGTCAGAGTCCTTAAAATTAGGGCACGAGTCAGACTCGAGTACTCCAAGCCTGTAATTTATTGTACGGACTGAATCGTCTGCTTTTAATATAAGCAGCTAAATAAATAATGAGCTGAGGCTATAGTGTTAAACTCCTTCCCCTGAGTCGGGGTGCGTTTTTGTTCTGTCTCGGTGCTCGACACTCCTTTGGGAGTTAATCGAGGTGTGTAAATTCTTAATTGTGAAACATGGTCAACTCGTCTATAATCACGCGTCCATTTTTACGGCTCGCGGATAACGGAAGCAGCCCGTTCCATATCCGTGTCATTACTCCGCTGAAGATGAAGTGCATTAGCAGCTGGCAATGGAGGAGGAGGAGGGGAAAGTAGGTCTAGTGATGCATCTGTAGGTCTGTTTCACTCGAGTGCAGTTTAAGTGTTTGCTTGGTGAATATGAATCCAGATACCGACTCACCATTCGAGATTATTCCATCAAACGATTCATGAGTAAAGTCAGTTTGAGGTGTTCGGCTAACGGCTGCAGTTTTGCTGCCTGAGTTCTTCATGGAGCGTGCTTTGTGCACAGGGGATTTGTCATGGTGGTGTAGGTTTGGGCCTTTTGGTTACAGTGAAAAGGGAAGTTATCACGCTACAGCATACAAAGACTTTCTATACAATCGTGTGGCAACAAACACAGATGGGTGTGACGGTCGGGTGTCTACAAACCTTTGGCCGTATAGTCACGCTGATGTCCTGTTGTTGTGAACTATTCTCACTTACCGTTTTTCAGTAATACTAATGAGAGCCAACGGAGAACTACTAGGCACAGCAACTGCTGGACTCTGGTTTCTCCAGTTACTGATAAAATTTCCATTTTGAAATGGAACAGTATCCTCATTCAAAGATGTCCATAAGTGCCGGCGACCAGTGTTTTTCTCCGCCTACACAGACGGTCTGCGTTGGCTACTCGATCCCAAAAAAACCCCCAACCCCTTGCTTTTCGATGTTCAAGCGTTTTTTTTTTTTTTTTTAAATATCGTCTCTGCTGCCCATAATTTGCTGCAAATCCAATTGTTCCACCACAAAATTGTCTTTGATTTGGGTCTAGCGTGACTGGAAGTGACGCCATGTTTGTTGATCGATTCTCGTGCTCTGATTGGGTGAGCCGGACCATGTGACCACGCCGTAGCGTATGTAGTTATGTTACAGAGCCAGGCAGCGTACTAGAGAGGGTAACTGAGAAAGCCAAGCACTCGCACACATCTGAAGGGAAATTTCATACGTATTTTACAGGGAAATGGTTAGTAATTTATTAATCGAGAATGCACCAGAAGGCATGTCAATTTAAAAAATTTTCTGGGTGGGGTGGGGCATGGCCCCAGACCCCTCTAGCATTAATAGTGTGCCTTTGCCGTGCCATGGTGGCTTTGTCGCTACAAATTCCTAATCCACCTACTTTTTTTTTTTTTTTTTTAAAAAGCCGGCTACTTCAGATTTTCTGGAGAAACCTGATCATTTCACACATTTTGGTAGTTAAAGGGGAACTGAAGGCAGGTTTTTTTTTTTTTAAATCAAAATTCTATTTATTTCATTTTATAAAATATCAGAATGCATTTTTGATTGCTATTTTGTCACTGCTATAGCAAGTTATGAGTGTTTGAAATATGCTCTGTAATATATCAGTCCGTATGTCAAAGCAATGGCCGTAAACGAGATTCGTTGAGACCTGTGCGAGACATCGTAGGACGGAAGTAAAACGTACAGCGGAAATCAAAGTGACCAACATCTGCCAACGTTGTCAAAAGACTTGCACGCCCTCTTTCGAATGCTGACGTAATCAAGCCGGAAGTTTGTTTTGATAGCAAAACAAAAAAGTAGGCAGTAATCGCCATTTAAACTCGTTTTTGTGCAATATTTCGTTTGGAAAACAGTTTTCAAAATGGCGGCACTGACACCTGGCTGACACTTCACGTTTCAAAGTCTCGCACAAGTCTCGTGAAGATCGCGCGGATAAGCGACGCCTGCCGTCGACCAAACGAACTAAATTCAACACGGCTAAAAACCGAATAGGCCGATAAGTATAATATTTAATTGCGATTAGTCACGATATAAGGTTACTAAAACCGAAAACGTAACTGAATAACACCTTAAGAACTAAAGCAAGTTTAAAAATGACTTCAGTTCTCCTTCATTTCACTACTTTTTATCCCCCCGGCATATAATGCAGGGGGGATATGGCTATCGCTCTGTCTGTCCGTATGTAAACATTTTAGTTTTCGGCGCATAACTCAAAAATAGGTACCCTATGGGTCCACGTGGCTACTGCTTATAAATAAAATAGTTTTCTGATCCCATGTCCATCCAGTAAATATAGCGTGTATATATATGTGATCAATTCTACTCGCCTCGTCTCTTGCAAGCATCACCGAGCTGTGAGCAGCGTCGGGGCTTGGAGTGTTTTGGTTCCCAATTTTGTTTACTGTGTTTTGTTCAAAATACAGTGCTGTGAACTAGATCTCTTTTCAAAATGGTAAGAAAGCACTTGTTCATGAATTGTCTTAGAAGCATTATTTCGTACTAATGAGCACATTTTGTTTTATAAGTGTAGTGTAAAGACTCTCTCAAATTAAAAAAAAAAAAAGAAAGCGAATAGCAGAAGTTTGATATCGGCTTCTCAATATATCTACCAAAATGCTAAAAAAAAAAATCTTACAACACCTTTCATTTGACCTTTTCAGAAGGACCAAACCCAGGCTGTGATAATCAAAATGTAAATTTTCTTAAAATAAGCACTACTTTCTTGATATCGAATCAGTAGCCTTGGCGAACTGCGAGGTGAATTTCGTTTATCTTTTTATCTGCCGATTTATCTTCTGATTCTATGAAGTTATAACGAGGTTTCTCGTGAGGTCATGATTTACTGTTCTGGTGATTGTAACACACATGCGCTTGTGCAGTGCACTATTATTACACACGTTCTTACGACACGGTGGCTACTGCCTCGCTACGCTTATGAGGCAGTAGCCACAAAAACGATTAGGAGTTTTTTCACGAAACCTGACAGTTATGTTAAAGGTGCCCTTCCACCAAAAACGTTTAATACTGGCTCTTTTTGAAATACCATAGTTCACGCCGAGTTGCATATGCATGCTGCATATGAAAATGTAATTCTGCTCCCATTCCCTGTATTAGCTTATGAAAGAAAATAGTCGGAAAAACGAGCGGATCTGAAAAAGCCCTACGAACTTGCGTCACTTCGAAAATTAGTATTCATGGCCTCGCCCACCTTGGCTTGCGACCGCCCACGGGAAGGAAGTTTGGATTTAAGCGCAAGGAGAGATAGCAGAGCCCATCTCGTCAGTAGCTAACGAAGAGGACCTGACAGCAAGTTGAAAACATGGCTGAACAAGTTCGTGCCTGTGTTATTTGTGGCAGTAACACATCAACGTTGCATTTCTTGCCCAAGATAGAAGAGCTGAAGAAGAAATGGTTGGAATTTCTCTTTGGAACACCACCAGCGAAGTATAATGCAGCGTTAGTACTGTGTTCTGATCATTTCAACCACAGTGACTTTTCAAACTTCGGTGCTTTCAGTAGTGGTTTTGCTTCGAGGTTATTTTTAATCCCTGGATCTGTACCGTCAAGATGATCGACCACCAGCTCACAAGCTGTAAGTAAAACATGAACTTTTTGTTCGAAGGCTTTTGTTACAAAATAGCATGTTCATATTCTCCACGTTAGCATGCATGACCTGGTCACAAGCTAGGCAGGGATGAGAGTTTTCCGCTTTTCGGCGGATTTCCGCTTTTTCCGAGTAAAAAATGACCTTTTTATATTATGCTAAATCCGTTGAGAATTTTTTTTAATTAATTTCGGGGGGTTGGGGTATGTTCCTTCATGCTGTTCAAACTTTATTAACTCCAACGATGTTTACACATTATTTGTAAGTCGCCATCTTTAGTCTTGTTTAAATCTCGTTGAATGTGATGTAAAATTCGTGTTATCTACATTGTTATTGGTCAAAACATCGATGTTGAGACCGTAATAGCCAATCAAAACAGTTTTCACAAAGACACCCACATCCGCTTGTTCTGACCCACTGGAGGTAGCGTCACAGTGCTGTTAGCCAATCAGAGGTAACACGTTTACTGATTGCTGTTAGCCAATCAGAGGTAACACGTTTACTGATTGCTGTTAGCCAATCAGAGGTAACACGTTTACTGATTGCTGTTAGCCAATCAGAGGTAACACATTTACATGTCATGAATATTAATGAGTAAGAGCTGAAATCCTGTCGTTCTCCCGCCACCCACTCCTCCACCAAACTAGAACAGCCTGAAACAGGAGAACCACAGCATTTTTTTCACCAAAACCGGCTCACAGGGCATTCATTCATACTAGAGACCACTGCACAATTAATGAAAAAACAATGCAGTGAGACCTTTAAATGACTACAGGAGTTGTGCCTTTTGACATTTCACACGCACACATGCACGCACACTTTTTTTTTTTTTTAAAAGGAGAACTGAAGTCATTTTTAAACTTTGCTTTCACGGAGTGAACTGGCAGCCGGCGACTGTGATGATGCGCTCAGGCTGCTGTTTGTCTTCTTCGGCTACGTCCGCATTCATACGTTTTAGTTTTAAAACGCATCACTTTTGCTATGTTTACGCTTGGCGTCCACACTACTCCGGAGTTTCTGAGCCCCAAAAACAGATGCCCACATTTGCCTCCTGATTGGGTCACGGTGTATCCTTCCCTGATTCCTCACGTGACCCTGTTCCAGAAGAAAACAAAAGGCATGAACTGTTTATAGACCCCTTCGCATGTTTGTAAACAAACCGACCGTTGCCAGGATGCGCGCGCAGCCTGGACTCAAACAATGGCGCTGCCCATAGACCGGCATTATGAGCTGTCAGATTATGCAAAACAATTGTTGTTACAAGATCGAGAATGCTACATAAATAAGTTAACTCTAACAAGTGGGCATCGCCTACCGGATCCGTATTTAATTAAAGAGTGGACGGACGATGTTAGTAAGTTCCCTGGTATACAATGGCCAGATATATACTCGTACCTTATTGACAAGACTTCAGTGTAGACCCACAAAAAATTCGTGCCTACAAGTCTTTAGACGCATATGATTATGTTATGTGCGGGCATGTACAACTTGATTAACAATGGGACATTCATATTCATTTTGTTTTAATCAAATTATGCCAGTGGTGTGATGGCAATGTGGCTTTAGCTACAACAGCAAATACCAACACTAAACAGCAATTTGCAGGAGGTAATGGCATGAAAGGAATGATAGTGTAAAGAGTGCAGCTAAGAGAAATCAGAGCTGCGTAAAAAGCGAGAGGCAGAGACCAGAAATGAAACTGAACGGGGCGGGAGCTAGGTTAGAGCAGTCAACGTAAGTTGGCATTTAGAGTGAGGGCACACAATTTCACCTTTCCATCCTTGCTTTAAAATTGTGATTTGGCATACACAAATAATGATGGCACAAAATCTGGACTGCTTGAGTCAAGCGAGACCTCTCCTACAAACAAAATTGCATGCAAAGCTAAGTTAACATGCTAACAATATTCATTACATTGTGTAACTATGACCCAGCTAATCAGACAAACGTTACCAAAGTATTTTGCTACATCAATAAACGAAGACTAGAAAGAATAAAAAAGAAAGATTTAATAAATAGCCTGATCTTACCTGTGATGAAGTGGGCGCTGCAAACCCGCGCATTTTTGATGGTGTTTTCATCCCAGTCTACACGTTTGATGGCTTGTAGTCCTAGACGTCGGCGTTTTTTTTTTGGAATGGGTGAGATCCTGCTGGAATTCTGTACATTTTAACCCCATCACTGCTACGATTCTGACACCCGACAACACAACAACTAGGCATTTCTGAGTCTTTTTTGGGTCCAGGCTGCACGCGCAATTTCCACTTACGTATAAATGACGTTTACTGCGAAGGGGTCTATACTGGCATGCGTATGCCCTGTGTACGTGAATGGTCATGTGATGTGTGTTAGTACAGATGGTGATTATTTCCGATACAGCGCTAAAACGCTCATCTGGATGGAGATCGTTTTCATTTTAAAACTAAAACGTATTGGTGTGAACGTAGCCCTAGCCTATTTAGCAGTCTACTCCTTAATGAATTCATGAATGAAAGAATAACGCGGCTGGAGAAATACCGTTGGTCAGATGTTTATAAAATTAGCCTGGTTATCAAGCCTTCTTTCTATCCTTGACTTGCAAGTGACATCAAAGCAAAATAGAAACCCGGATGTCGGCCATACTGATGGGGATACAAATGGACATTTCATACAAAACAGTCACGCGTGCGCAACTCTCTTGGTTTTTCCACTGCTTTAAGCGTTCTTTTAGCTATGCCCTATCTTTGTGCTGTATATGGTTGTGGTCACAACAGTACTTGTGACCATGGCACATTCTGATTTTTTTTTTTAAGAATTCTGTCCATGATTTGGAAAGAGGGCGAAGAAACTCTGAGGCTTAGTGCAGAGAGGAGACGAGGGGATCAGGACACTTCGTCCAGTAGTTAAGACATTTCGTTCAAGGCCTTTTTCATATGCACTATCAATTATTTTATATTTCAGGTATTCCAGTGTTCGTGAATGAAAGCCCTGCGAGAACGCTGCTCCGCACCTAAACATTTAACATGCTCCAGCTGGATTTAAAAATTAATAACTTGGCCAACGGAGCTCACCACAAAGCCAAATTTTACAGGCGTCTCCCCCTTGGAAAGAGTACGGTCTTGGGTCAGTAGGACTGCATCTCAGCCTGGGATTCGGGAACGAAGCCCCCGTGAGAGCACTGCTCGGTGCAGAAAGATTTAATATGATCCAGCCGGAAACATAGACCTGCAAGTGAGTAGCCTGCAATGACAAGGGAGTTAAACTCATCCCAGGGTCAGCAAGTGGCACGGGCTGACGTGGTTACCCCCCTTAGTACGCGCTTTAGTGTTGAAGTGCATGTACTATGGCACTCATTTGCTTCGGTCAAATTCTGTTGAGAATTCCTCCTTTTTTCAAACAAATACCTGAAATATAAAATTGATAGTGTGTATGAAAAAGGCGTTGGATGAAATGACCTGTATTCATACTTGATGGTCGGTAGGAGCATCTTTTATCTTCAGAAAAGCCTGACTTTTTTTTTTTTTAAATAATATGGGTCAAAACCACACCTCTATTTTCACTCGACCATTCAAATCATGACGATACTGAGAAACTTCAGCATTGTTTACAGATGCGCTTTCAGCAGCTGCCATCCAAGTTGCTTTGTATATCCACCATCATGGCGGACGCTCATGACTTAGCACATTTTGATCACGTGGTTGCAAGTCATCTATAGCGGTCACTCACAGACAGAGAGAAGCAGGACGTCGGTGTTTTAACTCATTTAATGCAGTGTTTTTAAACAATACAACTTTTGATATTTACAACCCCGATTCCAAAAAAGTTGGGACAAAGTACAAATTGTAAATAAAAACGGAATGCAATAATTTACAAATCTCAAAAACTGATATTGTATTCACAATAGAACATAGACAACATATCAAATGTCGAAAGTGAGACATTTTGAAATTTCATGCCAAATATTGGCTCATTTGAAATTTCATGACTGCAACACATCTCAAAAAAGTTGGGACAGGGTCAATAAGAGGCTGGAAAAGTTAAAGGTACAAAAAAGGAACAGCTGGAGGACCAAATTGCAACTCATTAGGTCAATTGGCAATAGGTCATTACCATGACTGCGTATAAAAAGAGCATCTTGGAGTGGCAGCGGCTCTCAGAAGTAAAGATGGGAAGAGGATCACCAATCCCCCTAATTCTGCACCGACAAATAGTGGAGCAATATCAGAAAGGAGTTCGACAGTGTAAAATTGCAAAGAGTTTGAACATATCATCATCTACAGTGCATAATATCATCAAAAGATTCAGAGAATCTGGAAGAATCTCTGTGCGTAAGGGTCAAGGCCGGAAAACCATACTGGGTGCCCGTGATCTTCGGGCCCTTAGACGGCACTGCATCACATACAGGCATGCTTCTGTATTGGAAATCACAAAATGGGCTCAGGAATATTTCCAGAGAACATTATCTGTGAACACAATTCACCGTGCCATCCGCCGTTGCCAGCTAAAACTCTATAGTTCAAAGAAGAAGCCGTATCTAAACATGATCCAGAAGCGCAGACGTCTTCTCTGGGCCAAGGCTCATTTAAAATGGACTGTGGCAAAGTGGAAAACTGTTCTGTGGTCAGACAAATCAAAATTTGAAGTTCTTTATGGAAATCAGGGCCGCCGTGTCATTCGGGCTAAAGAGGAGAAGGAGGACCCAAGTTGTTATCAGCGCTCAGTTCAGAAGCCTGCATCTCTGATGGTACGGGGTTGCATTAGTGCGTGTGGCATGGGCAGCTTACACATCTGGAAAGACCCCATCAATGCTGAAAGGTATATCCAGGTTCGGGGCGGCACGGTGGTGTAGTGGTTAGCGCTGTCGCCTCACAGCAAGAAGGTCCTGGGTTCGAGCCCCGGGGCCGGCGAGGGCCTTTCTGTGCGGAGTTTGCATGTTCTCCCCGTGTCCGCGTGGGTTTCCTCCGGGTGCTCCGGTTTCCCCCACAGTCCAAAGACATGCAGGTTAGGTTAACTGGTGACTCTAAATTGACCGTAGGTGTGAATGTGAGTGTGAATGGTTGTCTGTGTCTATGTGTCAGCCCTGTGATGACCTGGCGACTTGTCCAGGGTGTACCCCGCCTTTCGCCCATAGTCAGCTGGGATAGGCTCCAGCTTGCCTGCGACCCTGTAGAAGGATAAAGCGGCTAGAGATAATGTGATGTGTGTGTGTGATGTGATATCCAGGTTCTAGAGCAACATATGCTCCCATCCAGACAACGTCTCTTTCAGGGAAGACCTTTCATTTTCCAACATGACAATGCCAAACCACATACTGCATCAATTACAGCATCATGGCTGCGTAGAAGAAGGGTCCGGGTACTGAACTGGCCAGCCTGCAGTCCAGATCTTTCACCCATAGAAAACATTTGGTGCATCATAAAACGGAAGATACGACAAAAAAAGACCTAAGACGGTTGAGCAACTAGAATCCTACATTAGACAAGAATTGGTTAACATTCCTATCCCTAAACTTGAGCAACTTGTCTCCTCAGTCCCCAGACGTTTACAGACTGTTGTAAAGAGAAAAGGGGATGTCTCACAGTGGTAAACATGGCCTTGTCCCAACTTTTTTGAGATGTGTTGTTGTCATGAAATTTAAAATCACCTAATTTTTCTCTTTAAATGATACATTTTCTCAGTTTAAACATTTGATATGCCATCTATGTTCCATTCTGAATAAAATATGGAATTTTGAAACTTCACATCATTTGCATTCCGTTTTTATTTACAATTTGTACTTTGTCCCAACTATTTTGGAATCGGGGTTGTATTAATTTCATCAATTTGTATGATATCTCTCTCTCATTTATTGCACTGATGCTGAACTAGTACCGTTACCGTTCTACCATCCCAGGTACAGGTACCATACTGAACCAACCTGATGTTGGACTCAAAGGTCTAGAATGCAGTTACAGCATGTATCTGTTGTAGTGAGTTACAGTAGAAGACAGTGATGTTGATGGTATTAACATGTAAGTTAAAGCTTTGGAAGCTGATCTGTTCAAACAGAGTATACCGAATAAAAGATTAAAGTGCTGCTGCATCGGGATCTTTAGGCAGAGATGAAGCACAGTGAAAGGAGTTGTGGGTAATGTACAAAACTGATAGCTCAAGAAATAAGCTTAAATGGGGGGGGGCGTGTCAACTTTTTTCAAAGTTTTGTTTCAAAATAAAATTCAGATATCCTTGTAGAGCCTACGTTAATTATAAAGATTAATATACAAACTGTGGATTTTTCCTCTATCGATGGACAATGAATGCAACGATATGAGAGTTTTGTATCTTATATAAAAAATAATATATCTTGCCACATTGACTGGATATGAGCAATCGCATGCTCTGATTGGCTACTCTACTACTAGTCTATCAGCTCATATACCGTGAGTAGAGAAAAACAAAATGGCGGAGCGTGTTGCTGAACCAACCGAGGATGAAGTAAAAACTCAACTCGAAAACAAAACCCCAAAAATACAAAAAAAAAGCAACAAAATATGGAATCAAGGTATTTCATGGTATCTTTTTTTTTTTTTTCTTTTAAATCAGTTTTTGTAAATATTTTTCAAGAATTGTAGCATTTTTCACAAATTGCTCCTGTCATTTCACATTCTTCATCTTTCAGTGTTGGTTATTTTTTAGATATAACTGGTTCAAAAGCTCAAAGAAGTTTGAAAATTACAGAACTAAAATGTCCAAGGAACAATTAAATAAATGTCGAAAGCTATTCTATACCAACACTAAAGACAATTCGTGCAGCCATCAGTTGATTTTTAAGAAGTCCACATCAGCGGAAATGATTTTGTCAGATGTGTTCTCAAAATCCAGTGAATGTGGATAGAATAAAACAGGTATTCCATTCAATCTTGCCGTACATGTCTTATAACCAACTAGGTGCTACGTGCCTCATTGGCTACCAGCTCATGTACTGTAGGACTCAGTTTCTTAAGTTAATTATTATTAGCGCACCAGCTGTTGACTGAGCTGTTGCTATCACGCAATGACCGTCATCCGTCTGTCCGTCCGCAATTCACAAAAATCACTTCTCCCTGAGTTTTCAATGGATTTTGATTCTGGTTGTTTTGTTTGGAATTTGGTCTAATTGTTCTCATGAAGAACTGGGCTAATTATAAACGAGTCTGGTTTCTCATGGTACAGCTGTGTGAGCTACTGCATCACTGATGTTCTGGATATCATTTTCCAGAAATGACAGGAAGCACAGAGTAGTTGTTTATTATTATTATTATCCATCCATTATCCATAAGCGCTTATCCTGTGCAGGGTCGCAGGCAAGCTGGAGCCTATCCCAGCTGACTATGGGCGAGAGGCGGGGTACACCCTGGACATGTCGCCAGATCATTGCAGGGCTGACACACAGAAACAAACAACCATTCACATTCACGCCTACGGTCAATTTAGAGTCACCAGTTAACCTAACCTGCATGTCTTTGGACTGTGGGGGGAAACCGGAGCACCCGGAGGAAATCCACGTGGACACGGGGAGAACAAGCAAACTCTATACAAAGGCCCCTGTCAACTGCTGGGCTTGAACCCAGAACCTTCTTGCTGTGAGGTGACAGTGCTAACTACTATACCACTGTGATTCCTATTAATAATAATAATAATCATAATCATCATCATCATCATCATCATCTGGCTGTATTTTTCCTATACAGATACATTTGTGAACTGATACGATGGTTCATATACAGATCGAAACCCTAAGAACCTCTGGGGGGGATTTACCATAAAAGGGCAAATTAGTGAAATTAGTCACCGTTCTTCACACTTTATTACAGGAGTATTCATTTCCAGACCACAGAAGGAGATTCATTATTTCCCTGAGGCAAATAGTGGAAGAGAAACTACAAATATTACCAAGTTTGGGGCTTATGAATCACACCAACAGTAGAACTGGGAGAAAGTCTTGTTTAATAAACATCCACGCTGAAACTCCGCCCACACAGCTATGTGCATTCTTTGCTTATGATCTACTGCGATATGGAACGTGTAAGCTGTTGAAACTTCATGTCTCTGTAGGTTTATTGAATTGTAGCGTGGAAGTTCTCCAAATGCTAGTTAAAAGGATAGTTTGGGATTTTTGACATGAATCTGTATGGCATCCCCATGAATAGTGTCGTGCAAACACACTGACTTACCCCTGACAGCATCCTGTGAGTCCAGTTCTTGTCCAGTTTTGGTCCAGACGAAAGTAGTCCGGCAAGTTTGTTGGGGTCACGAAAGTAAAACGTTTTTCGTCTCAAAACAGTACGTGTTCAAAAGTGATATATTTGCATCACAAAACCGTTGCCAAATAAAAAGTCAGACCTTGAAATCGCTTGGCACTATTTTCTCTCTCTTCTTATCACTGCGCGCTGCTGCCAGGTGACAGCCACGGCTGTTTCATTCATTGTTTTAGTGATGGGAATTTCGGCTCTTTTGGCTCTTCTTACTATAAGGAGCCGGCTCTTTCGGCTCCCAAACGGCTCCTGAGATTTTATTTTTGATTTAATTGCTGCAATTAACTAGTTAATTAATTACATTATTTATATTTTATCAATAGGATGTTTTCCATTTTATTTTTTAGTTTTTGTAGCCATTGTAAAGCTTTGTAAAGTATAGCAGTGTAACAATGTTCTAGCTATAGAAATAAAACTTACTTACCAATTAATAAATTATTTTCTCACAAACAATGCAAAACTGTTATATTACCAATATAAAATACACAGAAGACATCAACTGTTTATCCTTTATGGCTTTATTTCACACTCGACCTTGAACAAAATGCCACAAAATAAATTATGAAGTATAAATCAGGCCTAAGAAACTATGAAGCAAAGTTGGAAATTATTTTAACAAACACAGAACAATGTGCAACAAAATATGCGGCACCTTGAGCGCATGTAAAAAGAGAAAAAAGTGCCGCACTCTGCTCCACCAGTAATGAGAAGCCGCTGGAACAGCAAATCTGCTCCTGTTATAATGACTGCTGTCTCGTTGTATACCGCAGATTAATCTGGCCATGCCAAGGCGGTTGCCGACCGAACCTGTCAATTTATGAGCGACAATTTATATCATGAGCTTTAGGAATTCACGGCAACAAAACAATGATCATGGTTGTCAAATAGACAATCATCCTTCAGCTGAGCTGAACTCTCTCTCTCCTCTCTCTCTCTCTCTGAGGCACCTAAGGACAAAAAACTAATTCGGCTCCCCAACTCGGCTCCCACCGAAGAGCCGGCTCCCGTCGTTCACTTCAAAGAGCCAACTCTGAACCGGATCGTTCGCGACCGACACATCACTACATTGTTTACTGCTAGCAAAGTTAGCGACAACATGTCTGACTACGACGGTGAAATGTGTGCGGAGATTCAGCCACATCTTTGTTGCTACAGCCTGGATAGTCGCAAGTGCGCACCATTTTCACAAATATATTATTGTATAGGTTATAGAAGGTGATAAATTTGTCGCTGTTCTTGCTCTCAAATTAGCTTGTTAGCGCCGCTGATCTGAACTCCTAATCACTGCCAAACAATGGGAAAGGTGTTGATTCCTGCGCAGATGTCAACATGACAGCGCGCAGTGATGCCGAGGGAGAGAAAATAGTGCCAAGCGATTTCGAGGTCTGACTTTTTATTTGGCAACAGTTTTGTGATGCAAATATCACTCTTTTGAACACGTACTGTTTTGAGACGAAAAACATTTTACTTTCGTGACCCCAACAAACTTGCCGGACTACTTTCGTCTGGACCAAAACTGGACAAGAACTGGACTCACAGGATGCTGTCAGGGGTAAGTCAGTGTGTTTGCACGACACTATTGATGGGGATGCCATACAGATTCATGTCAAAAATCCCCAACTATCCCTTTAACTGATGCCTCACTGCGAGCTTTAATCCTATTTCGAAAGGCTAGTCAGGGTTCTGTATCGACGCTTTCGAGTGATTGGATGGATTTGAGTCCTTGAATGTCCTCCATAAAGTGTATTTTTATGGTTAAAACCTGTAACACATTAATGAACACGTCATAAAGCAAGATCAAAAGGTGTTTCAGTTCTCAGCAAGTGTGGATTTGTGTGTTTGGGCTCCGTGTCAGGTGGCACAGTGGGCTGTGTTGCTTCATGACCGCTCCAGGGTCACTGGTTCGATTCTGAGGTCGGCTTACTGTTTGTGTTTCCCAAAAAAAGTGGAATCAGTCAGCTGTAATGAATCGATCCGAAGTGTACGTGCATGTGTGAGTATCTGAGATGTTACGACGGTGACTAAAGCACATTGTTAAAGGTTCTCACTGCGAGGTACAGGAAGTGCAGCTGAAAACAATACCTGCGTTTCTGTGCGGTTTTCAACGAACAAACAAACCCTTGTTGACGTTCCCTCATGACTCAGCTGGAAGATTAACCTAAGTGATGTGGGTGGTTTGTTTGTTTGTTTAGGCACCACATACACTTAAATAAGCAGGTTTTGTTCATTTGTAATGGATGCCAGGTAATTACTGCAGATGTAAATTCAGGTTCAGACGCTCCGTCTGTGGTTTGTGCCGTACCTGATGTCTCTCGTACACTTCACTGGGTACGAGCTTCATGATCTGATTGGCTCAGTACAGTAATTATCTAAACAAAGGCTTTTAAAGGTCCTAGGCAATGGTCAGAGGTGAAACGTAGAATATCAACTTTATTGTCTAGAAGAACGACCCAAAAGGCGAATTCAATCTTCTTGGTGTCTAATTTGCACCATAAAATTGAATAAAATGGTTAAAATATACTGTTTTGCCCAATTTCTGAAGGTTTGTTTACATCTCACTTATGCGCACTTTCACCGCCAGGGGACCGTCGCCGTGATGTCATTTAAGCCAAACAGGCCAGGAGCAGCTCTGTGTTTACCTGCGAACCGAGCACATGTGTACGGACTTTGGTGAGAGGTTGTGTAAAATGTCTGATAGCGATTTTGAAGTAGGAACTCTCCAAATGGAATAACAAGAGGTGAAACCATATCTGTATGAACCTATGGCTGTTGCGAAGCAATCGGTGAATGTGGCTCACTGGTTTGACCGTGCGGCCTCGGAATCGGACAGCGACTCGGCCGACTTTGATCGCGGTGACCCCGGACCTCAACAAGACTCGCGCCCGAACAATTTATCCTGGTAGTTACAGTATGATAAATTCCTACTTTCGTCGTAATACTAAATAAGAGCCCTTTTGAAGAATAATTAAACCGCCCTCCCTAGTGGATATAGGGAACGATTACTTGACAGTGCGCCGGTAGGCCACATTAGCCTGCCATCCGCGGCATTATACTATTTATAGCCGACTCTAAGCGAGGAAATATCCCTTTGTCTCATTTCCACAATGACTGTACAGGATCCCTCAGGATTCTTGACTTGTCAATTGCAAGCAAAAGTAAAAATGTTTACCTCCAATCTTCTCCTTTTTGCTTGAGCGTTGCTGCTCCGTTTCTTCTTTGACTGCTTGATTTTATTTCTCGTGCACAATCCACTCTCTCCGCCTTGTCTCCGCTTTCAGAAAAAGCCAACCCACTCACTCCGCCTCTTCTCCTTTTTTGGAAAAAGCCAATCCTCTCACTCTGCCTCTTCTCCTCTCTCGGAAAAAGGTAAAAACTTCCTGAACCGGTCCCGTTGTTACAGTTCACTGCACAACAATAAGGCATGGTTTTTCTTTGGAAATTCCTGAACGCACGTCTGCACTCAAGCCGAACGGCAATGGAAGTGGACTCAACTCAAGCGGTTTGTTTGGCTTAAATGACGTCACGCGCCGAGTGGTCACGAAAATCGCCGAACAGAAATTCACCACAATCCGCGCTAACTTTATTTTAATTATTACTTATTAACAATACTTCTTCGGACCAGAAGAAAATTACAGAGGGTTTTTTAACATATAAAGTTTCAAATGTGCATAAAATGTAAAACGGTTGCCTAGGAGCTTTAAAGGAGAACTGAAGTCTTTTTTTTTTTTTTCCCAACTTGCTTTATTTCTTAAGGTGTTATTCAATTACGTTTTCGGTTTTAGTAACCTTATATCGTGACTCATATTGGCAACTAATCGCAATTAAATATTATACTTATCGGCCTATTCGGTTTTTAGCCATGTTGAATTTAGTTCGTTTGGTCCACGGTGGGCGTCGCTTATCCGCGCGATCTTCACGAGACTTGTGCGAGACTTCGAAACGTGAAGTGTCAGCCAGGTGTCAGTGCCGCCATTTTGAAAACTGTTTTCCAAATGAAATATTGCACAGGGTGGCACGGTGGTGTAGTGGTTAGTGCTGTCACCTCACAGCAAGAAGGTCCGGGTTCGAGCCCCGTGGCCGGCGAGGGCCTTTCTGTGCGGAGTTTGCATGTTCTCCCCATGTCCGCGTGGGTTTCCTCCGGGTGCTCCGGTTTCCCCCACAGTCCAAAGACATGCAGGTTAGGTTAACTGGTGACTCTAAATTGACCGTAGGTGTGAATGTGAATGGTTGTCTGTGTCTATGTGTCAGCCCTGTGATGACCTGGCGACTTGTCCAGGGTGTACCCCGCCTTTCGCCCGTAGTCAGCTGGGATAGGCTCCAGCTTGCCTGCGACCCTGTAGAACAGGATAAAGCGGCTACAGATAATGAAATGAGAGAAATAGAATTTTGATTTAAAAAAAAAAATGCCTTCAGTTATCCTTTAAATTTTTGCTTATTTAAATCCAACCAGTGACTCTTTTGGTCAGGCAGTGCCGGTTGGTCTGTCATTTTTGAAAAAGAAATTGTAAGAGATTGCAATGTCTTCTGGCTAAGTGCTGCTTGAGGTTATCTAAGCTGTGTCTGAAATCACTCACTCCTTCACTACTCACTATCTAGTGAATTCTATTTAGACGACTATATAGTGAGCTCATTGGTAAAATGGGGAAAACAAAACAAAAACCCACTTTCAGACATGACTCCTGGGCCTCAACGTTAACTTTTGACACCATTTGCTTTGCAGGGCAAATGACCTCAATATCCCCCCCCGAATTTCCTTTCGCCCTAAAATTTAGTGGTATTTCAGCAAGTTTTCAAGTACACTGTTCAAGGCAATACTGACGTTTTCTAGGGGTATACTTGAGTTATTTAGACAAAAGTAAAAAAAAAAAAATTTAAACATTTATTTCTGCAACAGAAGAACAAGACAAACCCTCAAAACATGAAACATAAATCAATATCATATACGCAAGACTTGCGTACAGTACTCGTTCGTAGTACGTCTTTTTATAGTGTTTAGGACACAAAACACTTTCCCTGTTTCCGAAATCACTCACTTGTTCACTACTCCCTATATAGGGAACTACTATATAGAGGACTATATATTGAGCTCATTGGTAAAATGAAAAAACGCTTTCGGACACTAGTCTGTCACGCTGGTATTGTCGTGCTGGTACTGTCGCACAATTAAAACGTGCCAGATCAGTTGACTGGTGGGTTTTCAAAATAATAAATACTGTACATGCATGCATTTTTGTGATAAATCCATATTATACTGAGCGTATTTCCCACATTAATCAATACAAAGTACCTGCATCTTTCAGTTCTTTTAAATCAAGGCTGAATACTTTCTTCTTTGCTGCTGCCTTTTATTAAATCAAACGTGAGACTTTTAATTTGATTTCTTTCAGCGCGACCGCAATGCATGATGGGATATATTGCTTTGGTTAGTGACCATCGTTATATGCTATTTTTCGTGATGCATTGTGGGATACTTTGAGTGCACTATATAGGGTGTAAATAATCCTCACTAAGGTTTCGGACAGCACTACGAAATGGCGACCCCACTATATAGTGGGTAGGGAGCGATTTTTGACACGGGTTGTTTTGCCTCTAACAGTGATGAGCAATGTTGCAAAGATGAATTATAAAACTAAAGATATTATAAAACTGGAGTCTGTACTGCAGTACTGTCTTATCGTTCAGTTTGCCATTGCATTTAGGAGGAAATTAAACAACCTGTCCTTCTCATCTTCACATGCATGATGGGCCAACGTCAAATGATAAATGGGATAATTCACTATGTAGCTAAATGTAGAGGGTGTAGTTTACTATTTGAGACACAAAAGCATGTCTTTGTTTGTTGAATGTACTTAACACTAGCTTTTATTATTACAAGAATGATTGATTGATTTATAGCTACAACTGGAATGTGCTGATTGTTAGCATTTGTAATTATTCCGTCCACTATTAGATAAAATTTAAAATAAAATCTTACAATATTGAAAGTCCAGAGCAAGATATTATTTTGCAAATAACACTTCAGATATTGTTTTAGCAATAATAAGCATGACTGTATAAATGACCGAGTGGAGATAGCTGTGTAACTAGATGTCTGTGGAGTTGCTGAAACATGGAGGGGTGGGAACAAGATCTAACCCACAGTTCAGGTTGCAGTCCTTTGAGAGTAAATGCTTTGGCTTTTGCAACATTCTGTTCCCAAAAGCTGATGTCAGGAGGGAAAAAAGTCTGTACAAAACAGGTTTTCTTGCTTTTGTAGTAGTGTTTATTTTTTAAAAAATGTTCTTCCGTGTCGGGACTGTTCAGGGAAGAAGGTATATTCCAGCATGGCATAGGCCACTAATCTGCACTGTCACTCCAGTCGTTTTGAGGAATTTTGTACGGATCATAACTGCTAATAAACTCTAACTTCCACGTATATAAAGAGAGAAAGAAAGCACAACTTTTATTCATCACACACTTGTGAAATTTCCTCTCTGCATTTAACCCATCTGAAGCAGTGAACACGCACACGTGAGCAATGAGCACACACACATGCCCAGAGCAGTGGGCAGCCATGCTAACAGCTCCCGGGGAGCAGTTGGGAGTTAGGTGCCTCGCTCAAGGGCACCTCAGCCCAAGGCCGTCCCATATTAACCTAACCACATGTCTTTAAACTGTGGGGGAAACTGGAGCACTCGGAGGAAACCCACGCAGACACGGGGAGAACGTGCAAACTCCACACAGAAAGGCCATCGCCAGTCGCTGGGTTCGAACCCAGAACCTTCTTGCTGTGAGGCGACCGTGCTAACCACTACCCCATTCTTCACTTCTTTCTGACTAAGATTATCCAAGTAATCCGGTAGTAGAGGTTTTTTTTTTTTTTTTTTTTAAGCTGTAGTTTTCTTCTGGGCAGCACGGTGGTATAGTGGTTAGCGCTGTCGCCTCACAGCAAGAAGGTCTGGGTTCGAGCCCCATGGCCGGCGAGGGCCTTTCTGTGCGGAGTTTGCATGTTCTCCCCGTGTCCGTGTGGGTTTCCTCCGGGTGCTCTGGTTTCCCCCACAGTCCAAAGACATGCAGGTTAGGTTAACTGGTGACTCTAAATTGACCGTAGGTGTGAATGTGAGTGTGAATGGTTGTCTGTGTCTATGTGTCAGCCCTGTGATGACCTGGCGACTTGTCCAGGGTGTACCCTGCCTTTCGCCCGTAGTCAGCTGGGATAGGCTCCAGCTTGCCTGCGACCCTGTAGAACAGGATAAAGCGGCTAGAGATAATGAGAGAGAGTTTTCTTCTGACAACAGCAACAGGCGCCGGACATCTTTGCTTGGCTTCAGTATGTGAACAAAGTTCGCTTGTTCCCCAGGTATCGGGTAGTGATGGTTGCTAAGGTAAGTGTGACGTCAGTACAATGGGTCTATATGTGAATGTCCTGAAGTCAACCCAGGAAAATGTACCGTGTGTCCGAAATCGCTCCTTACTCACTATATAGGGCACTATATAGTGGGGTCGCCATTTTGTAGTGCTGTCCATAGTGCACTCAAAGTATCCCACAATGCATCACGAAAAGTAGTGTACAACTGATGGTCACTAACCAAAGCAATATATCCCATCATGCATTGTGGTCGTGCTGAAAGAAATCAAATTAAGTCTCACATTTGATTTAATAAAAGGCAGCGGCAAAGAAGAAAGTATTCAGCCTTGATTTAAAAGAACTGAAAGATGCAGGTACTTTGTATTGATTAATGTAGGAAATACGCTCAGTATAATATGGATTTATCACAAAAATACATGCGTGTATTTCTTATTTTGAAAACCCACCAGCTGACTGATCTGGCACGTTTATTTGTGTCACAGTAATGATGTAAATACCAGCACGATGGACTAGTGTCCGAAAGCGTTTTTTTTTTTTCCCCCCATTTTACCAATGAGCAAATTTTTCTTTTGGTAACGTACTCACTCATTATTTTTGTGCTCAAAGAAGCCAACAATAGGCGTGCTTGAATGAGCCTAACTCGCTAAATGTTTCTGCCCGAGCATCTTGGTCGGGCAAAATCAGGCATTCGGGCGATGCCTGGCGTTGAGGCTGGACTCCGCCGCACCGTTATTTACGCCATTAATGTCGCACAATTAAAACGTCCCAGATCAGTCAGCTGGTGGGTTTTCAAAATAAAATGCATGCATGTATTTTTGTGATAAATCCATATTATGCTGAGCTTATTTCCCACATTAATCAATACAAAGTACTTTGTGTCTGCTGCATCTTTCAGTTGTTTTAAATCGAGGCTGAATACTTCCTTCTTTGCCTTTTTATCAAGTCAAATTTGAGGCTTTTGATTAATTCCTTGCTCTGCACTCTAACTTGTATTCTTGTATTTTATTGTCTTATTCTATTTTAGCTTCTTTTTTTTCCCTCATCTCTTACTATTTTTAATTGGACTCGAATATCCGTTTATAATGCCTTTCTTCCTCCGTCCATTCACCCCAACACACTACAGTATTCCTGCTGTTTTTGCACCTCGGCTTATAAATGTCTCGTGCCCATTGTCATAAGGAAAAACAAACTACTTCTAAAGTCAATCTAAAGTACTTAACGCTCCTTATGAAATGGCTTTTCTTTCAGCGCGACCGCAACGCATGATTGCTTGGTTAGTGACCATCGGTTGTACACTACTTTTCACGGTGCATTGCGGGATACTATGAGTGCACTATATAAGGTGTAATAATTCTCTCTATACATTCGAAAAGCACTACAAAATGGCGAACTCGCTACATAGTCCACGACATAGTGAGTAGAGTGATTTCAGACACAGGGATAGACTCCTAAAAATACATCGGCATGAAAAACAGTATTGGAACACACTCTTCTCTTTCAGAGCCACTCCATCTTCATCCCCACTGGTGCCATCTCCAACTAACCATGAACACACCATTATGGTACTGTCAGAGAGGAGCTGTTGCTCATTTATCAAAATCACTGCCACTCACTCGCACTCACACACGTGCTGGTGTGACGTTACCTTTGTCTTGGTTTTAATCCTATCGTGGGCCTAATGGAGTTGAATCCTGCTCACGGCTGTCTCATTTGATTTCTGACCTCGGATGATGATTTTGCTGGTTGAATGTTAGTCTTTGGATTATAATGCCAGAGCAGGGCACAAAGTCAGTGCGTGATCACAGATACACGTTTTCTTGTTTCGTTTAGGATTGAGTCATTGCAGACATTTATAGATGGTGTAATAAAGAAAAATACGAGAGATAGTGTTCTCAACAGGCACAAATATAGAATTTTTTTTTTTTAATGAAAACCTTCCTGAAAGGTTCACGTGGCATTTGGTTGAGAATAGAAGTGAACATCACGACTGGGATCCAGTACAAGCAGGAGGTTTTTAGTCCCATGTGAATGGGGAGTCTGATATAAAGCTCCTGGGGCAAAGAGAACCCACATTCATGAATGTGAATAATGCATTTATAGCATTCGTTTGTTCATTCTTAGTACCTGCCTGGTCAAGGGTCACCATGGTTTAATTTAGGCTAATTATCCCCCGTCCAAACGAAATTTTGCAGGGGATATAGAAACCGGTTCTGATCGTTGGGGCAGCGGGGGCGTGGTCAAGCGTTGGTCTGTGAATGGAGGGCGGAGTCAGGGAAGGTAAGTGGTAGAATCACTGCACCTGATGATGGGAATTAACCTGTGTTTGTGCGTCTTCCCTAGTGACTGCGCCCTATACGAGGAGAGGGAGAGCAGAGGAAGGGAGCTCTCCCCAACCTGAACACTGGTGTGCATGCGTGTGGCTGGGAGAGTGAATGTGAAACGCTGAAAAGCGAGTAAATAGAGTTTTGTAAGAACTCAGTTCTGGCCTGCCGTACTTCTGTGCGCCACCCACCTGCGGGGATTCTGTAGTGGTGCCGAAACCCGGAAGAATCGGAGCACAGAAGTACGGCAGGCCAGAACTGAGTTCTTACAAAACTCTATTTACTTGCTTTTCAGCGTTTCACATTCACTCTCCCAGCCACACGCATGCACACCAGTGTTCAGGTTGGGGAGAGCTCCCTTCCTCTGCTCTCCCTCTCCTCGTATAGGGCGCGGTCACTGGGGGAGACACACAAACACAGGTTAATTCCCATCATCAGGTGCAGTGATTCTACCACTTGCCTTCCCTGACTCCGCCCTCCATTCACAGACCGACACTTGACCACGCCCCCGCTGCCGCAATCGTCCATCCGGCTGTCTGTCTGGTCACGTTTTCATTTCCTGGCCATGTTTTTAAAACTACTGAAGATATCTTCATGAAACTTTGTGTACATATCAAGCAACATGTGAACTGGTGCCTTTTGCTATTTTGAATTTTTGTAAAAAAAAAAAAAAGGTATTTCAGATTTTTACAAAAATAGATTTTGACTTGGTTTCTAAGAGCAATGTTAATTTCCAGAGCACATCTCAAACTATTCATGATACGGATTTGAAACTTGGTATACATGTTAAAGGAACAGTCCACCGTACTTCCATAATGAAATATGCTCTTATCTGAATTGAGACGAGCTGCTCCGTACCTCTCCGAGCTTTGCGCGACCTCCCAGTCAGTCAGACGCGCTGTCACTCCTGTTAGCAATGTAGCTAGGCTCAGCATGGCCAATGGTATTTTTTTGGGGCTGTAGTTAGATGCGACCAAACTCTTCCGTGTTTTTCCTGTTTACATAGGTTTATATGACCAGTGATATGAAACAAGTTCAGTTACACAAATTGAAACGTAGCGATTTTCTATGCTATGGAAAGTCCGCACTATAATGACAGGCGTACTAACACCTTCTGCGCGCTTCAGCAGCGCATTGATACGGAGCTCAGATATCAATGCGCTGCCGAAGCGCGCAGAAGGTGTTAGTACGCCTGTCATTATAGTGCGGACTTTCCATAGCATAGAAAATCGCTACGTTTCAATTTGTGTAACTGAACTTGTTTCATGTCACTGGTCATATAAACCTATGTAAACAGGAAAAACGCGGAAGAGTTTGGTCGCATCTAACTACAGCCCCAAAAAATACCATTGGCCATACTGAGCCTAGCTACATTGCTAACAGGAGTGACAGCGCGTCTGACTGCGTCTGACTGACTGGGAGGTCGCGCAAAGCTCGGAGAGGTACGGAGCAGCTCGTCTCAATTCAGATAAGAGCATATTTCATTATGTAAGTATGGTGGACTGTTCCTTTAAGAGCAATTCCAGCGTTATGGACGTGACACTTGAATTCAAAATGGCGACAAATGACCCAGTGCATGTTTTATTGTCTCCCGGTATTTAAACAGGTGTTGCATATTTTAAGGCTGTACCATACTGGAGAAGTGATGGAACAAGAACAATTCCCATAGTACATCTAGGGCATGCCAGAAAACGCCAATAAAAGAAGCGTTATGGATGTGACAGAAAAAGTATCACTTTTCTTGGGTGACTGTACATTTTTATCAAACTCTGTGAAATTGTAAACCTAATGTCGAAATGGAGATATCCATTTGATAGAGGGGTCCAAGGTGAATATTAAAAAAAATCTTTGTTTAAAATATTTTGTATTTCATGCAGAGTTCCGGAAGGAAAAGTCAGCGTTATGGATGTGACGAAATTCCGTTATGGATGTGACGCGTCTGAAATAGACATGGCATATGTTTAGAAAATCAGCAATTTAACCACCATAACCCTTTGAAAAACTCTCTAAGTATCAGCTAAAACTATCAAAGTTCTTAAATAATATTTAGGATGGCTATTGTTTTGCGGATTTTATCATACATTTCTGTGGCTTGTGGCAATAATATAGAATTGTACATGATCAAAGTTGATTTTAGCTTGGGTTTTACATTATAAGAAAGAAAGACTGACAGTGACATATTAGGTGATCAAAATATTTATATATGTATTATTTGTTTATTTATTTAGTACAGGCCTAGGTGATATTTCTGGGAGTGGTTTTGATGTATTGCATGTTGCTTTATTTTTGCATGGTGAGGTTGACATTTACATGGAATTGCCCTTAACAAGGTGATGTAGATGTGCCTTTTCATACTAAGAAATTTTAATTTTTCATGTTTCCATGGAGGCGGCACGGTGGTGTAGTGGTTAGCGCTGTCGCCTCACAGCAAGAAGGTCTGGGTTCGAGCCCCGTGGCCGGCGAGAGCCTTTCTGTGCGGAGTTTGCATGTTCTCCCCGTGTCCACATGGGTTTCCTCCGGGTGCTCCGGTTTCCCCCACAGTCCAAAGACATGCAGGTTAGGTTAACTGGTGACTCTAAATTGACCGTAGGTGTGAATGTGAGTGTGAATGGTTGTCTGTGTCTATGTGTCAGCCCTGTGATGACCTGGCGACTTGTCCAGGGTGTACCCCGCCTTTCGCCTGTAGTCAGCTGGGATGGGCTCCAGCTTGCCTGCGACCCTGTAGAACAGGATAAAGCGGCTAGAGATAATGAGATGAGATGTTTCCATGGAAACAATTTCAGACTTGGTCTCTCGGGTTAGTCTTAGGGGTAGGTTTTGTTTCCAGAGCAGAACTTGAAAACCATGAGTGGTATGGTCTTGAAAGTTGGTATGTGTCTTGATTAAGTAATGTATATGTGCCTTTTGATATTAAGAAATGAGACTTTTAATGTTTAGGTCACCTGGACCAAAGGTACGGTGGGTTTATGCCATGGGCTGCTGAGGTCAGTGTAAAGAGGTAGGGTTGGGTTCTTGCAGCAGAAATTGAAAAATGTGACCAATAATATCTTGAAACTTGGGGATATAGATGACTGTCGTCTTGTTTTTACCTCACCTGCGACTGAGTAAGCGGGGTGAGGTAATCAGTGCGGTTTTTGGTTTTGTTTAACAACCTAGCGTCTAGACTGGTGCACCAATTTGACTTCAGATTTTCAGGGTAGGTGGGCAATGGTCCCTAGATTACCTGATTTTAAAATTTGGTAGTAATCAGGTCAAGGTCACCGGAAAGGTCAAAACATTTTCCATTATAACTCAAACTGTTGATGGTAGACAGATGTTTATCAACTTCTAGGAAGTGCCATATGGGCTTTCATTTGGCACCATGACCTAGGACATTGAAATGTCAAACTCAAGGTCAAGGATTTTCATAGGACTATAACCTGACAGCTAATGATTGAGAAATATAACCATTATCAGCGTAGGCACACTACCGTTCAAAAGTTTGGGGTCACCCAGACAATTTTGTGTTTTCCATGAAAAGTCACACTTTTATTTACCACCATAAGTTGTAAAACGAATAGAAAATATAGTCAAGACATTTTTCTGGCCATTTTGAGCATTTAATCGACCCCGCAAATATGATGCTCCAGAAACTCAATCTGCTCAAAGGAAGGTCAGTTTTATAGCTTCTCTAAAGAGCTCAACTGTTTTCAGCTGTGCTAACATGATTGTACGAGGGTTTTCTAATCATCCATTAGCCTTCTGAGGCAATGAGCAAACACATTGTACCATTAGAACACTGGAGTGAGAGTTGCTGGAAATGGGCCTCTATACACCTATGGAGATATTGCACCAAAAACCAGACATTTGCAGCTAGAATAGTCATTTACCACATTAGCAATGTATAGAGTGGATTTCTGATTAGTTTAAAGTGATCTTCATTGAAAAGAACAGTGCTTTTCTTTCAAAAATAAGGAAATTTCAAAGTGACCCCAAACTTTTGAACGGTAGCGTATAAAATAAGTGCTGCCGGGCAAGGTTTGTTTTGTCTGGCAGCACTCGTGTTTTTTTTTTTTTTTTTTAAATTTAATTCTTAAATTTTTTTTTGGAAATGGAGCCAGCTAAGTTGATTGGGAAATATCAGTGAAATTAATAACGATGAGCAGGATTAAATAAAAATAAAAATAACCAATCCTATTTCCAGTTCAGGGCACGCCCACTTTGGATTTACCGGTAGCTTGAGTACACATGCAAATACTTGCAGCATTAAACAGATCCAGACGGTGGCATTGAGTTACACCCTTTAATATACAGAAGTTAACTGAATATATTTGTTGACTGAGATTATTACTTAAGAATACATGAGTTAAACCTGAGAAGAGGAATCGGTGCTTTTTAGTCGGAACTGATGTTTCTATCTATTAACTGCTAATAGAAATGAAACCGTTTGATATAGCAGTGTCTGAACAACAACAAAAAAAATCTCAGGTCATTGAACTTTGTTGCATCGAACATTTTTTTTTTCTTTTTTTTTTGTGTGTGTGTGTGTGTGTGTGTGTGTGTGGTTTTTTTTTTTTTTAAACAAGTTCATGTGCTATATATAGTCCTTTGGCCAAAATGACTTCTTGAGGAAGAGTGCATAAATCTAGCAATGTTATTTTGGGTACTGAAGGAACAGAATGAAGTGAAACTTAACACAATTGGAGAGCTAAATATGTGACCTTGTATACACTTAGCCATTTTAATGCAGTTTGAGTATCAGGACTATTCCCAGATATTTCCAAATAGAAGCTATTCCCTCACAGAGCTCCATCCAGGACAATACTCGACTGTTGTATGATATGTAAATCTCCAACTGGAACCACTTTTACAGTGCTGAGCGTAAATGAGTACACTCCCTTTGAAAAGTAACATTTTAAACAATATCTCAATGAACACAATTTCCAAAATGTTGAAAATACAAAGCTTAATATAACATCTGTTAACCTTACTTTCATGTTATAAGTTAAATAATACAACTTAGATTACACATTTTTTCAGTTTTACTCAAATTAGGGTGGTGCAAAAATGAGTACACCCCACAACAAAAACTACTACATCTAGTACTTTGTATGGCCTCCATGATTTTTAATGACAGCACCGAGTCTTCTAGGCATGGAATGAACAAGTTGGTGACATTTTGCAGCATCAATCTTTTTCCATTCTTCAACAATGACCTCTTTTAGTGACTGGATGGAGAGTGATGCTCAACGTGTCTCTTCAGAATTCCCCAAAGAAAATAATTTCTTTACACCACAAAGGTGAAGGCAACAAGATGATCAGCAAAGCTTTACTTATCAGTCAGAATACTGTCGCAAAAGTGGTACAAAAATTTAAGAAAGATGGAACTGCAACCATCTCACAGAGATGTCCAGGTCGTCCACGGAAGTTAACACCTCGACAGGAACGTCTTCTGATGAGAAGGGTTGAAGAAAATCGGCATGCAAATTCACTGCAGTTATCCAAAGAAGTAGAAAGCCAAACTGGGGTGACTATTTCCCGTGACACAATACGGCGTACACTGCAGAGGAATGGCATGCATGGATGCTGTCCACGAAAGAAGCCTCTCCTAAAGCCCAGGCACAAAAAAGCCCGCCTAGAGTTTGCCAGGGCCCGTGCTGACAAAGATGAAGACTACTGGGACTCTATACTCTGGAGTGATGAGACCAAGATAAATGTTTTTGGAACTGATGGCTTCAAAACTGTATGGTGTCGCAAAGGTGAGGAATACAAAGAAAAATGCATGGTGCCTACAGTGAAACATGGTGGTGGCAGTGTCCTTATGTGGGGCTGCATGAGTGCTGCTGGTGTCGGGGAGCTGCATTTCGTTGATGGCATCATGAATTCAAACTTATTGCTCTATACTGAAAGGGAAGATGCTACCATCACTCCGTGCCCTTGGTCGTCGTGCACTTTTCCAACATGACAATGATCCTAAACACACATCTAAGGCCACTGTTGGATTTCTGAAGAAGAACAGGGTGAAAGTGATTCAGTGGCCAAGTATGTCTCCTGATCTGAACCCAATCGAACACCTGTGGGGAATTCTGAAGAGACAAGTTGAGCATCACTCTCCATCCAGCATCCAGTCACTAAGAGGTCATTGTTGAAGAATGGAAAAAGATTGATGTTGCAAAATGTCGCCAACTTGTTCATTCCATGCCTAGAAGACTTGGTGCGGTCATTAAAAATCATGGAGGCCATACAAAGTACTAGATGTAGTAGTTTTTATTGTGGGGTGTACTCATTTTTGCACCACCCTAATTTGAGTAAAACTGAAAAATGTGTAATCCAAGTTGTATTATTAACCTTACTTTCACGTTAGAAGTTAAACAGATGTTATATTAAACTTTGTCTTTTCAACATTTTGGAAATTGTGTTCATTGAGAGATTGTTTAAAATGTTACTTTTCAAAGGGAGTGTACTCATTTACGCTGAGCACTGTATATGTCTGGATATATTTCCAAAATTATGACTGTTTATATGCCTACATGTAGATCCCAGAGGATTGCTAGTACTCATGAATGCGGGTTGTGATATGGAGTCATCATATTTCTACATTGGCTATGTTCTGTCACGAGTGAATTGTACTGCCAGGTACTGGATTGCAGGTTGTGTGGCAAAAGCCGTATTTCACAATGCTACCTTGGTCCTCCAGCCTGACGGCAATAGGCCACCATCTTCTTCGATTTCTCTGTTTTTGCCAAGGTAGGAGCTTGAAACCAGTTTGGACCACACTCTCGTAGCAGGCCTCAACATTAACTTTTGACACCTTAAATGGCCTCAAAATATTTTTGCCCTAAAATTTTGTGGTATTTTGGCAAGTTTTCAAGTACACGGTTCAAGGCAATACTGACCTGTTTTCTAGGGGTATAATTGAGTTATTTAGACAAAAGTACACTTAAATTATTTCTGCAACAGAAGAACAAGGCAAACCCTGAAAACATGAAACTTAAATCAATATCTTGTACGCATGATGGATTGGCAGCCTTAGAATCACGTCTCTGCTTTTTGCCGATGATGTGGTCCTATTGGCTTAATCAATCTGTGACCTCCAGCAGGCACTGGGATGGTTTGCAGCAGAGTGTGAAGCAGCTGGGATGAGGATCAGCACCTCCAAGTCCATGGCCATGGTGCTCAGCCGGAAACGGGTGGAGTACCTGCTTTGGGTCTGGGGGGAGTTGCTGCCTCAAGTGGAGGAGTTTAAGTATCTTGGGGTGTTGCTCACAAGTGAGGGTAGGGGGGAGTGGGAGTTGGACAGACGGATCGGGGCAGCATCAGCAGCGATACGGGCGCTAAACCGGTCTGTTGTGGTAAAGAGCGAGCTGAGCCAAAAGGCAAAGCTCTCAATTTACTGGTCCATCTACGTTCCCACCCTCACCTGTGGTCACGAGCTATGGGTAGTGACCGAAAGAATGAGTTTGCGGATATAAGTGGTAGAAATGAGTTTTCTCCGCAGGGTGGCTGGGCTCTCCCTTAGAGACAGCGTGAGAAGCTTGGTCATTCGGGAGAGACTCGGAGTACAACCGCTGCTTCTCCAAATCGAAAGGAGTCAGTTGAGGTGGTTCGGGCACCTTGTTAGGATGCCCCCTGGACGCCTCCCAGGGGAGGCTGTCTGGGTATGCCCCACCGGGAGGAGACCCTGGGGCAGACCCAGGACACACTGGAAAGATTACATCTCTTGGCTGGCCTGGGAAAGCCTCGGTATTCCCTTGGAAGAGCTGGTGGAGGTGGCTGGGGAGAGGGAGGTCTGGGCAGCTCTGCTTAGGCTGCTACCCCACCATCTGGACCTGGATAAGTGGCAGATAATGGATGCATGGATATGCATGATGAGCCAATGATAAATGGGGTAAGATATATATTTGTCTACATCAGTGGTCCCCAAATGGCGGCCCGCGGGCCAGATCCGGCCCAGGCACGGCAAGTTTTTGGCATGTCACATCTGAACAAAGGTAAACAGCGCCATCTATGGCGATGCATGATTAGTGATCCCCCCCCCCCCCCCCCCCACACACACACACACACACACACTTCAGTGGGAGACATCTCCGCTAGTCATCAAGAGTGAGTGAAATCTTATCTAAGCTTATGACAGTTGTGACAACAGACCATGGCAAATACAAAAAAAGCGTTAAGTCGATAGCGAAAATCGTCAGTTTAAACCTGACTGGATGGATCAGTTTTGTTTTATTTTACCTGAGCATCCAAATGCTAAGCCAACATGCCTGATATGCATGCAGACTGTAGCCGTCTGCAAGGCTGACAATATCAAGAGGCACTTCACTACTATGCATGCCGCTAGTTTTAATTCGAATTATCCTGAAAACTCAGATAACCGCAGACAAAAAATAGCCAACATGCATTCCTCATTCAGGCGCTCCGTTTTTACCATGGAGAGATCTACCACAGCACAACAAAGGGCTAGCGCAGCCTCTTTATGTGTTTCCTGGAATCTTGGGAGAGCAAAGAAACCCTTCACTGATGCTGTATTGGTAAAACAGTGTGCAATTGATCTGGTTGAAGAGATTTTATGTCACGACGAGAAAAACAAGCAAAATATTGTGGAGCTACTTAAGCAGGTGCCATTGTTGGCCAACACCACAACAAGAAGAGTGGAAGTTTTAGCCAAGGATTGTTCATCCAGACTAAACACTGATCTGATTTAAAACAGAGGCCATGTCGCTGGCAATAGACTGTTCTTGTGACCGAACTGATATGGAACAGCTATCTGTGTTCGTCAGATTTTTTTTGATGGAAATACATTTCGGGAAGAGCTACTTTGTTTGCTACCTCTGCCTGGGCGCACAACTGGGGAGATCCTATTTAATGAGCTGACACGTTTTTTTGCGAAGACTGTTCACATCCAAGCCAAAGTCGTTGCTGTCGTTACCGATGGAGCCCCATCTATGGTGGGACATTGCAAGGGCTTGGTGAGCAGGCTTTCTGCAATTAACCCAGGGCTTTTGACCTTTCATTGTATTATTCACCAATCAGTGCTGGGTGCTAAACTTGACAAGGAAATGAAGATCATGGATTCGGTGACAAGACTGGTAAATTTTGTTCGGGAGAATTCAAGTCTGCAATACCGCATTTTCAGAGCATTGTTGGAGGAAATGTCAGCGGAGAACACAAACCTTCTGCTACATAACTATGTTCGCTGGCTTAGCAAAGGCTGTGTTGGAGCGGGTGTGCGACCTGCACAATGAGCTTGTGTCCTTTCTCTCCAGCCTGAAGGGCCAAAAAGTGCACGAATTCCAGGTGTTTTTAAGTGACAACAAGGTGATAGTATGTGTTTTTTTTTTTTTGAGTGACATGTCTCATCTGAATCACCTTAACCTTCAATTACAAGGCAAGAATCACACTGTTGCAGACGTGTGTGTGTGTGTGTGTGTGTGTGTGTGTGTGTGTGTGTGTGTATACACACATACATACACACATGCATACATACACACATGCATACATACATTTTGTGTGTGTGTGTATATATATATATATATATATATATATATATATATATATATATATATATATATATATATATATATATATATATAAAATATTGTGTGTGTGTATGCATGCAAGCAATAATATGAGGCTATCGAAGCATTCCAGGTAAAGCTGAGCCTTTTGGAGAGAGACATTTGCAGGAGAAAGTTGCACTTTCCTTGTTTGCGGCAGCACTGTGAGAAGAACGATATGCAGGCGAATCCAGCAGTGATGCATTTTGTGACCAATTTGGCAGAAAACTTCAAGGAGCGATTTGGAAACTGCCATAAACTGTCACGTGACATCCTTCTCTTTCTGAGACAGCCGTTCTCTGTGTCGCCTGATGGCCAGTGGACATCAGAGGCTCAAAAGCTGCTGCCTTCTGTAGATGAACCAACGCTTCAGATGGAGGTCTTGGAAATGAAAACATCTGATGTGCTTAAAGCACAACACAAGGAAACAGGGTTGACTGCATTTTGGATCAATGTTGACCAAGATCGATTCAAAAACACCAGATCAGTTGCCATGCTCCTTCTAACAATATTCCCCTCCACATATGTGAATCCTCTTTTTCTGCAATGAACTGTCTTTAAAAAAAAAACAAGCAGGAAACAAACTTTCGGATGCACACCTTGGCCAGTGTTTGAAGATTGCTACAACTGGATACATGCCTGACTTCAGGAAGATGGCCTTGTCCAATCACTGTCATTTCTCACACTGATTCTCATCTCATTATCTCTAGCCGCTTTATCCTGTTCTACAGGGTCGCAGGCAAGCTGGAGCCTATCCCAGCTGACTACGGGCGAAAGGCGGGGTACACCCTGGACAAGTCGCCAGGTCATCACAGGGCTGACACATAGACACAGACAACCATTCACACTCACATTCACACCTACGGTCAATTTAGAGTCACCAGTTAACCTAAACTGCATGTCTTTGGACTGTGGGGGAAACCGGAGCACCCGGAGGAAACCCACGCGGACACGGGGAGAACATGCAAACTCCGCACAGAAAGGCCCTCGCCGGCCACGGGGCTCGAACCCGGACCTTCTTGCTGTGAGACAACAGCGCTAACCACTATACCACCGAGCCGCCCCTCACACTGATTGAGTGAATTAATTTACACATAGCTCACATAGAAATATTGATATCTTGTCTCATTATTTGACCGCCCCCCCCCCCCCCTTTTTTTCAGTGACTGATGTGGCTGATACTGTTGTGTGGAGAGCAGTTTGAACACACATTTGTTTTTAGTTTTTTTTGCATTCTATCTCTCTCGCTTTCTCTGGTTTAATTGTCCACAGTTTGCTTCTGCACAGTTTGCCTCTGCTCACACTTGGCACTTACTGTACATGTGTGGCATCTGATAATGTTTAAAGTGGGAGGAAGTTGCATTTTGTACAATATTTTGCTATTAAGAGTAATAATAAATACTGTTATTTTTTGAACCCACTGTATACTTTTTTTTTTGGGGGGGGGGGGGGGTCGTGGATTTGTTGGCCCTCGGCCTCACTTGCTTTACATAATTTGGCCCTTGGGGAAAAATAATTGGGGACCACAGGTGTACGGGATAATTCACTATGTAAATGATATGCATTTACTGAAGCGGGTGTGGTTTCCTATTTGAGACACAAAAGCATGTCTTTCCATTCATTGAACGTTCTTACCACTAGCTTGTTTACATACATGTGGATGTCCTGAAGTTAACCCGGGACCATGTAGAGAGCACCAGCGACCACTTGTAGTGATGAAAAGCACAAATGTGCACATGTGCCTGAAGTGAGCCAATCAGAATCGCCGTTACAAATTGGGAAGAAAAAAACAAAATGGCGATTGCAGAGGAGGCGAGGATGCTGGTGAATGTCTTGTTTTTTGTAATGTACTCGCTCAGATCATTTTTGTGCTCAAAGAAGCCATCCATAGGTGTGCCTGAATGGGCCTAACTCACTAAAATATATTTCTGCTCAAGCGTCTTGGTTGGGCAAATTGGGCATTTGGGTAATGCCTGCCTGCCGTTGAGGCTTGCGTAGATCTTCCATTACAGTTGCTCTCCAGGTCTTTTTTTGGTCTCCTGTGCCATCTTTTTCCCTCCAGCAGGTATCCAGTGAATTGCAGTTTTTGCTGGGATGCTGTTAGGCATGCATAGGATGTGGCCAGTCAGCTGCAGTCTTCAGCTTTTGATGTTAAGCCTAGTGGTATTGGCTCTTTTTATGGCCCTTTTCCACTACCCTTTTTCAGCTCACTTCAGCTCGCTTCAGCTCACTTCAGCCCGACACGGCTCGCGTTTCGACTACCAAAAACCAGCACGACTCAGCTCGTTTCAGCCCTGCTTAGCCCCTAAAACTCGCACCGTTTTGGAGTGGGGCTGAAGCGAGCCAAACCGTGCCGACTGAGGTTGGGGGCGTGAGCAGACACTCCCCTGTGCACTGATTGGTGAGGAGGAGTGTCCTCACATGCCCACACACGCCCCACGAGCGCGCTGGGATCTGTAAACACCGCAAACCCGGAAGGAGAATAATTATGAATTACGAGAATTTCTGAAGCCTTATGCGCCTCGCCTCATCTATACGCTCTTGCCAGTATCTGTCCGCGTTGTCGGTGACAACAAGCCACAGCACCAAGACCAGCAACACTAACGACTCCATGTCCTCCATGTTTATTGTTTACTATTCGGGTCGTGAGACTACCGCTTAAAAGATCACTGAATCAGTGACATACAGAGCATCGTGCACGAGTTCGCGGAGCGCAAGGCTCGCCGTATGCCCTTCAAATAATGCGCGCAGTAGGCTATTGATGTTTTATTATGAGCCATGTACAGTATGTCGCCGAATGTTTTTTTGTTTGAGTTACATGTTCGTTTGAAGGACTTAATGTACAAAATAACATAGTTGCACCCCGTAGTGTTGAAATTGGTAAACACAGTGCATTCAGTGAGGTTTGCACCGCCCTCCTTTTATTTCTGACTCTTCTTCCTGTCACCGTTGCAACCTCTGAGCGCTCATTCGCATGCCCTTCAAATAATGTGCGCAGTATAGGCTATTGCTGTTTTATTATGAGCCATGTACAGTATCCTAATGTTTTTTGTTTGAGTTACATGTTCGTTTGAAGGACTTGATGTACTAAATAACATAGTTGCACCCGGTAGTGTTGAAATTGGTAAACACCGCAGTTGCGGACATTTTGTAGCCTAAAATGATGTTATGATAAGCTTTAATAAAGGGCCCGGTCATTTGCCCCGCCCCCGGCCCGGCTCTGACTTGTTCCGCCACTGTCACTGATGTCACTGTTTGCACTGCTTAACGACATCACATGACGTCCACCCACTTTCGCTAACTCCACCCAATGTGTCCACCCACTTCCAGCCAGCACGGTTCAGCGCGGTTGTAGTCGAAATGCAACTCCAACAGCCCCGCTCAGCTCGACTCAGCTCGACTCGGCACGGCACGACTCAGCCGCGTTTGTAGTGGAAAAGCGGCATTAGACTCTCTTATCGTTGGTTACTCTGTCCTGCCATTTGACATCAAGTATCTTTCGTAAGTTGAAATGCGTCTAGTTGTTTCTCTGGGTTAGAAGTGCTTTTCCATGTGTCTGCTGCATATGTTGTGGTAGAGATTACAATGGACTGGAAGAGTCTCAGCTTTTGTCTTGATATCAAATCTCTTTGATTTGCCAGATGGTCTGCAATCACAATGTTGGCAAAAGTGAAACCAAGTTAATGGCTCTGCTCCCAAATTTAATGGGTTCTTCCATGACTCATGCTACATCCTTCCACCAAGTTGAATAGAAATCAGGTTTGTAGGTTTTGAGCAATCCTGCTTTGAGGCAAACAAATCGCACTGAAAACATAACCTAACCTCCATGGCATATCAGGTTTGCGTGCACCTAATACACTTTTTATAAAACTGATTGATTTTAAACCCAATCACACCAACCACTTGGAGAACCATGGGATGTAAAATGCCTTTGGTTAAGTCGGCTTGAAATCCACTTCTCAACCACCGACTTCTTGTATTCATCCAGGATTCGGTGGTGTTTTCAGTTATGTAAAAGATGGTGTCTGCATCAAAAGTTAGGAATTTGCATGCCTTTTTGTATGTTCTTACATGCAACATCCACTACTGTGCCTTATTATGTAACATGGAGAGGAGTTTTGTGATGATGTAACGTATTGGGAAATGTTTTGGTGGTCGTGTTTTGCTTGAAGAAACGTACTTGTTTTAGATGACTTGAGTCATTTTTAACTAGATTTTATCCAAATCCCTTTACACATATCGAACTCTTGTCCTTCATGTCATTAGAGGAAGTTTAAAAACAGCAAGCAAACTCGTGGTCTATGGTGATGTGCATATTTTGCCTCAAACAGCTCGAACCAAGAGCAACACAGGAAATTGGTTATGTAGTGAAATCAGCTAATTTGCATGTTACATGTGATCTAGTCATAAGATGGGTAAACTGGTCTTGCTCACCAGTGACGCGTTTTATTTAAAGTGTAAATGCATTTAATTAAAGCCTGATCATGAGTCAACCCAGATGTAAAATGCATCAAGCAAGAGGAAGTGGGGTTGGTTTATATTGTGTGCTATAAGTATCTAATTAGTCATCAAAATCTGTCTCTTTCTGATGATGATAATAATAATAATAATAATAATAGGCGGTATGGTGGTGTAGTGATTCACACAGTCTCCTCGCAGCAAGAAGGTTCTGGGTTTGAGCCCAGTGGCTGACAAGGGCCTTTGTGTGGAGTTTGTATGTTCTTCCCGTGTCTGCGGGGGTTTCTTCCAGGTGCTCTGGTTTCTCCCACAGTCCAAAGACGTGCAGGTTAGGCTAATTGGTGGCTCTAAATTGATCGTAGGTGTGAATGGTTGTTTGTCTCAATGTGTCAGGGTGTACCCTGCCTCTTGCCCATAGTCAGCTGGGATAGGCTCCAGTGACCCTGTACAGGATAAGTGGTTATGGATAATGGATGTATAGGTTGCGAAATTATCAGAGGGGAACCGTCGGGGCCTTCCAGGCCTTCAGAGAAGCCCAAACATATCAGCATTTCAAATGTCATATTTAATTTCTTTCATTCTTTCATAATGTCATTATAATTATTCTCTTCCAATTCTAATTTGGCCTCATTTTCTATGAAATTTGCTTCAGAAATGAATTACTGTCCTGGAAACATTAAAACGGAGTTATTCGATGATATTTTTGTTTGTTGTTTCTAGACTAAGAAGAGTTTAGAGCTGGCTCATTCATTGGTTAGGACTTCATTGTTGGGACAGAAGGCCATGGCAGTGTGTTTGTTTAGGAAGTGACATGAATTAACCAATCAGATTTTGATTTCTAGAAGGGGCAGGACCAAAAACTTATCACCTAGTTTAACCGCGAGTCAGCACAGCAGTGAAGTCACCTTCCAGCTGGTGTAGTGTTCAACAGTAGTGTTGGCGAATGCTAATTAAGCGGTCAAGCCAGTGCTATCTATCGAGAGCAAGTAGCACAGGCTAACGACCGAGAAACTAAGATTTCTGTCTCCAGACTCTTCTTCCATGCACACTCGTAACAGTAATTTTCACTCAGGCTCAAGTATTCATTTCCCTGTGTAATTTACTTGGTTAATTTTCAAATCAACATCAACAACTACACACAACAGAGCTACCTGGCAGCCTGACGCTAAAACTTTGCGAAATCCTTTGCCCTGTTGCTTTTTTTTTTTTGGTGTGTCTGGCTAAGGTTTGGCTGAGCTCAAGTCCCAGCTCTAATAATAATGGTTCGCTACTGGAAATTATAATTCACAACCTCCGTCATAATTGAACAACTTCACTAAATAGTAAATTGTACCAACGGCCAGAATGAACCTTTGGCGAGATTAAGCTGGTGTGATTTGATGAGTCATGAGGTAATGCTGTCAAACCAACTGACACATTACCTCATGACTCAAATCCCACCATCTTCATCTCGCCAAAGGTTCATTCTGGCTGTTGGTATGATTTTACTCAATTCGTATCAGAAAAGAGAAGCTGTGTTCGTCAGCGAAAGACGAGACAAAATGGAGTAATGTGGGTTCCCCCACCTCTGGTTAATGGACGTGATCTCTAAGAAGCTACTGACACGCTTGTCTGCCAGGCAACCATGAAAGGGAAAAATAATTGATTAACCAGACACACAAACTGCTTCTCTCAAGTCCAGATTAGTGAACTTATCCAGCCTTGTGTTTTTGTTAAAATTTAGTTTTTAAACCTCAAGGCATCAACTCCTTCCTTGTCTCCACTTCATTGGTCGTTGCACGCATCACTATCCTTTCTGTCCTGAGAAGAAGTGACAAGCTCCGACCACCATACACTGAGGTCATAATGCCAACACCATTATTCATGTGCAATATAAATAAAATCTTTTTTTTTTTTTCCATAACCAAAGCATGGAAAAGGTGTGTGTGTGTGTACGAAGTCGAAGAAACATACACACACCCAAAGACTGGAAACACTGAGCTTCCTGTACCCGAGCCGGCAGTTACACAATTTTTCAGAAGAATATGCTTGTGAGAATTCAGGGAAACCGTGAGTAAGCTTTGAGGTAGATGTGTTTGAGTTGAGAAACAGCTCAGTTTTTAGTTTAATTTCATTTAAATATGTTAAACAGGTGAGAAAGGCTGACTGCACCCCAGACCATGCTTGAGTAGGCCTGTGAAATTTTCCACTAACATGCTATTTAAAGGGGTTGCATAATTATACTTTTTTTTTTTTTTAAAGTCAAGCCAAGTGTATGCAGCACAGAAGCTCCTGTCCATCAGCCGAGCCTTCCTTATAACTCAATCCCCAGCAACATCTGGGAGGGTTTTTTCCCTGCAAGGGTTGTTTAAATTTTTAGACTTAAAGGTCAACAGAAATTACTGCTAGAGCAGGCTGGATTGGTCAGAATTCCTTTGGGAGCAGGAGGAAGTAGGATTTAAAAAAAAAAAAGGGGGGGGGGGAAACCCTTTCCGAGCGTAGCCTCATACAATGTGCAGTGCACTGTAGAAATGATTTAATGTAGTCTCAACTATTTTTTGCCATTTTAACATTTAATACGAAAGCATTTAGCATGTTTTTCAATCGATGATGAGTGACTGTTTTTTATGGGCCTTTTCCACTACCCTTTTTCAGCTCACTTCAGCCCGACACGGCTCGCGTTTCGACTACCTTAGAGCAGCACGACTCGGCTCGCTTCAGCCCTGCTTAGCACCCAAAACTCGCACGGTTTTGGAGTGGGGCTGAAGCGAGCCAAACCGAGCTGAGTGAGGCTAGGGGCATGAGCAAACACTCCCCTGTGCACTGATTGGTGAGGAGGAGTGTCCTCACATGCCCACACACGCCCCACGAGCACGCTGGGATCTGTAAACACCGTAAACCCGGAAGAAGAATAATTACGAATTACGAGAATTTCTGAAGCCTTATGCGCCTCGCCTCATCTATACGCTCTTGCCAGTATCTGTTGGCGTTGTCGGTGACAACAAGCCACAGCACCAAGACCAGCAACACTAACGACTCCATGTTTATTCTTTACTATCCGGGTCGTGAGACTACCGCTTAAAAGATCACTGATGTCACTGTTTGCGCCGCCTAACGACATCACCTGACGTCCACCCACTTTCGCTAACTCCACCCAATGTGTCCACCCACTTCCAGCCAGCACGGTTCAGCGCGGTTGTAGTCGAAATGCAACTCCAACAGCCCCACTCAGCTCGACTCAGTCCGACTCAGCACGGCTCAGCCCAACTTGGCCGCGTTGGTAGTGGAAAAGCGGCATTAGTGTGCTGGTTGATTTAATCGATGGCACTCACATCTTTTTGAGGTTCATAATCGGCGTGCAAGTCCATCGTAAAACAATGCTGGAGGATGTACAGCATCCCGAAGGCCGGGTCCGGCCTCCAAGAGCCAAATGTCTGACCTTCATCGAGCCATTAGCACAAATACGTCAATCATATAACACGCTAAATAAAGTGGACAAAGTACCCAACTTCATTACTTAAGTCAAAGTACAGATCCCACTGGTCAGATGTTACTCCGATACAAGTGAAAGTTGTCCAGTCAAATTTTTACTTGAAGTACTGAAGTACTTGCTTTTAAAAATACTTTTTTTTTTTTTTTTCTGTCAATGCATCGTTGTATTATTGCCACAACGCTTATAAAACCTAATGCTGTTACCAAAAACAGAAATGTGAATTCACAAAATGAACGCATGCTGTGCCGTCATGGTGGTTTAACGTTAAGCTAGCTAGTCAGTGAAACTCCACCTGACATGCTAGCAAACTCTTTTCAAACTCGAAATCATATTGGGTAGCTAACGCTACTAGAAAAGAAAGATTTCTACATTCTGTTTATTTGGCAAGATTATACTAAAACATCTTATCTGAAGTGCTTTCAGAAATGTAACGTTATTCATGTTGGCGTAACTCCGTTTTTACATGCTGTGTCCAAGTTAACTAGCTATGTGTTAACGTTAGCTGTGGACACGGTTATGGCAACTTGGTGGGCAAATCCATAGAAAGTCATTTGACTAATCAGACTGCATAGCTATTGCAACGTTATCGCTAGCTCTAAAAGCACAGGCAACTTCGTTGCAAGCTTTCTCTTGGAATAAAACGTTTATATACCTCAAGATGCTTCTGCAGGTTGGATGGCAAGTTTTTGTAGGCCGTGATGTGGTTGGTTCGTTTTCATCAAACAAAGCAAACATTTTAAAACTAAAATAATCATTAATCCTTTCAGAAAACTGAAACATGGGTTCATGGGTGCGTGCGTTCCCCAGAAGACCGCCTCCTTCCATTCTGCCATCAACTGATCATGCTCAAATAACGCTGCGGAGAAATCACTGAACTTGATTTTATACAGTCTATGGACATGACGTGACCCTAGTGATTACTGATAGACTGTCTCAGTGTCACCTGCGGAAAAACCAATCACGTTTTAGAAAAGAAAAGAAAAACACATCCACTTTCAAAGCTGCTTCACGGTAACGAGGACTTTTGACAGAAATGTAGTGGAATAAAAAGTACGATATTTGCCTTTCAAATGGAGTGAAGTTAGTCATAAGTTTCCAAAAAAAAAAAACCCTCAAAGTACAGATACTCAGTGTACTTAAATACAGTACTCAAGTAAATGTACTTCGTTACTGTCCACCTCTGGCAACATGTGAAATAACGTGTGTTGCTGTACTTTTTGTGACCTCATCACTTGACCTCTGAGCTCCACCGTAAAGCATATGTTGACATCCGAAGACGTCCGTGCTCTCTCTGGTCTCTCTGGACCAGCTAATTAAAGCCGTATGCCCTCTCCACCTGTTCTCACCAGGGAGTAACAGATAATCATTAACTGTTCCTTCTGAACCAAGAACAAAATGTCCTGCATAAAGTGCAAAGTTCACCAAGAAACCTGTCGGTTCAAAGCTCACTGGACTGATCAGTTTTGCTTTGAGTGGTAATTTATATACCAATGTTAGTGGCGGCACGGTGGTGTAGTGGTTAGCGCTGTCGCCTCACAGCAAGAAGGTCCGGGTTCGAGCCCCGTGGCCGGCGAGGGCCTTTCTGTGCGGAGTTTGCATGTTCTCCCCGTGTCCGCGTGGGTTTCCTCCGGGTGCTCCGGTTTCCCCCACAGTCCAAAGACATGCAGGTTAGGTTAACTGGTGACTCTAAATTGACCGTAGGTGTGAATGTGAGTGTGAATGGTTGTCTGTGTCTATGTGTCAGCCCTGTGATGAGCTGGTGACTTGTCCAGGGTGTACCCCACCTTTCGCCCGTAGTCAGCTGGGATAGGCTCCAGCTTGCCTGCGACCCTGTAGAACAGGATAAAGCGGCTAGAGATAATGAGATGAGATGTTAAAGTGCAGTCTGTAGCTGTTCATGTCGACGCAAATTGTATTGTTTGCCACAAGAAAAGCAAATAATCCAATTTGGTATTTATATCTTGATATTATTCGGTAAGCACATGTATTAGTGTTATGGTAACGTTTATCATAATTCTCATGATTTAGAAGTGAAAACCTAAGTGTGTGTTGTGATTGTCAAGATGCTGCTGAAAGCTATCTGTGGAAAACTGGTTGGCTATTTTGCTGAGGTTTGCACTGTTTTAACAAGTATTTAAATCACACTTTTTAAATTATTGTTGTTGCAAAAGTATTCATCCCCCTTGCTGTTAGTCCTGTTTTGTCGCATTACAAGCTGAAATTAAAATTGATTTTTGGAAGGTTAGCACCATTTGATTTACACAACATGCCTACCACTTTAAAGGTGCAAATTTTTGTGACACAAACAGTAATTAAAATGGGGGGGAACCCCAATCTGAAGTGTGCATAGGTATTCACCCCCTTTTCGTATGAAAGCCCTAAATAAGAGCTGGTCCAACCAATTCACTTCATAAGTCACATAATTAGTTGATTTAAGATCCACCTCTGTGCAATCAAAGTGTCACATCTGTCACATGATGTCTGTATAAATCAACCTGTTCTGGAAGGACCCTGACTCTGCAACATGACTAAGCAAGCAACATGACTAAGCAAGGAGCACTCCAAACAAGTCAGAGACAAAGATGTGGAGAAGTATAGATCAGGGTTGGGTTATAACAAAATATCCCAAACTCTGAATATCCCACGGAGCACCATTAAATCCATTATAGCAAAATAGAAAGAATATGGCACTACAAACCTGACAAGAGAAGGCCACCCACCAAAACTCACAGACCAGGCAAGGAGGGCATTAATCAGAGATACAACAGACACCAACGATAATGCTGAGGGAGCTGCAAAGATCCACAGCGGAGATGGGAGTATCTGTCCATAGGACCATTTTAAGCCGTACACTCCACAGAGCGGGGCTTTATGGAAGATTGGCCAGAAAGTCATTGTGTAAGAAAACATGTTTGGAGTTTGTCCAAGAGCCTGTGGCAGACTCCCCAAACACATGGAAGAAGATTCTCTGGTCAAATGAGACAAAAATTGAACTTTTTGGCCATCATGGGAAATGCCATGTGTGGCGCAAACCCAACACCCTGAGAACACCATGCCTACAGTGAAGCATGGTGGTGGCAGCATCATGCTGTGGGGATATTTTTCATCTGCAGGGACAGGAAAGCTGGTCAGGACTGAAGGAAAGATGGATGGCACTAAATCCAGGGCAATTCTGGAGGAAAGCCTGTTTGAGTCAGCCAGAGGTTTGAGACTGGGGAAGAAGGTTCACGTTTCAGCAGGACAATGACCCTAAACATACTGCTAAAGCTACACTGGAGTGGTTTGAAGGGAAACATTTAAATGTCTTGGAATGGCCTAATCAAAGCCCAGACCTCAATCCAGTTGAGAATCTGTGGCATAACTTGAAGATTGCTGTACACCAACGCAACCCATCGAACTTGATGGCGTTGGAGTGGTTTTGCCTTGAGGAATGGGCAAAAATCCCAGTGGCTAGATGTGCTAAGCTAATAGAGACATACCCCAAGAGACTTGCAGCAAAAGGTGGCTCTACCAAGGACTGACACTTGGGGGCGTGAATACCTATGCACACTTCAGATTCCCCCCCCCATCTTAAATTATTGTTTGTGTCACAGTAAAACCATTTGCACCTTTTAAAGTGGTAGGCATGTTGTGCAAGTCAAATGGTGTGAACCCCCTGAAAATTGATCTTAATTCCAGCTTTTTTTTTCTTTTTAAATCACAATGACCAAATTTCAGAGGGAATGAAATTTCACCAATTTTATGAAATTGAAAGGCTGTCTAGCTTCAAGTACTGTAGTACTAAATATTATAGTTCTGTATAAATACGGAGGAAATTTATAGGAAATCGTGTGCACTGATTTCATTGACAGGTTCAGACTATTTCTCAATCACCCTGAGAAACTCGGCAAAATGATGATTTTTGGTTTTTGATTTTTGATGATTGGACGCAAAAAAGCGGCCAATCGCTTTGTCACTGTAAGTGAGGAAGAATTACGAATTATGAAAGGAAATGCTGTTCCTAAAAGCATTAAATATGCTACAAAGTTTGGTCTAAAACTATTCAAAGGTAAGGTGGAAGTGTGTTATTTGTAATCGATTAAAATAAATCAAAGTATTTTATGTGACTCGGCGTAGATAAGTGACAAGCTTGTGCACGTTACATTTGGATACTGCTTTTGAAGATTGAAAGGATTTTTTAAAAATTGTCTTTTTTTTTTTTTTAATAAATACGATTAAAAAAAAAAAAATCACTGGTGTGTTTATACTAAACCAATTGCCCGCCTCCAGCTCAGTGAATATCAGTAAATATTCTCAACTTCGTCTTGATTATTATTCACTTCATCTTCTGTGAATGAATGATTTATTCTACAAACAGGACACTTTTTTTTTTTTTTAAATGATTGAATAAAACCATGTTCTTTTCCATTCGAGCAGATTCCATTCATTTGGTTTGATATGCAAACAAATACTGTGTTCTATCACTTATCCTACATGTATTACATCACTCTACCCAATGGAGAATGAGCGTGCAATATTGTAACAATATTGCACGTTGTCAAGACAACACGACGTCACAAGTCGGAGACGTAAAACTTGCACACTAGTGAGTGACTGTGGCGGTTTGTAAACGGACATGGCAGCCAGGTTTGCTTTGTTAAAAACGGAAGATTTTGAGGGAATTTTGGCTGACAGGTCGCTCGGTTGTGTGTAGTTGTCGATGTTGATTTTAAAAGTAGCTAAGTAAATTACACAGGGAAAATGAATACTTAAGTATGAGTCAAAAATACTGTGGTGAGCGTGCAGTGTGGAAGAACAGTCTGGAGACAGAAATTTTAGTTTCTCGTCATTAGCCTATGCTCGGAGCCCTCAATAGCCCTGGCTTGACTGCGTTAGCATTGGCCTTTGCTAACACAATTGATGAATGCTACACCAGTTGGAAGGTAACTGGACTGCTAGCGTTGACCTTCGAGAATGTGTATGTAAATAATAATAATATTCCACAGATATACAGTTGTGAAAAAGAAAGTACACCCTCTTTCAAGTCTAGGTTTTAAGTGTCAGGACATAATAAAAAAAATCAGCTGGTCCTTACCAGGTCTTAAAATTAGGCAAATACAAACTCGGGTGACCAATAACACATGACACATTCACCCTGTCATCATTTATTTAACACAGAGTAAGCCAAAAATGCAGTAGCAGTGTGTGGAAGAATTAAGTACACCCTTACTGCTTCCATAGAAATTATGAAGACAATTAGCAGCCAGGTGTTGCTGATCAAATGAATTTGATTAATTGATCATCAGCAAGTGTGGCCACCTCTTAAAAAGCAGAAGTTTTGGCAGTTTACTGGTCTGGAGCACTCAGGTGTATGTTAACACAATGCCAAGGAGGAAAGACATCAGCAATGATCTTAGAGAAGCAGTTGTTGCTGCCCATCAGTCTGGAATGGGTTATAAGGCCATTTCCAAACCGTTTGAAATCCACCATTCTACTGTGAGGAAAGATTATTCAGAAGTGGAAAACATTCAAGACAGTTGCCAATCTTCCCAAGAGTGGACGTCCCAGCAAATTTACTCCAAGGTCAGACTGCAATGCTCAGAGAAATTGCAAAAAACCCAAGAACTACATCTAGGACTCTACAGGCCACAGTTAGCATGTTAAATGTTCATGACCGTGCAAGTATGGCTTGTTTGGAAGGGTTGCCAGAAGAAAGCCTCTTCTATCTAAAAAGAACATGGGCAGCATGGCTTAGGTTTGCAAAGCTGCATCTGAACAAGCCACAAGCCTTCTGGAACAATGTCCTTTGGACAGATGAGACCAAAGTAGAAACGTTTGCCTATAATGCACAGCGCCATGTTTGGCAAAAACCAAACGCAGCATATCAGCACAAACACCTCATACCAGCCATCAAGCACGGTGGTGGAGGGGTAATGATTTGGGCTTGTTTTGCAGCCACAGGGCCTGGGCACCTTGCAGTCATTGAGTCAACCATGAACTCCTCTGTATACCAAAGTATTCTAGAGGCAAATGTGAGGCCATCTGTCCAACAGCTAAAGCTTGGCCGTAGTTGGGTCATGCAACAGGACAATGATCCCAAGCACACCAGCAAATCTACAGCAGAATGGCTGAAAAAGAAGTCCAGACCTCAACCCAATTGAAATACTGTAGCGGGACCTAAAGAGAGCTGTGCATGAACAAATGCTGTCAAAGATGAATGAACTAAAACGATGTAAAGAAGAGTGGGCCAGAATTCCTCCACAACGACGTGAGAGACTGATAAAATCATACAGAAAACGATTGCTTCAAGTTATTGCTGCCAAAGGTGGTTCAACAAGCTATTGAATCATAGGGTGTACTTACTTTTTCACATATGGATTCTACATTTTCAATTAATTTTTGTTAAATAAATAATGAGGTGGGCAGCACGGTGGTGTAGTGGTTAGCGCTGTCGCCTCACAGCAAGAGGGTCCGGATTCGAGCCCGTGGCCGGCGAGGGTCTTTCTGTGTGGAGTTTGCACGTTCTCCCCGTGTCCGCGTGGGTTTCCTCCGGGTGCTCCGGTTTCCCCCACAGTCCAAAGACATGCAGGTTAGGTTAACTGGTGACTCTAAATTGACCGTAGGTGTGAATGTGAGTGTGAATGGTTGTGTGTCTATGTGTCAGCCCTGTGATGACCTGGCGACTTGTCCAGGGTGTACCCCGCCTTTCGCCCGTAGTCAGCTGGGATAGGCTCCAGCTTGCCTGTGACCCTGTAGAACAGGATAAAGCGGCTAGAGATAATGAGATGAGAAATAATGACACTCTGGAGTGTGTTGCTTTACACTTGATGTTAGATTTGCATAATTCTAGGACCTGGTAAGGATCAGATGAATTTTTTTTTAATGTCTTGATTGGTAAATCATGACCATAAACCATGTCACTAGAAAAGGGTGTACTTTCTTTTTCACACGATTGTACTCGTCTTTGACTGACTCATGCTAGCTGAATGGAATACATCTGATCATGGAAAAAAAAGCCAACCAATATTATTTAAATATCATATATAAATGTTTATCAGGATGTAGGCATTTTAAAGTAGGCATGGATACATTTTGGTTTAAATGTCCAAACCCGTGTGTGTGTGTGTGTGTGTGTGTACTCTTCTCAGTTGTGTCTGTGCTAAAGGTTTGAAGATTTTCACTCTTTAAGCCTCACAGTGATCTGGAGCGATGACTGACTGACTGACTGACTGACTGACTCGGTTCTGCCTGTTAACAGTGAGACAGCTGATGTCTTTATCACATGAGGATTTTGGAGGAAGTAGATGAGGAAGTGGGAAAACCAAAGCAGGAATAGTACTAGGAAGCCTGAGACGAGTGCGAAGGCGTTTCAGGTAGTGTTGTAGTTGAGTACTCAAGCATGTTAAGGGAGGGGGGGGAACGAAGGGGGGGGGAGAATAAAATTTTCAATATTGAAAGCAGACGGCCTGAGTCGAGTGGAATGAGTTTGCTTTGAAGGCAGCAATTTTATAACGGAACCATAATGTTTTTGTTTCTATACAATGTGGGGAAAAAACTAGGCAGCTGGTCCTAATACATTAGAAATTTAATGCGTTAAGCCATATTTTTATTTATTTATTTGGTTGTCATCCTGTCCATAGAGTGGTGCCTGAAAGTTTGTGTACCCTTTAGAATTTTCTGTATTTCTGCATAAATATGACCAAAAACATCAGTTTCATACAAGTCCAGAAATTAGATATGTACATGTGCTGCTTTTCCACTACCAACGCGGCTGAGCCGTGCCGTGCTGAGTTGGGCTGAGTTGAGCTGAGCGGGGCTGTTGGAGTTGCATTTCGACTACAACCGCGCTGAACCGTGCTGGCTGGAAGTGGGTGGACACATTGGGTGGAGTTAGCGAAAGTGGGTGGACGTCACGTGATGTCGTTAAGCAGCGCAAACAGTGACATCAGTGAGCTTTTAAGCGGTAGTCTCACGACCCGAATAGTAAACAATAAACATGGAGTCGTTAGTGTTGCTGGTCTTGGTGCTGTGGCTTGTTGTCACCGACAACGCCAACAGACACTGGCAAGAGCGTATAGATGAGGCGAGGCGCATAAGGCTTCAGAAATTCTCGTAATTCGTAATTATTCTTCTTCCGGGTTTACGGTGTTTACAGATCCCAGCGTGCTCGCGGGGCGTGTGTGGGCATGTGAGGACACTCCTCCTCACCAATCAGTGCACAGGGGAGTGTCTGCTCACGCCCCCAGCCTCACTCGGCTCGCTTTGGCTCGCTTCAGCCCCACTCCAAAACGGTGCGAGTTTTAGGGGCTAAGCAGGGCTGAAGCGAGCCGAGTCGTGCTGTTCTTTGGTAGTCGAAACGCGAGCTGTGTCGGGCTGAAGTGAGCTGAAAAAGGGTAGTGGAAAAGGGCCAATACAGTAGCAGTCAAAAATTTGGACACCTTCTAATTCAATGTGTGGTTTTTTTTTTCCCTTATTTTTATTAAGTCACTTTATACCTTAAAGGGCTGATGACACGAACATGACTCTATGCAATTTCTTAAATAAACTATACAACATGGCAAACATGTTAGATTTCCGTTATAATTACGTGAAAAGAAGCTGTTGTTACGCAAATATCCAACTTTTAATTGCACAGCGCAAGAAAACTGGGTCCGTGGCTCGCGGCCATGTTGTGACGTCAGCGGAAGAACACGCTGCGGTTCACTGGCTGTTCTACTCTGGTTCTACTCAATGGAAATGGCGCATGAAAACGTCGGTGAACTCTCTAGTGCTAGCTCTTCCTCTTCTGGGAGTCTAGAATTGTGTTGATCTCTTCCGAATAGAATCTATGATAGCCTACCCTCTTTACCCTTTGCCTCTCGTTGCTAGGCGGCAGTTACATGAAAGCCGCAAGCTTTCACAAGCAAATACATGACTGATATCACGCCGTCTTTATGATTACATTTATGATTATCATGTAGAATCTATAGCTCTACGTACCTTTATCTTATGTCGTTTCACAACACATGTTCTGACAGGAGGACTGTCTTTGGATCCGGCATAGCTACTAGTAGACCCCCTCCGGAATACTGGCAGTGTTGCCAGATTGGGAGGAATCCCGCCCAGTTGGGCGGTTTCAAGTGCATTTTGGTGGGTTTTGAACATATATTTTGGGCTGGAAAACTTCAGCAGTATCTGGCAACAGATACTGCTGACGTTTTCCAGCCCAAAATATGTTCAAAACCCACCAAAATGCACTTGAAACCGCTCAACTGGGCGGGAAACCTCCCAATCTGGCAACACTGTGTAGGCACTGCTGATGGTAGTAACACACGTTTGTGCTGAACTGAACACCCAAGAGATTCTTTTAAGCTGGGAAGGGTGTCAAAACAATCCAAATCGAAGTGTTCAGAGCACAGGACGGATGTTGGTGAGGGCTCCCACTTGTCACGAGTGTGCCTGACTTGCTTCACCCACTTCGCATGCAGCTCGGGATCTCTGGGAAACTTGAATAAACTTACCCCATCCTTGTAGGTTTTGGAGCAAAAGCCGGCAACACAACGCGAAGGCATAATAACTTATGTATATAATAATAATACTAATAATGACAAACTGAACACCTGTCGCATCAACAACAAACTGGTAAGTGAGGAGGAAGATTCTTTCGCTGATGTCATATAGCTCCTCCTCCTCTTTCGTCTCCTGGGTGCTGCAGCCCCGTCAAATTTGCACCAATAGCCGCGTTTTTTATCATAACTTGTAAAATAGGCGCCTTCGTGAATTAATATATGGATCATCGGGAATTACTTTTTATGTTATAAAACATCGCCAAAGATGTCAAAAACGTGTCATGAGCACTTTAAAGTAACGATGGATGTCATTTCTTGTTACTAGTTGAGCGGTCTTGATTAATATGGATTACTACAGTTGTGGAATAGGGCTGTTTACTGTATGTTTACTATTTGATCTCAAACACATTAAGAAGGCAAGAAATTGCACTAATTAATTTATGACAAGACGCATCTGTTAACTGAAAAGCGTTCCAGGTGATTCCCTCATGAAGCTGGTTAAGATGATGGCAAAAGTGTGTAAAGTGTCATCAAGGTCAATGCTGGCTACTTTTGAAGAATCCTAAAATATGAAACTTTTTTTTTTTTTAATTTACTACATAATTCCATATATGTTCCAGATGCTATTTCATAGCTTTGATGTCTTCAGTATTGTTCCACAATGTAGAAAATACAGAAACCTGTGAATGAGTCGGGGTGTCCAAACTTTCACCAAGTACTGTTTAGAATAATCCAAATATAAAAGTTAATCAATTAATAGAAGATTTCTCCAAGATAAATTGGACTATGCTTGTTATAGTGCCCTTTTTGTTTCAGCCTGCTCCATGTAGCGAAAGAGGCGGAGCCATCAGAAAACACTGTAGACTGCAGTGTTAAAAAAAAAAAAGTAGAAACCCAGAGTGTGAACGCTGCTCCACCTCTGATGCAAATTAGAAGTAAAAAGCTGAGGGTTGACATTTTGGCTTGTGAAGTGAGTGGTTCCTGCAGAGGCTGCTTTCACACACCATGATCTGTCATTTCCATCTAGGTAGAAGATAGTAGAGTTAAGTACACATGGTTTGGTCTGAAAATATCTGTGCTTTAGGACATTTTTGGTATTTAGGTAGAAAACCGAAGTGAGCATCAGTCCTCATTCTGCTTTATTAGTAGCTGTAGTTTTGTAGAATTAAAAATGAGCGCATGATCTCATGACAAATTGAGTCAAGCTTAAATTTAGTCAGGGAGATGTGGTTGGACGGCTTCATTTCATATGAAGTTGTAGGAAAAAGCACAAAGCGTAACCCTGCCCTGAGCCATGATCTTTTAAAAACAAAACAAAACTGTGCTCTCATTTTCTCATCTCATCTCATTATCTCTAGCCGCTTTATCCTGTCCTACAGGGTCGCAGGCAAGCTGGAGCCTATCCCAGCTGACTACGGGCGAAAGGCGGGGTACACCCTGGACAAGTCGCCAGGTCATCACAGGGCTCATTTTATTATTATTTTGAAATATATATGGGTGGTGTAGTGGTTAGTGCTGTCGCCTCACAGCAAGAAGGTCCGGGTTCGAGCCCCGTGGCTGGCGAGGGCCTTTCTGTGCGGAGTTTGCATGTTCTCCCCGTGTCCGTGTGGGTTTCCTCTGGGTGCTCCGGTTTCCCCCACAGTCCAAAGACATGCAGGTTAGGTTAACTGGTGACTCTAAATTGACCGTAGGTGTGAATGTGAGTGTGAATGGTTGTCTGTGTCTATGTGTCAGCCCTGTGATGACCTGGCGACTTGTCCAGGGTGTACCCCGCCTTTCGCCCGTAGTCAGCTGGGATAGGATACAGCTTGCCTGTGGAACAGGATAAAGCGGCTAGAGATGATGTATAAAAAAAAAATTAAGCTAATTTTTGTGTGTGGGAGGGTATTTATTTAATTTATTTATTAAACTAATTTTAGGTACGTGTGTGTTACAAATTTTTGTGGGGGTGGGTATTTTATTTAGTAAGGTTGTTTTATTTTTTAACAAATTTGTGTTTTTACAAATTTTTGTGGGGGTGGGTTTTTTTTTTTTTTTTTTTTATGGGGGTGTTTTGTGTGAGGTGGGGTTAAACTAATTTGCGTGGTTTTATTCATTTTTATTATTTTTTTTAAAGTTTATTTGGGGTGTTTTTTTTTTTTTTTTTTTTTTTTTTTTTAAACAAATTTTTGTGGGTGGGGGTATTTATTTTGTACACGCACAAAAATGTATTTAAAAAAAATATCTATGCATGCACACTGGCTATAACAGCCCAGGAATGCTTCACCTGTCAGAAGTGTGGGAAGGACTGCCACTCGCGCATTGGTTTGTTCAGCCACAGCAGACGTTGCAACCCTACAAGTCCACAACAGGCGAGACGACCCATCGTCTAGTAAGACGGACGGATGCTGACGACACTATAATATAAATTATTTTTTTAACTAACTGTTTTTACAAATTTTTGTTGGGGGTGGGTATTTATTTATTTTTTAATTTTGTGGAGTGTGTGTGTGTGGGGGGGAACTAAATTTTGAGTAAGGGTTTTTATTTATTTATTTTAAACACATTTTTTTTTTGAAATAGTGTTTTTAAGAGAACCAAGAAGACCTTGTGCTAATTCTGTAAATTTCTATGATCTCCTGAAACTGCTACATGCACACTGATCTGCACAAGATTTTCCTTCCGTCATAACAGCAGCATAGACTTTATAACTCGACGTAAAAATTAGTCTCAAACTTCATATTTAGACCCAGTTCCAGTGCTTTGTGCACTTTTTAGAGCACGGTCTGACTCGATAGCTTGTATACTGTATGCATCGTTTTGATCTCGCACCTCTTGTGGTGATCTTCAAAAATTTATCACGGTTCATCATCAGTAAAGATAAACCACTCGGTATGCATGTCAGATTCCACTCACACTGCCCTGAAAATATGTTGAAATGCAGTTTCATTTCCTGTTGTGACACTTGGAGGTTTTTTAATTTTCTCTAGTTGTCTCAATAAAACATGTGAATGAGACGTAATGATTTTTTTTTATATGCAAATGGAAAAAAGAAAACATGATTTCTTGTGTTCAGTCACATATGGATTCACACACACACACACACACACACGCGCGCGCGCACACACATATATGTATATGCAGTCCTCCTACGCCACCAGGCTCCCTGTACACTCGCAGTAGTTTGTCCGCTGAGAGGAAGTGGTCTGTTTGAGGAAGTGGTTTGTGACCTTTCAAGTGCACACGAGCTGCTGGGATGTAAAGAAACCCATATGTGCTAAGCTCTGAGATGCGAGATGAGAGAGAGTGAGTTCATACTCCGACGTGTTCAGGCAACAGCAGATGCGCCATATAGTGAGCTTTATGTAGAACTTTTTTCTCCTGTATGGATATGATGGGTAACGAGGTCTTGGATATAATATTTTTGTCCGTGATGTGTACTAAAGATCGCTTAAATGATCAACGATTTAAATTGAGCTTCATCATGCAAAGCTAAATGCTGTGATTGTTTTCAGTGAACAGTTTGGCCTCTTGGATTGGTTTTGCAGCTTCACTGACTGCTTGGAAGCAGGAAAAAGGTGGAAAATATGACCATATATGAGCACGTATATCCTCCGTGATGTTCCCTGTAGTACGGTGCATGGCCGTGCAAGTTGTGCTCGAGCATTCGTTACTGCCATTCATTACACATGGTCATAGCATGTCGGCTTTCCCTGTGGTAAAGGAGCGTGCCGTGTTCGTGTACGCAGTAAAACCCCCAGGGATTGTTTCTCTGCCTCGTCTTTTTCAGTAGCACCTATAGTTTGTTGTTCTGCACTTCAAATGTGACAAGTACTCTGTTTTGGTTTGGTTTCGGCTGGAGTTGAAAGAATAAAAAAAAAAGGGGATTTCCTCAAGTGTCTTTTATACTGAAGGGGAGGGGGGGAAAAAAAGCACACCTCCCCGTGTAAAACTAGTTCAGTCCGAAAAAGGCTGAAGTGACGAACGTCATTGAGCTGAAGTGAAATACAAAAATAAAAATTATTCAGCACTGAGGAAATAATTTCTGATCATTTAGCAGCTTGTAGAGATGATCTCGTTGGGCATGCATGGCTGTACCGTAGATGCCGATTGTCTCAGTTAGGTGATTATTTAGGAAGCACAAGAGTTCTGGTAGCTGGAATGATAGATTTGACATGTGTTAAAAAAAAAAAAAAAGAAACTACTACGGAATAAAAAGAGAAAAGCAGCATGTTTTTCTTGCAGAGTTAACGAATATTTTCAGTCCTGTAGGGTGCGTGTGTGTTGTACATTAATCCCTCTGATTTGAGTTAAAAGGATGTTATGCTATAAGGATTTGGATAAGGCCAAAAAAAAAAAAATGGTGTGTTTCCGGTAACATGAAATACTAAAATAAGGTCGGTAGGTAGGAAAGTTTTTTTTTGTTTGTTTGTTTTTTTTGTTTTTTTTTTTCTTAATTTTTTATTTTGTTCGAAAAAATTAACACAAGTAAACATCTTACAAAATAGTATTTTGGCACAGAATCCTTTATACCACACATCATAAAATAAGTGTTTTAAATCTTTAAACGAATAAAAAAAATATCGCGAGAGTTCGAGTTATGATCTACGGAAGCGATATTTCATGATATTTTCATGTAATAACATGAAAACACCTTATCAAGAAATAACGTGAAAATAACATCCTAGGCTAGGCTACTTCCATTAAAAGCAGACAGCCTAGCCTAGCCTACTGTAGAACTTGGGTCGAGCAAAAACACCGAGCAAAAACATGGCTGAATCCTGAATGACTCTTATTTGTATAAATGGGGGACTACATAGGCGGCAAAATGTAGTGTTTTTCCCTGCCATGGAAGTGCACTTGTATACTGAAAAGGAAGCAATTTACATTACAGCCTTGAATGAAGATTCAAAATGGCGGCTCGGCTCAGTTTTCCTTCCTCCTTCAGTATACAAGTGCGCTTCCATGTTTATGCAGGAGGGCTGATGGAAGTGGTGAAACATTTTTACTTTTTATCGTTTCTTTCACAACTTGAATGCGTTGAAACAAAAAATTATGACAAACTAACGCCGCTTACACTAAAATATCGAGGGAAATTTGTAATAACTTTACGGTCGGCAATTTCGACGCGGAAATTCTCGATTGGTCGGGTTACCGGAAACACACTTTTTTTTTTTAATTTGGCTTAAGCTTTGAGATTGTTCAGATTCCAACAAATGAAATGAAATGTTTGCTGTTCCTTCCCATTGTGAATGAAATGAAGTACAGAACATAATAAAACACCACGGCTGCCAGTTCTCTCTCTGATTTTGCTCCTAATTTTTCATTTCAGGATTGACTTAAAGTGCATATCCTGGACCAAATTTTTTTTTTAATATGAAAGTATGTCCCTTTACACACTCATCCAGAAGGGTAATTTTGCACAAGGCCATCTGTCTACAGCAGAAAATAAGAAAACGCGTCTGGAAAAATCCCAAGGGAGTATAGCATTTTTGATCGCTATTTTGTCACTGCTATAGCAAGTTATGAGTGTTTGAAATATGCTCTGTAATATATCAGTCCATCTGTCAAAGCAATGGCCGTAAACGAGATTCATTGAGACCTGTAGGAGACATCGTAGGACGGAAGTAAAACGTACAGCGGAAATCAAAGTGACCGACATCTGCTAACATTGTCAAAAGACGTGCGCGCCCTCTTTCGAATGCTGACGTAATCAAGCCGGAAGTTTTGTTTGTTTTGATAGCAATCAGGAAAGTTTGAAAAAAAAGTAGGCAGTAATCGTCATTTAAACTTGGTTTTTGTGCAATATTTTGTTTGGAAAACATTTTTCAAAATGGCGGCGCTGACACTTGACGTTTCAAAGTCTCTCGGGAGTCTTGTGAAGATCGCACGGATAAGCGACGCCTGCCGTGGACCAAACGAACTAAATTCAACATGGCTAAAAACCAAATAGGCCGATAAGTATAATATTTAATTGCAATTAGTTGCCAATATGAGTCACGATATAAGGTTACTAAAACCAAAAACGTAATTAAATAACACATTAATTAAGAAATAAAGCAAGTTTTAAAATGACTTCAGTTCTCCTTTAAGAGAAAAGGCCAACAGGACATTCTCTTAGTCCCAGCACTCCCAGTTAACCAGTTTACTTTGTCATACCAAGACAGCTGAAATGATTGATTGTGTCTCCCTGACTTTTGAATTAAATCGATCTCGGGCATTGATCTGCCCTGTTGTTTAATTTTGAGCCTCTCCTCATAAGGAAGAGCATCAAATGTCTTCTCCAGAATCAGATTAACAACATTAGCAACGTTTGCCATTTCACACAGCTCACAGCTAGTTAGCTGGCGAGATTTCCCCTCTATTGCCTGACTTAAAATAAACAGCCTTTACTGAACCAAAACAAAAGCAAGTAACAAACTCACAAACTCTATCTTTACAATTTTATCTACAGTACACACAAATGGAAATAGGAACTGTATATTGGTAGGAAAAGAACTATTATGAGCACGGCTTCACTTGCCAACACATGACCGCTTGAATCAATCTGATGCGACGTATAATTTTAAAATGCTGTCAGTCACATGACATTCAAAAGAGATTTCCTCCAATCATCATACAGAAGCCCAGCGTCCAGTCCCGCCTTACTGTCACCGACCGTCCATAGAACCCCAGTGAAGCCGGGCATCCAGAAATTACATTTTAAAAGCATATTGTCCAATAAATATTTAGCTTTGCTGCACTAAGATCAAAGCATATCCCGTAGTGGCGTTAAACTACAGAGACACTGGTTCTATGGGGGGGGAATCGTGATCATATGACAACCAGCGAGTAATAACTGCTGAATGTAGGCTACTAGCCATAAAGCTGAGCACTTTTTTTCATCTCATCTCATCTCTAGCCACTTTATCCTTCTACAGGGTCGCAGGCAAGCTGGAACCTATCCCAGCTGACTACGGGCGAAAGGCGGGGTACACCCTGGACAAGTCGCCAGGTCATCACAGGGCTGACACATAGACACAGACAACCATTCACACTCACATTCACACCTACGGTCAATTTAGAGTCGCCAGTTAACCTAACCTGCATGTCTTTGGACTGTGGGGGAAACCGGAGCACCCGGAGGAAACCCACGTGGACACGGGGAGAACATGCAAACTCCACACAGAAAGGCCCTCGCCGGACCCGGGGCTCGAACCCAGGACCTTCTTGCTGTGAGGCGACAGCGCTAACCACTACACCACTGTGCCGCCCTGAGCACTTTTTTTCTAGTGCAAAATCTCATCTCATTATCTCCTAGCTGCTTTATCCTTCTACAGGGTCGCAGGCAAGCTGGAGCCTATCCCAGCTGACTATGGGCGAAAGGTCCAGGGTGTACCCCACAAGTCACCAGGTCATCACAGGGCTGACACATAGACACAGACAACCATTCACACTCACATTCACACCTACGGTCAATTTAGAGTCACCAGTTAACCTAACCTGCATGTCTTTGGACTGTGGGGGAAACCGGAGCACCCGGAGGAAACCCACGCGGACACGGGGAGAACATGCAAACTCCACACAGAAAGGCCCTCGCCGGCCACGGGGCTCGAACCCGGACCTTCTTGCTGTGAGGCGACAGCGCTAACCACTACACCACCGTGCTGCCCCCTAGTGCAAAATATCAAGTATAATAATATTGGAGATGCCATTTCTACACTTACTTCCTTCACAAAAAATGTATTTGGAGCGGCGGCTACAATTATCGACACCTTAACAATCTTTTGGCCATTGCAAAAGTAGAAAAGACTTTCAATATGTAAATTGTGCATGAATAATTACTTAAACTTCCACTGGGGGGGGGAAGAGTTGATTCCCGATTACTTAGCATATCAGATCACGTTACACCGTTCAACAATTATTGACACCCTTGTCCACAATTATCGACATCCAGATGATTTTTATTTATAAAAAATTATCAGTATGTGGTATAAAGTTAACAAAACAGTTTTTATTTAAAACTTGTTTTACACAGACTTGTATTCAGTACAAAATCTCTTTTATATAAATCTATGGATGTCGGTGCTTATGTAAATGAATTAATTCTGATGTTTGTAAACAAATGAACTGATAACGTTTCACCTGTGTCAAATCTTTCTGTTCCGCTTTCTACCCACTTTCGAAGTATTTTCGTAGATCACGTTTTGTTAATCATTCGTTCTTTGTATTAATTTCTAGTTGTGTAGTTTACCAATAAATGTCAACAGGCAATTGACATTGTAACCACATGAAAATCCAGGTCAAAGGTCGCATGTCATTCCTCGAACCAAAATATAAAATGTCTACTGATTATTGTAATATGTGGTAGATATTTACAACAAACTGCAAAAAAAAAAAAAAAACTGAATGGAGCAGAGAAATTTGAATATTTCAAGCATGTAATTTTTTATATGCTCGGAATTTAATTCTGCTCTAATTCTATTTATTGCAATCGGATTCCAAATACTCTATAAGCATTCCATTCTGTTATGAATCAGAAAAAAATTATTATAAGTCACAGCACTTTTATTTTTTTTAAAAGTACTTCATCTATTTCAACAATGTTACACAAAGATTGATCCATAACAGTTGTAAATGTCACTTATGCCGCTTTTCCACTACAAACGTGGCTGAGCCGTGCCGTGCTGAGTCGAGCTGAGCGGGGCTGCTGGAGTTGCATTTCGACTACAACCGCGCTGAACCGTGCTGGCTGGAAGTGGGTGGACACATTGGGTGGAGTTAGCGAAAGTGGGTGGACGTCACGTGATGTCGTTAAGCAGCGCAAACAGTGACATCAGTGAGCTTTTAAGCGGTAGTCTCACAACCCGAATAGTAAACAATAAACATGGAGGACATGGAGTCGTTAGTGTTGCTGGTCTTGGTGCTGTGGCTTGTTGTCACCGACAACGCCAACAGATACTGACAAGAGCGTATAGATGAGGCGAGGCGCATAAGACTCCAGAAATTCTCGTAATTCGTAATTATTCTTCTTCCGGGTTTGCGGTGTTTACAGATCCCAGCGTGCTCGCGGGGCGTGTGTGGGCATGTGAGGACACGCCTCCTCACCAATCAGTGCACAGGGGAGTGTCTCCTCACGCCCCCAGCCTCACTCGGCTCGCTTTGGCTCGCTTCAGCCCCACTCCAAAACCGTGCGAGTTTTAGGGGCTAAGCAGGGCTGAAGCGAGCCGAGTCATGCTGTTTTTTGGTAGTCGAAACGCGAGCCGTGTCGGGCTGAAGCGAGCTGAAGTGAGCTGAAAAAGGGTGGTGGAAAAGGGCCATTAATTCCACAGGGTGTCGATAATGGTGGACACCGGTGAAAGTGATCACTATTATCGACACCTCACATGACTTCTCAAACGCATGTTTAGATACAAAATGGCGACTGTCAAATGAAAGAGTAAGAAATAAAGTAGATTTCGACAAGGAGATCATGAAATATCTGTGGATTTGAGAAATAAAAACATGTCCATGATCTTTCCACGATGCTTACCTGCGATGATGACGTCCGGGTTTTCCTCAAATTGCTGATCGTGCTAAAAAAAAATTCCATCTCCGCTAAAGAGCTGATTAATTAACCAGTAATAACTGTTGTAACTGAAACTTGGCTTTTGTAAAATTGTTTTTTTACTGGTAAATCTGAAATGTGTCGCTTAATTATGGACCGTCGACAATTGTAGCCGTTGCTCTATTTATTATTCACGGTTATGTACCAAAACACATGGTTCAAAAAATTAATTTTAATCTTTAAACCAAATAAACGATGATGGACTACAATTATATTTCAACCATTAGCTGTATTTCATTGTTTTCTTATTGGGGGACACCCCCCCCCCCCCCCCACCTTCTCTATAAAGTAATTTTCTCATATCGTTGCAAAAAGAAATGGATTTGAGTTGCCTTTCTCTATCAGTTCTATTCTACTGCTTGAAATTGCAGTGCACGATTGTGTGTTGATAGCATGTGAAAGTTGTTGAACATATCATTTCAGTAGCTTAAAGCTGTACTGCCTTTCAGATTTTTCAGGTGTAGGTCGTAAAGAATTTTACCTGACACCCAAATATTTTTTTGGTGGACTGAAAGCTACTGAATTTGAATCACAGACTACTTCTAAATTTTTTTTTTTTTTTAAATGGAACAAGTAATGAATTTTGGACCACATGGCCCTAATTTCTCTGCTATTTTTTTTTTCCTGCTTCACCATGACCCAATACAAGATACTACATCATGCATCACATGGTGGGCTTTCCCTGTTCACGCAAGGTATTGTGGGATACAAATTTGAAACTGAAAAGAAAATTGTTTTATTATTTCATTGCAGCTTTGTATTGCGGGTTTATTTATTTATTTATTTTTTCTGTTTAGAACTCCTGTAAATTTAAATTTGTGAGTCTAGTTATATCGATATGTTTACACACTCAGATCTGAGCCTTTTATGGCTGCATGTTTAACAGCGTATGACTTTCACCTGGGTTTGGAGAGATTGCCAACTTTTGGCCATTTAGTTCAGTAAAACTCTTTGCAGCTCCACCGCACCCCAGCAGAGTGAAAGCATGAGGACACACACAGTGTTAAAACATAATGAACAAGAAGACAGTCATCTATATCCCCCGCTCCTATATACCAAGTTTCAAGATATTTGTCAAATTTGAAGTCAATCGGTGCAACCGTCTAGACGCTAGGTTGTTAAACAAAACCAAACCGCACTGATTACAATACCTCGCCCCGATTACTCCGTCGCAGGCGAGGTAAAAACAAGAGTCATCTATATCCCCAAGTTTTAAGATATTGTCACATTTTTCAATTTCTGCTGCAGGAAACCAACCCTACCTCTTTACACTGACCTCAGCAGCCCATGGCATAAACCTTTGGTCCAGGTGACCTAAACATTAAAATTTCTCAAATTTCTTAGTATCAAAAGGCACATATACCAACTTTCAAGACCGTACCGCTCATAGTTTTCAAGTTCTGCTCCAGAAACAAAACCTACCCCCAAGACTAACCTGAGACACTAAGTCTGAAATTGTTTCCATGGAAACATGAAAAATTAAAATTTTTCAAATTTCTCAGTATGACAAGGCACATCTACATCACCTTGTTAACATGTATACCAAGTTTCAAATCTGTACCATGAATAGTTTTGGATATATGCTCCGGAAATCAAGGTTGCTCTCAGAAACTAAGTCAAAATCTATTTAAAATCCAAAATGGCAAAAGGCACCAGTTCACATGTTGCTTGATATGTAAACAAAGTTTCATGAAGATATCCTCCAGTAGTTTTAAAAATGTGACCAGATGGACTGAACCCATTTCTATATCCCCCGCCAAACTTCGTTTGGGCAGGGAATAATTAAATAGGACGGTTAAAAAGTGAGCTGGGCCGAGTATATGAATGGATGAGTGTATGAGGGAGCTACTTGACAGCTAGCATGTGACACAAAGAAGGTCCCTTCATAAGAGACTAGCAGTTAGCATGTGGTGTTAACTGGAGTTAGGAGCAAGCTGGTGCCAAGCAGTCAGAGATGGCACACACTGACTGGAGGCAAGAAATGGCACAAGAGGAGAAAGATGGAGGCGTGCGCATGCCATTGAGCTCTATATAAAATCTGGAGCGCTCAGGCTCATTAAAGTGAAGCCATCTGGCCGCCATCTTACCACTCACATTGCATGTATTTGGTTTGTGTTAAACCGCCATATCTGACCAAATTTGCCCCAAGAAAAGTATCTCCTGACTCTCTTCCCCCCATTACTTCCTCTTATTTTCTCAACTTCATTCACATTCCTTACATATCTTTTATAGCGCTGTCCTTCACTGTTTTTCGTTTCCAGTCCAGTCTCTGATCTTTTTTCTGAATGGCTCTTTTACTACTATAATTATATTCACGGAGATTATTTAAGTTTTTCTCTTATACGGTGTGTCTTTCTTTCTCTTTCATATCTATCTATCTATCTATCTATCTATCTATCTATCTATCTATCTATCTATCTATCTATCTATCTATCTATCTATCTATCACAAAGGCTGTACAATATTTCCTTTCTATTTAGGACAGTCGTTGAAAGATAATTATTTTCTCATGTCATTTGCCATTTTCACTACATTTTCAGTCATGTATTAACACTATTTATTGGTCACATAATTCAGTCACTATACACGTACAGCTTGTGACCAATATGACCAGTAAATACTGTCAAGTCATGACTGTGAGAATGAAATATAAATGGCAAATAACATGAGAAAATAATCATTTCAATAACTGTCCTAAATAAAAAGGAAGTATTGTACAGTCTTTGTGTTGATAAACATAGATGGGTAGGAAGAAGAAATATATAAAAGAGAAAGATACACTGTTTAAAAAATAACCTAAAATAATCTCCGTAAAAATATAGTCGTAAAAGAGCCGTTCAAAAAAAAAAAAATCCGAGACTGGACTGGGAAAGGGAGGGAAACAAAAAACAAACCCATAACAGTGAAGGGGAGCGCTGTAAAGATATAATCTGTTCAAGGTTGCTTTACAACTGGGGGGAGTCCACCAAAAGAGGGTCAGGATGTAATTCCAATGGCGTAGCTACCACTGTCCCACCAGGTGCATGAAGATAAATCACACACCGCCGGGCAACATCACTCGGAACACCGCACCAAGCACAAAAGCGCCGCTGCACAGAGCGCTGGACAACCCTGATGTTAAAAGAGCAACGAGCTCACTACAGTCCACAGCAAGGAGCACAAGCATCACCCATGGCAGACCAAGGCCTGAAGGGAACCGACGCCCAAAACTGGGTCCAGAGCTACGCCCCAACGGATATGTAAGGAATGTGGGTAAAGTTGAGAAAATAAGAGGAGGTAATGAAAAAGGAAAAAAAAATCAGGAGAGACTTTTCTTGGGGCAAATTTGATCAGATATGACGGTTTAACACACAAGCCAAATACATGCGATGTGAGCGGTAAGATGGCGGCCAGATGGCTTTATTTGTCTCTACAGCGGGGAATAGGCTCTGAGCTCTCCGGATTTTATATAGAGCTGAGAGTGAGTGAGTGTGTGGGTGTGAGGGGAAAAAAATAGACAAGGTTGTGCTGGGGTGAAAAAGAAAATGAAGACTGGAGAGTGTTCTAGTTCCATATTAAAAAAAATAATGAATGAGTTTACAGAAATAGTGTGGCATAAATTTTATAACATAAACGCCAAACAGTGTTCGCTGCAGTGTCGCTAACAAGTAAAGAAGTTTCGCTAACATTCACGTTCCGTTGTTAGCCTTCACTGCCATTTGAAATGTACAAAGGAAGGAGATCTCGGTGGCATCTCCTGAACATCTCCGCTCCAGTCGCCTCCTATATTTCTTGGCGCCGTGATGCACCTTGTTGCTGTAACTGTAGCCTGATCCCTTCTTAATAAATTCTGTCATGTGCTGCACTACAGCCATTAAGTGTGGATGTGATCTGGCCACTGCTCAGATTTCTTTGTATTATTTGGATAAATTGGGAATAAACACAACAGGGTTTGCCGTTATAAGAAAACCAATCCACAACAGGATGGTGTGATACAGCTCAAGTTACTGTTCACAACCCCAAGTGAATTATTTTTGTATAACCGCATATCTTGAGTTTGATTCTTCTTTAAACAGTCTGGAAGATTCTGGAAATTCTTCTGACTTTTAGAAGCTTCTGATTGGCTAGTTGTCATGATTAGGAGTTATGTATCATGAGTACATCTAAACAGGGCAGTACGGTGGTGTTAGCGGTTAGCAGTGTCGCCTCACAGCAAGAAGGTTCCTGGTTCGAGCCCAGTGGCCGACGGGGGCCTTTCTGTGTGGAAATCTGTGGTTGGTTGAAGAGAGCAACTGGATTTGCTTGACGATTCTTGAAAACGTTTCGCCTCTCCTCCGAAAGGCATCCTCAGTTCTGTCTGACTATTAGGGAGTATCCAGTATTTATTCTCTCATGGATCATCATAGAATCCGAATCAGATTGCTGATGGCTGCATTGTGGGCGGCTGATAAGATGTCATAGACACCCACCTCTGTTCAATGATGGTCGTTCCAGGTTGACAAAAATGAACGATCCACTCTGGCTAAGATGTCTGCCAGTTTTCTGGAAGTCCTCTCATACTCCCGCACCAGTCGAAGGGATCTCATCCCAAAGTGCGTAGAAACATATCTGTGAAGAAACTCAGTCGTCCAAGTACATAGTAATCTGTGGTTGGTTGAATGATCCATGAGCGAATAAATACTGGATACTCCCTAGTAGTCAGACAGAACTGAGGATGCCTTTCGGAGGAGAGGCGAAACGTTTTCAAGAATCGTCAAGCAAGTCCAGTTGCTCTCTTCAACCAACCACAGATTACTATGTACCTGGACGACTGAGTTTCTTCACAGATATGTTTCTACGCACTTTGGGATGAGATCCCTTCGACTGGTGTGGGAGTATGAGAGGACTTCCAGAAAACTGGCAGACATCTTAGCCAGAGTGGATCGTTCATTTTTGTCAACCTGGAACGACCATCATTGAACAGAGGTGGGTGTCTATGACATCTTATCAGCCCCCCACAATGCAGCCATCAGCATTCTGATTCGGATTCTATGATGATCCATGAGAGAATAAATACTGGATACTCCCTAATAGTCAGACAGAACTGAGGATGCCTTTCGGAGGAGAGGCGAAACGTTTTCAAGAATCGTCAAGCAAGTCCAGTTGCTCTCTTCAACCAACCACAGATTACTATGTACCTGGACGACTGAGTTTCTTCACAGATATCTTTCTGTGTGGAGTTTGCATGTTCTCCCAGTGTCTGCATGGGTTTCTTCCGGGTGCTCTAGTTGATGACCTGGTGACCTTGTCCAGGGTGTACCCTGCCTCAGCTGGGATAGGCTCCAGCTTGCCTGTGACCCTGTACAGGATAAGGGGTTATGGACAATGGATGGATGGCTGGTATGCCACTATAAAAATTGGCATACAGACATCATGGAAAGAGGCAAAAAAAAAAAGTAATGTCGAGGAATGAATGAACTTAGTCCAAAAGGTTCCGAGATGACGACAAAGGAACTGGAGAAGGAGTTGGACTTGGAGGCATCAGGTACAGTACCAAAGTATGTACATCCATCATTAAGAGAGCCTTATGTCACCGTGGCCTGGAAGACTGTTGTGCTAGGAAGACAGCTCTACTCTAAGACTGGCATAACCAAACTGTTTGCAGGTAGTCCACAGTGTTTTGGAAGCGTCTTCTCTGGTCAGATGAAACAAAAATTCAACTGTTTGACCATAATGATGAGCACTCTGTATGGAGAAAAATGGGGGAGGCTTTTAATCCAGAGAATACCATTCCAACTGTGAAGCATGGGGGTGGTAGCATTATATCAAGGGCTGTTTCTTTGGAAAATGGATGGCTTCATGAGAAAGAAGGATTATAATTGGCTCGTTTGGGATGCGGATAATTATGTGACTCATGATGGCTCAGTATTACAGAAGTGTTACGACAACATTGTTGTGGATATTTGTGTGACTGTCATGGTTATTGAGTACGAGGCGAACGAGCAAAACATCTTCACATGAGCTAGTGTCACATGATGAGCTCTCTCAGTGCGTTTACATGCACATAGAGAGAATCAAATTTCTGCCGTTGCTCAACTGAAATCGAAGTTCAAAATGCCATGTATACACCTTAATTCGGCTGAAATTGAACCGAACTTGATTTCTCGGAATCGAGCTACACGACCTAGATTATGCGATTTCTGCCGAGCTACTTAGTGCATGTATACCCTATTGAGCTACGTATTCGAGCTACTTACTTCAGCACTGCCCCTTCCGGAAGTGACGAGTGACGAAACCACAAGCGGGAAACACAACAGCCTCGGTCGGCATGACGACAAATCATGACAACGGCATGAATCTTTTCTTTTTGTGGCATTGTTTGCACTGTTAAAATTTAGCTCACTTACTGTATCACCAAATACATCTGTACAGCTGTTGCATAGCTGTGAATTGTGTACATAAGTCACTGTATTTGTGTGTGTGTGTGTGTGTGTGTGTGTATATATGTATATATATATATATATATATATATATATATATATATATATATATATATATATAGATAGATAGATAGATAGATAGATGTCCAACATCTGAAGAATGTCAATAAAAACAAAACAATTGAACTTTTTGTGTGTTTATTAAGACACAAGTTAAATTGTAAGCAAAAAAAATCTTTTTTGTAAGCAAAAAATGGACTTTAGAAAAATATACAATTGTGCAAAATAAGTTGTCTTACAAAACAGTGGTCTGCGCAGGACAGTTTGTAGCCATAGTCTGTTAGAGCAAGCCTAACAGCTTGAGCACGGAACTTGTGAACACGGAACTGCCAGTGTTGCCAGATTGGGCGGTTTTAAGTGCATTTTGGCGGATTTGAACATGTTTTGGGCTGGAAAACGTCAGCAGTATCTGGTAACACTGCTGATAACTTTGTTTATACTCTTGAATAGCTCTTCTTCATGACGACAACCGGAAGTGTACCAACACGATGGGGCGTGTAGCGCCACCTGTGGCTCGGGTGCACAATGTATCTCACACAATAGCTCGATTTCCTTGTGTGCATGTCGGATTGGATTTCTCTGGCACCCCTGCTGGGACCCTTAGCTCGATTACCGACAGTAGCTCGATTTGGATGTGTATGTAAACGCACTGACTGTGATCCTGCCTGATCAAACAAGATCTGCAAGATCATAGGAACTGCACATAGCTGACCAAACAAACCAGTTGCCTAATTTTAGCTAGTTAAAATAAATTCATATAAAGTGGAGTTGAAGGGAATCTTCAGTGTGCTGGATCCTAGACCTGAGGAGGATGAAGGTCAGGGTTTACCCGAGGCTCTGCACATCACCCTGGCAGAGTTATAAAGTTGTACTGAGTTTGAAATACAGAAATATGAGTAACTTTTCTGGATCTTCGGTTAGTCACGATTACAAGTTCTCGAGTTAAACAACTTCACAACTAGGTAATAATACAATTGCACAGCAAGGATAAATCGGTTGACTGTCATCCATTGCTCATTAGCTTCCCACCAAATTTGAGAATAAATGCTGCTTCTTTTCACCAAGAAATACAGCATGTCAAACTTCATCAGTCCTGAAGCCTTTTTATTTGTAGAATACAATATCGGACTCCTTTCATGCCCTCACTTTTTGTTTGTTTGTTTACTCTTGTACTCCCTTAATGGGATTGGCTGGAAGCTCTTGTCCATCATTGTACATGAGGAGTCCAAGTCAGACAGCATCCTTGAGATGGTCAATTCTGAGGTGTTGCACACAATATTGGTGTCCGTCTTCACCTTCCAAGAGGTTGAGACCCCGGCTACATAAGTGAAGCTTTTGTAGCGTGGTTATTTGTAGTTACCCACCTGGTATAGCGTGAACTGTGGATGCAATCCAACCCTCAGTAGCAATTTCAAGCCCAAAACAGAAACTGTGAGAAATGAGTGAGAATCCAGCTGAATTGGCAAGAGGTGTGGGTGTGTGTGTGTGTGTGTGTGTTTTGAGGGAAACCGCCAAAGATTTCAATCATTAGCCACAAACTCCGCGAATCTGTTAGTTAGCAGGGAATGGTGTGTGTGTGTGTGTGATTATATATGTATTACATACAGTACTGTGCAAAAGTCTTAGGCACATATAAAGAAATGCCGTCAACCAAAATGGCTTAAAAATAATTAAATGTTTCAACATTTTAAAAAATACAGTAAACTGCAGTAAGCCATAATGAATGAAACAAGGTCAATATTTGGTGTGTGACAACTTTTTTTTTTTAATTATTATTTTTTTTTTAATAAAGCAAAGGCCTCAGTATAATGAGTGCAGTTTTATAAGGAAATGAGCTGTAGGTTTTACTGAGCATCTTGCAGAACCAGCCACAGTTCTTCTGGACACTTTGTCACACCTTGCTTCTTAATTTTGCACCAAAACCCAGTAGCCTTCATTATGTTTTCTTTTTTTAATCTGAAAAGTGCTCTCTTATGTAATGTGCTGCTCAGATACAAACTTTTTTCCCCCCTTTCCTTTCTGTAGCATTTAATTTTGTCCTGGAAAACAAATGTTTGGACTCTAAAATGTTTTTTGTACTGACTCGATAATGTAGAAGTCATAAAATAGAAACCTATAACAAAGTTTGTATGGAAAAAAAAAAAGTGGGGGCATAAGAATTTCTCAATACTGTATGCGCGCATGCATGCATACATACAACCCCAATTCCATAAAGTTGAAACTCTGTGTAAAACAAATAAAATTTTGCAAATCATGGAAACCCTATAATTCATTGAAAATGGTACAAAGACAACATATCAAATGTTGAAACTGAAATTTTATTTTATTTTTTTTTAAATATTTGCTCATTTTGAATTTGAAGTCAGCAACATGTTTCAAAAAAGTTGGGACAGGGGCAACAAAAGACTGAAAAAGTTGTTTAATGCTTAAAAAACCTGAAAAACTAATTTTAGTTAATTGGCAACCAGTCGGTAACATGATTTGGGTATAAAAAGAGCATCCCATAGAGGCGGAGTCTCTCAGAAGTACAGTGGCGCTTGAAAGTTTGTGAACCCTTTAGAATTTTCTATATTTCTGCATAAATATGACCTAAAACATCATCAGATTTTCACACAAGTCCTAAAAGTAGATAAAGAGAACCCAGTTAAACAAATGAGATAAAAATATTATACTTGGTCATTTTATTTATTGAGAAAAATGATCCAATATTACATATCTGTGAGTGGCAAAAGTATGTGAACCTCTAGGATTAGCAGTTAATTTGAAGGTGAAATTTGAGTCAGGCGTTTTCAATCAATGGGATGACAATCAGGTGTGAGTGGGCATCCTTTTTTTATTTAAAGAACAGAGATCTATCAAAGTCTGATCTTCACAACACATGTTTGGTTCCCCAAACATGTGTTGTGAAGATCAGACTTTGATAGATGTGTATCATGGCACGAACAAAGGAGATTTCTGAGGACCTCAGAAAAAGCGTTGTTGATGCTCATCAGGCTGGAAAAGGTTACAAAACCATCTCTAAAGAGTTTGGACTCCACCAATCCACAATCAGACAGATTGTGTACAAATGGAGGAAATTCAAGACCACTGTTACCCTCCCCAGGAGTGGTTGACCAACAAAGATCACTCCAAGAGCAAGGCGTGCAATAGTTGGCGAGGTCACAAAGGACCCCAGGGTAACTTCTAAGCAACTGAAGGCCTCTCTCACATTGGCTAATGTTCATGAGTCCACCATCAGGAGAACACTGAACAACAATGGTGTGCATGGCAGAGTTGCAAGGAGAAAGCCACTGCTCTCCAAAAAGAACATTACTGCTCATCTGGTTTGCTAAAGATCACATGGACAAGCCAGAAGGCTATTGGAAAAATGTTTTGTGGATGGATGAGACCAAACTAGAACTTTTTGGTTTAAATGAGAAGCATTATGTTTGGAGAAAGGAAAACACTGCATTCTAGCATAAGAACCTTATCCCATCTGTGAAACATGGTGGTGGTAGTATCATGGTTTGGGCCTGTTTTGCTGCATCTGGGCCAGGGCGGCTTGCCATCATTGATGAAGCAATGAATTCTGAATTATACCAGTGAATTCTAAAGGAAAATGTCAGGACATCTGTCCATGAACTGAATATCAAGAAAAGGTGGGTCATGCAGCAAGACAATGACCCTAAGCGCACAAGTCGCTCTACCAAAAATGGTTAAAGAAGAATAAAGTTAATGTTTTGGAATGGCCAAGTCAAAGTCCTGACCTTAATCCAATGGAGATGTTGTGGAAGGACCTGAAGCGAGCAGTTCATTTGAGGAAACCCATCAACATCCCAGAGTTGAAGCTGTTCTGTACGGAGGAATGGGCTAAAATTCCTCCAAGCCGGTGTGCAGGACTGATCAACAGTTACCGGAAACGTTTAGTTGCAGTTATTGCTGCACAAGGGGGGTCACACCAGATACTGAAAACAAAGGTTCACATACTTTTGCCACTCACAGATATGTAATATTGGATCATTTTCCTCAATAAATAAATGACCAAGTATAATATTTTTGTCTCATTTGTTTAACTGGGTTCTCTTTATCTACTTTTAGGACTTGTGTGAAAATCTGATGTTTTAGCTCATATTTATGCAGAAATATAGAAAATTCTAAAGGGTTCACAAACTTTCAAGCACCACTGTAAAGATGGGGAAGGGTTCACTGCTCTGTGAATGACTGACTGACTGACTGACTGACTGTGTGGGCAATGCATCATTAATGCTGAATGATTTTATATATATTTCAGAGCAATATGCTGCCATCCAGACAAAATGTTTGTCAGGGAAGACATTCCTTCATTTCACCAAGACAATGCCAAACTGCTTTCTGTACATATTAAAACTGCATGACTCTGTAGTAAGAGTCCAGGTGCTAAACTGGCCTGCCTGCAGTCCAGACCTGTCTCCCACTGAAAACATTTGGTGCATTATGAAGCACAAAATACCACAAAGGAGACCCTGAACTGTTGAGTAACTGAAATTGGCAAGAATTGGACAGCATTTCTCTTTCAAAACTACAGCAATTGGTCTCCTCAGTTCCCAAATGTTTAGAGTGTTGTTAAAAGTAGAGGTGATGCAAAACAGTGGGAAACATGCCCCTGTCCTAACTTTTTTGAAACGTGTTGCTGACATCAAATTCAAAAGGAGCATATGTTTTTCAAAAAAAACAAAATTTCTCAGTTTCAACATTTGATATGTTGTCTTTGTACTATTTTCGATGAAATATAGGGTTTCCATGATTTGCAAATTATTGCATTCTGTTTTCATTTACAGCTTACACAGCGTCCCAACTTTTTTGAAATTGTGTGATATATAATATGAAAGGGGGGAAAATGCTGAGGAGCTGTAATTTCCACTCACTGTGTGATGAGTAGAAAACTACACTATGCACTCAAAGCCTGTAGAGATGAAGATCTTCAAACAGAAAGGGCCGAGTGACGAGCTCTGTTACTTTGGAAGATCTTAGCATGCACGCTCACATCACACGGAGGCATCCAGGGGTACACAGTGGCTGTGGTGGTTCAGAGAGATGAAACAGAATAATAATTTGGTACCAACCTGGCAGTGGGCACAGCTAATGTTGTTGACCTAATTGGAGAGACTCAAAATAAAACAAGGGGACACGCCAAGAGAACATTTGTTCCACAATTGGGCAAAAAAGGTCCTTTCAGCTGCTGTTAAAGTTGCTCACGATGATTTGACTTGACTCAAGTTTCTTTTTTCCTCAATCACTTGAGAAAGGTTCCTGATGGTCTGACGGGCAATTTCTACTAAAATAACCTCCCAAACTACATAATTTAAACTCGCTACCAAATTTATTATTATTATTATTATTATTATTTTCGTCTTCATTTGCTCTGACTGACATCTGTACTTCCTACCTTGCAACAACTCACGCACACGTGAGCTTGAGGTCACACAGGCAGTATTGTTTCTCTGGAGAGATTTGTCTGTGTGGGAAAGCATCTGATTAGGGCTGCATGCTGACTTATTTCTCACTAAACAGGAAGTAGGTGTCTTCTCTTCGAATCTGGCAAAAACAGTTAGACAGACCAGAGAGAGAGACAGGGGACACACACAGCGCGTACACACAGCTTGTGTGGTCAGCCACAGAAAAAGGAGCCTCCTGTTCTGTTTATAAAAAGACAGAACGGTAGCTATTTTTTTTTTATATTCTTTAAACCTGTGAGAAATGTCACAAGATGTAAAACGAATACAAATTAAATGTTCGTGAATATCATTGCAAAGTGAAACACACACACGTACGTATGTACGTACACACATACAGGAGTACAGCCTTCTTTCCCTCCCAACTGCATGGGCAGGAAATGCAGTTTATAAATAAGTCATTGAGTTCCTGCTTGGAGTTGTGACTGGAGAGGAAGGGAGGGACACACACACACACACACACACACACACACACACACACACACACACACTCATGCACTCACTCTCTCTCACAGCGCACACACACACACACACACACACACAGAGATAAGGTTCTGTATGTGTTAAATATGAACATAGTTTGACCAGCTGCTGTTGTTTGTGGGCCTGAAGTTCCACGTGGTTGAATGTTGATTTCCATGTGTATGCCTGATGCGTCTCCATATGTCAACTGTGTGTGTGTGTGGGGGGGGGCTGTACTATTTTTTTTTTTTTTTTAGGTATGTGTTTGATGTCTGTGATGTGTATATGGTGCATGTTATACAGTATCAGTCAAAAGTACTCATTCATAAGTCTTTCTGTATTTTTGACTTTTTTACATTCTAGAACAATACTGAAGGCATCAAAACTTGAAATGTGTGGAATTATGTGGTAAACAAAAAATGTTAAATTAATTAGTGGAATTTCTTGCCTTCTGAATGCGTTTTGGGATCAAACAGTAAATAGCCCTATTCCACAACTATAGTAATCAAGAACTGCTCAACTATCCATCTCCGCTTATCCTGTGCTGACTATGGGCGAGAGGCAGGGTATACCCTGGACAAGTCACCAGATTATCGCAGGGCTGGCACACAGAGACAAACAACCATTCACACCTACGGTCAATTTAGAGCCACTAATTAGCCTAACCTGCATGTCTTTGGACTGTGGGGGGGAAACTGGAGCACCCGGAGGAAACACACGCGGACACAGGGAGAACATGCAAACTCCACACAGAAAGGCCCCCGTCGGCCACTGGGCTTGAACCTGGACCTTCTTGCTGTGAGGCGACAGTGCTAACCACTCCACCACCGTGCCGCCCCACTGCTCAACTAAGTAAAGAGAAATGACATCAATCATTACTTTAAGACATGAAGTGTCTTTTCATTAATAAAAATAAAGAAAAAACATTGAATTAGGTGTGTCCAAACTTTTGACTGGTACTGTATATGTATGTACCACCCCAATTCCAAAAGATTAGGGATGCTGTATAAAATGTAAATTAAAAATGGAATGCTGTTTTTTTTGCAAATCATGGAAACCCTATATTTCATTGAAAATAGTACAAAGACAACGTCAGTATTTGAAACTGAGAAATGTTACTGTTTTTTGAAAAACATTATACTCATTTCGAATTTGATGTCAGCAACATGTTTCAAAAAAAGTTGGGACAGGGCAACAAAAAACTGAAACTTGTCATGTTAAACAAAAACACTTTAGGTAAATTGGCAGCATGATTTGGTATAAAAAGGGAATCCCAGAGAGGCAGAGTCTCTCAGAAGTAAAGATGGGGAGGGGTTCACTGCTCTGTGAAAGACTGTGCGGGCAAAGAGTGCAACAATTTAAGAATGTTCCTCAAGGTAAAATTGCAAAGAATTTGGGGATCACATAATCTACGGTACATAATATCATTAAAAGATTCAGAGAATCTGGAGAAATCTCTGTATGCAAGAGACAAGGCTGAAAACTGACATTGGATGCCTGTGATCTTCAGGTCCTCAGGAGACACTGCATTTAAAAAAAACAGACACAGTTCTGTAGTGGAAATCACTGTATGGGCTCAAGGGCACTTCAGAAAACCATTGTCTGTGAAAACAGTTCATTACTACATCCACAAATGCAAGTTAAAACCAGATATAAACAATATGCACCATTTTGCCTTCTCTGGGCCTGAGCTCATTTATGTTGGACTGAGGCGAAGTGGAAAACTGTCCGGTCATCTGACAAATCGAAATTTGAAATAATGGACACAGTCCTCCAGGCTAAAGAGTAGAGGAACTATCCTTTTTATCAGCACACAGTTCAAAAGCCAGCATCTATGATGGTATGGGGCGCATTAATGCACATGGCATTTTCTAATTGCCCTTAGGGGATAAAGTTTTGTCTGATCTGATGGCATGAGTAGATTGCACATTTTGGAAGATACCATTAATGCTGAATTTTATATCACGCAGGTTTTGGAGCAAGATTCTGCCATCCAAACAATGTCTTGATTATTTCAGCAAGACAATGCCAAACTGCATTCTGCATGTACTGTATTACAACTGCATGGCTCCATAGTAATAGAGTCTGGGTGCTAAACTGGCTTGCCTGCAGCCCAGAGCTGCCTTCCATTGTAAAACATTTGATGTATTATGAAGTGCAAAATATGACAAAGGAGACCCCGAACTGTTGAGTAGCTGAAATTGTAGATCAGGCAAGAATGGGACAACATTTCTTTCAAAACTACAGCAATTGGTTTCCTCAGTTGCCAAATGTTTACAGAGTGTTGTTAAAAGTAGAGGTGATTCAACCCAGTGGTAAAGATGTCCCTGTCCCAACTTATTTGAAACGTGCTGGTGACGACAAATTCAAAATGAGCATATATTTTTCAAAAAACGATAAATTCGAGATGTTGAATGAAATATAGGATTTCCATGATTTGCAGTTCAACGCATTGTTTTTATTTCCATTTTACCCAGCTTCCCAGTGTGTGTACATACATGCATACATACCCCTCAGGATCTGTGTGTGTGTGTGTGTGTGTGTGTGTGTGTGTGTGTGTGTGTGTGTGTGTGTAATAAGTGCATAGTGGAAATAGCTCCTTGATGGATGTGTGTGCTTGTGTGGGTGGCAGGTGTGGTGTGAGACTGTGTCTATTTTGCTTCTCGGTAATGACTCGCTCTTTCCTTGTTCCTCAAGGCTACACACACAGACAGACACACCCACACACTGTCGAGCTTTAAGGTCCTTGGTAAATCCCCTAATGAAGATGTGTTGTTATGGAGCAAGCCATTACTCACATTAATTCCATGGCCATAACACTTAACAACATCGGAACATCCGTCTAGTGCAGATGTTTTGTTTGTCTCAGATTCAAAGAATACCCCTTCATCTTCCATTAAAAGTGAGGTTTGAGTAAACGGGCTTTTTCTTAATTCGTATAAATGACTTTTTTGGGGGTGGGGTGCTGTATTATAGTTGGGTTCTCATTTCCAGGTTGTGCATTATTCTATAATCCAGTGATGCACTGGTGTTGGCCTGTGGAAGCATTTTTGCACCTAAAACAGTCTTTGGATTTAATCTAGCTTGTTTTATTTAATTTCTGTAACAAACTGGAGCTAGAGGCAGCCCCCTTATTTGGGATAATCCAATAATAAGTTTTTAGAATTAGTAATTACTGAAGTCGAGTTATTTGGGACTAGACTTAGGAACAAGAAAGCAAGGAGTCATAAAACTGACATCACTGCTGCTTCATTGAAATTGCACAGAAATAACGAGTGAATGAAATGAACAAGTCAGTCACTCAGGTTCTTCCACACCAACCTGAGAAAACCATGTCTTCATGGAGCTCACTTTGTGTACAATTGTGTCCTTTCAACTTTGGTGCAGCAGCTTGGGGAATGGAGGAAGTTTGTCAATGAACAAACTCACAAGGACATGAGAATGTTGTTATAGTGTCGGATGTGCTACGTACTTCTCCTTTAGGGCGAGCAGCTAAAGCTAGAGGTGTTCATTGGGAATGAGATCCTTCAGGACTCATGGGACCCAACGAATTTTATTTTACTAATGAGCAGCCAGATATGAAGTTTGCAATGCATAGAAAGGCTATGTTTATTTACATCGGAGTGCATTGTATGTGGTGGGTTGCTTGTACAGCTTTGCATGACCTGTTTACTACATTAATTCATTCCTCTTTAGTATCTGCTTTATACTGGACTGGTTTGCTGGGGTTTAAGTGGCAAATGGCTATACTCTGGGAAATAAATGCCGCTAGATTCATTAATAAATATTGCAGGGAGGGACAGACATGAATAAGAACAGGAGGAGGTAGGACTGAACAGACTTTCTGTGGGAGTGGGTTTGGTCAGAATTGGAATCTGCAGGATTAAAAAAAAAACAAAAAAAAAAACTTGTACACAGCTCTGCTTACCACGAGCTGGCCTAGTGTTTAGCATGTCCACCTCTCAACCAGGAGATCACGAGTTCTACTTGTGGTTGGGTCATACCAAGACCCTCATAAAAATACCTACCAGCCTACTGTATCTGGCAAGGCACGCTGCAATAGAGGTGCGAGTGTGGAGTCAAACTCTCATGATTACCAGAGGACTGGCCCCCCACTGTAACCCTAGTTGTATAATAAGTGAGAGGCTGAGGGCGATAGAAGTAGAGATGGGTGCCACCCAATGCGCCTTAGTACTGGGACGGGAGCCTGCCTGGGAAGACCAGGTCCTGGCACAGGAGGAACTTTTGACCATTCTGCTTGGAGCTTCCTCCTCTATAAGCCATCATTATGCTAACTGTGCTCTCTCGCTAAAGTTATGAGGGATGAGTAATTGCTTGCTTGCTTGCTAGCTAGCAAACAAACCAATACCTTCCCCTGACAGTTAGTTCGAGCAAACTTCCATATTAGATGTCCCTTATGCCATCGAGCAAAATCCTCAGTGACTGGTTTAGTTTCTCACAAGTCAGATTTTAAAGGGGATCGATTATGGAAAACTCACTTTTTCAGTGCTTGTACACATTTATTTGGGTATCTGGAGTGCCCATCAACCCACAAACTCTGAAATAAGACAACCCAGTCAGTTTCTTTCGAGCTGCCAATTTCAGAAAACATGTGCTTCAGCAAGCGGTTCAGATTTGACCCCACTTTTGCCCCTTTTCCACCAAAGCAGTTCCAGGGCTGGTTCGGGGCCAGTGCTTAGTTTGGAACCGGGTTTTCTGTTTCCACTGACAAAGAACTGGCTCTGGGGCCAGAAAAACCGGTTCCAGGCTAGCATCAACTCTCTGCTGGGTCAGAGGAAAGAACCGCTTACGTCAGCGGGGGGGCGGAGTTGTTAAGACCGACAACAATAACAAGACTGCGAAAGATCGCCATTTTTAAGCGACGAGAAGCAGCAGCTGTACAAACGCGAAGTCATCCATTATTGTTGTTGTTGCTGCTGCTTCTTCCGTGTTGTTTTTGCTTCGATATTCGTGCCAAGGTTTATGCAAACGTAGTGACGTAACTGACGTATACAGCGACGTAATGACGTATACAACGACGTAACTGACGTATACAGCGACGTAATGACGTGTCTTCTCTTAGCACCACGAGCGATGGAAAAACAAGCTGGTTCTCAGCTGGCTCGCAAGTTGAATGAGTTGTGAACCAGCACCAGCACTGGCCCCGAACCAGCCCTGGAACTGATTTGGTGGAAAAGGGGTATTTGTCACAAGAGGAGCTTATTAGAATAATCCCACCCCTTTATTGGAGTATCTCCACTCATGGCTTGAGAACTGCCTTTGTGAATGAATATTCATGAGGAAAGCACTACTTGATTGACTGGTGGAAGAGGAGGGTGAGGTGAGCAGTGGTTCATTATCATCTAAAGGAACAGGCTCCCAAATCGGCCATTTTGAACAGGGCTGTTTAGACAGAGTGAGAAGGGAACTGTAGGGTTTTATCCTTGTGGCATTTTCACCAAAACATGTCAGACATTTCATTAAGACCTCAGGGAACTGTGTTTAACTTGTGGAAAAGGGGTTTAATATGTCCCCTTTTAATGTAGTTTAGTTAAGTGAATCTAGTTCTGTCGATTTGGTTTTTGCAGGCCTGTCAATGGACTCTTTCTTGGGATTTGAGAAGGATCATGAGAGGTGAAATATTTTAACTGCTCAATATACTCCTTCAGTACTGGAACTAAACTTGGGCAGTGGATGATGGTGGGCAGTGGATGATGGGCGGCACGGTGGTGTAAGTGGTTAGCACGGTCGCCTCACAGCAAGAAGGTTCTGCGTTCGAACCCAGCGGCTGGTGAGGGCCTTTCTGTGTGGAGTTTGCATGCTCTCCCCTTGTCTGTGTGGGTTTCCTCCGGGTGCTCTGGTTTCCCCCACAGTCCAAAGACATGCAGGTTAGGTTAATATGGGACGGCCTTGGGCTGAGGTGCCCTTGAGCGAGGCACCTAACTCCCAACTGCTCCCTGGGCGCTGTTAGCATGGCTGCCCACTGCTCTGGGTATGTGTGTGTGCTCTTTGCTCGTGTGTGTGTGTGTGTTCACTGTTTTCAGATGGGTTAAATGCAGAGAGGAAATTTCACAAGTGTGTGATGAATAAAGTTGTGCTTTCTTTCTTTTCTTTCTTTCGGTGCCATGCAAGTACATGAGAATGCATAATCCAGCATGAATATTGATATGCACCCTTTAATCCGAGTAAATGGCTCCAAATTTAATGCAAGACTAACAAAAAAAATTATGAATCGGTCTTTCCACATACAACTGACATGAATTTAATCTCGCATAGCATTGACTGCAAACTGAAGATCTCTGGGTTGTTCCATACTTGGATATGTCAACATTTGTGTCACAACATGTGACGAAGTTTTTGACTTCAGAAGAAATATCAAGAGTGGGTGGAATATTAAGATTTGCACAGAATCCTTTCGTAAACAAGACCCTATTTGACTGTAGCAAACTCCCAGCACGGTCAGGGCAAAGGTGGTGCTCTGAAGAGGAAAACCAAAATGTTCAGTGACCTATTTCAGAAATCCAATGTAAAAGTGATCTAATTTCCATCCATCCATTATCTGTAACCGTTTATCCTGTTCAGGGTCGCGGGCAAGCTGGACCCTATCCCAGCTGACTACGGGCGAAAGGCAGGGTACACCCTGGACAAGTCACCAGATCATCACAGGGCTGATACATAGAGACAAACAACCATTCACATTCACACCTACGGTCAATTTAGAGCCACCAATTAACCTAACCTGCATGTCTTTGGACTGTGGGGGAAACCGGAGCACCTGGAGGAAACCCACGCGGACACTGGGAGAACATGCAAACTCCATCCAGAACCTTCTTGCTGTGATGCGACTGTGCTAACCACTACACCACCGTGTCGCTATGACCTAATTTAAATGTTGTAATATTGTAATCTGTGACACAGTTAATATTCCCATGAGTAGTGTCGGAGTGTGAAGGGTGGAGAATGTATTACTATGTGGATGCAAAGTATACCCAAGTCGATTTGTTATTCCTACATCTGTGTGGTTATAGCCTGATATGGTTAAGAGATTTATTAAAGCTAGACGGCCTTTCGATTTCATAAAATTGGTCAAATTTCAGAGGGAACTAAATTTTGTCATTGCGAATGTTTTGTTTATTTTTGTAACATCTCAAAAAAAAAAAAAAAAAAAAAAGGCCATTCTGTGACTGGGAAATTATTTAGTTTGAGGGGATTCCCTAGCAAATAATGTACATGAAATTGCTCACTTTGCGCAGTCAAGCAGACGGAGGAAGTCTGGTGTGCGCATGCGCAGGTTTACCTTCTTTTGGGTTTTACGGTAGCTGGCATCCAGTGTTGCATTACTGCCATCTACAGGTTTACCTTTGACCGTGCACTGACAGTTCCATCATTCTGTCGCTAAACAAACAGCTGATCACATCGAGGTGCTCGCTGACCGCCGATATTTATTAGTTTGACCCTGCATTTCCTTTCCTTCGCAACATAACATCTTTTCTCGTTACTGTAGTCGGTCTTTCACGTTTCATTCATGTCCTCCATTTTTCTCTTCTGTTTCAAATTTGTATCCCACCATGCCTTGTGCGAACAGGGAAAGCCCACCATGTGCTGCATGATGTCGTGTCTTGTATTGCGTCATGGTGAAGCAGGAAAAAATAACAGAGAATTTAGGGCCCCGTGGCTCTAGATTCATTAATTGTTCTATTAAAAAAAAAAAAAACTAATAAAATTGGAAGTCTGTGATTTTGAATTCCGTAGCTTTCGGTCCACTAAACAAAAATAATTGGGTGTCGGGGAAAATTCTTTTTGAGCAATTCCAGCGTTATGGACGTGACACTTGAACTCAAAATGGCAACAAATGACCCAGTGCATGTTTTATTGTCTCCCGGTATTTAAACAGGTGTTGCATATTTTAAGGCTGTACCATACTGGAGAAGTGATAGAACAAGAACAATTCCCATAGTACATCTAGGGCATGCCAGAAAATGCCAATAAAAGATGCGTTATGGATGTGACAGAAAAAGTATCACTTTTCTGGGTGACTGTACATTTTTATCAAACTCTGTGAAATTGTAAACCTAATGTCGAAATGGAGATATCCATTTGATAGAGGGGTCCAAGGTGAATATTAAAAAATCTTTGTTTAAAATATTTTGTATTTCATGCAGAGTTTCGGAAGGAAAAGTCAGCGTTATGGATGTGACGAAATTGCGTTATGGATGTGACGCGTCTGAAATAGACATGGCATATATTTAGAAAATCAGTGATTTAACCACCATAACCCTTTGAAAAACTCTCTAAATATCAGCTAAAACTATCAAAGTTCTTAAATAATATTTAGGATGGCTATTGTTTTGCTGTTTTGTGGGTTTTAGCATACATTTCTGTGGCTTGTGGCAATAATATAGAATTGTACATGATCAAAGTTGATTTTAGCTTGGGTTTTACATTATAAGAAAGAAAGACTGACAGTGACATATTAGGTTGGTTACAAATTGGTTCAACTTATTCACATCTGTAAAATATAGGCCTAGGTGATATCTCTGGGAGTGGTTTTGATGTATTACATGTTGCTTTATTTTTGCATGGTGAGGTTGACATTTACATGGAATTGCCCTTTTATGAGCTCGACTTGAAAAAACTGAAAGGTAGTCTAGCTTTAAGAGATTGAGTTTGTATGTTTGTGAGGTTGTTTATCACTCTGGTTGACCTTAAATGTGTTTGTATACGTGTGGCCATATGGCCATTTATCAGGGTGTTTCCCTTCCCATAATGCAGTGAGGCAGTGTGGAGTGATGTGCCTGAGGGAGAGTTGGCGAATGCCTGACTAAATATAGAATGACTGAGCATGAACTCTGACCTGAGTGGCTATCTCTCTCTCTCTCTCTCTCTCTCTCTCTCTCTCTCTCTCTCTCTCACACACACACACACACACACACACACACACACACACACACACACACACACACACAGAGAGACTAAGCTTCCCCCAGTGTCTGAATAAAGGCCCACACAAAATGAATCAATGGAGGTCATGTGCATTCGCACATTCAGTGATGGCTCACAATGTCTCGATTACGGCACTTATTGTGTTCACAGATGAACACCATTCTACACTTTCTAATTACACTGAAAAAAATGGGAAGTTTAAATATTTAAGGAGGTCTTGGAGAATGTTTTGACCCCCCCCCCCCCCCCAAAAAAAAAAAAAAGTATTAAAATAAGAGATCTTTTAGGCATTCTATTCATTTTTATGTTTATTTTTTTGGTTCCTTTCTTGTCGAAGTGTTTTCACAGGCAACTGTGGGAACAAAATTTTTATCACAACCAGTTGTAAGCAGGTCAGCAAATATCAATATTTTTATTGTATTGTCCCATATTATGTTGTCTGATCTGATTAGCTTTTTTTCCAACATGCCTTCTAGCTAGTTAGCTAACATTAGCTGGTTAGCTTGCCTTGAATCTCGTATTTCAGAAACTGTTGATCTCTGGCCATTTTCATGCACAACAGTCCTGAGAATTTCCACAGAATGGTGCAAAAAACATGCAGTGATCAGCAGTTATGTAAGTGGAAAGATCTTGTTGATAAAAGAGGTCAGAGGAGAACTGCCAGACTGGTTTGTGTTAAAAGGAAGTCAAGGACTTGGTAACTCTAACCACTCTGTACACCCGTGATGGGCAGAAAAACATCTCAGAATGCACAAAATGACAAACCTTGAGGCAGATAGGCAACAGAAGATCTCCGGGTCAGGCTTCACTCCTGTCAGCCAATAACAATAATCAGAAGACACTAGAGCCACATCTGGGCACGGTGTATGCAGGAGAGCATTCGGTCAGGCCCAGTCTGAAATGACGTATGGAGCCGTCTTGTTGGCTCACTGTTTGGTGGCAGTTGGGGCAGGTCTGTGAGGAACAGTCTTAAATGGATTGCATAGGATGTGGGGTTTTTTGGAGAAGCAATTTCACAAGCAGAAGAAAGCTAGAATCTTATTCTTCCACGTGTTAAAAAAAAAAAAAAATGTTGTTGCTAAGAGTGTAATGATGCACGGCGATGCCAAAATATAACCATGTGCATCATGTAAATGTATGACTCACGTTCTGGAAATGGGCGGCACGGTGATGTAGTGGTTAGTACTGTCACCTCACAGCAAGAAGGCTCTGGATTTGAGCCCCGTGGCCGACGGGGGCCTTTCTAGGTTAATTGGTGGCTGTAAATTGACCGTAGGTGTGAAATATGAGTGTGAAATGGCTGTTTGTCTCTACGTGCCAGCCCTTGCGATGACCTGGCGACTTGTCCAGGGTGTACCCTGCCTTTCGCCCATAGTCAGCTGGGATAGGCTCCAGCTTGTGCAGGGTCGCAGGCAGGATAAGCGGTTACGGATAATGGATGGATGGGAACCTGTAGTACATTTTGTTTACAATACTAAACTGCTGTTCATAGTAATTTTTGATTTCTTTAGCTTTAGACAGAAATGCACACTTTTTTTTTTTGCATTGTTTTATAATTCAGAAATGAGTCTGTTGCAGTCATATTTTTCTTCATTAATAATTTGTTCAAAATGAAATTGAATCTTGAAGCAAGTATCGTGAATCGAATCATGACCGGACTGTGTTATGTTCCTACTCAATGTCCAGAAAAACACAATCCTCGTTTAACAAGTTAGTTAGCTAGCTAACCAGTCTACTCATGTAATAGGCCAAGAAAAGTGAACAGATCATTTTTGTAATGTTAATTTTGTCCTTTTATGAAAGTTAACAGTAACTTTTTTTTTTTATTTATTTTTTAATAACCATGCAGATTACATCATGATGCATCTCTCCTGTCCTCATATTGAACCTCATGAACTCAAGAGCTCATGATTATGACTCACCATGCATTTCTGCTTGCTGTCAATGAGGACATTGCTCATGATTAAATCAATAACATGGTGCATTTTTGACAAATACCAGGCTGTGAAAGCAGCCTAAGTGCTTCTCAGGTTGGCTTCAAACCATCGTCATAAAGCAGTCCGTCAAACAATGAATAATACAATCTCCCAAGTAAAACACTTGCAGGAGACTTTAAGCTTTTTTTTTTTTTTTCCAGACTGTAGACATTTTTCGACTGACTCTTTGTTCACTTGTGGTGAGAAACAGTATGAATGCGAGTGGTGTATTATTCTGATTACAAAACATTTCCTGTCTTTTGTTCTTCGCCTATCTTGCATCTGTTAGTCTCTGTGTGTGTGTTTTGCTCAACGGTTAGCAGTGGTTTTCCCAGAGCATTTTATTTCTGGCCTGCCTTCTTTTTCTCTTGCCATTAAAGCTCATGTTACCGCTCCAGATTATTAGTCCTTGGGTGGGGTGACTAAATATTCTGCTGGTCTGCACTGAATTGAATTCTCGGTGGTGGAGTTCAGGATGTCATTTGGTTTTATTTTGAAAGGACTGCGAGAGGGAATTTTGGGAAGTGTAGTTCAGGAGTATAGAAGGCATCAGTGCTCGCTGCAAAATGTTTTTTTTTTTTTCTGGATTTCTGGGTAATGTAATTTCTTTGTAGTGTAGTTCGGGTGTGGTTTTAGTTTGCAAGGCTTCTGGCCTGCTTTTGTGTGGGTTTTTTTTTTTCTTCCTCTTCAACTGTGTCACTGTAGGACTCAGTACTGCAAATCCTTCTACATGATTGAATCGTTCAAAGATCAATGGGGATTTTATTGTTTGCAATGCATTGTGGGTAATGTCGTCGTTTCTCACCCCCCCCCACCCCCCCACCCCCCCCACCCCCAATCCTGTCCTGTAGGCTTTATCCGATGCTGCTCTGGCTCCCCTGGGTGCTGGTGAGCCTACGTGATTTTTAGAGCTTTTATAAAAAGACACTAATTAGATTTGAGGCTGTAATTTCATAAGCTGCAAGTGAGGAAGAGAAAAAGACTCTCAGTGTCAGCTGACTTGTGAGCAAATGGGCAGTTTAGTGAAACCTCCTATTGGATTATATGCAATTATACTGCCCAGACAAGCACGATTATCTTTCACAGGAGAGTATTACAGACAATTAGGCTTTTTTTTTTTTTTCTTTCTCCCCCCACCATGTTCACATGCTCAAGTATGATTCATATTTATGTGGCCTCTTCCACTATAATTATGGAGCTGCCAGGACTTGAACGGGAAGTGTGTGTGTGTGGGGGCTGTCTTTCCCTATGGCCTTCAATGAACTGCCTCTTTGTGTGTGTGCGCGCGCGCGAATGAGTGTCTATTCATGCATGCGTCTCCCTAATATGGGCCATATGTGTCACATCAGTCCTAATGGGGTCCTTTGAGGAACCCCGCTATGCTGTACACGGAAACGGGGAGATAAAGGCATCCACACTACAGCGTATTTGATTGTTTTATGAAGACTCCACACCCTGAAACACTTCGTTTGCGGTCAGCATACTTTTCACGCCACTCGGAGCGCTGACGACACAAAAATGCACACAACTCGAGAAAGCTTTGAGCAAAAAGTCCTGTGCTCAACCGATTCAATCACCTGGATCAGTTAACTCTGGAATTGGATCATTTTTCTGCGATTGGGTTTCTTAAGTGAGTCAGCCAAGTTCTCTCATGTCACAGGACAGATTTTGAATTTAAATTCGATGTTTCATTGCGGTTTCCATGCCAGATAGAGATGGTGTGAAAAATGAGCACTGTATTATATGCAGCAAGAGAACAGTCAGTTCTTGAAGTTGATGTGCTGGAAGCAGGAACAATGGGCAAGTGTAAAGATTTGAGCAACTTTGACAAGGGCCAACCCCTCCTAGAACTGCCACCTTATTGTGGTGGAGGGGTTTGTGTGCTTGAATGATCCTATGAGCTATGTTGTCGGGGGCATTATGCCCCTGTTAGGGTCTCCCAAGGCAGACAGGTCCTAGGTGACAGGCCAGACTAAGAGCAGTTCACCAAAACCCCTTATGGATAACAACCTATCAAGCACCATGACGTCGCCCGGTATGGCGCAGCCGGGGCCCCACCCTGGAGCCAGGCCCGGGGTTGGGGCTAGTATGCGAGCGCTTGGTGGCCGGGTCTTTGCCCACGGGGCCCGGCCGGGCTCAGCCCAAAGCGGTGATGTGGGCCCGACCTCCTGTGGGTTCACCACCCACAGAGGTAGCCATAGGGGGCTGGTGCAATGTGGATTGGGCGGCAGTCGAAGGCAGGGGCCTCGATGACCTGATCCCCGAACACAGCGGCTAGCTGTTGGGACATGGAATGTCACTTCGCTGGGGGGGAAAGAGCCTGAGCTTGTGCGGGAGGTTGAGAGGTACCGGCTAGAGATAGTCGGGCTCATCTCCACGCACAGCTTGGGCTCCGGAACCCAGCTCCTCGAGAAGGGCTGGACTCTCCACTTCTCTGGAGTCGCCCATGGTGAACGGCGGCAGGCTGGTGTGGGCTTGCTTATACCGTAGCTCCCCAGCTCAGCCGCCATGTGTTGGAGTTTACCCCAGTGAATGAGAGGGTTGCCTCTCTGCACCTTAGGATTGGGGAGAGGGCTCTTGCTGTTATTTGTGCCTATGGGCCGAATAGCAGTATAGAGTATCCGGCCTTCTTGGAGTCCCTGGGAGAGGTACTGAGAGGTGCTCAGACTGGGGACTCCATTGTTCTATTGGGGGACTTCAACGCTCACGTGGGCGATGACAGTGACACCTGGAGGGGTGTCATTGGGAGGAACGGCCTCCCCGAGCTGAACCCAAGTGGTGTTTTGTTATTGGACTTCTGTGCTAGTCACGGTTTGTCCGTAATGAACACCATGTTCGAGCATGGGGTGTCCATAAGTGCACGTGGCACCAGGACACCTTAGGTCGGAGGTTGATGATCGACTTTGTTGTCATTTCATCGGATCTCCGGCCCTATGTCTTGGACACTCGGGTGAAGAGAGGGCCTGAGCTGTCAACTGATCACCACCTGGTGGTGAGTTGGATCCGCTGGCGGAGGAGAAGCCGGACAGACCTGGCAGGCCCAAACGTATGGTGAGGGTCTGCTGGGAACATCTGGCCGAGCACTCTGTCGGGGAGGTCTTTAACTCCCACCTCCGGGAGAGCTTCTCCCAGTTTCCGAGGGAGGTGGGGGACATTTGAGTCTGAGTGGACCATGTTCTCTGCCTCCATTGTCGATGCGGCTGTTCGGAGCTGTGGCGGCAATCCCTGAACCCGGTGGTCAACACCGGAAGAAAGGGATGCCGTCAAGCTGAAGGAGTCCTATTGGGCCATGTTGGCCTCTGGGACTCCTGAGGCAGCTGATGGGTATCGGTAGGCCAGGCATGCTGCAGCTCAGGCAGTTGCGGAGGCAAAAACTCGGAACTGGAAGGAGTTCGGTGAAGCCATGGAGGAGGACTATCGGTTGGCCTTGAAGAAATTCTAACAAACTGTCCGGCACCTCAGGAGGGGGAAGCAGTACTCTGCCAACACTGTTTACAGTGCGGGTGGGGAGCTGTTGACCTCGACTGGGGACATTGTCAGGCGGTGGAAGGAATACTTCAAGGATCTCCTCAATCCCACGGTCACATCTTCCATTGAGGAAGCGGAGGCTGATGACTCAGAGGTGGACTCATCCATTACCCAAGCCGAAGTCACTGAGGTGGTTAGCAAGCTCCTCGGTGGCAAGGCACCGGGGGTGGATGAGATCTGCCCCGAGTATCTCAAGTCTCTGGATGTTGTGGGGCTGTCTTGGCTGACACGCCTCTGCAACATCGCGTGGCGGTCGGGGACAGTGCCTCTGGAGTGGCAGACTGGGGTGGTGGTCCCTCTTTTTAAGAAAGGGGACCGGAGAGTGTGTTCCAATTATAGGGGAATCACACTTCTCAGCCTCCCAGGGAAGGTTTACTCCAGAGTACTGGAGAGGAGAATTCGGCCAATAGTCGAACCTCGGATCCAGGAGGGACAATGCGGTTTTCGTCCTGGTCGCGGAACACTGGACCAGCTCTATACCCTTCATAGGGTGCTCGAGGGTTCATGGGAGCTTGCCCAACCAGTCCACATGTACTTTGTGGATTTGGAGAAGGCATTCGACCATGTCCCTCGTGGTATTCTGTGGGGGGGTGCTTCAGGAGTATGGGGTTCGGGGCTCTTTGCTGGTCCCTGTACAAATGGAGCAAGAGTCTGGTTCGCATTGCCGGTAGTAAGTCAGACCTGTTCCCAGTGCATGTTGGACTCTAGCAGGGCTACCCTTTGTCACCGGTTCTGTTCATAATCTTTATGGACAGAATTTCTAGGTGCAGCCAGGGGCCGTAAGGAATCCTGTTCGGAAACCACAGGATTTCGTCTCTGCTTTTCGCAGATGATATCCTGTTGGCTTCTTCAAACCAGGACCTTCAGCATGCACTGGGGCGGTTTGCAGTCGAGTGTGAAGTGGCTGGGATGAGAATCAGCACCTCCAAGTCAGAGGCCATGGTTCTTGACCGGAAAAGGGTGGCTTGCCCTCTCCAGGTTGGTGGAGGAGTTCAAGTATCTCGGGATCTTGTTCACGAGTGAGGGAAGGATAGAGCGTGAGATCGACAGGCGGATCGGTGCGGCCTCTGCAGTGATGTGGTCGCTTTACCGGTCTGTCGTGGTGAAGAAGGAGCTGAGCCAAAAGGCGAAGCTCTCGATTTACCGGTTGATCTACGTTCTGACTCTCACCTATGGTCATGAGCTTTGGGTAATGACCGAAAGAACAAGATCGCGGACACCTGAATTTTTCCCATTCTGATGTTTGAAGTGAACATTAACTGAAGCTCTTGATTTTGAATCTGCATGATTTGATGCATCGTGCTGCTGTCAAGGGATCGGCGGATTAGAAAACTGCAGAAAACAGTGGGTGTACCTAATAAAGTGGCCGACGAGTATATCTTGTGTTCTCTTTGGTCATGTAATGCAGGTTTATATTAAAAATTACAGCTGTATCTAGACTTGGATGACATTTAAAAATCTATACGTAATACCTTCCAGAAGTACTGATGTTAATAAAAATAAGCAAAAGTGATATTTGTCGAGGAAAAAACAAACTGGACATAAGTCGTCTAATTACCTCCGCCTCCTTTGTTGGAGGAGGTTATGTTTTCTCCCTGTTTGCTTGCCTGTTCCCAGTGTAACTCAAACATTAGTGAATGGATTTTGGTGCAATTTTGAGGAAAGGTGGGCCATGGGCCAAAGAGCAATTAGTTAGATTTTGATGCAAGTCTGAATATGTGGCTTGGCAGAGTTATATACTGTACCGCGTGCCCATCTAGTTCAGAAGAAACTATTTATCTTTGTTCTAACAGGGCAAAAAAAAAATTGGAAATATTTATTAGAACTACATTTCTGAATAATAGTATTTTCTCTCAGTGCTAAAACTATTGGCACACTCTTAAATAAATGCAAACATATTGTCATTCTTGAACTCGGTTGTTGCTTTTAATCATGTCCTTTCCCCCGGGCTGTCAATATCACGGGTTAAAATTAGCTCCTAACCAGCCAATTTAGGAGAAATTATCAATCCTAATATTAAAGTGCATATCCTGGACCAATTTCGTGGTGCCTTTTTTTTTTTTTTTTTTTTTTTTCATATATGAAAGTATGTCCCTTTACACACTCATCCAGAAGGGTAATTTTGCACAAGGCCATCTGTCTACAGCAGAAAAAAATAAAATAAAACGCGTCTGGAAAAATCCCAAGGGAGTCTGGAGCCAGATTTGTGACGTTACCTGTGGAAACGCCAGCAGGCTGCGCGAGCTTGCACGGTTTCAGTGCACAGCCTGTGTAGACCAATTTTAGCAGCTAGGGATTTTGCATTGAAATATAGAATTGTCACCTGAGCGTAATGTTACTTCACCTTTGGATGAAGAATATAATGTGTCAGAATTGGGGCTTCATCTGTTTGGAATTGATGATGATTCAAGTAGTGAAGACAACTGAGACAACACTGGGGATGTAAATAATAGTCGTTTTCTCATAAACAAACCAGTGCTGAAATAGGATTCAGAGGGAGGCGTCCTGCACGCGACATCACGAAAAGCAATGTTTGCCGGGAAATCCAAATGGCAAGTTTTTTCAGAGGCGGACCAATTCGCCTCAAATGGCTTGATTTCAACTGATTTTTTTTCTGGTATTGCGCAAGGTAAAAAAATTGCACAAAATGCAGAATGTGGCAGAAATTTGACCAAAGTTTAATATAAAATAGGAGAATTACATTGATCTTGCTCCTGAATTTACCCGTGATATGCACTTTAAGACTCGTATACTAATGTACTTTTTCAGAGTAATTCGCAAAGTATTTTAATACTTGGTCACTAAGACCAAGGCACAAACAATCCTAAATGACTGCTGGCAACAATTAATGGTGCAATCAAGATAATGTGTTTTTAATATATTTAATGACCAAAGGTATTATTAGGAACTTACTCCACTTAGGAGAATGCTTAGTGGTAGGATATGGTTCTTTTGTAAATCCTCCCACACAGTGAACAGGATGAAGGGGGCAAAATACACTAAGAGCAGAAAACTCAGTTTTAGAAAGGCAAAATTAAATGGCACTTTTATAACAAGCAGCGGTTTGGGAGTGTTGCAAGAAAGAAACCCTTCCTCAGAGTATCTCGCAAAACGTAGCAGCTGAACTTCACAAAATGTTGTTCGAACAACGAATGGCATTGTATGCTGTGGACAGACAAGACCACAGCTTGTCAAACTTTTTGTGCACGCCATAAGCATATTTGGACACAATCGTGGACTGCATAGAAGGAAAAGGGATGGATCATTGATGCTTTTGGGGCCATTTTGTGGCTGTGCTTCAGGGGCTTGTGTGAAAATTGAAGACATTCTGAATTTTGTGAAATGCTAGTAGATTTCTGCCCAAAACCTGGTTGCCTCTGCCAGGAGGTTCAGACCTGGTCATAGATCAAGCTTTCAAAAAGCTGATGAACAAAACATATACTTCCAAATCAACACAGAAATGATTACTGATCATCTCAATCTTTGGATTTGCACCATACTGAAAACCCTGAAGTCCCATTACCCCCGACTGGTTGGATGTTGGTGATTTTCATATTATTTTTCATCTTTCTTCCTGTTTAAATGGCCTATAGTACCAAAGAAGTCAGAGTTTAACTTCTGAGCAGATGCTTTATTGTATTTTCATTAAATGTTAGTGTTCTGATAAAAAAAAAAAAAATCTGAGTCCAACTTTAAAGTGCATATCACGGGTAAATTCAGGAGCAAGATCAATGTAATTCTCCTATTTTATATTAAACCTTGGTCAAATATCTGTAACATTCTGCATTCTCTGCAGTTTTTTTTTACCTTGCGCAATACCAGAAAAATTCAGTTGAAATCAAGCCATTTGAGGCGAATTGGTCCGCCTCTGAAAAAACTTGGCATTTGGATTTCCCGGCAAACGCTGATTTTCGTTACGTCGCATGCGGGACGCCTCCCTCTGAATCCTACGTCAGCGCTGGTTTGTTTATGAGAAAACGACCTAGTGGTTTTCTGCAAATTTCTTCAACGTTATCGCGTAATTATTAAAATGGTTAACAGATGTACCGTAGGAGGGTGTAGCAACACCAATCTTGATGGGATTAGCACTCATCGTTTCCCAAAAGACCAGACAATGAGAGAGAAATGGGAGCGCTTGGTCTACACAGGCTGTGCACTGAAACCGTGCAAAGCTCGCGCAGCCTGCTGGCGCTTCCGCAGGTAACGTCACAAATCTGGCTCCGGACTCCCTTGGGATTTTTCCAGACGCGTTTTATTTTATTTTTTTCTGCTGTAGACAGATGGCTTTGTGCAAAATTACCCTTCTGGATGAGTGTGTAAAGGGACATACTTTCATATAAAAAAAACCACAAAATTGGTCCAGAATATGAACTTTAAAGGACAATGTGACACAATTTTTAGTTGAGCCTTGAATATTTGAGTTATTCCACGAAATCGAGTCATACATTAGCTGACAGCCGACGAGGTGCGTAGCACCATGTTGGCTGTAAGCCATGCACAATGAGGTTGAGTGGAATAACTGTTTTATTCTATCCACATTCACTGGATTTTGAGAAACGGAGCAATTTTTATTTTTTTGCAAATTTGAGAAATAAAAACTTTTATACAAAACGTCCAGCAAACTCATTTCCGCTTAGAAAGTAAACAAACCAGCAAAATGACAGTAGCAGTTTGTGAAAAACGCTGCTATAATAATTCTTGAAAAATAAAAAAGATGCGTTCTTACCATCAAATACTTTCTTTCCATTTTTTGGGGGGTTTTGTTTTCGAGTACAGTTTTTATTTCATCCTCGGTTGGTTCAGCAACACGCACCACCATTTTGGCTTTCTCTACTCACGGTATATGAGCTGATTAGCCTAGGAGTAGAGTAGCCAATCAGAGTGTGCAGTTGCTCATATCCAGTGAATGTGGATTGAATAAAAGTTGGTTATTTTGAAAAGGTTTTTCTCGGTTACTTATGAGTGTTCAATCCAGATTGAAGAACGTAAATGAATCCGTATACATATGTGACGCTGTGAGGAGGAGGAAGATGGTGGTGGTGATGATGGTGACTTCATGTTTGGTTTTATGTCTTATCCTTGCTCTGCTGAAGGCAGAGGTATGCCTGTTATCTTAACAACTTCCTGAGCACTCGTGTTCTGATAAACATCCTCCGGAAAAGAGACTATTGATTTTGTGACCAGCACAGGAATGGAACTGATCTCTCTCTCTTTCTCTCTCTCTCTCTTCCCCTCAGGCTGAAAGCACTGGTTTCGACCGGTGGCAGAAATGTACAGGCGGCCTGTGACTGGTGAGTAATCACACGCGCGCGTGCGCGCACACACCCATGACTTGATAAAAGTGAACATAACTATTTGCCGGCTGCCTTTGAGTCTATCAGGGCTCCTTCTGTGGCCACTGAAGTTAATCACAATGTGCAGCTGCTACAAACACGCACTCCTTCTCAACACATTCCATTCACTTGCTCTCTCATGCTTATGCACCTCCATTAAAAAAAAGTTTTCTAGTCTTTCCCCGTTTCTTAGGGTTTTTGTCTGAATCAGTTGTGTGCGTGTAACAAAATTGCAGTTTTACCACTAAACCGAGTAATGCTTGCTAGGATATGAATTACAAGGGGACGTGTGAAGTAAGGCACCTAAAAAGGATTTAATCCCACAAAATAAAGACTAAGGATTATGAGAAGTGTTCTGAAAAAGTGTGCGCGCGCGTGTGTATATGTAATCAATTAAAAAAATATATATATATATATATATATATTTATTTATTTATTTATTTATTTTCCCTGCTGTTTTAGAAAGACGCAGGAAAATGACCCTCTCTGACACACCTGTAACAAGCCATGTCATTTCTTAACTGTCATTACCTCAGGCTTCTTTATTCCTTTGCTAGCGAATTTTGCTAGCTAACGTAGCCTTGTAATGTAAATGTTACTGTGCACTCGAAGTACTCGATAAATTAAATTGCCACATCAGTTGACTGACTAGTTTATATACTTGTATAAGGTGTTGCTTTAATATACGACACCACCCTTGTCTGCTAATATTTGCTAATTCGTCTTGCTAGCTAGCTAACTAGCCACAGCAGTGCAAAATGTGTAGTCTATTAAGTGTCTCAGGACTCATAACAGGATTTTTAAATGGTTATCACATCTTTGATGTGATCTTTGTTCCTGATTTATGTGTATACATTCGTTTAAAGTTTGGGTTAAATTTCTTTACACATTGTATGGACTTGGTTAGTAATGAGTGTTAAGCGTTCGCTTACAGTACAAGCTCCATGTCTTTCCATCGATCACATCTGATCTAAAAGAACAAGAATATTTTAGCAGCAAAATCTGTGTGTAAAGCTATCTAGCTACTACCTTAGGCTACTTGTTCAGGGTCAGTGATGAACGTAACTAGTTTTGGTTGTTGTAACAGATTTGGATAGATGTGACTGCTGTTTAAATAAGAATCTGACCATGTAAATCAAGACTCTGAGACTAAAATCCTACAAATAAATCTGGAAGAAATGTGAGTTAGTTTCCTAGTTATTTAGCAGGACAGGAGGACGTGAACATGTTTTGGAATTGTATATTTGTTTATATCCCTCATAAAAAAATTCCTGTGCAGGGATTGGCCAAGGATGGCTTACGTGACACAAAATAGTTCCACCATTGATTTAAGTAATGTATCTTGTGACATCCAAAATTAAAAAAAAAACTAGATAGAACTTGACGCCAACGGCATCGATGGGGATGCCTCTGCCCGGTAGACAACACGCCTTATTAAGTTGTGATTTGGGGATGGACATTTGACCTCACAGTAATTTTGACCTGGTGAAATAACTTGTATTAGCCTTGGAGATAGTGTTCACAAGGTTTTTGGACAGACATTTGACCTCACAGTGACCTTGACCTTAGACCTTTTGATCTCAAAATCTAATCAGTTTATCTTTGTCCCCAAATGCACAAATGGTGAAAGTTTGGTGAAATTCCTTTGATTTGCCTTGGAGATATTGTGTTCACAAGGTTTTCGGACAGACATTTGACCTCACAGTGACCTTGACCTTAGACCTTTTGATCTCAAAATCTAATCAGTTTATCTTTGTCCCCAAATGCACAAATGGTGAAAGTTTGGTGAAATTCCTTTGATTTGCCTTGGAGATATTGTGCTCACAAGGTTCTCGGACAGACATTTGACCTCACAGTGACCTTAGACCTTTTGATCTCAAAAGCTAATCAGTTTATCTTTGTCCCCAAATGCACAAATGGTGAAAGTTTGGTGAAATTCCTTTCATCTGCCTTGGAGATGTTGTGTTCACAAGGTTTTCGGACAGACATTTGACCTCACAGTGACCTTGACCTTAGACCTTTTGATCTCAAAATCTAATCAGTTCATGTTTATCCCAAAGCGCACAAATGGTGAAAGTTTGGTGAAATTCCTTTCATTAGCCTTTGAGATATCGCGTTCACAAGGTTGCGGCACAGACAGACGGACAACCTGAAAACATAATGCCTCCTGCACCTTACGATGGCGGAGGCATAAAAAAAAAAAAGATATGGTGTGTCAGTCATGGTATATCCTGGATATACCGCTAACTGATGTCACACTTTCAAGCTTTATAGCTGACTTGAGTCACAGCTGTGGCTCAGCGAGCACTTGATTTACGTATCATGATCATGCCTAGCGAGTCAGGCAATAGCATGGTACATTGCACATGCACAGGTTGAAGGTCGCGCCAACGTAAACGACAAGCATGGCTGCTTCCAGTGAGTTTCTGCCGAGATTCAATCTCGCCACCTTTTTAGTTTGGAATTTTTTGATGAGGGATATAAATCAAATATACCATGCGCTGAGAGGCTCCGTCCGGTGATTATGGATTCTCTTTGGTGACTGACATAGTGCTATTGAATCAGTAATTTCAACCGGAGCCTCTCAGCACATGATATATTTGATTAATATTCATAGATCCTGTCATCTATAATGAAGGTAAAGGTGTAGAAATATTTCCAGGTCATGAGAAATTTAAGCGAGAAAATTTGTGAGGATCAGTCTCGCTAATGAAGTTACCAGATCATTTACTCCTACTTTTGTATAATTTACACTCCCAAGTGTCCCTTATGAGGATTCTTTCCAAACCTCAGTTAAATCACTTGTCTCAGTGAGCCTGTGTAATAACACTTCCTCAGAAACGAGTCCCGCATCTGTTTACCCAGAGCGTTTCTACTAATGACTTCTAATCTCGGTATAATATTGAGGGGATGCACATGAGGCAGGGTTTGAATCCTGTCAGTCAAACCTTTTCAGATGCTGTTGTTGAGTTCAGACTAGATTTCAATTCCACAGAGAATCCAAACAAACGTAACTGGAGAGGTCATAGGTCTGTCTCAGGGTTCTACCTGCGTTTTCTTGGCTTTCTACTGCCCCCTGCTGATAAACTGCTTTTCTTCCATTAATGAAATGAGTGAAAGCTTGCACAATGGAAATCAGCTGTTCAGAGTTTCACATTTCATTATTCCCTGCTTCTGGGGGGTGGGGGGTGTATACTGATTTCCCTCTGTCTGTCCGTCCGAAACGTTCTTTTTCTCAGCAACCACAAATCATAGCCACTTGGTACCAAACTTCAGCTTGGGGTTCTATACCGTGTATACAGTTTTCATGTCTGTCGCACATCAACTTCCTGTTTACTGACTGAATGTATTTAGGTAACATACAGGGTGGATTTTGACGCCATTTCAAGAAGTAAAATGCTATTTCAAAATGACTTTACCAGGATGCTACTTGAAATCCCTGGGGAGAGACACTGTTCTTTACTTACTTGTTTCAGGGTTAATTATTTGTTGAAGTGAGCATTCATAATAAGTGTCCTATTCCTTCGATTGCTTGCATTCTGATAAGCGAGAGCGGGGGGATATGTAAGTGAGCAGTAACTCACAGTCGATCTTGTTTAATAATGTTTTTATTACCAGCCTTTACTGGAATATTCATCATCTTGTATATTCATCCGGAATTTGCAACTTTCTCTTTCTGCTTGCAGGTTATTCTCTCATGTGGACGACCCGTTTCTTGACGACCCCTTGCCAAGGGAGTTTGTGTTGTACTTACGCCCGAGTGGGCCACTGCTTCATCAGCTTTCTCAGTTCTGGCAACAGAGTCGTGTCATGTGTGGCAAGAACAAAGCTCATAACATCTTCCCCCACATCACACTGTGCCAGTTCTTCATGGTTAGACTCCTTTACAGTTATTTTCTAAAGAAGTGTTATAATGAAATACATTATATGGCCAAAGGTATGTGGACCTCTCGCAGGTCAGGTACTGATATTCGGTGAGCAGTCAATTCATCCCAGAGGAGTTCAGTAGGGTTGAGGTCAGGGCTCAGTGTAGACCACTCGCGTTCTTCAAATCTAACCTTGGCACAGCATTTCTTACTAGATTTCGCTTTGTCATGCTGGAACAGGTTTGGGCTGCTTTGGATAATGGCTAATCCATCCATTATGTACCGTATGCAACTTCTCAATCAGGGTTGCAGGGCTGGAGCCTATCCCAGCTGAATTCGGGCAAGCATTCCGAATATACTCTGGAGAGGTCACCAATCTATCACGGGGCTAACACAGAGACAAATAACCACTCACACTCATTTACACCTTTGGGCAATTTAGAGTAACCTGTTGACTTAATCCACATGTCTTTGGAGTGTGGGAGGAAACTGGAGCACCCGGAGGAAACCCATGCGAACCCTGCACAGAAAGTTCCCAGTCGACTGCGAGGTTTGAACCCAGAACATTCTTGTTGTGAAACGACAGTACTGACCACTGCACCACCAGGCCACCCCTCGTAGTTCTGGTGAAGGGAAAATCTTTCAAAGACGTTTTAGAGAATCCGTGGCAACAGTTTGGGGAAACCCCCAGGTATAGGTGTGATGGTCAGGTGTCCACATACTTTTAGCAATCTAGTGTATGTTACATCTGTGCAGTCTGCCTATTTTTTTTTTTTTAAACTTGAATATTTTTTTCACTATTAAAGTGCTATATGCGTAACATAAAGATACAGAATGGCAATCGAACAAGGAAAGTCTTTCACCACAAATCCAAGTTTTATTATTCCATCCACATTCACTGGATATGAGCAATCATGCACTCTCATTGGCTACTCTACTCCTAGGCTATCAGCTCATATACCATGAGTAGAGAGAAATGAAATGGCTGAGCGTGTTGCTGAACCAGCTGAGGATGAAATAAAAACTCTACTCGAAAACAAAACCCACAAGAAATGCAAAAAAAAAAGCAACAAAATATGGAATAAAAGTATTTGATAATGTTTTTTTTTTCTCCTCTAAGAATTAGTATAGCATTTTCGACAAATCGCTACGGTCATTTTGCCAGTTTGTTTACATTCTCAGTGGAAATTATTTTGTCGGACGTTTTGTATAAAGTTTTTATTTATCGAATTTGCAAAAAAAATGCTCTGTTTCTCAAAATCTCGTGAATGTGGATAGAATAAAAGTTATTCCACTCACTCTCATTGTACATGGCTTATAGCCAACATGGCGCTATGCGCCTCGTCAGCTATCAGCTCATGTATGACTCGATTTCATGGAATAACTGTTAATTATTTAAGGACTTGAACTGGCAGGTCTGAGTTCCTAATGTGACTCGAGATATTGTTTTAAATGCTGGTCAACTGGTGAAGCCATTATAAAAGACATGCACAGTGCTTGTAACAATACAGTCAGCCCACAATTATTGGCATCCTTATTAATAATGGGTAGAAAGGTTACGAAAAAATTGAAGGACATTTTTTCAGAGGAGATAATCTTTATCAAAATATTTGAAACTGTCGCTATTATTTTAAGAACAAAATGTAAGTTAAATCTGTTCCAAATCATGTTTTACTTTTTAAGTTCGCCTGAACACCTCGTAAGCCGTCATCCATGACTTCCTATTGCACTAAATATGAGGTGGCAGAAATTAAATTTCCTTAGACGTTCATTGTACACAACATGAAGTACCAGGAGATTTTCAATGAAAATCTGGCTGGCTGCCTCTTCCATGAAGCTATAACGAAGTTGTGGTTGGTTTCAGGTGGATAATAATCTCAAACGTGTCCAAACCCAAAGAAAAATTTGTGCTGGCAAAGGGAAGTAGCACAAAGTACTAATTGCGGGGGTGCCAGTAATTGTAAGCTATGTTTTATTAGGTTTCAAGTTAAAAAAAAAAAAAAGAGCAAATATCTGTCTGTCATATCTGTATTAAAGGTTTGTCATATTTGCATCATGTATTTCTATCATATGTGAATTTAAGCTCATATGGTTTAATATGGTAAGTTAATAATGGCTGTGAGAGAAGGAGAGAGAGCAAAAGTCTCTTATGTGGAAGTTCTGTTTCAGAAGAACTATTGTGTTCTATAAACATGTTTTTGTCTTCAGTGTACGGACGCTAAGGCCGAGGCACTGTGCGAGGCGTTGCAGACTGTCGTGGGACAGTGGCGAGGCCGTTTTCCCTCCCCACTTCCGCTGGAGCTCTATATCTCTTCCAACTTCATTGGCCTCTTTGTTGAGGAGAAGGTCGCTGAGGTGCTCAAGAGCTTTGCAGCTGATTTTGCAGCTGAGGCTACTGCCAAAGCAGGTGAGCATATTTAACTGTGGAACATAGAGATTTTGTTGGACATCTTTGATGGTTTTAAGTCACCCAGATCACCCAGAATCTGAAATGTTTTGTCATGTTTGAGGATCTTCATCAGGTCTATTGGTATAAAAACTGACCCTGAAGTCTGAATGTGTGACTTGATGTAAAACTGTTGGCATAAACTTGGCAGTCCTCCATCCCTGTCCAAATTGGCTCCCTAGGATATCAATTTGAACATCAATTTACTATTTATTACCCATTTTTAAACTTGCTTTATTTCTTAATTAACATGTTATTTAGTTACGTTTTCGGTTTTAGTAACCTTATATCGTGACTCGTATTGGCAACTAATTGCAATTAAATATGATACTTATCGGCCTATTCGGTTTTTAGCCATGTTGAATTTAGTTTGTTTGGTCCACAGCAGGCGTCGCTTATCCGTGCGATCTTCGCGAGACTTGGAAACGTGAAGTGTCAGCCAGGTGTCAGTGCCACCATTTTGAAAACGTGCTTTCCAAACGAAATATTGCACAAAAACGAGTTTAAATGATGATTACTGCCTACTTTTTTTTTTTTTCAAACTTTCCTGATTGCTATCAAAACAAACAAAACTTCCAGCTTAATTACATCAGCATTTGAAAGAGGGCGTGCGCCTTTTGACAAACCCTGTGTCCGAAATCGCTCCCTACTCACTATATAGTGGGGACGCCATTTTGTAGTGCTGTCCAAAACCTTAGTGAGGATTATTTACACCCTATATAGTGCACTCAAAGTATCCAACAATGCATCCCGAAAAGTGGTGTACAATGATGGTCAATAACCAAAGCAGTATATCCCATCATGCATTGCAGTTGCGCTGAAAGAAATCAAATTAAAAGTCTCAAATTTGATTTAATAAAAGGCAGCGGCAAAGAAGAAAGTATTCAGCCTTTAATTTAAAAAAGAAACAAAGAACTGAAAGATGCAGGTACTTTGTATTGATTAATGTGGGAAAGACGCTCAGTATAATATGGATTTATCACAAAAATACATGCATGTATTTATTATTTTGAAAACCCACCAGCCGACTGATCTGGCACGTTTTAATTGTACAACAGTATTGACGTAAACACTAGCGTGACGGAGTAGTGTCCGAAAGCTTTTTGTCATTTTACCAGTGAACTCAATATATAGTCCTCTATATAGTAATTCCCTTTATAGGGAGTAGTGAACAAGTGATCAATTTCAGACACGGGGAACATTTGGCAGATGTTGGTCACTTTGATTTCCGCTCTTTGTTTTACTTCCGTCCTACGATGTCTCGCACAGGTCTCAACCAATCTCGTTTACAGCTGTTGCTTTGACATATGGACTGATATATATTACATAGTATATTTCAAACACTCATAACTTGCTATAGCAGTGACAAAATAGCTATCAAAAATGCATTCCGATATTTAATAAAATGAGAAATAGAACTTTTGATAATAAAAAATTTGCTTTCAGTTCCCCTTTAAGTCCGTCTGTCTGTCCATGTGTCTTGTAAGCACAACTCCTAAACGGTTTGATGGATTTTGATGAAACTTTACCCAGTTGCAGTGTACCACCTGAAGACGTGCATGAAGGAAAATAATCCCAGTCTGATGTTTCAAAGGGGAGATAATTCAACTTGTTCCCTTACATATGGCAATATATGATGACGGGGGGGTGGGGGGGTATTCTGTCGTGAGTTTACTCACAGTTCTAGTTTTTGTAACTGCATAAAACAATATTTAAATAATATTGGCTGGCGTTGAGTGGTATATCAAATATAGTCCATTCAGCTAGCATGATACTGAACGAGTCAAAGATGAGTTCAATATGATGCTACCTGAATGGAATATATCTGTTAGACCAGCCTTTCTCAGCCGGGGTGCCATCAAAAAATTATATATTCTAACATTGAAATAAATAAAATTAATTAAAATTCCAAAAAACGATAGTTACACTAATGCAGATCATCGCCGCCTCATGCATCATCAAAATTTGTCTCACGGCCCCCTTTCCTGTGTCACAACGTCACTGCTGGGGTCAGTGTATGGTCAGCGTGACTGCGTATATTTTATATGGGGGTGCCTTGAGAATTTGCATACTTCTGAAGGGTGCTGTGACTGAAAAAAGATTGAGAAACGCTGTGTTAGACCATGAAAAAAAGTCTTCTATTATTATTATTATTATTATTATTATTATTATCCCTGTGTAATTAGGGTTGGGCGGTATTACGGTAAGAAGGTATCCCGAGGTATCCAAAAGTACCAACGGTATCGGTCTCATTACCGTCATTTTAAAAAAATATATAATATCTAAATAAATATGGAGTACATGAGGTCATAATATAAAATAATAAATTGAAGATCATCCCGAATAACTGTGTGATCGTATTTTCACTAATTCTATCAATTTCCTAAAGAAGTTCTCATCGCATGCAGGGTTGTTTATGTCGTTACCATGGCAACCCTGCGTGACATTTGGAGTCTGACAGAAAGCTTCGCAAGAGACTGAGACCGCGGTTGAAAGATGGCAAGTCAAGATAACGAGTTAGTGGCAAAAAAAAACTACAACCTCGGCAGTGTGGCAGTATTTTGGTTTCAAACCAAACGAAAAGGAAGAGCCAGCAATAATGTAAATGACCGCGCAAAATCGAAAAAAATCTAATATGTCCCCTAAGGCACACCATAGCCTGGGGTACTCCACTTCCACGAGATCTCTCCAATGAGTTGTGTTTTGAGTAGGTTACATGAGTAACAACAAGGTAAAATAATATAACGTATGACATTTGGGATGTGGGTAATAAACGTTTGAAATGTCATCTACTGAAGAAACGGAAGAAAACATCGTAGCGTAAACTGTTAGGTTTCTGGTGGGAATTAGCAATGCGCTTGCTATCTTTGTTGGGTGTGTTAAACCGTATGGATTTAAGTGGAATAATTGTAAGGAGTTATGTGATCAAGACAACGTTTTAAGCAAGGTAAGGCCATTTGATTATTAATTTCCCCGCCATGGCATGACGTGGGCCCATATGATTTTGCCTTGTGCAGCTATCACGCATTTGAATTAGGTTCGCCTCATTTGCGCTGAAGAATATGGTTTATCGCGCAGTCTAAACGGACTTGGGTGTTGGTTGATTCTTTTCTTTTTTTTATTTCCCATGCTTGAAAGGGTATGATCCTGCTCATCGTGTACTTTTTTTGATGGAGTAGGTGAAATAGTGCTGCAAATGGCGTTTCAACGCAGACATGTGTAAACGACAGTTGAATGCTATTTTCAAGATGAAGGAAGAGTTGCGTGATGCTTTGAAATATCTCTTAATCCATTCATCAATGCACAAAATTCGCTTTGCTGCTTTTAAATCGTACATTTGAGGCATAGGCGCAGGTCTGGACAAGGTCCGCCGGTATAGGCGCACGTTACACAGTAGGCCGAAACAAAATATTTTTTTCTCGGTAATACCGTATACCCCGGGAAAACACAGAGACAGTTTAAAGGTATTAAAATTTGGATACCGCCCAACCCTATGTGTAATTTATTTACTTACTTTTAAAATCAACATCGAAAGCAACACACAACGGAACAATCTGGCAGCCAAAATTCTGTCAAAATCTTCCGTTTTTAACGAAGCAAACCTGGCGGCCATGTTTATTTTACAAATTCTCACAGTTGCACGCTAGCGTGGATCTATGATGTGTGACGTCATGTCTTGACAACGTGCAATACTGTAACAATATTGCACGCTCATTCTCCATTGGGTAGTGTGGCGTTAATACACAGAGGATAAGTGATGTATGCTAACAATATTGCATGCTTAGCAATAAACCCACTAGAAGTGAGCCATCCTTGGCCAATCCCTGCATGGGTGGGTTTTTTTTTTAAATTTGTTTGTTTGTTTTTAAATACCATCTAGGGTGCCGATGCTTTGTAGCAGTCAGTGAGTTTTCCTCCACAGGAAAGTCTTCAGAACTTTTTACTCTTTTATAGTTTCTGTCCAAGGTGACAAACTGTGGTGTTTTTTTTTTTTTTTTTTTTTGGGGGGGGGTCTTAGGGTGTATTCAGACCAGGATAGTTCGATAGTTCACTTGCTTTGGTCCGAACCAATTTTTTTTTTTTTTTTTCATTTTGGTGCGGTTCGCTTTCACACTGTACATTTTAGTAAGCGGACCAAAATCTGTCAACAAAGCCACGCGCCCTGAGGTCGTTCAGCTATTGGTCAGAGACGACACGCGCACAAAGCGTTAAGTTCAAAAGTAGTCATGGAGGCTTTCCGTGCTGTTATTCTTTTTAATGTCATCAAAGCTATATGTTTTTTCCAGTTTTTACTGTTTTTCACAATTGTGCGATTACTATGCTGTTGTACAAGTAATTTATCAACGACGACGACAAAGGGCAAGGCGGCTACGGAGGATAGCGCTGATGAACGCACATCATGTTGTGACAGTTCTGGCTCTTCACGCAATAGATGAATTTCTTTTTTGCGTCGCTAGTACCGCCACTTTTTGAAAGAATGTCCCTGATTTTAATGTAGGTCTGACGGAGTTTCTTCACTTTTAGCCGACATTGTTCTGGGGAGCGCGTGAACCCCTTCTCCTTCATTTTCTCACTGAATACAGCAAACACGTCGGCATTTTTGTGTGTTCTCTCCAAAAGCTCAGATATGTGGACATCTGCCCATATATCCACAAGGGTACGCGTTTCTTCCTCGGCCCACGTTTGCCCCCTACTCATTTTTTGTACTCGCCTACCACTGGTGACTGAACGACCCTTGACAACCGAAACAGTGTTTGCACTTTGCGGTGGAGTGTCAAGACTCTGTTTCCCATAATGCTCAACAAACGACGGAAGCTCCCGAGGTACAAAAAAGCAAAACTGTCAGATTAGGTCCGGTCTGTTTTCACACCTCCAAAAGATCCGCACCAGGGTTCCTTTGGTCCGGACCGAGTCCGACCTTGCAGCTCGGTCTCGGTCCGCTTGTTTGGTCCGGACCAGAGTTTGGTGGTTTGTATTCAGACCAACCCAAAAGGTCCGGACCAAGGGAAATTTGGTTCGTTTGGTCCGGACCAAACAACGTAGGTGTGAATGCACCCTTAATTTCAAGGAAAAAAGAGAGGATAGTGAGAAAATGACTGTTCATAGCTGCTCTAATGTAACTGATAACAGGAAACCTGTCTTCTCGTCTCATTATCTCTAGCCGCTTTATCCTGTTCTACAGGGTCGCAGGCAAGCTGGAACCTATCCCAGCTGACTACGGGCGAAAGGCGGGGTACACCCTGGACAAGTCGCCAGGTCATCACAGGGCTGACACATAGACACAGACAACCATTCACACTCACATTCACACCTACGGTCAATTTAGAGTCACCAGTTAACCTAACCTGCATGTCTTTGGACTGTGGGGGAAACCGGAGCACCCAGAGGAAACCCACGCGGACACGGGGAGAACATGCAAACTCCACACAGAAAGGCCCTCGCTGGCCACGGGGCTCGAACCCGGACCTTCTTGCTGTGAGGCGACAGCGCTAACCACTACACCACCGTGCCGCCCCGGAAACCTGTCTTGCGAACATTAAATGTAACTATAAGCAATTAAAAAGGATCATCTTAAAAATGGTAATCACTAGCAATCTGCTTTGGTATAAGAGAAATAACACGCCTGTTTCCTGTTATTGGAAAAATAATCAATTCCGAGGTGCTAAGAGTCCCCCTGCTTTGTATCGTGATTTTATTCCTTACTTCATGATGGGTTTTGATCTGTCTGTACTGAAGAAAATTGAATTGACAAAGTATGATCAAGGAATGTAGACCTCTGCCACCTCTGAGATTCCACCTCGCGGATCTGGGAGCAAACAAACAGTCACTGACGCAGATACAGCTGCTCAGAGATGTTTCTCGCGTTACTGAAGGACAAACATGAGTATATAGTCACATTCAGGAGCATGTTGAAGCTAAATGACTGGAAGATGTGATTTACAAAGCCAAGTTGTCAGTGTATGACAGAATCATGTCAATGGGTGATGAAGCATTACATCACTGATCAGGATAGCTTTATGAAAACAGGGAGCAGATGTGTGAGTGAAGATAAGCTTCAAGGATTTAACTGGAACTAGCCAAAACAATTAGCAAGCAAACTGGCTAAAACCAGCTGCAAGCATGCCAAACAGATATCTCCAGCAGTTCACTATCCGTAAATAAATTTATCCAAGCCTGTATTGTAAATGGTTTTGTAAGTGAATATGTGATGATGTGTACGTTAAGTTATTCCATGAAACTGAGTCGTACATGAGCTAATATCCGATGAGGTGCCGAGCTGGGTATAAGCCATGTACAATGAGATTGAGTGAGTGGAATAACTGTTTTATTCTATCCACATTCACTGGATTTTGAGAAATGGAGCATTTTTTATTTTTTGCAAATTTGATAAAAACTTTATACAAAACGTCTAACAATCATTTCTGCTTAGACGGGCTTCTTAAAAACCTATCGATGGCTGCACAAATTGACTTGAGTGTTGTTTTTTTGTAGAAAGTGCCGTCTTGCTGTCATGCTGAGATATAGAATAGTTTTAGACATTTATTTAATTCTTCCTTGGACATTTCAGTTCTGTAACTTTAAAACTTATTTGAGCTTTTGAAGCAGTCTAAAAAAAAATTCAACAAATTTTAATGCTTAAAGATAAAGAATGTAAACTACTTTTTCTTCTTTTGGCTGCTCCCGATTAGGGGTCGCCACAGCGGATCTTTCATCTCCATTGCTCCCTGTCTTCCGCATCCATCTCTACCACACCTGCCACTTTCATGTCCTCTCTCACCACATCCATGTATCTCCTCTTTGGCCTTCCTCGTTTTCGTTTGCCTGGCAGCTCCATCCTCAACATTCTCCTTCCAACATGCTCTGCATCTCTTCTCAGGATGTGCCCATACCATCTCAGTCTCATCTCTCTTAGCTCAATTCCCAAGCTCTCCCATGTGCTGTCCCTCTGATGTGCTCGTTCCTTATCCTGTCCAACCTTGTCACTCCCATCGCAAACCATAACATCAACTCCGCCACCTCCAACTTTTGCCTCCTGTCTCTTCGTTAAGGGTACGGTCTCCAATCCGTACATCACAGCTGGTCTCACTACTGTCTATCACAAATGGTCTCACTTTCCGATCACAAGTGACTCCCGAAATCCTTCTCCAACTGCTCCACCCTGCCTGCACTCTCTTTCTCACCTCACTATCGCAGCCTCCATTTTCCTGCACAGTTGACCCCAGGTACTTGAATTCACCAACTTTCTTTCCGTCTGCTCCTTGCATCTTCACTACACTCTCATTCTCATTGATGCACATGTATTCTGTTTTGCTCCTGCTCACCTTCATTCCTCTTCGTTCCAATGCATACCTCCATCTCTCCAAACCCAACTCAACCTCCTTTCTACTTTCACCACATATCACAATATCATCCGCAAACATCATGTTCCATGGTGACTCTTGCCTCACTTCGTCCGTCAAGCTATCCATCACTATGGCAAACAAAAAAGGACTCAAAGCAGATCCTTGATGGAGTCCCACCTTCACCTTGAACCATTCAGTCGTTCCAACTGCACACCTCACTGCCTTTTCACTGTTCTCATACATGTCTTGCACCACTCTAATATACTTCTCATTCACTCCACTCTTTCTCATACAATACCGTAACTCGTCTCCTGGCACTCTATCGTATGCCTTCTCCAGGTCTACAAACACACAATGTGGCTTTCTCTGGCCTTCCCTGTACTTCTCCATTAACATTCTTAAAACAAAAATTGCATCCGACGTGCTCTTCCTTGGCATAAACCCGTACTGCTGTTCACAGATTGCTACCTCTCTTCTCAATCTCGCCTCCAATACCCTTTCCCATAGCTTCATGGTGTGGCTCATCAATTTTATTCCTCTGTAATTACTGCAGCTCTGTACATTTCCCTTATTCTTGTATATTGGGACTAGCGCACACTTTCTCCATTCATTCGGCATTTTCTCATTCTCTGGGATCTTATTAAACAATCTCGTTAGGAACTCCACAGCCGTCTCACCCAAACATCTCCAAGCCTCAATCGGGATACCATCTGGTCCGACTGCTTTCCCAGTCTTCATTCTTTTCATGGCTGCTCTCACCTCATCCTTACTAACCAACTCTGCTTCCTGATTTGCTGTCTCAAATGAATCTGACCTTTTTTCTCTTGGATAAAGAATGTAAACAAACTGGAGAAATGACTCTAGTGATTTGTGAAAAATGGTATAATAATAATAATAATTCTTGAAAAATTAAAAAAAGATCCATTCCTGCTATCAAGTACTTTTTATTCTCTTTTTGTTGCCTTTTTTTTTTTGGTATTTTTATCCCCGGTCCAAACAAAGTTTGGCGGGGGATATAGAAACAGGTTCTGTCCGTCCATCTGGTCACATTTTTGTTTCCGGGCCATATTTTTAAAACTACTACATGAAACTTTGTATACGTATCAAGCAACATGTGAACTGGTGCCTTTTGCTATTTTGGATTTTTGAACAAAAGTATTTTTCAAATTTTTACATTTTAAAAAATAGATTGACTTTGCTTCTAAGAGCAATGTTTGTTTTTGGAGCATATATCCAAAACACTTCAGGATACGGATTTGAAACTTGCTATAGACCCCTTCGCATGTTTGTAAACAAACCGACCATTGCCAGGATGCGCGCGCAGCCTGGACTCAGAAACAGTGGTGCTGCCCATAGACCGGCATTATGAGCTGTCAGATTATGCAAAACAATTGTCGTTACAAGATCGAGAATGCTACATAAGTTAACTCTAACAAGTGGACATCGCCTACCGGATCCGTATTTAATTAAAGAGTGGACGGACGATGTTAGTAAGTTCCCTGGTATACAATAGCCAGATATATACTCGTACCTTATTGACAAGACTTCAGTGTACACCCACGAAAAACTTCGTGCCTACAAGTCTTTAGACGCATATGATTATGTTATGTGCGGGCATGTACAACTTGATTAACAATGGGACATTCATATTCATTTTGTTTTAATCAAATTATGCCAGTGATGTGATGGCAATGTGGCTTTAGCTACAACAGCAAATGCCAACACTAAACAGCAATTTGCAGGAGGTAATGGCATGAAAGGAATGATAGTGTAAAGAGTGCAGCTAAGAGAAATCAGAGCTGCGTAAAAAGCGAGAGGCAGAGAGCAGAAATGAAACTGAACGGGGCGGGAGCTAGGTGAGAGCAGTCAACGCAAGTTGGCATTTAGAGTGAGGGCACACAATTTTACCTTTCCATCCTTGCTTTAAAATTGTGATTTTCGGCATACAGAAATAATAATGGCACAAAATCTGGACTGCTTGAGTCAAGCGAGACCTCTCCTACAAACAAAATTGCATGCAAAGCTAAGTTAACATGCTAACAATATTCATTACATTGTGTAACTATGACCCAGCTAATCAGACAAACGTTACCAAAGTATTTTGCTACATCAATAAACGAAGACTAGAAAGAATAAAAAAGATTTAATAAATAGCCTGATCTTACCTGTGATGAAGTGGGCGCTGCAAACCTGCGCATTTTTGATGGTGCTTTCATCCCAGTCTACACGTTTGATGGCTTGTAGCCATAGACGTCGGCGAATTATTATTATTATTATTATTATTATTATTATTATTTTTATTTTTTTATTTTTTGGAATGGGTGAGATCCTGCTGGAATTCTGAACATTTTAACCCCATCACTGCTACGATTCTGACACCCGAAAAAACAACAACTAGGCATTTCTGAGTCTTTTTTGGGTCCAGGCTGCGCGCGCAATTTCCGCTTGCGTATGAATGACGTTTACTGCAAAGGGGTCTATACATGTTAACAAGGTGATATAGATGTGCCTTTTCATACTAATGCATTTGAGAAATTTTTATTTTTCATATTTCCATGGAAACAATTTCAGACTTAGTCTTTCAGGTTAGTCTTAGGAGTAGCTTTTGTTTCTGGAGCAGAGCTTGAAAACCATGAGTGGTATGTTCTTGAAAGTTGGTATATGTGTTGATTTAAATAAAGTATATGTGCCTTTTGATACTAAGAAATGTGAGAAATTTAAATTTTTAGCTCACCTGGACCAAAGGTATGGTAGGCTTATACCATGGGCTGCTGAGGGCAGTGTAAAGAGGTAGGGTTGGTTTCCTGCAGCAGAACTTGAAAAATTTGACATGTAAAATCTTGAAACTTGGGCCCAATTCTAATTTCTACCCCTACCCCTCCCCCTTCCCCTTGGCCCTTCCCCTTGAAACTGAGCTACAAGGGATAGGGCTTGAAATTCAACCATTACATATTGGGATAGCCCTTCAACGATCGCATACGTCATCGCGTACCTCCGTCAGCGTTTACGTTAGCAAAACGCGACCAAATGCGTCATTGGCTGCGACCAGCCGCTACAGTCAGAGCCAGAGGCAGAACCAGAAATCTCTGCTGGCAGGGTGTGATTTGTTAACTAACACCACTGAATGGGATATCTTTGGCGCTTCGTGCACCACATCCGACAGAATGAGGTGTCAGAACACTCATGTAAACAATAAAAGCGAGAATAGCAGAACAAAACGTACGCAGTCAAGCAACCGAAAACAATACTCACTCCCAAAGCTTTTTAGCAGCAGCTTGGATTTCAGAAATCGCTGCTCATTCTCAGCTCGAAAGCGAATCAAGCGGCGTGTTTCCTCTGGATAACAACTTAAAACACGTAAATAATGGAGAAAATACATTTATGACAATCTTTCGCCGCGGGAACCGCCATCTTTCTGAAATCCGCATGAAATCTCGCTGAAATCCGCATGGCATTGTGGGAAATCACTCAAACCCCTTCGTTCGGAGTCAGCTCCAGGAAAATCTCCGTTTGGAGGGGTACAGAAGCCCTACCCCTTCCCCTACCCCTCCGCGTTAACTGGGATTGGGATACCTCTACCCCTTCACGTGAACGCGCAAAATGGAGGGGAAGGGCCAAGGGGTTGGTCCAAGGGGTGAAATGGGATTCGGCCTTGGTATATAGGGCGGGGGATATAGAGGACTCTGTCCTCTTGTTTTTTGGGGGTTTTGTTTTCGAGTAGAGTTTTTATTTTGTCCTTGGTTGGTTTAGCAACATGCTCTGTCATTTTGTTTTTCTCTACTCACAGTATATGAGCTGATCTCCTCGTCGTAGAGTAGCCATTCAGAGCGCGCGATTGCTCATATCCAGTGAATTTGGATAAAATAAGTTTTATACAGGAAACATAATGACCCAACATTGTGTTCTTAATTTTACTGCAAGTAACATATCAATGCTGCATTGTAGTCATAATATATTACATACTTCATCATATGTAAGTATTATGTAATTAGATTTTTTTTTTTTTAAATTCCACCCTCTTTACTACACAGACGTCCATGTGGAGCCACATAAGAAGCAGCTTCATGTAACCCTGGCCTACCATTTCCCAACCAATCACCTCACCTCATTGGAGAAGTTGGCTAAGGGAGTGGATGTGTCTCTGGGTTGTGATTGGCTCGCCGTTCTGTTCTCACGGGACATCCGATTCGCCAATCATGAGGTATAACTCTCTAACTCCTCCCAGACTTGAGGCATTTATTGGAACCTTTATCTGCCATCATGAAGGTGCTTTTCGTTTATCTGTTTCCCCTTTGCTCAGTTCTATCTATAGATCAGCCAAGATAGACTGAAGTGATTAGCCTTTCCGGTCAGTGTTTAGTTTCAATCGGATCTGTCTCACATCTTTTGGCAGCCTGTGCTATACATTTATAGCACGTTGATGTCTCAGTGTGTCTGTGATACCTCCAGATGAGACCATACTGTGATTTCTGAAGCTTAACCTCACAAGCAGCCAATCAATATCAGTATTCAAACTACATCTTTCTTTTATAATAAGTTATTATATGAAAGAGAAAAATATGATTGGTTAGGAGCATAATTAGCTTGAGACTGCTAATGAAATGTGACTGGTCTCAAGGCTGTCTCATTACTGTTGAATATTTTAATTGAGTTTTTATGTGCAAATTGTACATAATTCTGTCCCTCTTGTAGTTTGTCACTTTTGATCCAAAGCTGGAGATTTTTCCAATTTGGAAAGTGTTATGCTGAGTTTGCACACAACCCCAAATGTAGAGAAGCTCAAGATAAAAAGCACAGAAGCACAGAATACACAGATTCTCCCAAATAAGATGTGTGCTCTTTGTCACCATTTTAATAATTTTTGTATTAATTCAACACTAGAATCTGAGCAAACCACCGAGCAGTAAAAGCTCCAATTTGCTGCCCAGGCCAATGTTTTGTTTGCAGGAAATACAGGTAATTAGGATGAGACGTGGTAGCTTGGTGTATATGGGGCATGTCTCCCCAAAATGAGTCCATCCACCCATTATCTGTAGCCGCTTATCCTGTTCTACAGGGTCGCAAGCAAGCTGGAGCCTATCCCAGCTGACTATGGACGAGAGGCGGGGTACACCCTGGACAAGTCGCCAGGTCATCGCAGGGCTGACACATGGATACAAACAACCATTCACACCTACGGTCAATTTAGAGTCACCAGTTAACCTAACCTGCATGTCTTTGGACTGTGGGGGAAACCGGAGCACCCGGAGGAAACCCACGTGGACACGGGGAGAACATGCAAACTCCGCACAGAAAGGCCCTCGTCAACCGCTGGGCTCAAACCCAGGACCTTCTTGCTGTGAGGCGGCAGTACTAACCACTACACCACCGTGCCACCCCAAAATGAGTCCAGTGGAGTAAAAATTGTGAAATACAGTGATTTGAAATGAGAGCATGTCCAAAAATGACCCACTTTTTTTTTTTTTTTAATTTTGCGATAAATACATTAATTCAGCTATAATGTATTGGTCATTAAAATATTATACTGTATAAACTATAAATATGACTAATTGGTTGCTATGTGTTACTTTCCATTGATGCATCATGAAGTTTAAAGCTGATTTTCTCCAAACTTGATTTTCTGTTCAGATGATCGTACTTTAATCATTTTCTCTAATTTCTCTGGATTAAAGTTGGCTGCACCAACTTTAACAAATGACCGCTTACTTTAAATAGAATTTAGCTATAGATTTAGAATATCCAATAACATTTTTTTTTATTAACTGGACTCATCATGTGGTGACACGCCCCATATGATTATGTAGCCCATTGTTCTTGAGCCCTTGACAAGTCAGCAATTGACCAGTGTTTCAGATGTGAAGTTTGATGTTTTGGCCTCATGTTGTTGTATTTAAAGGATGCGACTTTCTCAGCAAGTTTGCATGCGAGAACTGCTGTACGCAGACGACTGCATTTGTAGCAACAGATTTGAATGACCTGCAGGAAATCGTGGCTCGCTTTGCCACAGCTTAAACCTCTTTGGATTGAAAATCAGTACCACAAAAAACTCCTGTACCAGCCCTCACCTGAGCCACAGGCAAGGTCAAACAACGTTGTTTTGGTCAATGGAACGCCTCTTAGGAGTTCTGAGAGTTTCATCTACTTGGGCAGTGCAGTTACCAACACAAACTCATCAGACTTGGAGGTAGACCACCGGATCCAAGCTGCCACCAAAGCTTTCGGGGCATTACAAAAGTGACTATGGTCTTGCCATGATATCAAGAGAACCACCAAGTTGAAAGTGTATAATGCTGTAGTCTTACCATCTCTGCTTTATGCCACTGAATGCATGATTCCCTACCGTAAACACTTCAAGAAACTTACCAGGCTACAACTCCAACACCTGCGTCAAATCCTCAAAATAAGATGGCAGGACAAGGTCGCCGATGTAGAAGTCCTCAGGCGAACCAATACAGTAAGCATGGAAGCCCTGATCACAGCCTCTCAACTTCGTTGGGCTGGACACATCTGGCTCATGCCTGACACATGACTACCCAAAGCTGTTTTCTACGGAAAACTGAGCCAAGGAAAGCGGAGACAAGGAGGACAGAAACTGAGGTACAAAGGCGTCTTGAAGAGGAACATGAAGAATGCCGGAATTATCGATCAGACATGGGAAAGGGATGCTTCGGATAGAGCGACATGGTGAAGCATAGTTAAAAGCTCAGTGTCCACAATTGAAGGCAAGCGTCAGAGGGAGTATACGAGGGCTCACGAAACCAGACATTCCATAGCAACTCAACCAGGCCATTCGTGTCACCGCTGCGGATGACTTTGTCACTCTGGTGCAGGCCTGCGGCCCATCTGAGTTTCTGCACATCTTAATGAAGCGGTCATCATTGGTAGCGATGGACAGCCGATGACGGCACTTAAAGGATGGGGTTTTTTTTGTTTTGTTTTTTTTAAAGAAGCCTTTGTCACATGCACACTCAAGCACAGCGAGATTCTTCCTCTGCATTTAACCCATCTGAAGCAGTGAACATGAGTGAATATGAGGCATTTAGCAGACACTCTTATCCAGAGTGATGCACAACATACCCAGAGCAGCCTGGGGAGCAGTTGGGGGTTAGGTGCCTTGCTCAAGGGCACTTCAGCCATTCCTGTTGATCCAGGGAATCAAACTGGCAACCTTTTGGTCCCAAAGCTGCTTCTCTAACCCACATGCCCAGAGCAGTGGGCAGCCATGCTACAGCACCCGGGGAGCAGTTGGGAGGGTTAAGTGCTGTTCATTCACTCGACTCCCCTCACATTTTTCCTGCCAGGAATTGAACCGGTGACCCTTTGGGCCGAAGGCTGCTTCTCTAATCTTCAAGCCATGGCTGTCCTTAAAAATTCCTTCAAGCAGCGATGGGATACAAACCCACACCTCCAAAGAGACTGGAAGCTAAATCCAGTCAGTAGACTTGAATCTAGCTACTCCTGCACACTAATTTAAAAAGCATCCTAGTTAAACATGTTAAGTTTAAACAAAGTTTACATATTAAAAGAGAGCTCTTGTTTTGCAAAAGTAAGTAAAGGAGAAGGTTTTTTTTTTTCTGTTGTTGAACCTACTTGTCTGGCATATGGCTACAAATGAAAAATATCCCAGACATGAAATCTGCTTGTCCTGAGTGCATGGACTACTGACACATCCACCCCGATGAAACGTGCTCCTGCACATTATGTTCACTCTATTTACTGATGGCCCATGTGTTCCTTTTTCCCCCGCAGACGTTACGGGTGATGTATCCATACACTCCCCAGAATGAGGATGAACTAGAACTGGTGCCAGGAGACTTCATCTTCATGTCTCCAGTGGAGCAGGGTAGTGCCAGTGAAGGATGGGTTTATGGCACATCTATGAGCACAGGGCTTTCTGGGCTGCTGCCTGAGAATTACGTCAACCGAGCAGACGAGTGTGACACATGGGTGCTTCATGGGTGAGCGAGCCATTTTACATACTCGCTAGAAAAATTGAACGAGGTACAGAGTACTTGTATTTTACTAAATTTCTCATTTTTTGGTCAGGTCTCATTCCTTCCTCAACTGCACCTCCCCAACTGTAAGTACCGGTGCAGTAGGCGGGCCATTTTTTGATGGACAGCTGGATGGACGTCTCCTTGATGACCACAGCTCAGTGGAACAAAACCCTATGAGTGTCGTATGTCATCCAATGCAGGTAAAAACACAAAATTCCCCTCACTACGTACAAAGACGTATAAATACACTCAGGTGTGTACGCTGTAGGGTCCCTACTGAGGAATGCCGTAAATCTTTTACATACATATTGTGAGAAGTTTCTGTCTGAACCTTTGAAAGACAAACCAAATCATTTGAAGACATTTCTCTTGTTTTTAAACTCTTTGGTTTGCACAAATAATTTAGGAAAATCTATTCTTAATGCTTCCTGGAGTTGTATTTCATCAAGTTAATTATGTATCAATGAGTTTAACCTGTCCTGAAACAGAACAGTCAAAGTGTGTCTGTTATAGAAAAGTGTCCTTCACTTTATAGTACTCCATAGCAGTTAATCCTCTGGGGTCTGAGGGTATTTTCTGGCACTCTAATGATTTTCACATGCTCTGGTTTTGTTGTCGATTTCAACAAATCTAGGCAGTATTTTCAAAGTCTTATTTATTTAGTTGTATTCAGCACAAGTTCAGCTACAATATCTCTGTAGTATGTATGCCATGATTGTACTTAAAAAATAACAGCTAAATGAAGATGTTATAAAAAGCGGTTTTAGAAGTGTGTTGGAATGGGGGGAGGGAACAAAACGAAACATGACCTTACCCATTGTGACAAGCCGTTTTGGTCAATTGAGGTAATTCTGTTCAGTCTTAGGAATGTATCAAGCACAAAATCTGCTCCATTTATTTGGACAATCAAAAAAAAATGTGCTATTGTTTTGGGATAAAGGGTTGGCAGTGGGAGGGGTAGTCAATGAGAAGGGTAAAAATTTCCATCCCATTCAATGAGAAGAGTGAAAACCCCTCCCACTGCCAACTCTTAATCCCATCAGGCCAAGTGATCAAAACGGTTCATCACAATGGGTAAGGCCGTGTTTTTTCACACATTCCAACACCGTTCTAAAACTGCTTTTTACAACAGCTTCATTTATCTGGTATTTCACTTTATTTTGGCATTTGACTCTATTCAGTGTCTTGAAATTAACTCTTGTACTATTTTACTCAGTTCAGAGCCACAACTAACTCTGTTACACAGTTACTCTGTAATTTTGCTCCAACTCCAAATTGTACACTCTAAACTCAAAATAGAGGAAAATTAACTATTTTTGAGGAAAATACTTTTAACTCTGGAAAATTTGCTATGTCATTTTTTTCCCCCGTGTATACACTACAGCACACACACATCAACCGATACGCTCATCAGAAATAGAAGAAATATTTACACTTACTCGAGTTGATCTTCAGCCGGATGGGGTCGAAGTTTAAAAAAAAAAAAGGGCAATGCTCATCATCGGTGTTGCAGTTCTCAAGACTGAATTGAATCACTGTCCTGAGATTGAATTGTCCTGTCCTGAATCATCCGAAATGCATAAAATCCGTGTGCCAACAAGTTTTACCTCCAAATAGCCTAAACTATATCTGACAGATTTTATCCTGTTTACGGTGGGTGTTCCCACCGCAAAAGAGAAACCAATCAAAACTGAAAGAGTGAAAGTGATTATCATGCAGTTACCATGTGAATAGTCTTTTTTTATGAATGTATAAATGAACGCTCAGTGCTCCGACTCCAGTGTGACTGAGTAAGGTGACAAGTTTTATGTTTAATCTAATTTAGGTAATTAAAAAATATATTTGGCAGTGGGCACATAGGAAAGTGTAAAGTATAAAGTTTGTCAATATGTTTATCATGCTTGCGTGATTAAAAACTCAAAGATATTTATCTAAATACATGACCTACTCATTCTAAACCTGCTGAGCTTCGCTGGCAAAGATCTCGACCCCAGAGGGTTAACGTGACACTTTCCATCTTTGCTTGTAGGTGCTGCGGACCGATAGCCAGTCTCGACTGCCCAAGAGAACACTGTTTGTGTGTCGCCATGGTGAGAGGATGGACGTGGTGTTTGGAAAACACTGGATCACCCAGTGCTTTGATGCCAAAGGTCAGAGTTCAGGGGTCAGGGGATGTTTACATGTTTTCATTTTGCACATGAGCTTGTCCAAACAGTTGCCCTTGCATTGTTTCTCACTTGTGTATCTTGATCACCATTTCCTGTGCATGGCCTACTGCATGCATTACATTTCTCTAGTTCTATAGGCCTTTGGATCCATTTCCTTGTCCTTTTATACAACCCCGATTCCAAAAAAGTTGGGACAAAGTACAAATTGTAAATAAAAATGGAATGCAATGATGTGGAAGTTTCAAAATTCCATATTTTATTCAGAATAGAACATGGATGACATATCAAATGTTTAATCTGAGAATATGTATCATTTAAAGAGAAAAATTAGGTGATTTTAAATTTCATGACAACACATCTCAAAAAAGTTGGGACAAGGCCATGTTTACCACTGTGAGACATCCCCTTTTCTCTTTACAACAGTCTGTAAACGTCTGGGAACTGAGGAGACAAGTTACTCAAGTTTAGGGATAGGAATGTTAACCCATTCTTGTCTAATGTAGGATTCTAGTTGCTCAACTGTCTTAGGTCTTTTTTGTCGTATCTTCCATTTTATGATGCGCCAAATGTTTTCTATGGGTGAAAGATCTGGACTGCAGGCTGGCCAGTTCAGTACCCGGACCCTTCTTCTATGCAGCCATGATGCTGTAATTGATGCAGTATGTGGTTTGGCATTGTCATGTTGGAAAATGCAAGGTCTTCCCTGAAAGAGACGTTGTCTGGATGGGAGCATATGTTGCTCTAGAACCTGGATATACCTTTCAGCATTGATGGTGTCTTTCCAGATGTGTAAGCTGCCCATGCCACATGCACTAATGCAACCCCATACCATCAGAGATGCAGGCTTCTGAACTGAGCGCTGATAACTTGGGTCGTCCTTCTCCTCTTTAGTCCGAATGACACGACGTCCCTGATTTCCGTAAAGAACTTCAAATTTTGATTTGTCTGACCACAGAACAGTTTTCCACTTTGCCACAGTCCATTTTAAATGAGCCTTGGCCCAGAGAAGACGTCTGCGCTTCTGGATCGTGTTTAGATACGGCTTCTTCTTTGAACTGTAGAGTTTTAGCTGGCAACGGCGGATGGCACGGTGAATTGTGTTCACAGATAATGTTCTCTGGAAATATTCCTGAGCCCATTTTGTGATTTCCAATACAGAAGCATGCCTGTATGTGATGCAGTGCCGTCTAAGGGCCCGAAGATCACGGGCACCCAGTATGGTTTTCCGGCCTTGACCCTTACGCACAGAGATTCTTCCAGATTCTCTGAAGCTTTTGATTATATTATGCACTGTAGATGATATGTTCAAACTCTTTGCAATTTTACACTGTCGAACTCCTTTCTGATATTGCTCCACTATTTGTCGGTGCAGAATTAGGGGGATTGGTGATCCTCTTCCCATCTTTACTTCTGAGAGCCTGCTGCCACTCCAAGATGTTCTTTTTTATACCCAGTCATGTTAATGACCTATTGCCAATTGACCTAATGAGTTGCAATTTGCTCCTCCAGCTGTTCCTTTTTGTACCTTTAACTTTTCCAGCCTCTTATTGCCCCTGTCCCAACTTTTTTGAGATGTGTTGCTGTCATGAAATTTCAAATGAGCCAATATTTGGCATGAAATTTCAAAATGTCTCACTTTCGACATTTGATATGTTGTCTATGTTCTACTGTGAATACAATATCAGTTTTTGAGATTTGTAAATTATTGCATTCCGTTTTTATTTACAATTTGTACTTTGTCCCAACTTTTTTGGAATCGGGGTTGTATATAGGAAAACTTGGCAACTTGGTGTACGAGTATTGAAAACAAATATACTTACTATCATGACTATAGCACTCAAAATATGTCCAACATGCTTTCTGTATTTAACCATTTATGAGAGAGAAAGCATTAGGAGCTTCATATTGACTAGGAATCAACTTGAAAAAAATTAATTATTCCATAAAAATCGTGTCACAGCCAAGGCCTACCCTGCTCCCACGTTTGCTTATCAGTCCTTTGTCATTTCTCCTTCTCATACGCTTTATCAGCGGCCTTTTTCTCCTCTTCAGACCGAGGTCGCTTTGTCCCCGTCTCTGGCGGTTTCTGTACACCTTTCAGAAAATTCCACGTCGCAACGTAGCTTTGGCAGATGTAGATGTAAACAACAAAAACACGTGTTTAAATGGGCGATAATGTAGCCACGTCTATTGAATTTGATAACGTGATTACCGCGATATTCAACGAGATGTGTTATATGCATGCTCAGTAGTGAAAAAAACAACAGCCTGACTCGTACACGATGTGATTCGGAATTCTTCGGTATTTTCCGTCCTGCCGATAAACACATCGATTAACACAGACACGGCGCACGCTTAATATGTGGCGGCTTTAGTTGACGGTGTGTCTGAATTAGGGCTGTGCGATATGGGGGGAAAAAATGAATATCCCGATACATTTTCTCCATTTCACGATATACGATATATTGAAATCTCCTCTAAAGGACCCCATGAAATCTAACTTTTTTACTCTTTACTGTTTTCACTACAGTCCCTGCAGATTAAATAATATTCTTGGTTAACTTTACAGGTGGTTTTCAACAACACATTTTAAATTTTCATGTTCGTGATTAATCACAATTGAGTTGAAATAAGACCATTTTTATTCAACAAAGATGTGGCACAAACTGAAAAAACAATCTTGAAAATTGCAACAAAGGGGCAACACAATACAGAGCTGCTCAGAGCTCAAACCAATAAAGTGCAAGCTCAACACTGAGAAAGACATTTAGCCTAAATAAGAAAAGTGCTCATTCATTAAATTATTTTAAAAAATAGAGGTAGATCTCCAAGCTATTAACCTGACTACTGAGAACCACCGGAACATTCACAATTGAGGGAGAGAAGAGAGAGATCTGCAAAACATAATTTTTCTCTTTGCACACTTTTGAACTGAATGTTTTCTGGCTCTGCCTCTCAGATGTGTATAATTCCGGTATTGCCTTCTCTGTAAAATGTCTGCGACCAGGCAACTCATGTTTGGGATCGAGTGTGTTTAGTAATTTTTGGAAGCCTGGTTTTTCCACTATACTAATTGGGATCATGTCTTCAGCAATGACGTTAGTGATTGCATCCGTTATAGCTCTCCATCTCTGACTCGTTTTCTCATATGGGGGGCTTTGGAGAATGAGGCCGCTATGGTCATTTGTTTAGCTTGTGGGGGGGGTTTAGCTCGTGGGCAAGTAGTTCGGAGTTTAAGAGACTCTTCATACTGTACTGGGTGAGTTTTCAGGTGATGGAACACATTTGTAGTGCTGCTGCCTTTCGTGATGACAGGGTTTTTTTTTTTTTCACACTTTACAAACTGGCATTTGCTGTTCCACGTCCTCCTCGCGATATCCAAAAAAATGCCGGATGACTGACCCCTTACTAGTTCTTTTAGGAACCAATTCGTCCGCTTCCATTTTTAATTTGTCGCTGAAATTGACAGAGCTTACACAGTAGCCTATGCAGCACCAGCAATTGCACGAACTGAATCAGCGCTGTAAACTGAAACTAGAAAATCTTCCCGCAAGTTCGTTTCAGCACCTAGATGCTGCCCGGGATTGGTTGGCGAGTGCGTGACGTTATTTTTTATTTTTTTACCCTTAGGCAGCCTCTCACGTTACTGCCTGAGGGACAGGGAGAAAACCACCGGAAAAGGTTTTAAACAAATGCAACAAACACGAAACAAACACAAGTCGGCAGATGACCATAAAATACTCGATAGTTACGATATAATAATTTTATGTATCTCACACAGAATTTTCGGAGATATATCGAGTATATTCATTATATCACATAACCCTAGTCTGAATCTTCGCTTCATAGATATTTTTTATTTTCAACTAGCCAGCCAGGCTGGCTAGTGACAGGAATTACCCGCCAAATGACAAATTAGGTCACCTTGGGCGACCAGACCACCGTGAATTTCGAGCCATGCTCAATGTAAAATTTGCAAAGAATTTGGGGATCACATCATCTATGGTACATAATATCATTAAAAGATTCAGAGAGTCTGGAGAAATCTCTGTATGCAAGAGACAAGGCTGAAAACTGACATCGGATGCCTGTGATCTTTAGGCCCTCAGGCAACACTGCATTAAATGCAGACACGTGTCCAGAGGGGAAATCACTGGATGGGCTCAGGAACACTTCAGAAAACCATTGTCTGTGAAAAAACAGTTCATTACTGCATCCACAAATGCGAGTTAATACCAGATATAAACAATATCCAGAAACACCGCCACCTTCTCTGGGCCCAAGCTCTTTTTACAATGGACTGAGTTGAAGTGGAAAATTGTCCCAAGGTCTGACGAATCAAAAATAGAAATTCTTTTTAGAAGTCATGAACACCACGTCCTCCAGGCTAAAAAGGAGAGGGACCATTCGGCTTATCAGTGTACAGTGCAAAAGCCAGCATCTGTGATGGTATGAGGGCGCATTAGTGTACATGACATGGGTAGCTTGTACATCTGGGAAAGCATCATTAATGTTGAATGATATATATATACATGTTTCAGAGCAATATGCTGCCATCCAGACAAAATCTTTTTCAGGGAAGGCCTTCCTTCTTTCAGGAAGAAAATGCCAAACCTCTGCACATATTAAAACTGCATTGTTCCATAGTAAAAGAGTCTGGGTGCTAAACTGGCCTGCCTGCAGTCCAGACCTGTGTCCCATTTTAAACATTTGGTGCATTATGAAGCGCAAAATACTGCAAAGGAGACCCTGAAATGGTGAGCAACTGAAATGGTATATCAGGCAAGAATGGGACAACATTCCTCTTTCAAAACTACAGCAATTGCTCTCCTCAGTTCCCAAGCATTTACAGAGTGTTGTTAAAAGTAGAGGTGATGCAACACTGTGGTAAACATGCCCCTGTCCCAACTTTTTTGAAACGTGTTGCTTACTGTACATCAAATTCAAAATGAGCATATATTTTTCAAAAAAAACAATGAAGTTTCTCAGTTTCAACATTTGATATGTTGTCTTTGTACCATTTTCAGTGAAATATAGGGCTTCCATGATTGATTTGCAAATTATCACATTCTGTTTTTATTTACAGTTTACACAGCGTCCCAACTTTTTTGAAATTGGGGTTGTGTGTGTAATATATATATATATATATATATATATATATATATATATATATATATATAAAATATTACACACATTATTTTTGTTTTGTACAATTGGAGAGTGAACAAAGAAAAGGAACACCATGCGAAAGTTTGGGCACCCCAATACATTTGAGTTCTCAGGTAACTTTTACCAAGATTCCAGACCTTAATTAGCTTATTGAGCTGTGGCTTGTTCAAATTCTTTGTTAGGAAAGGTCACATGATGCAGATTTCAAAGCTGTATAAATTCTCTGACTCCTCAAACTTGTCCCTAAAATCAACAGCCATGGGCTCCTCTCAGCAACTCCCTCGCATTCTGAATAATAAAATAATTGATGTTCACAAAGCAGGAGAAGGCTACAAGAACGTAGCAAAGTGTTTTCAGGTAGCCGTTTCCTCAGATCGTAATGTTATTAAGAAATGGCAGTTAACAGAAACAGTGGAGATCAGGGTGAGGTCTGGAAGATGAAGAAAACTTTCTGAAAGAACTGCTCGTTGGATTGCTAGAAAGGCAAATAAAAACCCCCGTTTGACTGCAAAAGACCTTCAGAAAGATTTAGCAGACCCTGGAGTGGTGGTGCACTGTTTTATTATGCAGCGACACCTGAACAAATATGACCATGAGGGAGTCATCAGAAGAAAACCGTTCCTGCGTCCTAGCCACAAAATTCAGTGTCTGAAGTTTGCAAATGAACATCTAAATAAGCCTGATGCATTTTGGAAACAAGTCCTGTGGACTGATGAAATCAAAATAGAACTTTTTGGCCACAATGTGCAAAGGTATGTTTGGAGAAAAAAAGATTGCCAAAATACAGGAAAAGAACACCTCTCCAACTCTGAAGCATGGGTGTGGATCGATCATGCTTTGGGGTTGTGTTGCAGCCAGTGGCACAGAGCACATTTCATTGGTTGAGGGAAGCATGGATTTGAATAAATACCAGCAAATTCTGGAAGCAAACATCACACCATCTGTAAAAAAGTTGAAGTTAAAAAGAGGATGGGTCCTACAATAAGACGATGATCCAAAACGCATCTCAAAATCTACAATGGAAAACCTCAAGAGACACAAGCTGAAGGTTTTGTCCTGGCCCTCACAGTCCCCTGACCTAAACATCATTGAAAATCTGTGGATAGATCTCAAAAGAGCAGTGCATGCAAGACAGCCCAAGAAACTTGTAGAACTGGAAGCCTTTTGCAAGGACGAATGTGAGAAAATCCCCCAGGTAAGAACTGAAAGATTATTAGCTGGCTACAAAAAGTGTTTACAAGCTGTGATACTTGCCAAAGGGGGTGTTTACTAAGTACTGACCATGTCAGGCGCCCAAACTTTTCCTTCAGGTCCTTTTCATTTTTTGGTATTTTACACCTGTAAATGATGGAAATAAAAATGTAATCTTGTGGAAAATATTAAAGAAATGTGTCATCTTTACCCTTATGCCTTTTGGTGATCAGTTCATCTTCTGCTCGCTTAACTATTCACAGTAACAGGTGCCCAAACTTTTGCATGCCTGTGTGTGTGTGTGTGTGTGTGTATATATATATATATATATATATATATATATATATATATATATATATATATATATATGACTGCTTGTTATATTCCAGAGAAACCACAAAGTTTGTTGTCCTGAAGACTCTCCCATGGTGGAAAAAATTGGAGACTCCTTCCATAAATGTTAAATAAACATCTCCTCCTTATATTATAGAAAGCTTGACCCTGTCCTCTAATGTACATCTTTCCTTGTTTAAAAAAAAAAGTACATTTTAAAAATCTTTATTATTATTCTGTGAGTGCTCGGTTAGTGTAGAAACAAGAACTTTAATATAACCCTTTAATAAGTCAGTCCAATATCTATCAGTTATTAGAGTATTTAGCTGTGAATTTCATAATTAGCATGACTCAGCTGCTAAACTCAAATGAACCTGGCCGAGTCATTTTGTTTTCATAAGCTCCTAAAAGGTTTTATCCACTACTTTTTAATTAACTATTTACTCAGTCTCAAAGAAGGCAAAGCAAATATCGACACAGCATGAACAATGAAAAGACAAACGTGGCACTGATCACCTTAAGTTTCATACACTTTGACACTTCTGTTAATTGTAGATATGTTTTTAAGTAATATGTGTCCTTTTGTGCAAATGTGTTTCAGGTCGTTATATCCGGTCCAACCTCAATATGCCGACTAGTCTTCCAGTGCGGAGTGGAGGGTACAGGGAGTATGATAAGGACTGTTCTGTCACTGTGTTTGGAGCCACGCAGGCTCGATTAGTGGGTCAGTACTATACAGAAACACACAATGCTTTCCTTTATCATCTCTCACTGCCATTTAGTTTTCTCAACCACCCTTTTGTGCTCTTTTTCAGATAAAAATCTATAATGTAGTAGTAATATCTGCATTGGATTGCGTGTCATTCAGTGTCCGTGTAGTTGCTTGTCCACTGATGGATGTACACAATACAGTACTGCCTTCCTTCTGTGATCTGATTAGCCAAGTTAACGGGAAAGCTTTGTGATTGCAGTTGCTGAGTTTAAAACTCACTGGCACCCTTTATCAGTTGCAGCAACATTATTTTTGTGATAAAATGCGCACACACACACGTGTGTGTGTGTGTGTGTGTGTGTGTGTGTGTGTGTGTGTGTGTGTGTGTGTGTTGTATATACATAATATACAATAAGTGTGGCGGCACAGTGGTGTAGTGGTTAGCGCTGTCGCCTCACAGCAAGAAGGTCCGGGTTCGAGCCCCGTGGCCGGCGAGGGCCTTTTTGTGCGGAGTTTGCATGTTCTCCCCGTGTCCGCGTGGGTTTCCTCCGGGTGCTCCGGTTTCCCCCACAGTCCAAAGACATGCAGGTTAGGTTAACTGGTGACTCTAAATTGACCGTAGGTGTGAATGTGAGTGTAAATGGTTGTCTGTGTCTATGTGTCAGCCCTGTGATGACCTGGCGACTTGTCCAGGGTGTACCCCGCCTTTCGCACGTAGTCAGCTGGGATAGGCTCCAGCTTGCCTGCGACCCTGTAGAACAGGATAAAGCGGCTAGAGATAATGAGATATAATAAGTGTATATATATTATTACAATGTTATTACAATGTTATAAAAATATTTAATTATATTATTTTATAATGGTCATATATAAAAAAATGTTATTCTATCCACATTCACTGGATATGAGCAACTGCGTGCTCTGATTGGCTACTCTACCACAAGGCTATCAGCTCATATACTGTGAGTAGAGAAAAACAAAATGGCAGAGTGTGTTACTGAACCAACTGAAGACGAAATAAAAACTCTACTTGAACCCCCCCCCCCAGAAAAAAAATACAAAAAAGCAACAAAATATGGAATAAAATTATTTGATGGTAAGGATGTATCTTTTTCATTTTTTTAATAATAAGAATAGTTTTTATTATTATTATTATTATAGCATTTTTCACAAATTGCTTGTCATTTCGCTGGTTTGTTTACATTCTAAGCAGAAATTATTTTGTCGGACATTTTGTCAAGTTTTTATTTATCAAATTTACGAAAAATAAAAATGCTCTGTTTCTCAAAATCTACTGAATGTGGATAGAATAAGTTATTCCACTCAATCTTGTCGTACATGGCTTATAGCCAACTTGGTGCTACATGCCTCATTGGTTATCAGCTCAGGTACGACTCGATTTCATGAAATAAATGTAAATAAACATTATTTATATATTTAACAAAAGACTAATACTAATCCGTGTGTGTGTGTTTTATTTAGGAGAGGCCCTGTTGGAGAGTCACACAGTGATCGACTTTGTGTACTGCTCGCCCTCCCTGCGATGCGTTCAGACAGCCCATAATATTCTCCGAGGTACACTTGCCATTATCTCCTTCACTCTCTATCACTCTCTTTAGCTTTCTGACCTTCACTCACAATGACGAGGCACTTCAGCTATTTCCTCTGTTACTGTTCTCCCCCATTTGCTTTTAAAAGGTTCTTGTGTGCAACAGAAAAATGCCACTCACTCATTTATTTCTCTCTCTCCCCTCTATTTCTCCCAGGGCTTCAGCAAGATGGGAAGACTAAAATACGAGTTGAACCTGGACTCTTTGAGTGGACCAAATGGGTATCGGGTTCATCCTTACCTGCCTGGATTCCACCTACTGAACTGGCAGCTGCTAATTTCAGTGTGGACACAACCTACAGGTTCTTATTTAGTTCCATATTTAAATAATATTGGCTGGGTTTTTTTTCATGGTATATCAGATCTATTCCATTCAGCTAGCATGATATTGAATGAGTTGAAGAGGAGTGGATGGAATGGAATATATCTGATATACCATGAAAAAAACCCAGCCAATATTATTATTATACATGCACATTCGATGGAGCAATTATAGATTTCACAAAAAGTTAAGAACAGGGTGGTAACTTACCAATATTGAATGCTGATTCTTGTCAAATGTAATTCAGTGTTCTCCTAATCCAATGTACAAAGTCAAAGTTCTAACAATAAAAATGGTACGGTACAAGTCCAAAAAGCCTGAATAACCCAACTTGTATACAAGCTCTATACAGGTTGACCATTCAGTTACTTTTGGTTGTAGTTAATTGTTATATTGCAGTTGTTCAAAACAAAAGGGCTTTGCTGAGTGAAATCCTCTTGTAAAAGTCTGTTACTTTTCCTCACCTCCTAGTAGAACTTTGACAATATTTCCACTATTCCTCTCTTTTCCAGTTTTTTAATGTCCATTGGTCTGTTTTTTTTCTCGTAAATATGCATGAAGAATATCCAGTCAAGTGTTGGTAGCCTTTTGGGTGTTCAGTGCATCTTTCTCTTTAAATCTTCCGCTTTAAGTGAAGCAAACCTCACGGCCATGTTTGTTTACAAACTATTACAGTCACTCACGAGTGCGGAAGTTTTACATCTCCAACATGTCTCTTTTCCAGTTTTTCCATATACTGTATTTAATGCGGAAGCCTTTTGGGTGTTCAGCACATCTTTAGTTTCAGTTTATTGATTGTGCTTAAACCCTGTCTTCTCTCTCTCCCGACCGACAAATAAATGATTGCATGCATGTGCAACAGAAAAGTTTTGTCATTGGATCTTCTCGTGTGACGTCGTGTTGTCTTGACAACGTGCAATATTATAACAATATTGCACGCTCATTCTCCATCGGGGAGAGCAGCGTAATACACGGAGGATAAGCAATATGATGTTAATATTGTATGCCACCAGTAAACCCGCTAGAAGTGAATAAAATGCATGTTTTTATTCTATGGAAAAAGTGGCCCGTATGTATAATAATATCCATTAATGATCATACTACTTGGAGCAAAAATGTGCCGGGGGGCATGCATTACTTTTCTGTGACATGAGCCAGATGCATGATTTAAAACTAATAAGAAATGAGTTCACTGAGTAAAGTTCATTTTCTTGTGTGTGGTTTTTTTTTTTTTTAATAAATACAAGTCCCTGTTTTATTATGTAACCATGAATCGTTACACCAAACATTAACTACAGAAACTGTTTGGAAAATACCTCACTTTAAAATATTACCTACCTCTAAAACAGTGCAATGACCTTGAGAAATGGCCAGAGGGATTTTTCTAACCATCACTTCTTGAAGTGGACAATATGGATATTTAAAAAAAAAAAAATCTGTTATGGGATATGCAACTTATTTTAATCTATAAATACCTGACTGGACACTGCATCACAGTGATGCTAAAATAATTTCTGCTCACAGATTTAACACATGGCCAAATAAATGCATTGATATTAAAGTAACTATCTCTATACAGGCAGTACGGCCAAACATACGATATTCAACAACTGTCACGGTATACGTTATATCGCCAAACCTGAATCAATTCCATTTCGTAAAACACTTGTTCATCAAACTTTGTCAAACAGTGACATCACAAATATAACAGTACTTCAAAAATAGTGCAAGGGCTTAAGAAAATGGCAGAAGGAATTTATTTAACCCATCATTTGGATACGGTGGTGCTTGAAAGTTTGTGAACCCTTTAGAATTTTCTATATTTCTGCATAAATATGACCTAAAACATCATCAGATTTTCACACAAGTCCTAAAAGTAGATAAAGAGAACCCAGTTAAACAAATGAGACAAAAATATTATACTTGGTCATTTATTTATTGAGGAAAATGATCCAATATTACATATTTGTGAGTGGCAAAAGTATGTGACCCTCTAGGATTAGCAGTTAATTTGAAGGTGAAATTAGAGTCAGGTGATTTCAATCAATGGGATGACATTCAGGTGTGAGTGGGCACCCAGTTTTATTTAAAGAACAGGGATCTATCAAAGTCTGATCTTCACATCACATGTTTGTGGAAGTGTATCATGGCACGAACAAAGGAGATTTCTGAGGACCTCAGACAAAGCATTGTTGATGCTCATCAGGCTAGAAAAGGTTACAAAACCATCTCTAAAGAGTTTGGACTCCACCAATCCACAGTCAGACAGATTGTGTACAAATGGAGGAAATTCCACACCATTGTTACCCTCCCCAGGAGTGGTCGACCAACAATAATCACTCCAAGAGCAAGGCGTGTAATAGTCGGCAAGGTCACAAAGGACCCCAGGGTAACTTCTAAGCAACTGAAGGCCTCTCTCACATTGGCTAATGTTAATGTTCATGAGTCCACCATCAGGAGAACACTGAACAACAATGGTGTGCATGGCAGGGTTGCAAGGAGCAAGCCACTGCTCTCCAAAAAGAACATTGCTGCTCATCTGCAGTTTGCTAAAGATCACGTGGACAAGCCAGAAGGCTATTGGAAAAATGTTTTGTGGATGGATGAGACCAAAATTAATTTTTTTTTTTTTATTTAAATGAGAAGCGTTATGTTTGGAGAAAGGAAAACACTGCATTCCAGCATAAGAACCTTATTCCATCTGTGAAACATGGTGGTGGTAGTATCATGGTTTGAGCCTGTTTTGCTGCATCTGGGCCAGGACGGCTTGCCATCGTTGATGGAACAATGAATTCTGAATTATACCAGCGAATTCTAAAGGAAAATGTCGGGACATCTGTTCATGAACTGAATCTCAAGAGAAGGTGGGTCATGCAGCAAGACAACGACCCTAAGCACACAAATCATTCTACCAAAGAATGGTTAAAGCAGAATAAAGTTAATGTTTTGGAATGGCCAAGTCAAAGTCCTGACCTTAATCCAATCGAAATGTTATGGAAGGACCTGAAGTGAGCAGTTCATGTGAGGAAACCCACCAACATCCCAGAGTTGAAGCTGTTCTGTACGGAGGAATGGGCTAAAATTCCTCCAAGCCGGTGTGCAGGACTGATCAACAGTTACCGGAAACATTTAGTTGCAGTTATTGCTGCACAAGGGGGTCACACCAGATACTGAAAGCAAAGGTTCGCATACTTTTGCCACTCACAGATATGTAATATTGGATCATTTTCCTCAATAAATAAATCTCATTCTCTTTTGATGATGATATGCACTGTAGATGATATGTTCAAACTCTTTGCAATTTTACACTGTCAAACTCCTTTCTGATATTGCTCCACTATTTGTCGGCGCAGAATTAGGGGGATTGGTGATCCTCTTCCCATCTTTACTTCTGAGAGCCGCTGCCACTCCAAGATGCTCTTTTTATACCCAGTCATGTTAATGACCTATTGCCAATTGGCCTAATGCATTGCAATTTGCTCCTCCAGCTGTTCCTTTTTTGTACCTTTTAACTTGTCCAGCCTCTTATTGCCCCTGTCCCAACTTTTTTGAGATGTGTTGCTGTCATGAAATTTCAAATGAGCCAATATTTGGCATGAAATTTCAAAATGTCTCACTTTCAACATTTGATATGTTGTCTATGTTCTATTGTGAATACAATATCAGTTTTTGAGATTTGTAAATTATTGCATTCTGTTTTTATTTACAATTTGTACTTTGTCCCAACTTTTTTGGAATCGGGGTTGTAAAAATCCTAAGATTTTTGACAGGAGCCAAGACTGGGGACAGCCAAAATAGGCTGGTGAGACTACTCTGAGGGGATTTAAAAAAATTTTCAATCTGGGTCCGAGAGCTAACACTTATCAAGGGGGAATTTCATAATTGTCTTTATTTTCACACACATTTATTAGGAAATCTCTTCATTTAATAAAAAAACAGCTGGGACACAAACTGCACGTTCTGAGGAGAATGACCCTTTCAATGATGCAAAAAATAATAAGATGAAAAATAGTATGTTATTAAAAAAACAAAAACGAACAAAAAAAAAAAACCCAGCTATACTCTCATGTCTAAATATTTAATGTGGCCCAGAGTAATGAAGAGTGTTATGACTGAGAAGTGGAGGGTAATTGTGATTAAATGAGTGTGTGTGTGTGTGTGTGTGTATTTTATTTATTTAAAGTCTGGATCAATACTGTGCCTTCTCTTGTGCCTAGACCTCATATTCCCATCAGCAAGCTAATTGTGTCGGAGTCGTACGACTCTTACATCACCCGCAGTTTCCAAGTGACACGGGAAATCCTAACCGAGTGTAAAGCCCTGGGTAAGGAGCACTGTTGGTCTTTTCTGGCTTGGATACAGACAATATTCTCATTGTGTTCTTTTGTAAAGTGATGTAGTCAAAGTCAAAACCATACTGACATTACATCCTCCATTCAGGAAATATTTCCTGTTGTGTCCTAATGTATTACAGGCCAAAGTATAAAAGCTAAAGTAACATTAGTGTGTCAAGTATATTCTCTAATGACCTGCTTTGAACTGCTTAAGTGGGTGTGTTTTCCTGATTTATGTTTTCCATGTGGTTTTGTGAACAGGAAACACAGTGCTGATAGTAGCCCACGCTTCGTCTTTAGAGGCCTGTACACGCCAGATGCAAGGCCTCAGCCCACAGAATTCGAAAGACTTTGTTCAAGTGGTCCGAAAGGTCTGTTACATTTCTTAACTTTTTTTTTTTAAACAAATTTTCTGTTTTTGCTTGTCGTTTCAAAGAAGGTTTTTCATTAATTAAATGAAGCATGACCAATTAATGTTTACAGACGAGACGTACTGCTCTTACAGTCAGACTGATTTGTGACTAATGCTGCTTTCATCTATCTGTGTCTTAAACTAAAATGTTTGTGCGTCAGACCAGTGTGGCGAGACCGAGACAGACTACTGCTGGCTTTGAAATCTCATAATTCACACACAGGCATTAATTAGCAGTGTTTATAGTTAATATGGAGCAAATTGAGTCACTACTGCTTTACTTTTTATCCCCCATTGGCCGAAAGGCCTGAAGGGGATTATGTCATGGCGATTTTCTGTCCTTCCATCCCAGGAAGGGTGCTCACCTTCTGAAATCAACTCCTCTCACAATTTTGGAGGAATTTCACGAAACTTGGCAGGATTCTTTGTTATATGTCGGTAATACTCATATTGCAATTTTGTTAAATTGGGTCATATTTTACCAGAGTTACAGCCCTTGATTTAACAAAATTTTATACTTGGACAATTTCATGAGAGCGTGTTTTCCTTCTGAAATCAACTCCTCTCACAATTTGTAGAGGAATTTCACCAAACTTGGTAAAAGGCCTTGTTATATGTTGGTAGTACACACATTGCAATTTAGTTCAATTCGGTCGCATTTGACCAGAGTTACAGCCCTTGATTAACAATCTTGTACTTTGACAATTTCATGAAGGTGTGTTTGCCTTCTGACATCAACTCCCCTCACAATTTTTGGACGAATTTCTGGAAGCTTGGCAAAAGGCCTTGCTATATGACAGTAATACGCATACTGCGATTCAATTTCGTTTGTGAAAGTTTTCCCAGAGTTTTGACCCTTGATTAAATAACTTGTACTTTGACAATTTCATGAGGGTGTATGTTTTTCTGAAATCAACTCCTCTCACAATTTGTCGAGGAATTTCACCAGACTTGACAAAAGGCTTTGTTCTTATGCCCTTAATTATTAACAAACTTGTACTTTGGTGATTTCATCAAGGTGTGCTTGCTTTCTGAAATCAACTTCACTCACAATTTTTATCCCCCACTGGCTGAAAGGCCCGAAGGGGGATTATGTTGTGGCGATGTCTGTCCTGGGTAGGGTACTCACCTTCTGAAATCAACTTCTCTCACAATTTTTGGAAGAATTTCATGAAACTTGGCAAGATTCTTTGTTATATGTCAGTAATATGCATATTGCAATTTCGTTCAATTCGGCCACATTTTACCAGTTATGGCATAGTTGCCAGCTGGGGATATTGTCCTCTCAGAGCATTCTTTTTTTTTTTTTTTTCTTGTTGCCAAGAAATCAAGTTTGTAAGAATAAATCTGCTCAGGAGAAAACGTAAAGGCTTATTAAGTTTAAACAAGATAGAAATGTTGCATATGTAAAGAAATAAACATGAGTGGCCATATAATAATCCATGGCAGTGTTGTGTGAGGCGTGTGTGTTGCACAATCACCCTGTAATTGAGGATTTTCTTATACCTGTATGTCCCAAAGTGTTTTACTCCTTTTCTACGTCTAATATATTAAATAAAAACACATCACACATTTTATCTGATTATAGTAACACAGTGTTGTGAAACATCCGTGGAGGAAACCCCCCCCCCGAAACTTTTGATTTACCTTGGTCCAAAATCCTAATGCATGCATGTAATGACTTTTTCCTGCACTCAATTTGCATCCCAAGTTCTCAAACGTGTACTTTGATTCTGTTTTGGTTCATTTGCGCTCTCATTGAAAGCATACTCAAGGTTGAATGGATAAACTGAACAAGTAGGCCACTGCTCAAGTCAAGTCAGCTTTATTATCAGTTTCTTCATGTGTACAGGTCATGCAAGGAAATTGAAATTACGTTTCTCTCTATCCCATGTAAAGACATAGACAAACATAGGACTGACATTAACAAGACAAACATTAAAGTGCAAGACAGGACCAATAACAGTGTAACAAGCAATAAGTAATAATAAAGTAATGATTAAAAAAAAAATTTAAGTAGCTTTATAATTAAAGTGTACTTTGGCATTGAAATGTGACCCGTTGCCTCCCGTAGCATTAAAACGTCTCATTTTTCACATATATATTTAATATAAATTATTTCTTATAAGTCTATCTATAACAGAGACTGAATTACACCTTAGTAAACCATCCATCTGTTATCCGTAAGCGCTTATCCTGTACAGGGTCATGGGCGAGCTGGAACTTATCCCAGCTGACTCTGGGTGAGAGGCGGGGTAAAACCCTGGACAAGTCACCAGGTCATCGCAGGGCTGACACAGAAACAAACAACCATTCACATTCACACCTAGGGCCAATTTAGAGTCACCAGTTAACCTAACCTGCATGTCTTTGGACTGTGGGGGGAAACCGGAGCACCTGGAGGAAACACACACAGACACGGGGAGAACATGCAAACTCCACACAGAAAGGCCCTCGTCGGCTGCTGGGCTTGAACCCAGCGAAAGTGCTAACCACTGCACCACTGTGCACCCTTAGTAAACCTAGTCTATTAATTAAATCCCACAGGCATTCTTTAGATACTAATATGAAGGGGTGGGGTGATGTATCACCAAAAAAAAAAAATCATATGTTGATCATATGTCACTGACCAAATTAGTTTTTCATAATCTGTCCCCTTTAATATAAACCTGACCGATACAGAATATCAGCAGATCTGTAATAGATATCAAACTAGCAAAGTTAAAGTATGAAAGCATGAAGCTTTTTTTTGCATCTATTATGATTTTAAGACATCATGATTAGTAAGTGTGCTGCAAGTCATTTTATTTTGGCTTTGCAAGCAACATACAAACACCTGGTCTAGGACTATGGACTAAACCACTAGGGGGCAGTGATGCACCATTTGTAGAGGCGGTACAAACAGAGGAAATGAAAATGATGCTTTAAACTCGAGATGCGTCTTTTGCAATCCAACGCTACTTATTTTAGTCAAAATTGTGAATGTTGTATAGGATTATTTCAAAATGTTTCATAAAAGTAGCAATGACGGGCTATTTTTGTGGCTACTGCTTTATAGAAGCAAAGCGAGGCAGTAGCCACTGTCATCGTGTTGTAAGAATGTAACAATAGCGAAACTTCGTGTAACAATAGCGAAACTTCGTAACCAATCAGCACTTATCCTGATCAAGTTCGATTCCCCGTTCTTCTACTCGATAAACTTCAGAACTAAATCAGAACCAGAAATGAAAAAAGAGAAACCTCGTTATAACTTTGTAGTATCGGAAGATAATCGGCAGATAAAAAGATAAACGAAATTCACCTCGCGGTTCACCAAGGCTATTGATTCGATATCAAGTAAGTGATGTTTATTTTAAGAAAATTTACCTTTTGGTTATCACAGCTTTTGTTTGGTCCTTCTGAAAGGACAAATGAAAGGTTTTGTAAGATTTTTGAGCTTTTTGGCAGATGTATTGAGAAGCCGATATCAGACTTCTTCTGCTATTCGCTTTTTATTTTAGTTTAGTTTTTACACTACACTTGTGAAACAAAATGTGCTCATTAGTACTAAATAATGCTTCTAAGACAATTCATGAACAAGTGCTTTCTTACTATTTTGAAAATAGATTTCACAGCACTGTATTTTGAACAAAACATAGTCAACAAAATTGGTAACCAAAACACTCCAAGCCCTGACGCTGCTCACAGCTCGGTGATGCTTGCGAGAGATGAGGCGAGTATAACTGATAACGTGTATATACGCTATATTTACTGGATGGACATAGGATCAAAAAACTATTTTATTTATAAGCAGTAGCCACATGGACCCATAGGGTACCTATTTTTTTTTAAAGTAGTTGTCATAGTGTTGTGTAATGTATCAAATTAGAGCGTGAAGATCTGAATTGAAAACTTGTTGAATTTTGTAAATACAGTATGTCTTAAAAAAAAACAAGTTATGAACATTTTGAAAATCCAGTGTTTTATAAAATTTCCATTTCTGTCCATTGCCCCAGTCACAAACCAGCAATCATTTTCCATTCATGAGAAAAACTTCAATCAGAAATGTAACAGGCCGAAAATAAAGAGATTTTTAGTATTTTGAGTATCAGGATGGCGGCACGGTGGTGTAGTGGTTAGCGCTGTCGCCTCACAGCAAGAAGGTCCAGGTTCGATCCCCGTGGCCGGCGAGGGCCTTTCTGTGTGGAGTTTGCATGTTCTCCCCGTGTCCACGTGGGTTTCCTCCGGGTGCTCCGGTTTCCCCCACAGTCCAAAGACATGCAGGTTAGGTTAACTGGTGACTCTAAATTGACCGTAGGTGTGAATGTGAGTGTGAGTGGTTGTCTGTGTTAGCCCTGTGATGACCTGGCGACTTGTCCAGGGTGTACCCCGCCTTTCGCCCGTAGTCAGCTGGGATAGGCTCCAGCTTGCCTGCGACCCTGTAGAAGGATAAAGCGGCTAGAGATAATGAGATGAGATGAGTATCAGGATAAGAATTACAGATAAAGGCTTATTCTTGTAGATCACAATTATGCACCTAGAAGGCTTAAAAGTAATGCATCATTGAAATTGGTCCATCCTTTGTGTTTAAACATAGAAGCCAGAATTTACCAGGTATGTTCACTTTAAATTGTGGACACCAGAGGGGAACTGTCACGGCCTTCTAGGTCTTCAGAGAAGGCCCAAACATATCAGCATTTCAAATGTTATATTTAATTTATTTCGTTCTCTCGTAATTTCATTATAATTATTCTCTTCTAATTTGGCCTCATTTTCTATCAAATTTGTTTCAGAAATGAAAGGGTTACTGTCCTGAAAACATTAAAATAGAGGTATCCAGTGAGATTTTTTGTTTCTAGGCAGAGAAGAGTTTAGAGCTGGCTCACTTCTTGATTAGGACTTCATTGCTGGGACAGAAGGCCATGGCAGTGTATGTTTATGTAGGAAGTGACCTTAATTAACCAATCAGATATTGATTTATAGTGGGAAAGACTAAAAATGTATCGTCCTAGACCTACTCGAAGGCCGCCGTGAGCTTAACCGCGAGTCTGCGCCATCAGCACAGCAGTGAAGTCACGTTCCAACCGGTGTAGTGTTCATCAGTAGTGTTAGCGAAAGCTGATAAAGCGGTCGAGCCAGTGCTATCAAAAGCAAGTAGCACAGGCTAATGACTGAGAAACTAAGATTTCTGTCTCCAGACTCTTCTTCCATGCACACTTGCTCGCCACAGTATTTTTCACTCAGACTTGAGTATTAATTTCCCTGTGTAATTTACTTGGTTACTTTTAACATCAACAGCTACACACAACTTAGCAGCCTGGCAGCTTGCCATTAATCCCTTACAAAATTCTTTGCCCTGTTGCTTTTTTGGTGTGTCTGGCTACATTTTGGCTGAGCTCAAGTCCCAGCTCTAATAGTAACAGTTCGCCACTGGTGGACACCAAGCGTGACTAATAACAGTGGCGCTTGAATGCGCTGTGTATAAGAGGGTCAAACTTTGTTAATTCTCTTCAAAACAGTATCACTGATATTTATACACCCTCATTTTTTCTCCATTAAAAAATATTTGGAAAATCATTGATTTTTAGGAAGGATACAAAATTTTCCTCAGTGATCCGATCTTTCGCAGGCACTAGACAGCAAAGTGTTCAGCTGATTTTATTGGAAAAACAAGTCAACATGAGAGATTTGACCACTAGGTTGGAATTATGAGTTTCAAACTGATTGAACCAACAGTGAGCGAGCTGGAAACAACAATGAAACAACAACAAAACACATGTATCGGTCACGAATATCACAAAAAAAAAGCCCAAGATGGTGGCACCTGTGAGTTTAGTGTATTGCATTACACAACGTTAAACGCTTAAAGTAAAAGCTAAATCACAATGCCGCACAAAATTAACAATATATTCCGTAAATGTTTTTTATTCTTGAATTGACGGTAGTTTTATGTAGATTGAACACTTTTAACTCTCTGGGGTCTGAGGGTATTTTCTGGCACTCTAATGATTTTGGCATACTCTGATTTTATCAATTTCAACAAATCTAAGCGGTATTTTCAAAGTCATGATTTTTGTATTCAGTACAAGTACAGCTACTTATGTATCTATGTAGCATATATGTCATGATCGTACTTAAATAAATAACATAAATTAAGCTGTTGTAAAAAGTTTTAGAACGGTGTTGGAATGTGTGAAAAAACATGACCTTACCCATTGTGATGAACCATTTTGGTCACTTGAGGTGATTCTGTTCAGTCTTAGGAATGGATCAAGCACAAAAACTCTGATAATTTGGACAATTAACTGGCCATCAAAAAATGTGTCCTATTGTATTGGAATAAAGGGTTGGCAGTGGGAGGGGTATTCAATGAGAAGGGTAAAAATTTCCATTCCATTCAATGAGAAGAGTGAAAACTCCTCCTACTGCTATCTCTTAATCCAATCAGGTCAAGTGACCAAAACGGTTTGTCACAATGGGTAAGGTCATGTTTTTCACACATTCCAGCACCCTTCTAAAACTGCTTTTTACAACAGCTTCATTTATGTTTTTTTTTTTTTTTTTTTAAGTTTTACTCTTCAGTGTCTTGAAATTAATTCTTGTACAATTTTACTCAGTTCAGTGCCACAACCAACTCTGTTACACAATTACTCTCTAATCTTGCTCCCACTCCAAATTTTACACTCTAAACTCAAAATAGAGCGAAATTAGCTATTTTTGAGAAATACTTTTAATTCTGGAAAAATTGATCAGTCATTTTTTTCTGTGTATACACTATAGTGCACGCATATCAACCAATCTGCTCATCAGAAATAGTAGAAATATTTACACTTACTCGAGCTGATCTTTGGCTGAATCTAGTTGAAGTATAAAACAAAGGCAGCGCTCCTCATCAGTGTCACAGTTCCCAAGATTGAATTGAATCACTGGCCTGAATCATCCGATGCGCATAAAATCCGCATGCCATCTCACAAGAAGTTTTACCTCCAAATACAGTGGTGCTTGAAAGTTTGTGAACCCTTTAGAATTTTCTCTATTTCTGCATAAATATGACCTAAAACAACATCAGATTTTCACACAAGTCCTAAAAGTAGATAAAGAGAACCCAGTTAAGCAAATGAGACAAAAATATTATACTTGGTCATTTATTTATTGAGGAAAATGATCCAATATTACATATCTGTGAGTGGCAAAAGTATGTGAACCTTTGCTTTCAGTATCTGGTGTGACCCCCTTGTGCAGCAATAACTGCAACTAAACGTTTGCGGTAACTGTTGATCAGTCCTGTACACTGGCTTGGAGGAACATTAGCCCGTTCCTCCGTACAGAACAGCTTCAACTCTGGGATCTTGGTGGGTTTCCTCACATGACCTGCTCGCTTCAGGTCCTTCCACAACATTTCCATTGGATTAAGGTCAGGACTTTGACTTGGCCATTCCAAAACATTAACTTTATTCTTCTTTAACCATTCTTTGGTAGAATGACTTGTGTGCTTAGGGTTGTTGTCTTGCTGCATGACCCACCTTCTCTTGAGATTCAGTTCATGGACAGATGTCCTGACATTTTCCTTTAGAATTCGCTGGTATAATTCACAATTCATTGTTCCATCAATGATGGCAAGCCGTCCTGGCCCAGATGCAGCAAAACAGGCCCAAACCATGATACTACCACCACCATGTTTCACAGATGGGATAAGGTTCTTATGCTGGAATGCAGTGTTTTCCTTTCTCCAAACATAATGCTTCTTATTGAAACCAAAACTTCTATTTTGGTCTCATCCGTCCACAAAACATTTTTCCAATAGCCTTCTGGCTTGTCCACATGAGCTTGAGCAAACTGCAGACGAGCAGCAATGTTCTTTTTGGAGAGCAGTGGCTTTCTCCTTGCAACCCTGCCATGCACACCATTGTTGCTCAGTGTTCTCCTGATGGTGGACTCATGAACATTAATATTAGCCAACGTGAGAGAGGCCTTCAGTTGCTTAGAAGTTACCCTGAGGTCCTTTGTGACCTCGCCGACTATTACATGCCTTGCTCTTGGAGTGATCTTTGTTGGTTGACCACTCCTGGGGAGGGTAACAATGGTGTGGAATTTCCTCCATTTGTACACAATCTGTCTGACTGTGGATTGGTGGAGTCCAAACTCTTTAGAGATGGTTTTGTAACCTTTTCCAGCCTGATGAGCATCAACAACGCGTTTTCTGAGGTCCTCAGAAATCTCCTTTGTTCGTGCCATGATGCACTTCCACAAACATGTGTTGTGAAGATCAGACTTTGATAGATCCTTGTTCTTTAAATAAAACAGGGTGCCCACTCACACCTGATTGTCATCCCATTGATTGAAAACACCTGACTCTAATTTCACCTTCAAATTAACTGCTAATCCTAGAGGTTCACATACTTTTACCACTCACAGATATGTAATATTGGATCATTTTCCTCAATAAATAAATGACCAAGTATAATATTTTTGTCTCATTTGTTTAACTGGGTTTTCTTTATCTACTTTTAGGACTTGTGTGAAAATATGATGGTGTTTTTGGTCATATTTATGCAGAAATATAGAAAATTCTAAAGGGTTCACAAACTTTCAAGCACCACTGTAGCTTAAACTATGGCGGACAGATTTTATCCTGTTTACGGTGGGCATTCCCACCATGAAAGAGAAACCAATCGAAACCCAAAGAGTGAAAGTGATTATCATGCCGTTACCATGTGAATAGTCTTATGAATGTGTAAGTGGGCTCTCAGCGCTCCGACCCCGGTGTGACTGAGTAAGGTGACAAGTTTTATGTTTCATCTAATTTAGGTAATTTAAAAACTATAATAATATTTGGCAGTGGGCACATAGGAAAGTATAAAGTTTGTCAATATGTTTATCATGCTTGTGTGATTTAAAAACTCGTGAATATACAGTATGTATCTAAATACATGACCTACTCATTCTAAATCTGCTGAGCTTCGGGTTAAATGTCTTTTAAAAGCCAAACGAAAACTTGCTCTTCTCCCATACAAATGTACAGTATAGACCCTTTTCACGTGACGTCACGACAAACGCGGCCGCCGTTTTGGACATGTACTACCAGTAGTTTACCACAGCCAGCATTGAGGAACGGCAGCAAAGAAAGTGTTTATTTTCAGCAAGACTTCCATCATGCCACTATATTGTTGTGCACCTGGATGTAGTAACCATCAACAAACAAGGCAAGGTTTATCATTTTATCGGATCCCGACGGAGAAGATGGATAGCGGCCATAAACAGGAAAGATTGTCAGCCCTCGGCATATCAGCGCTTGTGTAGTGACCACTTTGTTGGAGGTAAGACGAATAAAATTAGCCAGAAAAGGCATTACATTGCTGTTAACATTCTGTGGCGGCGAGTGTGTAACCAAATAGGCTAAAATAACCCATTGTAACCTCTTTGTTCTTCTGTAGTAGCTATTAGCTAACGACATTAGCTAGCGTTGTGTTCCTTTGCTGTTGGTAGACTGTAGGACAGATCAGAGGCAGTGTCCTACAAACAGCGCTTAATTTGAGGGGGAGCAAGCCGGAGCGTGCTCTGGAACCTCGGGCGTTGGCTCCGGCAGCTATTTACACTGGATCCGGTGATCCGACACCTCTTTTGACTATGTAACAAAAAAAAAACCCAAATAATTAAATAAAAAAATGCAAGTTTATTTAGTGTTAATGTCTGATTTTGATATCTGTCTTGTTGGTGATTTCTCTCATGAAACGACATCCACAAAATATCTGCAGATGAACTTAATTTGCAGTGTTATTACAAAACATGCCCAGAAGCGCAGCGCCGCGCCCCCTCCCCCCCTCTTTTTTTCCGCACCGGAGCTGCTCATCCTCTGCGCTCCAGGACCTCCCACTTTACAAATTAAGCACTGCCTACAAATAAGTGTTCAAAACAAGAGGAACATGTATTTGTCTCTTAAATCCAGGCCGTTCCCTGTAATCTGTCACAACGGTTGGAGAAAGTAATGGAAAATAGTGAGTGCACAAACCGTAGAAGGTAAACTGTACACAGCGCCAGGGCAGTGTGATGGTATGTCTACTTTTAGATTGTGTTAGCTTATCAATGAACACACTCGTCACTCGATGAGTTTCACGTCTTTACGACGGATACTTAAATGTGTGTTAGGTATTATTGTTGCAGTCTAAGCAGTCATTGTAGCAGCTAGATGAGCGAGAACCGAAAAGGTCTGTGCCATAAACCGTTATTTCTGTACGGCGTTGCTAATGTGTCGTTACTGTTGTTATTTCTCCCTCTGCTCGCCCTGTAAATGCCCTACGTCGCTGGATAGCGAAGGTATTTTCTGCATCTCGCTCCTTTTTCTTGTATGTTCTCCGTTTGTCGCCTTCCTCGCATTCAAACCAATTCGAGCCGAAGTCTGCTACATGTCCAAAATGGTGGTCGCGTTTACGAAGGTCACGTGACTGAAAAGGGTCTATAGGAGGTTCAGCAGTGCGCTGTCAAGCCTAATAAGTGTTGATGGAAACCATGAATGGGAAACAGTATGACAAAAATGTATTCTAGGCAATAAATGGTATGCAAATAATTAACTATGAATTATAATATGTAAAAATATCTAATCTGTTTAGTCTCACTTAACGTTTCTCCATTCCTCCAGATCCCTTACTTGGGTTTCTGTGCCTGTGAAGAGATGGGTGAAACGGGAATGTGGCAACTTGTGGACCCACCCATCCTGCCCCTAACTCATGGTCCCAATCACAGCTTCAACTGGAGGGAGACTCTGCTGCAGGACTGACAGGCTTGGCCTTCTTTCGGTTAGCCTGCCTTTTAGCTCCTCTTGCCAAGGGCAGCTGAGAATCACGCCGTCATTCACTCTCTTCTTCCATTCTGTGGCGCTCCTACACCGTTCGATCTGACAGAGCAAACACAGGCTTCCATACAGCAGCCTTTCTGCTGCACTGTTCCATTCTGGTTCTGTCCGTCTCTGTGTGTTGCAGCACTGATGTCTGTCTGTGTTCATAACTTTGCTCATGCATTTATGTCATGCCCTTATTACAGGGTATGTTTACTGCTTGACTGTCATGGATTCGTGAGAAAGTTCAAGGCTGCTATATGCATAAAGTAGCTGATGGACTTCCACGGGTTTCCCATTTCAGCAAGAGTTTCATGCTCGCTGCATTGAAAGTACATCAACCAACGCTTCCAAGATGGCCACCCTCCTAAACCACCTCGCTCACCCTCGTAAAACTGATGCAGCAAAGGGATCATGGGCGTCACCAAACACACTGTGAGAAAAGCGAACATGTTCAGCGTTTTGCACCAAGCTTCCAGGCTACTTTTCAAATGTCTTGTCAACAGGAATCAAGCACAAGAGACGAAACTCAAGCATGACAATCAGAAAGGAGCAGAAGAGTTGGAAAGGAGTTGACATGTTGTCTCGGACACCGAGTTCGCCTCAGGATGATGTTGGTATTGGGCTTATTTTAGCACTTCATCACTGTTGCATGTTAAATATTAATAAAGCAGGGGTTCTCAAACTTTTTGGCAACCGGGTTCCTCTTTAATTATAAAATGCATTTCATGCTTCCTCTGAACTTTGAACCAACTCCTCAAAGAAGGTTAATTATTTAAAAATGTGCATAATATTTGGCCTATTTATTGATGCCTTGGAGCTTCCTGTTCCTGAAACGTCAACCTACGTCCTGTCCAAGTTGGCATTATTTCTAGACGGACTTGTTTGTGAGCTGTGTTTGCACTTAAACCTGTTCGATTCAAATGACCAGTCAAACAGAACTCAAATATAATAACTTTTGATAATAATGGGTTGTGATGTCCCATAAAAATAAAAGAAATCATGGACCCCGGACCCCATTTTGCGATCCCCTGGTTTAAACAGTTGGGTTAAAAAGTCTGAGTCGACCATCAAGCAACGTTTTGAATTAATCAGCAATTATATTGAAAGTGTTTGGGAATTCATCATAAAAAAAAAAAAAAAAAACCTGTTCTCACACACACACACCATTTTACTTCAGTATATAAAGTAATCCACTCCATGACCAATAGTATGTGGACACCTGACCATCACACCCATATGTGCTTCTTCCCCAAACTGTTGCTACAAAGTTGGAAGCACACAATTGTATAGAAAGTCTTTGAATGCTGTGGCTTGAACATTTCCCTTCATTGGAACTAACAGAAGCAAACCAGTTCCAGCATGACAATGCCCCTGTGCACAAAGCATGCTCCATGAAGACATGGTTTGCCAAAGTTACTGTGGAAGAACTCGTGTCCTTCACAGAGCCCTGACCTCAACCCCACCAAACACCTTTTTGGGATGAATTGAAAAGCTGATTGCACCCCAGGCCTCCTCACCAAACATCAGTGTCTGATCTCACGAATGCTCTTGTGGTTGAATGAATGAACACACATCCCTACAGCCATGCTCCAAAATCTAGTGGAAAGCCTTCCCAGGAGAGTGGAGATTACTAGAACAGTAAAGCGGCACTAAATCTGCAAAAGGTTGCAACAAGCACAAATGGGTGTGATGGCCAGGTGTCTGAATACTTTTGGCCATATAGTGTGTACGAAACAGTCGAATAGTCACATGCTGTCGATACACTCAGAACCAGGGCTTTGAACCGGTTCAAGGAACGAAAACGTAAACCGGGAACTTTTTCTATTTCACATGGAACAGAAACGAAACAAGAAACTTTATTATTTTTTATGTTTCGGAACAGAAACGCTTATTAAAAATAATGGTAACCGGTTAATACCGGTTTTTATTTTGTTCCTCAAAGTTTCCGTAGCCTACAAATAAAGTCATTCTTCTCCTGCGCAAGTATCTATGACCCGCTGGGGTTCACTTCCTGTGTGACGTTCGCTGACTGAATGGAGAGAGCGGGAGGGTGGACTACTATCACGCCTCCACATCTTAAATAAGAGGTAAATATTGCAGTCTATCGTTATTCAAAAACGTCAATTTCAAACACGATATCAATATATTTGTCCACGTTAATGAGAGGCTCGCGAACATTAAATGACGTTAACCTCTGTTAGCCTGTCAATGCATAGGGCCTGACTAGCCTTTGGTAACACACTAAACGAATTGTCTTTCATTTTTGGCACTTTTTCTGTTTGTGTAGATGGGAAGACGTACTGAGAATCCAAATCGCCAACATTTGAAATAATTATTTTGAATTATTTGTTGTCTTATTTAATGAAGGTTGTAATAGAATTAGCCTACATTTGGCTTAAGCTGGATGAGACAGAGACATAATTTTATAGCCATTTGTTAAACAGCTGACAGGGAACGTAATTAACCGTTCCGGGAACAAAATTTTTTTTTTGTTCTAACCGGTTCGGGAACGTCTATTTAATGGTGGAACCCAAAACCGGAAACGTTAAAATTCCGTTTCTGTTCAGAACGAACCAATAGGAAAAAAATTCTGGTTCGAAGCCCTGCTCAGAACACAGTAATTTTTTTTTCTTTTTTTTTAAATAACTGATCTCGGATCAAATGCTGCACTCTGCGTTTTATACTTTCACACTTGCAGCATTCGGGTCAAGTAGTAGTAATAATAATAATGTAATTTTGTCTGCAAAACATAATTTGAAGTTCTATTAAAATGCTGAAAGCAATTCTTGATAAGACTCAGACCCCCCCCCCCCCCCCCCCCCCAAAAAAAAAAAAAAGGTATGTTAATGCTTAATAAGCCCTTTACAAGCAACAGGTTAATCAGGAAGCTTTCCTTTTTGGATAGGAACTTTGGAAAGTAGTCCATACACAAGTACACGTATGTACATAGTAGCACACATCAAACTATTTCATGCTTTTCGTTCTCAAATGACAAGAATATCATTGCATTTATTTATCTATTCATAGCATAACCGCTAAGAATATTTCTGGTGCTTCATATAAAGTTTTTTTTTTTTCTTTTCTTTTATCTCTGTTTTGCAAGCAGAGGAATCAAACTGTAGCAAATTTAAAACATGCAGTCATCTGACCCCGACACCCCCCCCCCCCCAACACACACACCCCTCCTTATTTGTGCTAGATACACGAATCTTCATGACTGACACTTTTTTCCTGATCCATTTGTGTACTAACTTCAGGTTACACCATATGCCAAGTCTATATGTTCTATTATCGCATCTTATGATTTTTTTTTTTTTTAACACAAGTTTTGTGAATCTGTTCAATCTTGTACGAAGTATGGTTTCATTTTCCTTGATGGTTCTGCATAATTTGTCAAACAATTTTTTTTTTTTTATAAATCAGAGGCATGCATTTCTACCTTAGGGTTATGTTGCGTTATGTTATTAACGGTCCCTCAGTTGTGACATGAGCCTCAAACTAATTTTTTTGGTCTTTGAAATAATGTAATGTCTTCTAAATGATGTTGACTTTTTCCCAGTTATACAGCGAGGAACTGATTTACATTCACACTTTTTAAAGTTTTTAAACTTCCTGCTTACAGTCATGGTGAATTGAAGTGTCTATTAGCATTTTCTTTAAAAAAAAAAGTGTCCTGTGTGTGTGTGTGTGTGTGTGTGTGTGTGTGTGTGTGTGTGTGTGTGTGAGAGAGAGAAAGATATTACTCTACCTGACATGAAAATGCCACTCAAACATAAAATGCCAAATTATATAGCGATCGTTCTTCCAAAATGGCTGCATTCACATATCGCTGTAGGTTTAAAAAAAATCATTGGAGGAAATGCTAATAGATCCTTAATACTAATAAATCCACCATGCACTTGATGGTGAGAGAGGATGACTCGGAGATTACTAAGATTCTGAGAAGTAGCCTGGGTTTTACTGCTGTTTTGACGCACACTTGTCGACTTTCCTTCATAAATCATCCACGTCTCACAGGTGGCAGCTCACGCTCTGTTTTTCCATGAACGTCTTCGCAGGTTTCATTTATTTTGCATACAGAATAAATTTGGGTTGCTAATTAGCCTATGTGCAATTAGCCTACAGTATAAAATTACGAAGTTGTCAGCGGTGATGTACAAATAAGTGTGCTTCATATATTTCAATCTGAAAGCAACTATTCAATGTTACATTTAAAACAAAGAATACAAATATTATATAGCGGGGTATTCAACTAAAATTTGTACGGGTTGAATTACCAAAAGTTTTTTGCTTAGAAAGATAACTATGACGACAAAATGGTAACATTTACTATTTAATGCTTACAAGTTTATACAAGACAATTTGAAGTGCTTATGCTTTGTATGATTTCACAATACCACTTCTGACTAGTGCAACTCAACTTTTGTCATGTATTTTTATTTTTTAAACCATATCTAATAAACAATTATCTAGTCAGACCAAAGATAGTAAACAGTATAAAATTATCCTCTGTGAAGACTCATCCCTAACTGGACTAACTAGCCATAGTCCAGGAGCTCGTTTCTGGTCTGATGAGCTACCATCAGCTAAATAATTTACATAAGTCGATGTGATTGGCTGCAACACAGGATCTGCTATGGAAGCCATGCTGTTTCATGTTTAGAAAAATAAAGTGGCTGAATTGTATCGATAACTACAGCGTCTTGCAAAAGTACTCATCCCCCTTCATGTTTTTCATGTTTTGTCACATTACAAGCAGGAATTAAAATGGATTTTGGGGGGTTTAGCACCATTTAATTTACACAACATGCCTACCACTTTAAAGGTGAAAATTGTTGTTTTATTGTGACACAAGCAATAATTAAGATGGAAAAAAGAAATCTGGAATGTGCATAGGTATTCACCCCCACACCAAAGTCAATACTTTTGTAGAGCCACCTTTTGCTGCAATTACAGCTGCAAGTCTCTTGGGGTATGTCTATTAGTTTAGCACATCTAGCCACTGGGATTTTTGCCCATTCCTCAAGGCAAAACTACTCCAACTCCAAATTAGATGGGTTGCGTTGGTGTACAGCAATCTTCAAGTTATGCCACAGATTCTTAATTGGATTGAGGTCTGGGATTTGACTAGGCAATTCCAAGACATTTAAATGTTTCCCTTTAAACCACTCCAGTGTAACTTTAACAGTATGTTTAGGGTCATTGTCCTGCTGGAATGTGAACCTTCGTCCCAGTCTCAAACCTCTGGCCGACTCAAACAGGTTTTCCTTCAGAATTGCCCTGGATTTAGTGCCATCCATCTTTCCTTCAGTCCTGACCAGATTTCCTGTCCCTGCAGATAAAAAACATCCCCACAGCATGATGCTGCCACCACCATGCTTCACTGTAGGAATGGTGTTCTCAGGGTGTTGGGTTTGTGCCACACATGGCATTTCCCATGATGGTCAAAAAGATCAATTTTAGTCTCATTTGACCAGAGAATCTTCTTCCATGTGTTTGGGGAGTCTGCCACATGCTGCTGGGCAAACTCCGTGTTTCTTAAGCAATTTTTTTTTCTGGCCAATCTTCCATAAAGCCCCGCTCTGTGGAGTGTACGGCTTAAAGTGGTCCTATGGACAGATACTCCCATCTCTGCTGTGGATCTTTGCAACTCCTTCACTGTTATCTTTGGTGTTTTTGTTGCATCTCTGATTAATGCCTTCCTTTCCCGGTCTGTGAGTTTTGGTGGGCAGCCTTCTCTTGTCAGGTTTGTAGTGGTGCCATATTCTTTCCATTTTGCTATAATGGATTTAATGGTGCTCCCTGGGATATTAAAAGTTTGGGATATTTATTTACCGGTATAACCCAACCCTGATCTATACTTCTTCACAACTTTGTCTCTGACCTGTCTGAAGGCTCCTTGGTTTTCATGTTGCTTGCTTAGTAGTGTTGCAGAGTCAGGGTCCTTCCAGAACAGGTTGATTTATACAGACATCATGTGACAGATCATGTGGCACTTTGATTGCACACAGGTGGATCTTAATCAACTAATTGCATGACTTATGAAGTGAATTGGTTGGACCAGCTCTTATTTAGGGGTTTCATACGAAAGGGGATGAATACCTACGCACACTCCAGATTTCTGTTTTTCCATCTTATTGTTTGTGTCATGATAAAACTATTTTCACCTTTAAAGTGGTAGGCATGTTGTGTAAATCAAATGGTGCTAACACTCCAAAAATCCATTTTAATTACAACTTGTAATGCAACAAAACAGGACGAACATCAAGGAGGATGAATACTTTTGCAAGACGCAAAGTTTATCTGTTCTGCAAGTACTCAGTTTGGACTGCAAAAATACTTTATTGGGTGTGCGTCTAAACCGTGGTCTGCCAGTCGATGATCCCTGCTCTATAGTCTTGTGTAGATTTATAAAACTCTTTACTCACCTTTTTTTTGTTAAGCTGTTAATGTTGAACCATGTGTTTTTCCAAGTGGTCACATAATTCCCTTTGCTTAAGTTAACAAACATTCCTAAAAGTGCAAAAGCAAAGAGGATTCAACCAAGAGAAAGCAGGAAAAGTTGACATGTGTGAGTTCGAAACAGTAGTGAAACAGAACTTTGTCTTAAATAAAGCTTGATCTGTTTGGTTGCTGTTTATAATTTAAATAAACAATTTCATTGTCACTAGGTTTATAGCCGAGCTGAATATCAAACTACAGAAGCAAGAAAACAAACTGAAACAAATGTTATTGAATGTTTTGTCTGGGAAGTGAAAAAATGAGGCTGATGAACTAAAACATAAAACCACAGATAGGAAGCCTAATTACAGATGAGTAATAATTTAGTAAACAAATGATGGCAGATGGATGATGGTGTCATTAATAACCATGTGAGCTCAGTTCAACTGCTGCGTGTAAGCCATATATATATTTTCATATTCAATGACATGCTGTTTAAGCTAATATCGTTACTCACAGCCATTAAAGTGCAGCTTCTGACCTTGAGTCATGTAGCTCTTCTCCATACGCCAGCTCATGCATGCATGAAGACACAATTCACTCCTTACAGGTAACTTCTTTACTTGAAACGAGTACACACAAGTATACTGCAAGTTGTGTTCTGTGTAATTAAATTATTACTTTTGATTCTTATGCATTCCAAGGATGGGTTCCAGAAGATTATTATATTTTGCTGCAAAGGATTATCTCTGTAAATTGTTTCATATTATTTTGCGACTTATCTGCTTAAAAGATATTAACAATGTTTAAAAAAATAAAATACATGTTTTGTCACCAGGAGATTTGTGAAGCCAGAGTGATGTGGGGTGAAGTCTATTGGAGGGTGGAATTGGACTGAACATCTCATCTCATTATCTCTAGCCGCTTTATCCTTCTACAGGGTCGCAGGCAAGCTGGAGCCTATCCCAGCTGACTACGGGTGAAAGGCGGGGTACACCCTGGACAAGTCGCCAGGTCATCACAGGGCTGACACATAGACACAGACAACCATTCACATTCACACCTACGGTCAATTTAGAGTCACCAATTAACCTAACCTGCATGTCTTTGGACTGTGGGGGAAACCGGAGCACCCGGAGGAAACCCACACGGACACGGGGAGAACATGCAAACTCCACACAGAAAGGCCCTCGCCGGCCCCGGGGCTCGAACCCAGGACCTTCTTGCTGTGAGGCAACAGCGCTAACCACTACACCACCGTGCCGCCTGGACTGAACATGAACTCCAGTATCAAATACGTTGCCTCTAGTAGTGCTATATAACAATGACTGTACAGTACCTTGCAAAAGTATTCATCCCCCTTGGTGTTTGTCCTTGGTGTTTTGTCGCATTACAAGCTGGAATTAAAATGGATTTTTGGAAGGTTGGCACCATTTTGATTTACACCCACATGCCTACCACTTTAAAGGTACAAATTGTTATTGTTGTGACGCAAACAATAAGATGAAAAAACAGAAATCTGGAGTGTGCATAGGTATTCACACCCTTTCATATGAAACTCCTAAATAAGAGCTTGTCCAAATAATTCACTTCATAAGTCACATAATTAGTTGATTTAAGATCCACCTGTCTGCAATCAAAGTGTCACATGATGTCTGTATAAATCAACCTGTTCTGGAAGGACCCTGACTCTGCAACACTACTAAGCAAGCAACATGAGAACCAAGGAGCCTCCAAACAGGTCAGAGACAAAGTTGTGAAGAAGTGTAGATCAGGGCTGGGTTAAAAAATATCCCAAACTTTGAATATCCCACGGTGCACCATTCAACCAATTATAGCAAAATGGAAAGAATACGTCACCACCAAAAGAGAAGGCCACCCACCAAAACTCCCAGACCAGGCAAGGAGGGCATTAATCAGAAATGCAACAAAAACACCAAAGATAACACTGAAGGAGTTGCAAAGGTCCATAGCGGAGATGGGAGTATCTGTCCATAGGACCACTTTAAGCCGTACGCTCCACAGAGCGGGGCTTTATGGAAGAGTGGCCAGAAAAAGTAATTGCTTAAGAAAACACGTTTGGAGTTTGCCCAGCAGCATGTGGCAGACTCCTCAAACACACGGATAAAGATTCTCTGGTCAAATGAGACTAAAATTTATCTTTTTGGCTATCATGGGAAATGCCATGTGTGGTGCAAACCCATCACCCTGAGAACACCATTCTTACAGTGAACCATGGTGGTGGCAGCATCAGGCTGTGGGGATGTTTTTCATCTGCAGGGACAGGAAAGCTGGATGGCACTAAATCCAGGACAGTTATGGAGGAAAACCTGTTTGAGTCAGCCAGAGGTTTGAGACTGGGACGAAGGTTAACGTTCCAGCAAGACAATGACCCTAAACATACTGCTAAAGTTACACTGGAGTGGTTTAAAGGGAAAGATTTAAATGTTTTGCCTAATCAAAGCCCAGACCTCAATCCAATTGAGAATCTGGTATAACTTGAAGATTACTGTACACCAGTGCAACCCATCTAACTTGAAGGAGTTGGAGCAGTTTTGCCTTGAGGAATGGGCAAAAATCCCAGGGGCTAGATGTGCTAAGCTAATAGAGACATACCCCAAGAGACTTGCAGATGTAATTACAGCAAAAAGTGGCTCTACAAAGTATTGACTTTGGGGGGTGAATACCTATGCACATTCCAGATTTGTTTTTTCGTCTTAATTATTGTTTGTGTCACAATAAAACAATTTTCACTTTTAAAGTGGTAGGCATATTGTATAAATCAAATGGTGCTAACCCCCCAAAAATCCATTTTAATTCCAGCTTATAATGCGACAAAACAGGACAAACATCAAGGGGATGAATACTTTTGCAAGGCACTGTAAGTAATGGTAAAAATGTGGTACCGTACATCCTTTTCAAAACATTGTTTCATCAGGCAAACATCTTTAAAAACAAAAAACACCTTTACACCGAAGACAATTGAGTCACCAATACCCCTTATTGTAGGCTTTTGGGAAGTGGGAGGAAGCCCATAATAGTAGTAGTAGTTGTTGATGATGATGATAATTTATTTCAAAGCATTTCAGTCTCAAGGCTCCAATAATAAAATATGAACAAATAAATTATAACAATAAAAGCATATGTACTAGTGCATCTAAAAAAATTAGAATATTGTGAAAAAGTTCAATATTTTCCATCAGTTATTTAAGAAAGTGAATGTTCTATATTATAGACTCATTACACATAAACTAAAATGTTTCAAGCATTTTTCTATTTTAATTTTAATCAGTATGGCATACAGTACAAAAACAAACAAAAAAAAAACATCTCAAAATATTAGAATATTTCATTTCAAGTTTGAGTAAAACAGTATGAACACAGTGTATCTCTTGGTCTAGTTCAGTACACACAACCACAATCATGGGGAAGACTGCTGACTTGACTGTTGTCCAGAAGATGATCACTGACGCCCTCCACAAGGAGGGTAAGCCACAAAAGGTCATTGCTGAAAAGGGTGGCTGGAAAAGGTGCACAAGCAACAGGGATGGCCACAGTCTTGAGAGGATTGTCAAGAAAAGTTGATTCAAGAACTTGGGAGAGCTTCACAAGGAGTGGACTGAGGCTGGTGTCAGTGTATCAAGACCCATCACGAACAGACATCTTCAAGAAAGGGGATACAACTTTCACATTCCTAATATCAAGCTACTCCTGAGCCAGAGACAATGTCAGAAGTGTCTTATCTGGGCTAAGGAGAGAAAGAAATGGACTGTTGCTCAGTGGTCCAAAGTCCTCTTTTCAGATGAAAGTACATTTTGCATTTAATTTGGAAATCACGGTTCTAGAGTCTGGAGGAAGAGTGGAGAGGCACAGAATCCAAGGTGTTTGAAGCCCAGTGTGAAGTTTCCACAGTCTGTGATGATTTGGGGTGCCATGTCATCTGCTGGTGTTGGTCCACTGTATTTTATCAAGTCCAAAGTCAACACAGCCATCTACCAGGAGATTTTAGAGCACTTCATGCTTCCATCTGCTGACAAGCTTTTTGGAGATGCTGATTTCCTTTTCCAGCAGGACTTGGCACCTACCCACAGTGCCAAAACTACTACCAAATGGTTTGCTGACCATTATATTACTGTGTTTGATTGGCCAGCCAACTTGCCGGACCTGAACCCCATAGAGAATCTATGGGGTATTGTCAAGAGGAAGATGAGAAACACCCGACCCAAAAATACAGATGCGCTGAAGGCCACTATCAAAGCAACCTGGGCTTCAATAACACCTCAGCAGTGCCACAGACTGATCACCTCCATGCCACACCGCATTGATACAGTAATTCATGGTAAAGGAGCCCCAACCAAGTATTGAGTGTATAAATGAATATACTTTTTAGAAGTTGGACATTTCTGTATTGTAAATCCTTTTTTTGCTTGATCTTAGGGAATATTCTAATAATTTTGAGATACTGGATTTCTGATTTTCATGAGCTATAAGCCATAATCATCAAAATTAAAACAAAAAAGGCTTTAAATATTTCACTTTACATGTAATGAATATAGAATATATGAAAGTTTATCTTTTTGAATTAAATTATGAGAAAAAAGGAACTTTTTCATGGTATTCTAATTTTTTGAGATGCACTAGTATATTAGTGTTTACATGTATTAAACAGTTATGAAAACAAATTAACCAAAGCAAAGATTAGTATTCAGATCATAAGAAAGATGTTCATAATTAAGAATATTGTTCAAAAAGTAATGTCTTTATATCAGTCTTGAAAGTTTAATGAGTCAGCTTTACAAAGGGACAATGGAAGCTTATTCCACAGTCTTGGTCCAGCTGATGAAAACGCTCCATCACCGTAACTTTTGGTGTTTGGTATTTAGAGCAGCCAGGAGCTTCTTCCCATTTGACCTCAGAACATGAGCATTGGAATATACATGCAATGGTTCCTCTAAGTATGTTGGAGCGAGTTCATGTAATGATTTGTAGACAAGCGTAAGTCACTTTTATACTTGATGCGGGCATTAATTGGCAGCCAGTGTAGCCTCTTTTAAAAGATTGGTGACGTCTTCACCATGTTGAAGTCGTGCTACAACTCTGGCAGCTGAATTTAGGACCTGTTGGAGTTTATTGAGATCATGGTCTGGCAAACCGTAAAGCAGGCTGTTAGAATAATCCAGCCTTGATGTAACAAAGGCATGGACCAACCTCTCAGCAATTAGCTGATCCAGGTACTTTCAAATCTTGCTAATTTGACTAAGAACAATGAAGGAGCACTTGCAGCAATTGTTGATCTGTTGCGTGTAGGACAAGTTGTGGTCAAACAATACACCAAGATTATGAGCTTCAGGTGTTGGTGAGATTTCTGAGCCTCCAGCAATCCCGAAGGATGGAAACCCATCCAGACACAGAAGGAACGTAAGAAACTCCACGCAAACAGTAACCCAAGCTCAGAATCAAACCAAAGACCCTGGAGCTGTGAGGTATAATCACTTTCTAAAAAGTGATAGCACAACTGCTTCAGAGTGGTATAAAGCATTCACCCTATCAAGAAATCATGAATTCAATTCCCAATGATGCCACGCCCATCTGTCCAGGAGCCAAGAAAGCAAAGTTGCTCATGCTCTCTTGATGGGAGGGATGGCGTTCCTTTCAACCCTTTCACATGTTGCTTTCAACCCTGACAACCATAATGACTCTAGTCTATCACGGGTGTCTGTGAGCACATGCACAGCATGTGTAGTCTTCCTTTTTTTAAACTGTTGTGGCTACACAAGTTGCATTTGAAAGAAAGGCCCTTTTCCTGTCATGCAGTTAGAAAACTTTAATAATCTATAGAATCTTCAGAAGAGGAATTAAATGGGGAAATTGCCTCCACACTTGGAATGTGCAGAATTGCCACAAGGTGGCAGTCCAAATCCAATAAAGGTGCATTGGCCTATTTTGCTATACACCAATCAACCATAACATTAAAACCACCTGCCTAATATTGTGTAGGTCCCCCTTGTGCTACCAAAACAGCACTGATCCCTCGAGGCATGGACTCAACAAGACCTCTGAAGGTGTGCTGTGGTATCTGGCACCCAGACGTTAGCAGCAGATCCTTTTAAGTCCTGTAAGTTGTGAGCTGGGGCCTCCATGGAACAGACTTGTTTGTTCAGCACATTCCACAAATCCTTGATCAAACTGAAATTTCTAGGATTTGGAACCCATGCCAATGCCTTGAATTTTTTGTCATGTTCCTCAAACCACTCCTGAACAGTGTTTTGCAGTGGAGCAGGGTATATTATCCTGCTGAAAGAGACCTTTACTATTAGGGAATATTGTTGCCATTTGGGAGTGTACATGGTCTGCAACGACGTTTAGGTAAGTGGTATGTGTCAAATTGACATCCACATGAATGCCAGAACCCAAGGTTTCCTAGCAGACCATTTCCCAGAGAATCACACTGCCTCTACCAGTTTGTCTTCTTTCCATAGTGCATCCTGGTACCACCTTTTCTCCAGGTAAGTGATGTGCACGCGCACACACACTTGGCCTTTTACGTGATTTAAAAGAAAACGTGATTCATCAGACCAAGCCACCTTCTTCCATTGCTCCATGGACCAGTTCTGATGCTCATGTGCCCTTAGGCACTTTCAGTGGTGGACAGGGGTCAGCATGGGCACTGGGACCAGTCTGTGGATATGCCTCTACATACACAGCAAGCTGTGATGCACTGTGTGGTTCTGATACCTTTCTATCATAACCAGCATCAACTTTTTCAGCAATTTGTGCTATAGTAGCTCTTCTGTGGGTTTGGACTGGACGGGCTAGTCTTCACTCCCCCCACACATCGGTGAGGCTTGGGTGCCCATGACTCTCTTGCCAGGTCACAGGTTCTCCTTTCTTGAACCATTTTTGGTAGGTACCGACCACTGCATACCGGGAACAACCCACAAGATCTGCTGTTTTGGAGATGCTCAGACCTAGTCATCTGATCACAATTTGCCCATTTTTCTGCTTCCAACACCTCAACTTCAAGAACTGACTGTCCTTTTGTTGCTTAATATATCCCACCTCTTGACAGGTGCCATTGTAATGAGATAATCAATGTTGTTCACTTCACCTGTCAGTGGTTTTAATGTTAAAGCTAATTGGTGTATATGAGGGTAAGTCAAAAAGTTCTAAGACCGATGTTATTTCAAAAGGTGTGAAAGACATCCCCCAGAATTCTACAAAGAAGGAATTTTCCGATGGAAACCCCGCTTGCAGAAGTGTTTAGACTTAAATGGAGGATATGTAGAGAAATGGCTTTATTTTCATAAATAAAGATTTTTTTTTTCAATTTGTCTTAGAATTTCTTGACTTACCCTCATATGATGTGTTGGCATGTGCTACAGGAATTTATAGAGAATGTCTAGAAAAAGTATTACATTTGAAATATTTAAAAGTATGCATTTACAGACAAGGACATGGAATTTCAGAAAACATTTGGGAAATGTATTAATATTGTAGAGATGGATGGATGGATAGATAGATAGATATACTGTGGTCAGAGTAAGCTGTAAGGTTCTAAATCTGTTTTCAGATGTGTGCTTGTATTCTGCCTTCATAAATAATTTAGAAAACTAAACTTTTAGAAAACTAAAACGTCTGACGAGTCTGAAAAAGTCTGAAATTGTGTGGCTTTTCATGAGGAAAGTCTAAGCTGACATACCCTTACTTTAAAATACTGGCTAAGAAGTGTGTGTTACAATATTAATAGTGAAACCATTAAAATACTCTTTCTGAATGTGATATAAATAATTTTTTGGGTCCAGAAACCAAATGAAAAGGCAAACTGTGTCCTACTCAGTTGGGTTTGGAGAGGAAACTGCTGAATTATGTGTAGAAGTGAAAAACAGCCAGTGCAGTAAAATCAAGCCAGTTCATACAGCAGCATGCGTCTAAGTCTCCTCTGCATGCTTTAAAAATTTTTTTTTATTATAAATACATGAGTTTCTGAGCTGCATTCTCAGATTTGCACTCACTATCCCTACACACACAAAACCCAAACAAACAAACAAAACCCCCTCCTATCTGGAGCAAAAATTGTGAGAGGTCTGGTAGCCTGCGATGTTGTTTGATCTATGAGTTGTGGTCTCACTCTAGATCCTTTCAGTGATCTCACTGGTTCAAGCAAAGATTATCCTTCTTACAGCTGTGTGAGCTTATGTAAGACTGGGACTGAAAGGAAGATTGATCTGAGAGAACTGGTGGGGTTTGGGGTGGCACAGTGGTGTAGTGGTTAGCTTTGCCGCCTCACAGCAAGAAGGTCCTGGGTTCGAGCCCAGTGGCCGACGGGGACCTTTCTTTGTAGAGTTTGCATGTTCTCCCTGTATCTGCATGGGTTTCCTCTGGGTGCTCTGGCTTCCCCCACAGTCCAAAGACGTGCAGGTTAAGTTAAGTAGTGGCTCTAAATTGATCGTATGTGTGAATGTGAGTGTGAATGGTTGTTTGTCTGTCAGCCCTGTGATGATCTGGTGACTAGTCCAGGATGTACCCCGCCTTTCATCCATAGTCAGCTGGGATAGGCTCCAGCTTGCCTGTGACCCTGCACAGGATAAGCGGTTACGGATGATGGATGGATGGATGGTGGGGTTTGGGAGTTTCCACAGTTAATTCCAAGTACCTTAAATATATAGTACACACCAGTCACATCACATCATGTACCAAACAAACAATATAACCAAACAAAGCACAATGTGCAATCTAACAAAATACTCTCATCTCATTATCTCTAGCCGCTTTATCCTGTTCCACAGGGTCGCAGGCAAGCTGGAGTCTATCCCAGCTGACTACGGGCGAAAGGTGGGGTACATCCTGGACAAGTCGCCAGGTCATCACAAGGCCTAACAAAATACTAATATTTTAAATTTCATACTGTGAGTGGGCAACTTTATAAAACGATAAGCAAAGACAAATCCAAAGATTGCAGCTTCAATATTGGTTAGTTTAGTGGTTCCTGTGGTTGGCAAGTCACAAAATTAAGCATTAGATGCCAATATTAAGGAGACATGTTATTAAAAGCTCACTTTTTCAGTGCTTGTTTACATATACAGTATTTGCGTATCTGAAGTCCCTACCAACCCACAAACTCTCAGTTAAGTCAACCCAGTCAGTTTCTTTTGAGCTGCCTATTTCAGAAAACATGTACTGCAACAAGCCGTTCAGATTTGGCTCCCCTTTCTATGTCACAAGTGGAGCTCTGTAGAATTGTGCCATTCCCTCATCTGGGTATCTCCACTCATGGCTTGAGAACTGCCCTTGTGAATGAATGTTCATGACAAAAGTGCTACCTGATTGGCTGGCAGAAGATTGGGGGGTTGGGAATTGGCTCATTATCGTTTAAAGGAACAGGTACTCAACTAGACCATTTTGAACAGGGCTGTTTAGACAGGGTGAGAAGGGAGCTGTGGTGCTTTATCCTGGTGCTGTTTTGACCAAAGCATGTCAAAGATCTTTCATTAAGACCTCAGGGAACTGTGTCAACTTCTGGAAAAGGGGTATAATATGTCACCTTTAAAACAACAAGCTACTTGGAAGGTTTGCATAAAGTAGCAGCACCTGAACGAGACCAAGCGTAATTTAAACTGGCATTGCATGCTACGGTCAGATGAGACCAAAATCTCAACAAAAAAAGAAAAGAAAAACAAGGACTTCATACAAGGAAAAGCACCTAACAACCCACTGTCATCATGAATTCTGCTACAAGGTTCGGATTTGACCATAGATAGAGCTTTGAACAAGATGATGAGCCAAACCTACAGCTCTAGAAAAAATTAAGAGACCACTGCAAAATTCAGTTTCGCTGGTTTTACTATTTATAGGTATGTTTATTCCATAAACTACTGACATTTCTCCCAAATTCCACATAAAAATATTGTCACTTAGAGCATTTAATTGCAGAAAATGACAACTGGTTAAAATAAATGGAGTGTTTTCAGACCTTGAATAATGCACAGAAATCAAGATCCTATTCAATTTTAAACACAATACTTATGGTTGAACTTAGGAATCAATATTTGGTGGAATAACCCTGACATTAATCACACCTTTCATGTGTCTTGGCATGTTCGGCACGGTGGTGTAGTGGTTAGCACGGTCGCCTCACAGCAAGAAGGTTCCGGGTTCAAACCCAGTGGCCGGCGAGGGCCTTTCTGTGTGGAGTTTGCATGTTCTCCCCGTGTCTGCGTGGGTTTCCTCCGGGTGCTCTGGTTTCCCCCACAATCCAAAGACACGCAGTTAGGTTGATGTGGGGTGGCCTTGGGCTGAGGTGCCCTTGAGCAAGGTACTGAGCCCCTGACTGCTCCCTGGGTGCTCTGGTGTGGCTGCCCTCTGCTCTGAGTGTGTGTGTGTGTGTTCACTGCTTCAGATGGGTTAAATGCAAAGGATGAATTTCACTATGCTTGAAGTATGCATGTGACGAATAAAGGCTTCTTCTTTCTTCTATGTTCTCCACCAGTCTTTCATATTGCTCTTGGATGAGTTTATGCCACTCCTGGTGCAAAAATTCAAGCAGCTCAGGTTTGTTTGATGGCTTGTGATCATCCATCTTCCTCTTAATCACATTCCAGAGGTTTTCAATGGGGTTCAGGTCTGGAGATTGGGCTGGCCATGACAGGGTCTTGATCTTGTGGTCCTCCATCTACACCTTGATTGACCTGGCTGTGTGGCATGGAGCACTGTCCTGCTGGAAAACCCAATCCTCAGAGTTAGGGAACATAATCAGAGCAGAAGGAAGCAAATTTTCTTCCAGGATAACCTTATGCATGGCTTGATTCATGTGTCCTTCACAAACAAAAATCTGCCCCATTCCAGCCTTGCTGAAGCATTCCCAGATCACCGGTCCTCCACCAAATTTCACAATGAGTGTGAGACACTGCTGCTTGTAGGCCTCTCCAGGTCTCCATCTAACCATCAGATGACCAGGTGATGGGGGGGAAAAGCTGAAAATTGGACTCATCAGAGATGACGACCTTACTCCAGTCCTCTACGGTTCAATCCTTATGGTTTTAGTAAACCTCAGCCTGGCTTTCCTTTGCTTCTCATTGATGAAGGACTGGAAAAAAGCCCTTCATGAATGAGATGCCAAGAAGAGCCAGGCCAAAAATGGCCATTTGCCATCTTTTTTGTTGGTCACTTGATGTCATCCTACAGTTGTTGAGTGATATTTGAAGGAGTTGATGATCATCCTGGTCAGTGGAAAGACATTTTCACCCTCTGCCAGTCTGTAAATTTGTTGTCCCCAATGTCTGCCACTTGACCTTTTTATCATGAACTGCCATCTTTGAAATTTTGAGGATGGAAGCAACCTGATGCTCACTGTATCCCTCTGCCAGTAAAGCTAGAACTGAACCCTTCTTTTTCTCACTCAAAACTTTTTCTTTTTAAATCTTTTGGCATGATGAATAGATATTTTTGTATTCCAATTAAATTTAAGGTACTACTAGCAATGTTTTTGCCATCCAAACTGGTCCTATTGCAACAGGATAATGACCACAGAAAAGTATAAAAAACACTGCTTTGTTACCTCACTTGGGATGGAGTCCACCAGGGGGCGAGGTATTGTTTATGGTTGGGTTTGTTTGTTTGTTTGTTTGTTTGTTTGTTTGTTAACAATATTACAGGAAAACAGCTGGATCAATCTTCATGAAACTTTCAGGATAGATGGACATTGGTTTCAAATTGAACCTCCAACATTTTGAGGGTCATCTGGTTCAGGTCATGGTGACCCAAAAAAAAAAGCTCTGAGCTCAAACTGCAGGAGTGTTACCTCAGAAAGACTCCTCCCACAAACACGCTGATTGGATCACTACCTGCCTCATTTGCATACACTAGGCTGTCATTGAATGGTTTCTTGGTTTGTTTACATAAGCAAAGGAAGGGGTTTTGGCCATGCCCACTTTTAAACCCCATTGATAAAAACTTCCCCGCTCTGTTGATTTATGATTATGAATTAAAAATTATAAACAAATGGACTAGACTAAAGAAATTGCTTTCAGACATGTTTATGCTTATTACGGAGTGAAAGTGTGTTCCACTGAGCTCTAGCGCCGGGCCATTTCTGGGAAATAAGAGTTTGGGTCATGGTGACGGCGTGTGTATGTCAACCTTGGTTCGGAGGTTTCAGTTTCAAAAACTGTAAAAGGTAAGAGTAGAATAATATAAAGTACAGACACTTGGTATATTTTACTTCTGTGATTTTTTTTTTATATTAATTTTTGGATTACGCTTCATTTTTGTGGCTACTGCCTCATAAATATATAGGCTATATTTACTGTATGGACATGGTATCAGAAAACAATTTTATTTATAAGCAGTAGCCACATGTACCCATAGGGTACCTATTTTTTTCCATGATATCTTCCTTCATATTCATCATAAGTGCTACTGGGTGAGGTTTATTTTGCCTGGCAACACTTGTTAAACAAGATTTGGTTCAGGTGATCGCCTAATCAGTACCTCATTAAGTAACATGTGGTGTGCTTTATATTGGAATTCCAGCACAGACACTGGAATGAACTGGCTGCCATACATAGATTTGCTGATTTTAAGAAAAAATTGAAGTGGTCCCTTAATTTTTTCCAGAGCTGTACTTGAGCCAAGTAAACACAGAAATGCTTTTTTTTTTTTTAAAAAAGTCAATGTTTCGTAACTCTTGTTTTGTGTGCCTTTTGTGGTTAGTGGCCCAGGCACTCTTGATAATTAATGTACAGCCTGGTTACCTCTGCCAAAAGGTTCAAACTTGGTTGTACATGTATCAACAATATAATGAACCCAAACTATCATTATCTTGGGCTCCACATATTAACCCTAATAAAAGGTTTGAATTGAAGAGAAAAGTTGATATGCACAGACCCAAGAATATAAAAAAAAAGGAAGAGGCTTTATGTAACTATCTGCTCCAATAGATGCTTCACCGTATGTGAACTGTCTTCATTGAGGCCACTTTAAAACAGGTGAAGGGTGACAATTATAATGCAGTTATTGTCATACTGCACAGAGAGACATCTTTCTTTTTTTAACATTATAAAAACAGCTAATAAATATTGTACTATAAAGACTAGTTGGACAAGTGTTGAATGAACATACTAAGAGCACGAACGCTCCCCTTGCTCCATATGTTTTGTTTTGGAAATTTCAAGTGCTTCAGGGCAGATTGGCTAGTGTTACCTCTAAAAGGGAAAACAAAAAAAGTGTTCCCTCTTGTTTTTGTCTTCCTGTATTACCTTGAGGGCAACTTTCCTTTCAAAGTGAACAAGAAATGTTACAACACACAAGTATTATTGCTTCTACTATTTTCCTATAACACATACGTGAATGCACAGAATGCAAGGGCTTTCTTTCGCTCCAGTTTTCCCTGAATGAGATCTTTTGTTCCATGCTTTTCTCATGACATTTGACCTAAGGTATCAGTCGGGTGCCTATGTGCAGCTTTGAGGTATCCTATGCTTTGTTACACACTGATACTTAGTTATACTCTGATAATTACTAGGTGTGTGTGTGTGTCAACTTGTGAAAATATAAAAGATATTACATGATTGCATAAAAGTGACATTTATCTTCCAGTGGTGAATGTGTATATATAATATTTTTTTTCAAAATGAGAAGATAAACTTCATATCTTCGAGCAACCATGTAATGTTGAATGTGTGTGAATAAATAAATAAATAAATAAATATTCCAGCCACTGGGGGTGCATAAGCGTACTCTTGGTGCCGATCCCAAGCCTGGATAAATTGGAGAGGGTTGTGTCAGGAAGGGCATCCGGTGTAAAACTGTGCCAAATCTAATGTGGAATGAAAAGAGAAATACCATACCGGATCGGTCGGGACCCGGGTTAACAACGACCGCCTCTGGTACTGTTGGTCAACAGGGTGCCGGTGGAAAGTGTGCTACTGTTGCACCAAAACGGAGAAGGAGAAAGAGAGGGGGGAGTCGTGTTAGGAGAGAGCGTGAAAGATGGAAGGAAAGGAGCTTAGAATTGAGGGTAGGAACACTGAATGTGGGAACATTGACTGGCAGAGCGAGAGAGTTAGCAGGTATGATGGAAAGAAGGAAGTTGGACATTTTGTGTATGCAGGAGACGAGGTGGAAAGGAAGCAAGGCCAAGAACATTGGAGGTGGATGCAAGTTGTTTTATTATGGAGTCAATGGAAAGAGAAATGGTGTTGGTATTGTTTTGAGGGGAGAGTTCGTCAGCAGTGTGATTGATGTGAAGAGGGTGTCAGAGTGATAGGCATGAAGTTGGAGATTCAAGGAGTGGTAATCAGTGTTGTGTGTGCGTATGCCCCACAGGTTGGATGTGAGAATGAAGAGAGTGTCTTTCTGGGAAAAGATAGATGAAGTGGTAGAAAGTATACCGAGGGAGGACCGCGTGCTGATAGGAGCAGATTTCAACGGACATGTTGGCGAGGGAAACTGAGGAGATGAGGACGTGATGGGCAGATATGGTGTAAGAGAGAGAAATGTGGAAGGGCAAATGGTGGTTGGTTTTTCAAAGAGGATGAATTTGGCAATAGTCAATACATACTTCGAGAAGAAAGAGCAGCGCAGGGTGACGTTTAAGAGTGGAGGAAGATCTACACAGGTGGACTACATACTGTGCAGAAGGGGTAACTTGAAGGAGATTGAAGACTGTAAAGTGATGGCAGGGGAGAGTGTAGCTAGACAACATCAAGTGGTCGTGTGCAGGATGAACTTGAAAGTGAAAAAGAGGAAGCGTGAAATAGTGGAGCCGAAGATTAAGTGGTGGAAACTAAGAGGTTGAACATCAGAAGGAGTTTAGGGAAGAAATGAGACGAGCATTGAGTGGTCATGGAAGTCTGCCAGAAGATTGGAATACTACTGCTGTACTAGTAAGAGAGGCAGCAAGGAAGGTGCTAGGGTGGTCATTGGGAAGGAGGAAGGAAGACAAGGAGAAATGGTGGTAGAACAAAGAAGTGCAGGAAATTATAAAAGAGAAGAGGCTAGCAAAGAAGAATTGGGACGATCAGAGAGACGAGGAAAGCAGGCAGTAAAACAGAGAGACGAGACAGAAGGCAAAAAGAGTGGTAGTGAAGGTGAAAGCAGATGCATACAGTACCAGGAGTTGTATGAAAGACTGGAGACCAAAGAAGGAGAGAAAGACCTGTACAGATTAGCTAGGCAGAGAAACAGGGAAGCGAGGGATGTACAGCAGGTAAGAGTGATGAAAGATGTGAATGGAAATGTGCTGACAAACAAAGAGAGTGTATTAAGAAGGTGGAAAGAGTACTTTGAGGATTTATTAAATGAGGAGAATCCAAGAGAGAAAAGGTCAGATTTGTTTGAGACAGCAAATCAGGAAGCAGAGTTGGTTAGTAAGGATGAGGTGAGGGCAGCCATGAAAAGAATGAAGACTGGGAAAGCAGTTGGACCAGATGGTATCCCGATTGAGGCTTGGAGATGTTTGGGTGAGACGGCTGTGGAGTTCCTAACCAGATTGTTTAATAAGATCCTAGAGAATGAGAAAATGCCAAATGAATGGAGAAAGAATGTGCTAGTCCCAATATACAAGAATAAGGGAAATGTACAGAGCTGCAGTAATTAGAGAGGAATAAAACTGATGAGCCACACCATGGAGCTATGGGAAAGGGTATTGGAGGCGAGATTGAGAAGAGAGGTAGCAATCTGTGGACAGCAGTACGGGTTTATGCCAAGGAAGAGCACGTCGGATGCAATTTTTGCTTTAAAGGAACAGTCCACTGTATTTCCATAATGAAATATGCTCTTACCTGAATTGAGACGAGCTGCTCCGTACCTATCCGAGCTTTGTGCGACCTCCCAGTTAGTCAGACGCAGTCCGACGCGCTGTCACTCCTGTTAGCAATGTAGCTAGGCTCAGTATGGCCAATGGTATTTTTTGGGGCTGTAGTTAGATGCGACCAAACTCTTCCGCGTTTTTCCTGTTTACATAGGTTTATATGACCAGTGATATGAAACAAGTTCAGTTACACAAATTGAAACGTAGCGATTTTCTATGCTATGGAAAGTCCGCACTATAATGACAGGCGTACTAACACCTTCTGCACGCTTTGGCAGTGCATTGATATCTGAGCTCCGTATCAATGCGCTGTCGAAGCGCGCAGAAGGTGTTAGTACACCTGTCATTATAGTGCAGACTTTCCATAGCATAGAAAATCGCCACGTTTCAATTTGTGTAACTGAACTTGTTTCATATCACTGGTCATATAAACCTATGTAAACAGGAAAAACGCGGAAGAGTTTGGTCGCATCTAACTACAGCCCCCCAAAATACTGTTGGCCATACTGAGCCTAGCTACATTGCTAACAGGAGTGACAGTGCTTTGGACTGCATCTGACTAACTGGGAGGTCGCGCAAAGCTCGGATAGGTACGGAGCAGCTCGTCTCAATTCAGATAAGAGCATATTTCATTATGGAAATACGGTGGACTGTTCCTTTAAGAATGTTAATGGAGAAGTACAGAGAAGGCCAGAGAAAGCTACATTGTGTGTTTGTAGACCTGGAGAAGGCATATGATAGAGTGCCAAGAGATGAGTTATGGTATTGTATGAGAAAGAGTGGAATGAATGAGAAGTATATTAGAGTGGTGCAAGACATGTATGAGAACAGTGAAACAGCAGTGAGGTGTGCAGTTGGAACGACTGAATGGTTCAAGGTGAAGGTGGGACTCCATCAAGGATCTGCTTTGAATCCTTTTTTGTTTGCCATAGTGATGGATAGCTTGATGGACGAAGTGAGGCAAGAGTCACCATGGAACATGATGTTTGCGGATAATATTGTGATATGTGGTGAAAGAAAAGAGGTTGAGTTGGGTTTGGAGAGATGGAGGTATGCATTGGAACGAAGAGGAATGAAGGTGAGCAGTAGCAAAACAGAATACATGTATATCAGTGAGAATGGGGATGAGAGTGTAGTGAAGATGCAAGGAGTAGACGTAAAGAAAGTTGGTAAATTCAAGTACCTGGGGTCAACGTTGCAGGAAAATGGGGGCTGCGATAGTGAGGTGACAAAGAGACTGCAGGCAGGGTGGAGTAGTTGGAGAAGGATTTCAGGAGTCATTTGTGATAGGAAAGTCCCAGCAAAAGTGAAAGGTAAGATGTACAAGACAGTAGTGAGACCAGCTGTGATGTACAGATTGGAGACCGTACCCTTAACGAAGAGACAGGAGGCAAAGTTGGAGGTGGCGGAGTTGAGGATGTTAAGGTTTGCGAGGGGAGTGACAAGGTTGGACAGGATAAGGAACGAGCACATCAGAGGGGACAGCACACGTGGAGATCTTGGGAATTAAGCTAAGAGAGATGAGGCTGAGATGGTATGGGCACATCCTGAGAAGAGATGCAGAGGATGTGGGAAGGAGAATGTTGAGAATGGAGCTGCCAGGCAAACGAAAATGAGGAAGGCCAAAGAGGAGATACATGGATGTGGTGAGAGAGGACATGAAAGTGGCAGGTGTGGTAGAGAAGGATGCTGAAGACAGGGAGCAATGGAGACGAAAGATCTGCTGTGGCGACCCCTAATCGGGAGCAGCCAAAAGAAGAAGATTTTTTATTATTATTATTATTATATATATATATATATATATATATATCAGTGGCGGCTGCTGGTTTTTAAAACAGGGGAAGCCCATTTTACGCATTCATCGTAAAACCTGTAGGCCGGATATCAAAGCATAGAAAAGTGTGCCCCATTAGCATAGTGAACTAGACAACCCTACCTAGTGGCAGAAAGTATTTTTGCTTGTACATTTTATGTTATAGTCTGGCTTGCCAGGCTAGTGCCTCATATCCTTAATCAAAAATATCAAACATCCAAAAATCACTGGCTATTCAATGAAGAGCCTTGAACATCATACCCTGATATGCAACACAGAGTCTTTAACACAACACCCAGCTGTGCAACACATCCTTGAACATCTTCTGCAACACAGTCTGGAAATTCATAACCAGGTAGGCTATGCAACACACAGAACCTTGAATATTATACCCAGGTATAACCTATAATACAGAGCCCACCATTCTCTTAACATTACTGAACAGTATACACACTTCAGATTCATGAACATGAACACTATTTATACACAAATTCTGCCCTCCGCTCCTTTTCCAGAAAATGGTCTGTGACCGTCATACCAGCTGGTTGTGCTTTCCAGAGACTTTACCAATTTCTGTTAGCAGCTAGCACTGCAGATCCCAATAAGGCTCAAGCTAGCCTACAACCAGATTGAACTACAAATGAAATAAACGAGTGAATTCACGAATGATCAAACTGATAGAATGGATGAAAGTTAACAGAGCACAACGAGTAATATTTACATTTATTTACAGAGTAATGTACAGAGACATCAATGAGAAGAACAGTTTATATGAAAAGAAATTCGGACAGCATTTTAGCACACGACTACACTTTCTCGACATCCGCTAGGGACTGACTGATCATACTTCCGTGTTCCTCACCGAAGTACCGCCCTCCTCATGTCTTTCAAACACTACCTCCAATAATCCTTTATCAGCCTGGCTTCTTGTCCCTCCCACTGTCTCGTTTAGTCCCAGAGAAGCCTGGCTTCCCTGGAAGTGACGATTTTGTTGATTTTAACCAATAACAACTAGCCGAAATTGGCTGTTCAGAGCCGTCTCGTAGACTGCAACGGATACCCGGCTGCCAGTCAGTGTTGCCAGATACTGCTGACGTTTTCCATCCCAAAATATGTTCAAAACCCTCAAATGCACTTAAAACCGCCCAATCTGGCAACACTGCTGCCAGTCCATAGAGCCCATTGAAATAACAAAGGTTACAGCCTGGCAGCAAAGGTGATTCTCGTAGCAAACTGCAAGTTCGTCAGACATCACTCAAATAAGTTACAGGATAGTTATGAACATAAATACAATCTTGGGCATATATTATGTTATGCAAGTTATTGTTTTAATGAGAATTCAACGTCGTAGACGCCGCAGTTTGGGGAGAGAATTTTAGGGGAAGCTCGGCTTCCCTTGTTGTCTCTGAGAAATCGCCCCTGATATATGGACATATCCACACACACAAAAAAGCAAGTTAATCAAAAGAATTTTAAGTCTGAACCAGTTCGCCATTTTGACAATGCGTGTTCGGTCAGTGTGAAAACACTGCGAGTGACATCATCAGAGTGACATATCGGAATTATGTCACTCAGATCTGCGATATATTTCATATGAAAAATGTGAGTTTTCCAACATGAGAAGATAAACTTCTTCATATCTTCAAGCCAATGCGTGATTTTCTTGTTATTATATAGACACACTCTTAGTCAAAATGTACCCAAATTTATTAAAACAATTAATCAATTTCCTCACGAGTGATATATAGAAATTTACGTCACCGTTTTGGTTCTCCATGTCCCCGATGTAGTTCATTTGAAAAATATGAATGGGGTATTTCCCAGTAAACCACACACTTGTGTCCATATTTTATATATCACAGGTGTTCAGCTTAGGCTTGTGCCCTTGCCCTTTATGCACCAAAATTCCTCCAAATTCCTTAAATCATTTCATGGTATTATGCACTGTAGAGGGTAAAATATCCAATCACTTTATATCTTTCTTTAAAAAAATAAAAATAATAAATCAATTATATATAATATTCTCTCTCTCTCTCTCTCTCTCTCTCTCTTAAAGAGAATTACCAAATGTAAGAGAAGTGGTCAAACTGACAGAGTGGAATACGGAACCTTTTTTCTTTCATGAAGAGGTGATTGAAATCGCTGCCTTTATTACTGCCACAGACAGGACTTTTAATGTAAAATTCAAATTTCTAAACACCCCCCCCCCAAAAAAAAAAAAAAAAAATCAATCTATAACAAAAGATAAACTTTTTTTTCTTTTTTTTCCCCTCCTCTGGGACATGAAACAACTCTAAAATCCTTTGAAATGAGTTGAAGCTGATACTGTGAGGGAGTGATGTTTGTTTTGTCTAAATGCACACATTCAACTGGGACCCCTTTTATGTACATATTTCTTTGTGTCCATTTAAAAAAACACTGTAATTCGTCCACTCTTCTTATAGATATTTTAAATACTTTTTATTTCCCCTTTTTAACTTGTGTTCAAAAACTGAAATCAGTGTAATTGTGGAAACACTGCTTGCTTGGTTAGAGAGAAGAGAAAGTGAGAGAAGAAAAGATCAATTAAGAAGAGAAGAACAAAATAATGGAAAGAAAGAGCAAAAAATTAAAAGAATAAAAGTTGAAATAAATAGACACAGATAAGAAAAAAGAATCTAAGAAATAAGCCAAGGAGATTAGAGAAACAAACAACAAGAGAGATAAAGTGAAAGAGAAAAGAGTAGAGTAAATAGCCAGTGTTGGAAAGAAAGAGAGGAGAGGAAAATGTATAGAAAGTAGAAAAAGTGAGCAGAATAAAGAGAGAAGGGGGTGCACTTGATGACCAGATCATAAAGATTCTTCTTTTTTAATATCATGATGGTTAATGACCATGCTAACCACTACACTACCATACTACCCAAATGCAAAGCAGAAGGGCCAAATTGCTTTGCAATGACAGGAAGGATAATAATAAGAAGCCTTTATTTGTCACATGCACACTCAAGCACAGTGAAATTCATCCTCTGCATTTAACCTATCTGAAACAGTGAACACACGCATGCGCACACAAACCCAGAGCAGTGGGCAGCCATATTATAGCACCCGGGGAGCAGTTAGGGGTTAGGTACCTTGCTCAACGGCACTTCAGCCCAAGGCCACCCCATGTTAACCTAACTGCATATCTTTGAACTGTGGAGGAAACCCACGCAGACACAGGGAGAACATGCAAACTCCACAAAGAAAGGCCCCCTGTCGGCCACTGGGCTCGAACCCAGAACCTTCTTGCTGTGAGGCGACAGTGCTAGTAACTCTTTACAACCGTGCTGAGAAGAAAAAGGTTCTTAGAATGCACAACACATCAGAACAGCAGAAGCCCACATCAGGTTCCACTCCTGTCAACCAAGAACAGACCTACTGTAGACTACAAAAAGTTAACACTATCGAGTCTTTCTCCAATCCTCAACTGTCCATTTTAGTTTAAGGAAAGTGTGCTTCCTTAGTATAGGTACCTTCTTACTACATTCCACAAAGTAGTTACTTCTCTAACCCATGTCATTCTGTAATGTCAAACTACAAAGTTGCCTCAATGATGGTAACAATATACTGTAGTACCGTAATTGTGGCTTTCATGCTGAAAGTAATTCATTTGTCAACCAATCTGAGAGTTCATTTGAAGCTTTCATGAGTCATGAAGGATTGTTAGCCAGTCATCTGTTATAAATCTGATGCAGACAGCTACATGGAGCCAGTGGAGGGAATGCAGGGATAATGTGGGTTAATGTTGGAGAATTGAATTAACAGTCTAATGGCACACCGAGGAAGCCATAACAGGGGCAAATCGTTATCTCGTAGGTGACCTTGAAAAGCCTGAATCATCCTGATGTTGTGGAAGAGAAACCTGCATGAATGTGACAAGCTTGCAACACAAGCAGATCATGATAGATGGCTGTCCAGAATTACACCAAGGTTTGGTGTGTTGGCAGATGGTGTGATCATAGACAGGGATTTTGTTTCAGCTGATGAGCTGTCATCCATGTTGAGATGCTGCCACACATTGGCTAGATCCATGCAGATGGGTCTGAGGGAGGATAGAACGTGTTATGTCATCAGCATAACGGTGATATGAAAAACCATGTGGTGAGATTACTTTGAGAAAGTGAGCATAGTGTATAAAAGAAGAGCACCAAGCACTCCTTGTGGAACTTGAGTCAAGAGTGCATTGAGCAGATGTGGATGTCACCTGATCTGATCTTCCCTCCACTTAGCAAGCAAACCACTTCCAGCCTGGAACACTAATCTCAAGACTTGTCAGGAGGAATTGCTGAGTCTTGGGATTGACCAGGCCAAAGGCTACTGAGAGGTCAAGAAGGATCTGGACCAATGACAGTTTGGCTGATCTAGTGATGAGATGGGGGATCAGGGGATCATTCCTGCTGAGAAAGACAGTTGATAGAAAGCTGCACCATCAGAAATTTTGTAGAGAATGGAATGACGTGGTACTGATCAATAGTTGCTAATGTCCTTTTTCAGGATGGGATAGGATCCAGCAGACAAGCTATAGATAAGAGAAACTGAGAAATCTCTAGAAAGAAGAGAAAAACATCTTAATAAGAAGGGATACTTTCCTGGATACTAGTTTTGAGCCAAGTCATGATTACAATCACATGTTTCAAATCACATCATTATTTAATTGTTTTACCTCATTACTAGCCCTAAATTGCCCTCGTCCCAACTTTTTTTGGAATGTGTTGCAGATCTGAAATGCAGGAATGAATGTATATTAACAAATGAAATGAAGTTGCCCTGACAAAATATGAAATATCTTGGGTCTGTAATGTCTGCAATGAAATACAAGTCAACGTAAATTTAGAAATCACTCCTTTCTTTTTTCTGACACAACCCCATAATATAACAGACCCTGGTTTTTGAACTTGTTGCTGGTAACAGTTGGGATGGTCCTTTTCATCTTTGATCTGGAGCACATGGTGTCCATTTCTTCCAAAAAGACCAAGAGTACTGATTTGTCTGAAATGATACACGCTTCCACTGAGTGATGGTCCATCCCAGATGCCTCCAAGCCCAGAAAAGTCACTGGCACTTCTGGACACATTTATTACAAGGCTTCCTTTTAGCATAGTAAAGTTTTAACTGGTATTTGTGGATGTAGCTCTGTATTGTAGTCCTTGACAAATGTTTGCCAAAGTAATTCCAAGCCCATGTGGTTATATCAGCTATAGATGAATGACTGTTCTTGATGCAGTGCTGTCTGATGGATCGGAGATCACAGGTGTTCAACTTAGGCTTGTGCCCTTGCCCTTTATGCACCAATATTCCTCCAGATTCCTTGAATCCTTTAATGATATTATGCACCGAAGTAGCCTGGGCCCGCCCATCCTAAGCGTGACGCAACACGAGGGCCTGTTGAGAGCTTAGTCTGGTCAGGCAAGCTATCTACAGCTCTTCCAAGCTCCCAAAAAATCGGGGACCAATCAACTTTGAGCATCTCCAACGGCCCTGGGTAGAGGCGTGTTCAAGGCACTGATGTAGTAGAACTGCGACCGGAAGCCATAGATTGTTTACAGAATCTATGCCGGAAGCGCTTCATTCACGCTTCCGCATCTATTATGCATAGATGCTGTATTGAAAGCATTCAACGGGAAGTTCTCATTGAAAACGGAGCAAAGAGTAGCCCTAGAGGTATTTATTGAAAGGAAGGATGTTTTCGCCTTGCTCCCGACCGGCTTCGGTAAGAGTTTAATCTACCAGTTAGCCCCGTCGCGTCGCATACGTCAGAGGAAAGAGTGATGTGATTGGTTTAAGCTTCGTCACAGCCTTTTCTGGCTTCGACCAGTAGCAAACTGAGGCATTTCAGGGAGGCGGGTCAACCATGGTCTCTGGGAAATGGTTGGGCTGAATATCTTGGCCAGACCAATAGCTTGGAGAGCTTTGAAGTCGCGTTAGCCAGGCTAGCACCGAAGAGGGTGAAATATCCAAATCCCTTTGTATCTTTCTGTGAAGAACATTGTTTTTAAACATTTCAATAAATTTCTCATGTATTTGTAGACAAATTGGAGATCCTCATCCCATCTTTGTTCCTCAAAGACTAGGCCTTTCCTGGATACTGATTTTGTACTAAATCATGATTACAGTCACCTGTTGACATGACGTGTTTCAAATCACATCATTATTTAATTGTTTTACCTCATTATGAACCCTAAATTGCCCACGTCCCAATTTGTTTTGGAAAGTGTTGCAGACCTGAAATGTAGGAATGGATGTTGATTAACAAATGAAATGAAGTTGACCAGAAAAAAACATGAAATATCTTTGGTTCATGCTGTCTGCAATGAAATACAATTTAGAAATCATTGCTATTTAAAAATTATATAAAATCTTCCATACCATCCCAACATCTTCTGATTTGGGGTTGTCATAGAGACAGAAGGGAAAGATTGGCCGATTGTGTTAATTTTCTCTTCAAAGAAAGTGGCAAAGCCATTAGCGGATAGGGAGGAGGATGAGGGGGAGTCTTGAGACATGAAGAAAAAACATTACTGAGTTTACATCAGACAAAATAAACTGAGATCGAAGACAGCAGTAGGAGTGGAGATGATCCTCAATTGTGATTTTCTGTACTTTCTCTCAGCTGCTCTTAATCCTTTTCGAATGCTCTGTAGCACATCTGGAGTCAAGGAGCAAAGCAAGACTGACTTTCACAATATCTCTTTGGATTTGTGCCATGGATCTGTTTTGTATTTCACATGAAGCACTTACTTCTTTGTTCGTTCATTGTTAAGCATTCTGTTTTTGCCTTTTAAAAAAAAAAAAGTCATAAAAGAAAATTTAAAAATTAAATGAAAGTATATGGAAATGCTCCCTTTTCTGAGCTAATGTCTCTAGCCCTGTAACTAGTCTCTGGCCCAGTGAGCTGCTTTCAGCTGTATAATTTATACAAATGCAAGTGATTTGGATAAGCTGCAACAGAGGATCTGCTACAGAAGCAGAGCTTGTGTATGATTTAAAAACCCTGGTTAGCTGTGGTGTAGAAGATAGACGGCAGTTGTGGACGCTGGATGAAGTGAGGAGAGAAAAGAGTTGATTGCTAATTCAAGTGGTAGAGATGTAGGGTGGAGTGACTGAAAAGACTCACAAGTGAAACTTCTAGAGCGTCCGGTACATTTTGACACGCAATTTGACTGATGTGACAGATGACCTACCATAAGGCCCAGTCACACAGCCAAAACTTACGATGTACACATGAATTGCGCATAAATTTCGAGTCGTGCACGATTCATCAGTGCTGTGCGTAATTCATAAGTTTTTTTTGACGTGGAGCATCAGTAGTTGTCAGTGGATGTTCGACGAATCGGGTTTGTGCGCGATTCCAGGTTTTGAGCTGCTCAAAAATATTGATCACGCACAAGTATGCGCGATTGTGCGCCGTTTAACGTAATTCGTGCGTCCTTTGCCGTAGTTCTGACGCGGACAATGCGCGACATATGCATGGACCGTTAGTGGTTGATTGCAAGAAATTTACCGCTACCGCGCACGTCGATGACTTTTCACTGACAAATAACGCACATATCACGCATGTCTCGCTGTAGTAACATGTACATTTCACTGATATCCACTGACGATCACTGACAAAAAAGTATTAACGCATAAAACACTTATATAACACTTACAAAAACGCATGAAAAACTTATGAATCACTTATGTATCACTAACAACTCACGTATGATTTTTGCCGTATAAAAGCAACCATTTCTTGAACTTTTGCCAGTCTTGTCCTTGCTGCCAAGGGGTACACATCCAGCATGAACCCTCAGAGAAGAGATGTCCCGTAACTGCAGGCTATTTATTGTGCGCGGAGCGGATGCGATAGTGACGCCCGCTGTTCGCTAGCCATCAGTGAATCATAAGTGATCCATGCATGATCCATGCGCGCTCTATGCGTCGTTCATCAGTGCTAGTGTGCGGTTCATGCGTGCTTATACGTGGTTCATACGCAGTTTATGCGTGGAGTGTTCGTCAATAAAAACCAGAAATTGTCCCTCTTTTGACCCTATGCGCTGATGTGCGTGATTTGTAAGTGATTGTAAGTGATTTGTACGTAGTTCATGTGCAATTAATCAGTGATTTTCGACCACGCACCCCCCCCAAAAATGGTCAATTTCTCCACTGACAATCACGCACAAGCCAACTTTATACGTGATTTATACGTGATTTATGCGTGATCGGCTGTGTGACTGGGCCTATAGACTGCTTCCCATAACCCATCAGCAAGCATGCTAGATTATATTATTTGATTATATGGGGGAAGCTACAGCCTAAAGGTTAGAAAATCAGCCTTGGGACCAAAAGGTTGCTGGTTTGATTCCCTGGACAAGCAGGAATGGCTGAAGTGCCCTTGGGCAAGGCACCTAAGCCCAAGCTACTCTGGGTATGTTGTATGTCGCTCTGGATAAGATTGTCTGTCTGCTAAATGTCATTAATGTAATTTACCAGGGGCGATTTCTCAGAGACAACAAGGGAAGCCGAGCTTCCCCTAAAATTCTCTCCCCAAACTGCGGCGTCTACAACGTTGAATTCTCATTAAAATAATAACTTGCATAATATATGCCCAAGATTGTATTTATGTTCATAACTATCCTGTAACTTATTTGAGTGATGTCTGACGAACTTGCAGTTCGCTACGAGCATTTACCTTTGCTGCCAGGCTGTAACCTTTCTTATTTCAATGGGCTCTATGGACTGGCAGCAGTGTTGCCAGATTGGGCGGTTTTAAGTGCATTTTGGAGGGTTTTGAACATATTTTGGGATGGAAAACGTCAGCAGTATCTGGCAACACTGACTGGCAGCCGGGTATCCGTTGCAGTCTACGAGACGGCTCTGAACAGCCAATTTCGGCTAGTTGTTATTGGTTAAAATCAACAAAATCGTCACTTCCAGGGAAGCCAGGCTTCTCTGGGACTAAACGAGACAGTGGGAGGGACAAGAAGCCGGGCTGATAAAGGATTATTGGAGGTAGTGTTTGAAAGACATGAGGAGGGCGGTACTTTGGCGAGGAACACGGAAGTATGATCAGTCAGTCCCTAGCGGATGTCGAGAAAGTGTAGTCGTGTGCCAAAGTGCTGTCCGAATTTCTTTTCATATAAACTGTTCTTCTCATTGATGTCTCTGTACATTACTCTGTAAATAAATGTAAATATTACTCGTTGTGCTCTGTTAACTTTCATCCATTCTATCAGTTTGATCATTCGTGAATTCACTCGTTTATTTCATTTGTAGTTCAATCTGGTTGTAGGCTAGCTTGAGCCTTATTGGGATCTGCAGTGCTAGCTGCTAACAGAAATTGGTGAAGTCTCTGGAAAGCACAACCAGCTGGTATGACAGGGTCACAGACCATTTTCTGGAAAAGGAGCGGAGGGCAGAATTTGTGTATAAGTAGTGTTCATGTTCATGAATCTGAAGTGTGTATACTGTTCAGTAATGTTAAGAGAATGGTGGGCTCTGTGTTATAGGTTATACCTGGGTATAATATTCAAGGTTCTGTGTGTTGCATAGCCTACCTGGTTATGAATTTCCAGACTGTGTTGCAGAAGATGTTCAAGGATGTGTTGCACAGCTGGGTGTTGTGTTAAAGACTCTGTGTTGCATACCAGGGTATGATGTTCAAGGCTCTTCGTTGAATAGCCAGTGATTTTTGGATGTTTGATATTTTTGATTAAGGATATGAGGCACTAGCCTGGCAAGCCAGACTATAACATGAAATGTACAAGCAAAAATACTTTCTGCCACTAGGTAGGGCTGTCTAGTTCACTATGCTAATGTGCAACACTTTTCTATGCTTTGATATCCGGCCTACAGGTTTTACGATGAATGCGTAAAATGGGCTTCCCCTGTTTTAAAAACCAGCAGCTGCCACTGTAATTTACTGACTGCTTCAAGTAAAACCTTTAAATAACAGTGTTCTGTGTACTTGTTTTCAGTCCAGTGACTCATTTAGGAAAAATTATTTTCCTACTGAAAACCGGTGCATGGAACTGCATATACACAACCACACACAGAGGTAATTGGACTGCAACACTGGAGATCCTGAAGCTTATGAACAGAAAAATGTACAAAAGATATCGGTCCTTCTGTGGCCCACAGGTGAAACATCTAATGGTATGTTCAGACCAAAAGCAGCAAGAGTGTCAAAGTGACCAGAATTTGTTTTTCTGTCTGAGCCACCGTCTTTCAGTGGTGAGCAGTGGCATGACCATTGGTTATGCATCTTGGGTGGTGGGGGCATCAGAATAAAGTTGAAGTTCGGACAACTTTATGGTAATGTGCTATGATGTGGCTCGGTGGCAACCAATCGGAATTTAGGCTATATCCACACAACGGCAATGAGATTTTTTTTTTAGCGGGTAAAAAAAATATCGCGTCCACATGGGCAACGGATCAGTAAAATATCAGGTCCATATGGCAACGCAACGCTTGCTGAAAACGATGCAATACACATGCCACACCACTACGTGCACTGTAAGACGGTCCCATCGGAGATACCAGAACAATAGAAGAAGAAGTAGGATGCATGCACATGTAACGGGTTTATTTTTTTCCACTTGCCATTGTGTGTAGTGGTGGGGAAATTCTGCGCTGGCCCTTTAAGAGCGCAGGTAGTTATGGGAATGAGGCGCTGGCCTCTTTCAGTTCGTTTTGGAAATGTAAGCGCCAATGCCACTGGACGTTTGCAGCCCGTCCTCAGCAGCAGGGCCGCTCTAGGTCTTTGGCTGCCCTAGGCGAGGTTGAGTTTTGGCGCCCCCCCCCCCCCAAGAAAAAAAAACCCTCTAATAACATCTAAATAACACTTTAATCTAATCACTGTATTCTATTACTATTAAACAATGTACGGTGCATGGACAATAAACAAGAAGTCATTTTTATCTTTTTCATTATTGTTAATATTGTTATCATTATTCACATAAAGTGTCACAAAGTAAAATGACCACACAAATTCAATACATATCTCCATATAATGGGCAAAAACTCTTCCGCACCCTGTTCAAAGTGTAGTGCATGGACAATAAACAAGAAATTATTTTTAGTTTCTTTTTTGCTATTAAAAGTTAAGTCATCTCTGAAGAATTAACAAATTAAATGAATAAAAAATTCTACAATTCTAAATTGTGCAAACTTAAGCACCGTGTTAGGACATCAATGGATGTCCTAATGAATTTGTATTTTCAAACAAAAGTGCTATTATGGGTACTTTGTTATTGAAGTAACATTACAATGGGACTCGTCTGGTCTTCCTAATGGCAAATTCCTTGATAATATCATCAAATGATATTTCTCTTGAGATCTCTTGGTTGATGCTCATCAGAGCAAGCCCATTCAGACGTTCTTGACTCACTGTTGACCTTAAGTATGTCTTCAGCAGTTTTAATTTTGAAAAGCTTCTTTCAGCAGAAGCTACTGTCACAGGTAGTGTAACAGCAGAGGTAAGGAGCGCGTATTTCCACATCCCCAGCCGCATCAGAGGTGTTGTAAAAAAGGTTTTCAACCTTTCATGAGCCAGGGCGCAATTTTTTCAATGAAAAAATCTCGAGGCACATCACCAATAGAAAATGTTGACTGAAACTAAAACGCTGTTGCCAATATTTACAATATACAGTCATTCTATAATTTTCCATGGTACACTTGGTGATCTCTCACGGCACACTAGTGTTCCGCGGTACTAGAGTTCGGCAGCACAGTGGTTGAAAACACTGTACACCGCTGATGCACTTGGTAACATCTCCATTCAATAACTCCATCCCTCCTTTTTGGTGGGGTTTTGGTCGCCCTTGGCGCCCCTGGGCACACTAGGTCACCTATAGCAATCGCCGGCGCTGGTAAAGAGAACACATCTGAGTGCTTGTTTCGTTTCCCTGCAGTCTTGACGCACTGAGATTGTTTCTTGTTTTCAACACGTTTATTATATTTTCCTCCAGGAAGCTCTTCGCAACATGGTTGCTTGAATGAGCTGCTAAACTGTCATTTTAATGAGAACACAGATCAACAAAGCAACTTTGTTTTATTAAAAAAAAAAATGTGCCAGGCACCATTGGAATATCTTGCTGCGAAACATGTTCGGTGCATTAAAGACCTTTACTTCAGCCCAGACTGCTGAACGACACCGACAGACTGCTCCAAGTGCAGCCATATTCAAAACAAGCAACAGATCTATGTCAGTTATCTACGTTATGCAAAAACACTCTTTAGCCAACAACACTTAGGCTATTACATGGCCAAAACAGAGAATAGCCGCGGATGCGCACTTGCGCGCCCGAAGACACACTATAGACAGGGCGAACCACTGTTGAGCGCTTATTGTTTCATGATTAACAACCACCACCACACCCCGCCCCACCCCGCTTTTTTTGACAAATCGCACCCTGACTACATGCTTTGCTGTACAATTAAATTAGGCTAAGACATAATGCTGACTCGTTTTCAGAATTGTGGAAGTCATAATTTTTCTCCCCCCGTTTCTGCGCCCCTGGATGGACGCAGCGCCCTTAGAATTTGCCTATATTGCCTATGCCACGGGCCGGCTCTGCTCAGCAGTGTATTTGTGTCTCATTTCTTCAGAATAAAAAGACTGGTGAACAACACAACGCAACGTCTGTTACACGCATAAACCCCTTCTTCTATCCGGCGTGAAGCACTCACAGGAACAAACACACAAGAAGAAGAAGAAGATGGCTGTGACTACGCGAGGAAATCGTGCCTTCTGTGTGTACAAATTAGTTTTATTAGTGTGCATAGTTTTATATAACTTAATTTTCTTATTGTGTGTGAACATTTTGAAAAGCATTTTTATATAATCTATACAACTTTTTATATTGTGTGTGAACATTTTGAAAAGCAGTCTTATCCAATAAAAAAAGAAATTCAAGAAATGGTTCAGTTACTTGTTTATTTAAAAGAAAAGCTGTATACAAAAGTGAATGCAATGCAGTGGTTCATACAAGACAGTCTGTTGAAGGGTCTTCTGACCCTTTTCCCCTCTGCCTCCATTATAGTCAGGTAACTGTTGCTTTGTGTGGAAGGCTGTACTTTCTGTTCATCAAAGCAGGTGTAAATTGTCTGTCTGGCAGGTCAGTCAGGTTAATGTGTAAACAGTTTCAATTTCTGTTGTTACGAATGATGCGCGCAAGAGTGCTACATGTTCTAGTCATGTGGTTGTGACGTCATCGTAAACAAATCCGTTCTACTCATCCAGACGACTTCGCAACGGCTCTGTTGCCAGATTTTTCCACTCTGGAACCCGTTCTCAAAAGATTTCGTTTTGGGGCACGCAAAACGCCGGTGCTGTGTGGACGCCAGGCCGAAACGATAAAATTTTTTTTATCAGATTCACCTGAATCCGTTGCCGTGTGGACAGGACCTTAGAAGTGCCCTGCTCTAACGAATACTCAACAACATAGTTGTGTAAATTATGGTTCTGTTCAAGGACAGTGGAAGAGATATTTAACTCACATGGCCATAGGTCGATGAGCTATTGCCATTACGTGGCATGTGTCATCTGTCCGTCGTCCATCCACAATTCACAAAAATTGCTACTCCTCCCTGAGTTTTCACTAGATTTTAATTCTGATTGTTTTGTTTGGAAGCTCTAATCAGTCTGCACAAAAGTTACTCCCTGGTTTTGTGATTTCTCATGAATGAGTTGCTAATTAGGCCGGTTAACAAACTTTCAGGAAAATCGCTACTCCTTTCTGAGTTTTCAATGGATTTTGATTCTGATTATTTTGTTTGGAAGAGCTAATCAGTTTGCACAAAAGTTACTCCCTAGTTTTGTGATTTCTCATTAACAAGTTGCTAATTAGGCCAGACAACAAACTTTCAGGAAAATCACTACTCCTCCCTGAGTTTTCAGTTCTGGTTGTTTTGTTCGGAAGGTTAAATTGTTCTAATGAAGAACCACCTAGCTAATTATAAACACTTCTGGTTTCTCATGGTACAGCTGTGTGAGCTACTGCGTCGCTGACATTCTGGTAATAATTGCAGTGCTGGGTTTCCCCATTATTTATGATGTGTCCTTAGTGAATTACAATATCACTGTTAGGTTCTGCTGTGTATAGCAGAACATATAGCACTTATGTACGCAAGAAGCCAAAGAACCCACAAATTCATCTCATGATTGTCTGTTTGGATGGTTCATGAATCAGACACATAGAAGGAAAATGATGTTACAGTTACTTTCACAGTGTTGGGATTTATATTCTACATTCCGTCTCATTGTGTCAATCCAGGGCATTGATCATTATTACAAAGCAGGAAAGCCGCTTGAGTGTGAAGCAAGAAAACAGAACGTTCTGTCTGCTTCCTGGATTAGTCGAGCTATTTGCAGAACTTGGTTTCTCTTGTTCAGCCTCTGGAGACAGCTGTGACCAACACTGGCACACTGACTGCCTGAAGGCACGCTGATTGCCTGTCGCATCTGTGGTAGAAAGATCGAGGTGAGTATATGGTGAAGATATAGATTTATATATGTAGGAGTTTTATGTCAGATTTTGCTTCTTTTTAAGGGAACCACTGATTTTAATATTTAAAAAAAAATCACAAAGCAGATCAATGGATTCTGAACTTCAGAAAATATTATACAGTTTTGACATTCAGAATTTAGCACCAGTGGGTGATATACTTTTAGCATAAAACCGTGTGTGTGTGCACGTGCGCATGCTCGTGTGTGAATCTGGGTCAGGAAAAAAGAGGAGATTATGTGCAGAGCTCCCTCCTATCTGTGTGTTGATGTTACTGAATGTATTAGACTGAGGGATTTCTAGGACATGAATCAGAGAACATTCAGAGGGAGAGAGAACGGGATGTTCTCATTTAACTGTTACATAAAATAGCTTTTATCAGGTCAATAAGTTCATCAGGGAGAGTCATTATAGCTATAGCATAGTTATAGTTCAACTACATATATTCTAATGTGACTGTATCAACCCAGTGTCACGGGGGGTTCATCTGCAGCACCTTCTATAAGATGAATATCAATGTTCTGGCACAAGCATACATTGCACATCCACATCTCAGACATTCAGTCAATGCACCAACATAATTGAACCATGCCCACCTCTACCATGGTACTGTTTGAATAAAATCTAAAGCTGCAGCCACTTTGGGGGACTCTTCTGTCAGTATACAGGACTATGCTGAGTATGTGACTGGGTACATCAGCATGTGTCTGCAACATCGTGCCCACCATACAGATCAGGAAGTTTCCCAACCAAAAGCCCTGGGTAAACAGTCAGGTACGATGCATACTGCGTGCTCACTCTTTTGCATTTAGATCAGGCAGTGAGACAGAGTACAAAGCGGCGGACTAAGGAAAGCCATTACAGTGGCCAAGAGGCAGTACAGAGAGAAGCTGGATGGCTTCTATTCTACTACTGACCCCGGGTGAATGTGGCAAGGCCTGCAGCACATCACAGACTACAGGACCAGCACCATCAGCTCCACAGACAACCTGCCGGATGACCTCAATACTTTCTACACCCGCTTTGAGACCACCAGCTACAGCACAGAGAGGAGGCACACACACACCTGGACCACCCAACCAACAGTCTCATCAGGCCAAGTACACAAAGCTCTGAGGAGGATCAACCCCAGGAAGTCAGCAGGACCAGACAACATCTGTGCTGCTGAATCCAGGCTGTATCCTTTAAACAAAATGTGGACTTTTATGTTGAAACTTATGGGACTTTTATGTTGACATTTATTAGTTAACAGGAACAGGAAGTGCTGTATGATTGCAAGATTTTGCCTAGTCATTGTGATAACCTTGGAAGAGCAGGCCAGTGTGGATTACAGTTTAGTCTGAGCAGTTTGATGCTTAGAAGTTAATCAAGGGGTGGATTTAAAATATAAGTTGTTTGGGGAGGCCACTGGTGAGTAAATTCATGTGCAATTATATTGTTTCATTTCATATAAAATGGGATTTGGTATTAGATGTAAAATACATGTTGGTAAAAGTAATCTTGGTAATGCTAAGCTAGCTGTTAAAAATGAATGTTTCTCAATGTTAAGCTAGCTGGTAAAAATGAATGTTCCTAAGATTAACGTAGCTCTATTTCATAGTCATTTCATTGTTATTAGTGTATTAGTGCAGTTTTTATAGTATCCTTTTTCTTTATTTTTTTTTAAGGTTTTCAACCTATCTGACTCCTATTTGGCTCCTATCTGACTCTGACTGTTAAAATAAAAAACAAGAAAAGAAGATCTGGAGTCTGAGTTGATCCATGATTGCCCCTGATGGCTTAGGCCTTTTTCAAGTTTAGGCAGATTTTAAATTAAATACCCCCGGAAACTTGACAGTTGAAAACCATTACCGGCTATTGACAACCATCGATGTGAGAACACTGTGCAAGTTTAAACACATTGCTGTGCCAGCTGATGACAGAGGCAGTACATAGCGCTTCAGGGACAAGAAGATTAAATGCTTCAGTGTGTCCAGAAAATATCATACAAAGGCATCAAGTGTTTTAAGCATAGAATAATCACAGAACAAGATGGCTGAAGATGCACTAGGTAAATCGGTGGATCAGCTGAAGAAAGAGAGGACTGCCGCAAGGAGTTCTTTCACCAAGCAAGCTAATTTCCTTATAAGAAATGCTGATGATATGACTGAATTAGAGCTCAAAGCAGAATTCGCTAAATTTTCTGTTGATGCACGTCAAGTTTTTGAAACTAATGATGACTACAGAGTCGGACTAGAAGCAGAGCTTCAAGCTAGCAAAGAAAAGGGCGAAGAGGCTTTGCTTGATGAAGAGAAAGAGTCTAATATTGAGATGGTCACCAATGAATGTAAGCAGAGGTTTCAGGAGTTAAAATCCATTGTACAAACAAATCTATGGACCAGGTATGGACAGCATGTGCTGCAGGCAGCTTTTGATGAAGCAGAGAACGCTTGTTCATACGCAGACAAAATAGCTGTTGAAAGCAACAACTGTGAAGCCTATGAGGTGCACCTTGCTGTATTGGAGAAGCTAACCAAGGAGGCTTGTAGTGCATTGCTGGAGTGGGAAACATGGATTCCTGTGACAGACGACGAGTTCAAGAAGCGATGTAAGGTCTTGAAATCAGCCTGTACTGCATTTGAAATTAAAAAGGCAGGATTCATGAGAGCATGAAGGATAGATGAAGATAAAAGGAAGCCTACACTTCCGACCCCAGTGCTACCTGGACCAACAACGCTGATTATCAAGTTCAAACCAGCACAGCTGCAGGTTTTTAGTGGCTGTAAGAGAGACTTTCACTGTTGGAGAGTGGATTGGCTAAGCCTCCAAAAACAGGGTGAACCAACTGGCTCTCCAGAAGTGAAAAAGATACAGCTACTTAATAGTGTGGATGAGAAAATATCGAAAGACCTTCGACTGTCATCTTACAACACAGCAGAGGATATCTTCAGAGTACTGGAGAATAGGTATGGGAATAAATACACCATTGCTCTGGAGATAGTTGAAGAGCTGGAGAAGATTCCACCCGTCAAGGGAAATCAACCAAGAAAAGTGGTGGACCTAATCCAAGCAATAGAGAAGGCTCTGACTGATCTCTCGGACCTGGGAAGTACTGGAGCCATCCGGAACCCACTCATGGTGAAGTCCATAGAGAGCAAACTTCCTGAGTTCGTAAAGAAGGACTGGCTTATGTACCTGTACTTGGTGGATCCAAAGAATCTTGTGGACGAAGATAACCACTTTGATAAGCTTCTCAGTTTCCTGAAAAAGCAGGAAGAGATCTTTGAGAGACTGGATCACCTGAGATTCATGGATAAGTCAGAGAGATCAGACAAAGTGGACAAGAAGTTCAATAAAAAATATGCCTTAACTAAATCCACAAAAAGAGAAGATGCTGATGAAGGGTGCATTATCTGTGGAGATGAGAAACACAAGAATAAGCTTTTCTTCTGCAAGAAGTTTAAAAAACTGACAGTGGCAGAAAAGGAAGGCACAGTGAAGAAGATTGGTGCGTGCAGGGAGTGCCTAGGGTGTCATAAAAGCAAAGATGACTGCAAAGACAACTACCTGTGCAGGAATAAGGACTGCAAAAAGAAAGGTCCATCAGATCACCACTTCTACCTCTGCCCTAAAGGAGTAGTCAAAAGCCAGAGTAGTGAGAAATCACAGAAAGACAGCAAGAGCAAAAAGGACTTGACTGAAGAGCAAGAAGAGTTCCTGAGTGAGCTGTCACCAGAGTTAGTGGAGAAGTGCAGGAAGGCCTTCACCAACAACTCGTCACAAGTTACCAGTACTACAAAGTGTCAAGTTGGCCTGCTGAAGGAGTCTGGGTTGACAGAGTTACCGGTCATCATGATGCTGTTGGAGGTGACCGCCAATGCAGGGCAAAAGGTTGGTACCCTGGTCGACCTCCCATCGGATACGAACTATATAACCCATAAAGCGGCTAATAGGCTGAACCTCAGGAGTGAGAAGATTACACTTATTGTGCATGGTGTAGGTGGAATGACTACAAAAGTAGCAACACGAAGATACCTTCTCAAGGTTCGAGTCAAGACCTCAAAGGGGACAGAGAGAGCGCATGAACTCATCTGTTATGGCCTGAATGAGATCGCAAAGGTCCACCAGGTGGCCAAGCCAGAACAGTTGAAGGTGTTCTTTCCTGAAGTTGACCTTGAGGACTTGAAGAGACCTGAGGAGATCGAGTTACTCATAAGCCACAGAGAAGGGAGACTCGCTCCACAGCGGGTAAAAGTCATGGGTGATCTTGTCCTGTGGGACAGTCCTCTTGGAAAGATGGTAGGTGGAGCTCACCCTGACCTGTTTGAGCAAGTGGATGTGGCTGCACGCAGGTCAAGGACGCACTTCGCTCGCTCCATGAGGACAGCTGCTGTCAAATATGTGGAGATCCCTGTTGCAGTGCTGCAAGACACCGTGGTGGAACCAAAGCACACAGCTGCAACTCACCAGGAGTTCCTGAGGTGGTGGAGTTGGGACAGAATCGGTGCAGCTTGTGAGCCCAAGTGTGGTGGTTGTCGGTGTGGGAACTGCCAGCCAGGTGGAAAGGAGATGACTCTCTGAAGAAAGGGAGCTTGAGATCATAAAAGATGGCCTCACTTATGTTATGAGTGATGAACATGCTGAGTCTCCACATTGGGATACAAGATATCCTTGGATAATGGATCCAGCTTGCCTTCCTAATAACAGGAGTGGAGTTGAGGCCACCTTCTTAAGAATGGAGAGAAGACTCCAGAAAGAACCTGAGTGGCTCGCTGCTTACACAGCTCAAGTTCACGAGATGGTGGAGCAGCAAAGAGAATCACAAAGGAGATGACTGACTCCTGGAAGGGACCAGTCTGGTACATAAGCCACCTAGTAGCTCCAAATCCTCATTCTGTCACCACTCCAGTACGCCTTGTGTGGAACAGCAGTCAGCAGTTCAAAGGAGTGAGCATGAATGACCTACTGCTGAAAGGCCCAGATGTGTTGAACCCCATCAGAGCCATCCTGCTAAGGTTTAGGAGTAGAGTGCATGCAGCCATTGGAGACATCAGTAAGATGTACAACTCCGTGTGGCTAGAGGAGCGTGAAATGCATTTGCACAGATTCCTTTGGAGGGACAAGTAGGACGAGGAGATTGGGGAATATGCAATCACGAGTGAACATAGGTGACAGGCCTGCTGGTTGCATAGCACAGCTGGCTATGTGAGAAACAGCAAGGCTCTCCAAGTTCTCTCACCTGGAAGAGGCACGCAGAGTGTTGGAGGAGAGCAGCTATGTAGATGACATACTGACGTCCCACGATGATGCAGACCGGTTGACTGAAATCACCAATGAGATTGAGGAGATCCTAAAGGCCAGTGGTTTCTCTCTGAAACCCTGGGTCCGGTCAGGGCAAAGTGGGAGGCATCAGAGTGTCGAGGCTTACCTCAAGACAGAGGCTCCATTCAACGCTGATAAAGCATTTGTGCTGCCGAACCAGATGAGGGACGAGGATAACAAGGCCTTAGGCATTGGATACCTGGTAGAGGATAAACTCTACATGATGTCTTCGATCAATTTCTCAAAAAGAAGGGGAAAGATGAGGACAGGCCAAGACCTCTCAATGGAGGAAGTTCGGTCGAACACACCTAATCCTCTGACTCGAAGAGAGCTCCTGAGCCAGATAGCTGGGCTCTATGACCCCATTGGTCTGGTCACACCACTCAAGCAGAAGGGTGCTATCCTTGTCAGGAAAGCCTTTCAGGAGGCAGGAAGCGGAAATCTGGCCAGCGGTACCTGGGACAAGCCACTTTCCGAAGGCCTCAGGGAGGAGGCCATCAGGCTGTTTCAAGAGTATGCACAGCTAGAACAAATCACCTTCCATAGAAGTCTGACACCACAAGGCAGGAAAGGAAAACCCTGGGCTATCACCTTTTCAGATGGGAATGACAATTCCTATGGGGCTGTGCTATACCTTCGATGGGAAACAGACCAAGATGTAGCTGTCCGATTAGTGGAATCCAAAGCCAAGCTGACACCACTTGACCAAAAAGGAGATGCTGTCAAAGCAGAGGTCTGTGGCGCGGTCTTTGCAGCAAGGCTTAGGAAGTATGTGGAGAAGCATAGCCTGATGGAAGTAGACCGTTGGTTCCACCTAGTGGATAGCCAAACTGTACTGCGAGCCATTCAGTGGGACAGCTATGGCTACCAGACATTTTTAGCCAACAGAATTGGAGAGATTAAACAGTCTGCTTGTGCTGAAGACTGATGGTGGGTGCCTGGTAATCTCAACATTGCTGACATCATCACTAGGGGTGCAACCTTGAAGGACCTCCAGGAGTCTTGGCAATGTGGACCAGAGTTTTTAAAGAGGCCGTTGGCTGAGTGGCCAATAAAGTCTGCCGGTGAAGTTGTCACTGATGCCAGAGAAGGCATCAGTAGGATGCAGAGAGAGGCATTCTCAGCTATGTCGACCAGAGCTCAGGCGAAGAGGCACCAAGACTTGGTCACTCAGGGTAACTCCATGGTGGAAGAGTCCAAAGTCGGTGCTACAGTTGATACAACTCAACTAACCTCAGATATGTCTAGTGCGGACCATGTAGCAGGACACAATGAGCTCTCGTCAAGACAAATACCCGCTGGCTCAGCTGTTGGAAATCTTCTGGACGTAAAGACGTTCAGCAGTTTGTCCAGACTGGTGGGTGTTGTCGCCTGGCTGAGACGGGCAGCTGACAAGTGGTTAGGCTTGAGATGCCAAGCTGTCAATCAAAAAGCAAGTGAATTAGCGCACCCTAAAGAGGAATCTCAAGCACTTGTACTCACTACTGAAGACCATGAGTATGCCTTCAGAACCCTTTGTCTGGCAGCTCAAGCAGGTGTAACATTCCCAGACACAACCCTCAATCGTTTGGTGGCGATATAAGAGGAAGATGGGCTCATCATGTGTGGGGGAAGAATGCAGGCCTTTAGGGAGGACAAAGCAGTAGTGCCCCTCCTTCCTTATGAAGCATGGATATCCACATTGCTGGCACAGGAAGCTCATGCTGTGAACCATGAGGGTGTGGCTGGGACTCTTCTAAGAATGAGAAGAAAGGCTTGGGTAGTTAAGGGAAGAAAAATTGCCAAAAGGGTAGTAGAAAACTGTGTGCCCTGCAGAAAGTCAAGGGCAAAGCGCTGCCAACAGCTGATGGGTGACTTACCCCCAGAGCGGTCCGGACCAGCAGCTCCTTTTGAATTCACTGCTGTGGATCTGTTCGGGCCTTATGAAGTAAGAGATGAGGTGAAGAAAAGAGTGAGACGAAAGGTCTGGGGCATTGTGTTGAGCTGTATGGCATCCAGAGCCATCCATGCTGACATTGTCAGTGACTTGTCAGCAGAAGGATTTCTGCTTGCCTATCAAAGATTTATGTCGCGGAGAGGACATCCTAGCAAAGTATGGTCTGATCCAGGCACAAACTTTGTAGGGGCCAAACCAGCCCTTGATGACCTCTATAGATTTCTTGAGCTCCTGGAAAGGTCGGGAGTGGAAGAGAAGGTCGCTAAGCATGGCACCAAGTGGTCCTGGAAGATTCACCCTGCAGACTCGCCTCACAGAAATGGAGCAGCTGAAGCAGCAGTTCGAACTGTGAAAAGAGCCTTGCAGAATCTAGGTGGAGATGGTGTCTTCACATGGGGAGAATTCCAGACTTTTGTGTACATGGCAGCCAACTTGGCCAATGAAAGGCCAATAGATGCAAGAGCGCAAGTTCAGGAAGACTGCATTGAATATGTCACGCCAAATTCACTCCTGCTGGGACGAGCTCACTCAAGAGGAGACCCAGGAGACTTCCAATTCGAGGGTTACCCTTATAAGAGGCTGCGAGTGATCCAGTCAGAGGTGAATAAGTTTTGGCAAAAGTGGTGCCAATTAGCAGGCCCAAACTTGTTTGTCAGAAGCAAATGGCACACAAGAGAGAGAAATGTTGCAGTAGATGACGTCGTCTGGCTTGCTGACCAGAATGCTGTAAGAGGCCACTTCAAGCTGGCCAAGGTAACCAGCGTCAATCCTGATAAAGAAGGCATAGCGAGAGACGTTCAAGTCAGGACCTTTCCCAGCTACCCAGTTGCGACCAAGGGGCCAGCCCTTGGGAGAAGCCCTGACGGGACAGCCAAAGCAGAGAAGTCCAACACAAAGATACCTGCTACAGTTCTTCACAGAGACGTAAGGCGTCTTGTTGTCTTAGTTCCAGTGGAAGAGCAAGTGAGTCAAGATCTAGAGGCTTCATTGGCTGAGTGACGTGACCTCCTTGGGTTCCTGAACCAGGAGCTCAAGTGGGAGGTGTGCTGCTGAATCCAGGCTGTATCCTTTAAACAAAATGTGGACTTTTATGTTGAAACTTATGGGACTTTTATGTTGACATTTATTAGTTAACAGGAACAGGAAGTGCTGTGTGATTGCAAGATTTTGCCTAGTCATTGTGATAACCTTGGAAGAGCAGGCCAGTGTGGATTACAGTTTAGTCTGAGCAGTTTGATGCTTAGAAGTTAATCAAGGGGTGGATTTAAAATATAAGTTGTTTGGGGAGGCCACTGGTGAGTAAATTCATGTGCAATTATATTGTTTCATTTCATATAAAATGGGATTTGGTATTAGATGTAAAATACATGTTGGTGGGTGGCACGGTGGTGTAGTGGTTAGCGCTGTCGCCTCACAGCAAGGAGGTCCGGGTTCGAGCCCCGTGGCCGGCGAGGGCCTTTCTGTGTGGAGTTTGCATGTTCTCCCCGTGTCCGCATGGGTTTCCTCCGGGTGCTCCGGTTTCCCCCACAGTCCAAAGACATGCAGGTTAGGTTAACTGGTGACTCTAAATTGACCGTAGGTGTGAATGTGAGTGTGAATGGTTGTCTGTGTCTATGTGTCAGCCCTGTGATGACCTGGCGACTTGTCCAGGGTGTACCCCGCCTCTCGCCCGTAGTCAGCTGGGATAGGCTCCAGCTTGCCTGCGACCCTGTAGAACAGGATAAAGCGGCTAGAGATGAGATGAGATACATGTTGGTAAAAGTAATCTTGGTAATGCTAAGCTAGCTGTTAAAAATGAATGTTTCTCAATGCTAAGCTAGCTGGTAAAAATGAATGTTCCTAAGATTAACATAGCTCTATTTCATAGTCATTTCATTGTTACTAGTGTATTAGTGCAGTTTTTATAGTATCCTTTTTCTTTTTTTTTTTAAGGTTTTCAACCTATCTGACTCCTATTTGGCTCCTATCTGACTCTGACTGTTAAAATAAAAAAACAAGAAAAGAAGATCTGGAGTCCGAGTTGATCCATGATTGCCCCTGATGGCTTAGGCCTTTTTCAAGTTTAGACAGATTTTAAATTAAATACCCCTGACAACATCCCTGGGCGGGCCCTCAGAGTGTGTGCCAATGAGCTGGCTGCTGTTTTCACCACCATCTTCAACCTTTCCCTCAGCCAGAGCACCGTTCCCTCCTGCTTCAAGACTACAACCATCGTCCCTCTTCCCAAGAACAGCTCACCCACCTGCCTGAATGATTACAGGCCGATAGCACTCACTCCAATCATCTCAAAGTGCTTTGAGAAAGTGGTACTGGCCCACATTCAGAACAGCATACTGGAAACCCTGGACCCCCTGCAGTATGCCTACAGGCCCAACAGGTCCACCTCAGATGCCATCGCCGCTGCCTTCCATTATGCCCTCTCCCACCTGGAAAACAAAGACTCTTACATCAGGATGCTCTTTGTTGACTACAGCTCTGCCTTCAACATGGCCATCCCCCACAAACTCATCCATAAACTATCTACACTTGGTTTGCACCCCACCCTCTGTGACTGGTTCATCGACTTCCTGACTGGCAGGTCCCTGACTGGCAGGTCCCAGACTGGCAGGATTGGTAATAGGACTTCATCCAGCATCATCACAAACATTGGCACCCCACAGGAATGCGTTCTCAGCCCCATCCTCTACACTCTGTTCACCCATGACTGTGTTGCCTCCCACAAGGACAACATCATCCTGAAGTTTGCGGACGACGCCACAGTGATGGGATGCATCACTGGCAGTGACAAAACGGCCTACAGGAGGGAGGTGGCCAGTCTGGTGTCATGGTGTGAGGACAACAACCTCACCCTCAACACTGACAAGATGGAGATGATAGTGGATATGAGGAAGGAGATGATAGTGGATATGAGGAAGGAGAGGAGACCTCATCAGCCACTGTTCATCCGGGAGCTTGAGGAGGAGAGGGTGAGCAGCTTCAAATACCTGGGTGTTCACATCAGTGAGGACTTCACAGGAACACATAACACCACACAGCTGGTTAGGAAGGCTCAACAGTGGCCATACTTTCTGAGGAGGCTGAGAAAGTTTGGTATGTCACCCAAGATCCTCAGCAACTTCTACAGCTGCGTGATTTGAGAGCATTCTGACCAACTGCATCACTGTGTAGTACGGCAGCACTACAGCAATGGACTGCAAACGCCTGCAGAGGGTGGTGAAGACTGCTGAGAGGATCACCAACACTCCACTGCCCTCTCTGCAGAGCATCTACCACCACAGAGTCCACAGGAGAGCTGCCTCCATCCTCAAAGACCCCACTCAGGCCAGAGGTACAGAAGTCTGAAATGTAAGACTGTCAGACTAAAGAACTCTTTCTTTCCCACTGCCATTAGATTCCTGAACAGCTGACAGGAGTCTGTAACCATGGATTACCTCCCTGTAAACTGTCCTTGACTGTTTACATCTGTTTACATTTGTTTGCACATTACTGCCCTTTTTGCTGCTGTTCCTTGACTGTTTACATCTGATTACATTGTTTGCACATATTTGCACATTACTGCCATTTTGCTGCTGTTTCCTTGACTGTTTACATCTGGTTACATCGTTTGCACATTCACACATTACTGCCCTTCTGCTGCTACATCTGATCATTGCCTAATTTTTGTATTACACTACCTTTTTTGCACTACATTTAACCTTTATTTTGTACTACAATGGGTGTTTTTGCTTTTGTTGCTTTTGCTTTTCTTTGCTTTTATTTTTGCACTATATTGCCTTACTTTGTATTACTTCTGCCTATTTATTTATTTGTAATTGGCATTCATGGTGGACAGCCAACTAAGAATTTTATTGTGCAAGTGGACATGTCCTTACTGTGCATATGACAATAAACACTTTGAACTTGAACTCACATGCCCCTCATCGCCTGCTGATGCATCTTGGAGGATTCCTCTACCTGAAAAGTTCTCAGGTGAAGTATCTCAATGCATGGGATTCCTTCTCCAGTGTTCTCTGTATTTCTCATCACTCACAGGGCAACCGATGAACAAAAGATTGCCCAGTTCATCAGTCTCCTCTCAGGTAAAGCTCTACTGTGGGCACGTGCTGTGTGGAGGTGAACACATCACATCTTATGACTGTTTCTTGGAGCTTTTTAAGAGAGTTTTTGACCACCAGCCTGAGGTCGTAGAAGTCGGCAAGATTTTGTTAACAATCTGACAGGGAGAAAGGAGAGTTGCGGAGTACATGCTAGACTTCCGCACATTAGCCGCCAGCAGCGGTTGGAATGAACCAGCACTAAAAGCTACGTTTCGTCAAGGTTTACGCCCAGAAGTGCTCAGTGAGCTGGCCTGCCATGATGAACATCTCTCCCTTGACTCTCTGATCAACTTGGCCACCGTCTGGGTCACCTCATCCATAATTGACCCTCACTGCAGGCATCCTCTAATCCCTCTCCTACCATGAGCTCTACGACTCTGATGGAGGTCTCGTGTACACAACCACAATGATCAGAGAGAGAGAGTGATGATGATGTGAGGACCTCTGCTTTTACTGTGGGGAATCTGGTCATCAGATTTCTAAATGCCCTATTCGACCCCCATGGGACAACCAGCCCAGCAAAGTAACCAGCCCACCTAACCCAGTGAGTTAAAAAATTACTCACAACTCACTCCTTTCAAGTGCCTGTGATATTGAAACTGCCAGATGCGACCATTGTACTTTCTGCCTTCATAGACTCAGGGGCTGAAAGAAACTTCATAAAGAGCTTGATTGTCCAGAAATACCACCTGACCACCAATGAACTCTTGAGACCAATGAAGTTGAAAGCCATTGATGGGGGTCCCATAGGTGAGGGACTGGTCTCAAAGCACACAACTCCCCTCAAGATTCAAGTGGGAGCCATTCACACAGAATGCATATCCCTGCTCATCACTCAAACTGCACATCATGACCTAATATTGGGATACTCTTGGCTCCAACTCCACGATCCTCTGATTTCATGGCAACAAAGGGACATTCTTCAGTGGTCTCCTTCCTGTTTTCAGAGTTGTTTGAAACTACCCCAGCTGGCACTCTCATCCATCTCTGTAGAGAGCCCTCTGCCGGACTCCCTCGACAATGTTCCTTCCTGTTACCTTGATCTAAAGGAAGTGTTCAGTAAAGGGAAGGCTTGTGGTCTGCCTCCTCACTGTCCCTATGGCTGTGCTATTGACCTCCTCCCAGGTACAACAACTCCTCATAACCACATTTACCCTTTGTCCCTCACTGAGCAAGCAGCTATGGAGGAGTATGTACAAGAAGCCTTGAAGCAGGGGTACATCAGACCCTCCATGTCTCCAGCTGCAGCAGGGCTCTTCTTTGTTGAGAAGGGGGGTCTCCGGCCGTGCAGAGACTATTGAGGCCTGGACCAGATCACAGTGAAATACCCTTATCCACGCCTGCTGGTGTCTTCAGCCCTAGAACAGCTAAGATCAGCTAAGATCTTTTTTAGAACTAGACCTTTGTAGTGCCTATAACTTGGTCAGGATACATGAGGGTGATAAGTGGAAGACTGCATTTAGCACCACCGTGGGCCACTTCGAGTATTTGGTCATGCCTAATGGCCTATCTTGCATGCCAAGTGTCTTCCAGTGCATCATTAACAATGTGCTCAGGAACATGCTGGGGGGTTGTGATTGCTTACATCGATGACATCCTGATCTACTCCCCAGATGAGAATATACAGGTCCTTCTCAAAAAATTAGCATATTGTGATAAAGTTCATTATTTTCCATAATGTAATGATAAAAATTAAACTTTCATACATTTTAGATTCATTGCACACCAACTGAAATATTTCAGGTCTTTTATTGTTTTAATACTGATTATTTTGGCATACAGCTCATGAAAACCCAAAATTCCTATCTCAAAAAATTAGCATATCATGAAAAGGTACTCTAAACGAGCTATTAACCTAATCATCTGAATCAACGACTTAACTCTAAACACCTGCAAAAGATTCCTGAGGCTTTTAAAAACTCCCAGTCTGGTTCATTACTCAAAACCGCAATCATGGGTAAGACTGCCGACCTGACTGCTGTCCAGAAGGTCATCATTGACACCCTCAAGCAAGAGGGTAAGACACAGAAAGAAATCTCTGAGCGAATAGGCTGTTCCCAGAGTGCTGTATCAAGGCACCTCAGTGGGACGTCTGTGGGAAGGAAAAAGTGTAGCAGAAAACGCTGCACAACCAGAAGAGGTGACCGGATCCTGAGGAAGATTGTGGAGAATGGCTGATTCCAGACCTTGGGGGACCTGTGGAAGCAGTGGACTGAGTCTGGAGTAGAAACATCCAGAGCCACCGTGCACAGGCGTGTGCAGGAAATGGGCTACAGAGAAGCAGCACTGGACTGTTGCTCAGTGGTCCAAAGTACTTTTTTTGGATGAAAGCAAATTTTGCATGTCATTCGGAAATCAAGGTGCCAGAGTCTGGAGGAAGACTGGGGAGAAGGAAATGCCAAAATGCCTGAAGTCCAATGTCAAGTACCCACAGTCAGTGATGGTCTGGGGTGCCATGTCAGCTGCTGGTGTTGGTCCACTGTGTTTTATCAAAGGCAGGGTCAATGCAGCTAGCTATCAGGAGATTTTGGAGCACTTCATGCTTCCATCTGCTGAAAAGCTTTATGGAGATGAAGATTTCATTTTTCAGCACGACCTGGCACCTGCTCACAGTGCCAAAACCACTGGTAAATGGTTTACTGACCATGGTATTACTGTGCTCAATTGGCCTGCCAACTCTCCTGACCTCAACCCCATAGAGAATCTGTGGGGTATTGTGAAGAGGAAGTTGAGAGACACCAGACCCAACACTGTGGATGAGCTTAAGGCCGCTATCGAAGCATCCTGGGCCTCCATAACACCTCAGCAGTGCCACAGGCTGATCGCCTCCATGCCACGTCGCATTGAAGCAGTCATTTCTGCCAAAGGATTCCCGACCAAGTATTGAGTGCATAACTGAACATAATTATTTGAAGGTTGACTTTTTTTTGTATTAAAAACACTTTTTATTGGTCAGATGAAATATGCTAATTTTTTGAGAGAGGGATTTTTGGTTTTCCTTTACTTTTTTGCCAAAATCATCAATATTAAAACAATAAAAGGCTTGAACTACTTCAGTTGTGTGTAATGAATCTAAAATATATTAAAGTCTAATGTTTATGAGTACATTACAGAAAATAATGAACTTTATCACAATATGCTAATTTTTTGAGAAGGACCTGTACACCATGAGCACATCAGGCCAGTACTCTCTCACCTGCTCCAGAACCACCTGTATGTAAAGGCAGAAAAGTGTGAATTCCATGTCAACCAGATCTTGTTCCTGGGGTACATTATCAGCTCTGAGGGGATGAGCATGGATCAGGCCAAGGTTTTGGTGGTCATGTTGTGGCTCACTCCCACATCTGTGAAGGAGTTGCAGTGCTTCCTGGGGTTCGTGAATTTCTACCGCCGCTTTATCCTTGGATTGAGCACCATCACTGCCCCTCTCACCTCACTTCTGAAAAATGGACCACATCACCTCCACTAGAATCCTGCTGCCAAGGAAGCTTTTAACCAGCTCAAGTCAGTGTTCACTACAGCTCCCATACTTCAGTATCCAAATCCTGCCAAGCCATTCATTGTGGAAGTGGACACATCAGAGACTGGAGTAGGAGGTGTTCTCTCTCAGTGTTCTGGAGATAAACCAAAGCTTCATCCAGTTGCTTTCTCTTCCAAGAAACTCACACCCACAAAGAGGAATTATGACATCAGTAACTGAGAGCTCCTGGCTATCAAGCTGGCCTTAGAGGAATGGAGGCACTGGTTGGAAGGCACAGTACTGTACACCCATTCATGATCCTTACCAATCACAAGAACCTGGAATACTTAAAGATTGCTAAGCGTCTGAACCCCTGGCAGGCCAGATGGGCCTTATTCTTCACCAGGTTCCAGTTTACAATTTCTTATCCTGGCTCCAGAAACACTAAAGCAGATGCCCTCTCCAGAGTTCACACTCCTTCGTCACACATGCTTGAACCCACCTCTATCCTTTGGCCCAAATGTTTCCTGCAAGCTGTAACCTGGGACATTGACCAGGAGATCAGACAGTTACAACCCACAAATCCTCCCAGAAACTGGCCACCCAGACTCATGCTTGAGCCACCCAAACTCAGAGGCAAACTTGTCACCTGGGCCCACTCCTCTCCTGCCATCAGACATCCCAGCGGCCATCGCATTTACCAGCTCCTCCAGAACAAGTACTGGTGGGAAAACATGATTTTGGACTTTAACCATTTTGTCTCCTTGTGCTCCATCTGTGCCCAAGCTAAGGCTGCCAGAGCTCCCCCTGCTGGTAAGCTGTGTATTCTGAGTACCTCAGCAACCCTGGTCACACATTGCAATTGACTTTCTCACAGATCTACCACAGTCCCAAGGCAACACAATTATAGATTTGAAATATAGAGAACACATCATCGATAGATTTTCAAAAGTACTCAAGCTCATTCTGCTACCAGGTATTCCCACTGCCTTTGAAACCACTGAATTGTTATTCACCCATATCTTCCATTACTATGGCATTCCTGAGTACATAATCCGTGACCGTATTCCCCAATTCATTTCTAGACTATGGTCAAGATTCATGGACAGACTGGAAGTTGTCCGTTAGCCTCATATCTGGATATCACCCTCAGTCTAACAGCCAAGTAGAGTGTGTGAACCAGGAGGTGGAGGTGCTTCTTCCGCATATTCTGCATGCATAACCAGAAGGACTGGGCACGATTCCTTCTGTGGGCTGAGTACACACAGACTTCTCTCAGGCACTCAGCCACTCAGTTAACCTCGTTCCAGTGCGTACTCGGATATCAGCCTCCGCTCTTCCCATGGGATGATGCCCCTACGCAGATTCTGACCATAGACTCATGGTTCCAGAGGAGCCAGCAAGAATGGGAGGAGGTCCACCAGTGACTGGAAAATGTAAACACCAAGTACAAGCACTACACTGCCAAGCTGGAAAACGTAAACACCAAGTACAAGCACTACACTGCCAAGCACAGAAGTGCCACTCTGGAGTATGCCCCAGGTCATCAAGTATGGGTATCAACAAAGGACCTAAAGGAACCTAAAACCTGCAGAAAGTTACAAGCCCAATACATTAGTCCATTCAAGATTCTACATAGGTTCAACAAGGTCTCATACAGGCTCGAGCTTCCTTCCCACAGTAAGCTGTCTCCCACATTTCATGTCTCCTGCCTCAAACCAGCTATTGAAGATCCACTAGCCTCCAAGACACCCACCCAAGAAACCCCTTACCCAGACATCGAAGGAAAACCCATCTACCAGGTCAACAAGATCCTCAATTCCCGCTGCAGACAAGGACAACTGGAGTACTTGGTTGACTGGGAAGGTTACGGCCCATAGGAACGCAGCTGGGTCAGTTCAAGAGACATGTCAAGTCAAGTTTATTTTTATAGCACTTTTAACAATAGACCTTGTCGCAAAGCAGCTTTACAGAATTTAAATTACTTTAAACCTGAGCTAATTTTATCCCTAATCTATCCCCAATGAGCAAGACTGTGGCAACGCTGGCAAGGAAAAACTCCCTCAGACTACATGAGGAAGAAACCTTGAGAGGAACCAGACTCAAAAGGGAACTCATCCTCATTTGGGTGATAATGTGATTTATAAAATTTAACAGTTTTAACATGAAGTCAGTCTCACTGATGTTATAACTCTTCATTGATGGAAACTTGAGTGCAAAACTGTTCATGACAACTGCAATCCTAAAGTTAGCAAGTCAACTGTAGTCCTCAACCATAAAAGCATTACTGTAAGTGTCCAGAGCATCTTCCAAGTGTGAATTTCAACTGTCCATATGGGGCCGTCCTCCACAGGAGCGATGTGGTGAGACTCCAACCAGATGTAGGGCATCAGGATTGATCAGGCAGGTCTGAGATGCAGAAGAGGTCAGCATCTCAATCTCAGGATTGACATGTAACTCAGAGGGACAGACAGGGGGAGGAGGGGAGAAAAAAAGAGAGAAAACACAGGTCGTTAGGTATGCCCAATGTCACCTGATGAGTAAGAACAGTATACATTTTGCGCTGAGTGCAAGCAGGGACTCCAGCAAAACTAACTATAACAGCATAACTAAAAGGGGAGAGCCAGAAGGTAACACAGGCATGAGGGCGCCCCAGGACATAAGCAGCAGCAACTACACCATCAACAAACTCAAGTGAGCAAGCGAGTGGGGGACTGACAGCATCCATACATCCCAGTTTACCAAAACACTCTGTCTGAGGACCCTCCAGATCTACTCCTTTACCTCATAAGCAAAAGGCTTGACTAAACAGATATGTTTTCAGCCTAGACTTAAACACTGAGACTGTGTCTGATTCCCAAACACTACTTGGAAGGCTGTTCCATAAGTGTGGGGCTTTGTAAGAAAAGGCTCTGCCCCCTGATGTAGCCTTCACTATACGAGGTACTAGCAGATAGCCTGCACCTTTTGATCCAAGTAGGTGTGGTGGGTCATAAAGGACCAGAAGTTCACTCAGGTACTGTGGCATGAGACTATTCAGTGCTTTTAAAGGTCAATAGTAGTATTTTATAAACAATATGAAATTTGATTGGGAGCCAGTGCAGTGTGGATAAGACAGGGGTGATGTGGTCATATTTTCTAGTTCTAGTAAGGACTCTTGCTGCTGCATTTTGAACTAACTGGAGCCTGTTTATGCACTTCTTACATATCTTAGATCCTGTCCTCATGCAGGAGTTTAACAGCCAGCACCCTGACAAGCCTGCACCAAGAAAGAGAGGTCGGCCAAGGAAAGAAGTTGCTCCCAGAGGGAGCTCCTCTGGGGGTTCTGTCAGTAACAATTTTGAAAGCCTGAGTCTGGAGCAGCCTCCAAACATGGCCGCTCTGGACTACACTTCCCAAGAGTCACAACACCCCCCATCACCAGATTATTAATTACATCACCTGTCACCAGTTCACCTGCAATCACTCTGTCTACTGACAGCATCCATACATCCCAGTTTACCAAAACACTCTGTCAGAGGACCCTCCAGATCTCCAGACCCCCTTTACCTCATAAACAAACACACCCTGCTCAAACACACATTCAGTGCGAAGTATTGTTCTGTGTCCCGTACCTGACTTTACCAAGCTGTTTGATTTCTGCCTGACTTCCAGTTAAGACCTCTGTTTACATTTGTTCCTGACTTTGTTATCTTGTCTGCCCTATGTTACTCAGTTTGCAGATCGACTGACCTCTGCCCATTTTCTGACTATGATTCTTGTTCTCCGATTTGGCTCTGTTTGCAGTTTGCACCATACTCACTTTCCCTTGCAATTGCATCTATAAGTGCCTGCACCCTGACAGGGAACAGACAATAAAACAGAGGTGAAAACATAACCTTCTCCAACAAAATAGGTGGTGGTTATAAAACATTTTACCTCTTTAAACAAAAAAACAAACAAAACTGTGGCAGCGGGGGCGTGGCCGAGCATCAGTCTGTGAATGGAGGGCGGAGTCAGAGGTGAGTGGTCATGTCACTACACCTGTTATCAATTAACGTGTGTTTGTGTGTCTCCTTCAGTGACTGCGCCTGATAAAAGGAGGGTGAGAAGGGGAGGACGGCGCCAAGGGCTTGCTACTAGCTTGTGTGTGTACCATATATGTGCGTGTCTGTGAGAGAAAGTGTGTCTAAATTGTGTGCTGGAAAGCAGCAATAAAGTGGAAAATGAATTGCAAACAACTACCTGCTGTGCTTCTGTGCTCCACCCACACCAGTGTCTTCCTACAGTGGTGCCGAAACCCGGGATCCTTCCTCATGCTCTTTGAGCAGGCAGCAGAGGTATGGGGTAGGCCAGTGGACCAGCGTGCAGCATGCCTCCTTCCCCTGCTGACGGGCGAGGCGCAACTGGCCACACTGCAGCTCCCCGCCGACAGCAGGCTCGTCTATGTGGACCTTCGCAGAGCCATCCTCCAGCATGTTGGCTGCTCCCCAGAGCAACAACGGCAGCGCTTCCGCTCGCTGTGCTTGGAGGAGGTTGGCTGGCTGTATGCGTTTGGGCAGCAACTCCAGGACGCCTGCCGGCAGTGGCTGAGGGCAGACGACCACGATGCTGAGGGAGTGATTGACCTGGTGACACTGGAACAATTTGTCATGCGACTTCCGGAAGGAACGGTGGAGTGGGTCCAGTGTCATCGCCCGGCGTCGCTGGACCAGGCAATCAAGCTGGCAGAGGACCACACGGCGGCAGTTCTGATGGCAGGACACCGTGCCTCCTCTTCTCCTCTCTCTTCTCCCTCTCCCTCTGTTTCCCGTCCTCGCCCCGTTTCCCGTCCTCGCCCCATTCCCCCACCGCAGAGGCAGGGGCCAGCTCTCCCCCAGCTGGCCCGGCACACCCGTGGTGTCCTTCCGTGTCTCGCTTCCTTGTCTGTGTCTCCTCCCCCTCAGGTGAGTGATGCTTGTAACACAGGTGCAGAGGGAGAGCCTGGCCCAGTGTGCTGGCGCTGCGGGGAGCCGGGACATCTCCAACATCAGTGCTCTGCGATGGAGGTGGGCACAGTTGTCCAGGTCCCCGACATGCCAGAAATTGCCCTCGATCGGGCCGGAACATATCGAATACCGGTAAGTGTCCAAGGGGATACGTATCAGGCTTTGGTGGATTCCGGCTGTAACCAGACCTCAATCCACCAAAGCCTGGTGCAATGTGAGGCACTGGGGAGAACACGAATGGTGAAGGTGTTGTGTGTGCGCGCACGGGGATGTTCACAACTGCTCTTTGGTGTCTGTCCATATTCTATTTCGAGGAAGAAAATATAGTGTAAAGGTGGTGGTTAATCCTCGTCTCACCCACTTGCTAATTTTGGGGACTGATTGGCTGGGGTTTAAGGAATTAATGACGCACATAGTGAAGAGTGGGTCCTGCCGTAATTTAGTTAGGGAAAGCCCCGGAGTAGCATTGGCGGGAGTTGTCATCACAGAGCTGTCTACGTCAGCACCACATCAGGGCAACACACGGAGTGAGGAGCGTCCCACCCCTCCTCTCTCTCTCGGGGATTCCCTTGGGGATTTCCCATTAGAGCAGTCGCGAGACGAGACTCTGTGGTATGCATTTGACCATGTGAGAGTAATCAATGGTCAAATTCTCCAGCCAAATGTGACGCCGGCCTTCCCCTACTTTGCTATTATTAAGGATAGGCTATACCGAATGACGCAGGACACTCAAACTGGCGAAGAGAACACAATTATTAATTCCAAAGAGCTGCCAGGAATTCATATTCCAAGCGGCTCACTTTAATCCCATGGCTGGACACTTGGGGCAGGATAAGACACTAGCCCGAATAATGGCCTGGTTCTATTGGCCAGGGATTCACAGGGATGTCCATCAGTGGTGTGCTGCAAATGCCAATTAGTAAATCCAGCGGCCACTCCAAAAGTGCCTTTGCGCCCTCTCCCCTTAATCGAGACCCCATTTGAAAGAATTGGGATGGATCTCGTCGGGCCATTAGATCAGTCAGCATGGGGATATTGCTTTATTTTAGTTCTGGTAGACTATGCAACGTGATATCCGGAAGCAGTGCCTCGCCACAATATCTCAGCACGCAGTATAGCAGAAGCACTCTTCCACTTTATCGCCCAGGTTGGGATTCCGAAAGAAATCCTGACAGACCAAGGCACTACATTCATGTCATGCACACTGCGTGAGCTGTATGGGTTACTGGGGATTAAGTCAATCCGCACCAGTGTCTATCACCCACAAACGGATGGCTTAGTAGAACGGTTCAATCAAACTCTCAAAAATATAATTCAGAAGTTTGTAAGCAAAGACTCACGTAATTGGGATAAGTGGTTCGAGCCCCTGTTATTTGCAGTATGAGAGGTCCCGCAAGTCTCCACAGGGTTTTCACCATTTGAATTATTATATGGGCATAAGCTGTGTGGCATTTTGGGCATGCTACATGAAAATTGGGAGGAGGGACCTTCACCTAGTAAAAATGAAATTCAATATGTTCTTGACCTGTGTGCCAAACTCCACACTCTCATGCACTTAACCCAGGAGAATTTGCGGCAGGCGCAAGAAAGTCAAGTCCGACTGTACGACAGGGGCATGCGCCTTAGGGAGTTCACACCGGGAGACAAAGTACTCATATTACTGCCCATGTCGAGCTCCAAATTGGTCGGCAAGTGGCAAGGGCCCTTCGAGGTCACACAGCAAGTCGGGGACGTCGACTATGAGGTGAGGCGAATGGACAGGGGTGGGGCATTGCAAGTTTACCACCTCAGTCTATTAAAACATTGGAATGAGGAGGTCCCCGTGGTGTTGGTGTTGGTAATTCCGGAGAAGGCGGAGCTGGGGCCAGAGGTTCAAAAAAGAAAATTGACATCGCCCACCGCTCCAGTCCCCTGTGGAGACCACCTCTCCCCGACCCAGCTCACGGAGAAAGCCCAGTTGCAGAAAGAATTTTCTGACGTGTTTTCGCCCCTGCCCGGCCGCACCCAGCTCATAGAAGACCACATTGAGACGCCCCCGGGGGTGGTAGTGCTCTTACCCTCTGCCCGAACACAAAAAAAAGTGGTCCGGGATGAACTTGAAGCCATGCTTGAAATGGGCATAATTGAGGAGTCCAACAGTGACTGGAGCAGCCCAGTGGTCCTGGTCCCCAAGACTGATGGGTCGGTCCGGTTCTGTGTGGACTATAGGAAAGTCAAGGCGGTGTCTAAATTTGACGCATACACAATGCCTTGCATTGATGAGTTGCTCGATCGATTAAGCGCTGCTCATTTTTATTTGACACTGGATTTAACGAAGGGATATTGGCAGATCCCCTTGACTCCTCTATCCCAAGAGAAAACGGCCTTTTCCACACCGTTTGGCTTACACCAGTTCGTCACACTTCCTTTTGGGTTGTTTGGGGCACCCGCGACGTTCCAGCAGCCCACGCCACCTACGCAGCCGCGTATCTGGATGACATTATCATCTATAGTAATGACTGGCCAAGGCACCTTGAACACCTTAGGGCTGTCCTAAAGTTGCTGAGGTGGGCGGGTCTCACAGCCAACCCAAAGAAATGTGCGATTGGGCGGGTGGAAGTATGGTATCTGGGTTTCCACTTGGGCCATGGGCAGGTGCATCCCCAAATTAATAAGACTGCAGCGATTGCGGCCTGCCCGAGGCCCAAGACCAAAAAGGGGGTGAGACAGTTCCTGGGGCTGGCTGGCTACTATCGGAGGTTCATACCTAATTGTTCGGACGTCACCAGCCCGCTGACTGATCTCACTAAAAAGGGAGCACCAGATCCGGTCCAGTGGACGGAGCAATGCCAACAGGCTTTCACTAAGGTAAAGGCTGCACTGTGTGGGGGCCCACTGTTATACTCCCCTGACTTTTCTCTCCCCTTTATTTTGCAGACAGACGCATCGGACAGAGGGCTGGGGGCCATTCTGTCCCAGGAGGGGGAGGGGGAGGAGCGTCCCATGCTGTACATTAGCCGGAAGCTGTCGATGCGGGAAGGCAGGTACAGCACGATTGAAAAAGAATGCCTAGCCATCAAGTGGGTGGTTCTCGCTCTCCAGTACTACCTGCTGGGGCGCCCTTTCACCCTCTGTTCGGACCACGCACCCCTCCAATGCCTCCACCCCATGAAGGACGCCAACGTGCGGATCATCCGTTGGTACTCCAGCCATTTAAATTCGAGGTGGTCCACAGGCCGGGGGCACAGATGGCGGTGGCGGACTTCCTTTCCCATCAAGGGGGTGGAGTCAGCTTCAGGCCGGACGGCTCCCTGGCCTGAGTCAGGCGGTGGGGGTATGTGGCAGCGGGGGCGTGGCTGAGCCCCAGTCTGTGAATGGAGGGCGGAGTCAGGGAAGGTGAGTGGTCATGTCACTACACCTGTTATCAATTAACGTGTGTTTGTGTGTCTCCTTCAGTGACTGCGCCTGATAAAAGGAGGGTGAGAAGGGGAGGACGCGCCAAGGGCTTGCTACTAGCCTGTGTGTGTATATGTGTGTGTCTGTGAGAGAGAGCGTGTCTAAATTGTGTGCTGGAAAGCAGCAATAAAGTGGAAAACGAATTGCAAACAACCGCCTGCCATGCTTCTGTGCTCCACCCACACCAGAGTCTTCCTACAAAAACTAATTGTAAAAGTTTGTGATTTTCATGCCATATGATTACACAATCAGGCTGGAAGGTCATGGTCGTGAAATACATTGGTATCTTCCAAACCCACCACAAGTTGCCAAAATTTATGATAGTATTGTATTCAAAAGAGTTACATTATCAGAAAAAGATGAAAGAATACATTAAACTACAAAAATTTTTTTTAACAGAAATTCAAGATGATTCTCTTTAGTTTCACAGTAATTTAGCATGGACAAACTGCCCCTCGCCAAATTTCCATTAAGCTACGTAATGCACAATTCGAAACTGCAAACTAAAAAAAAAAGTAATGGAAACATAAATTTGAAAAAAAAAATTGAAATATCGCAAAAAAGTTTATATACTTGCACTCAGGTGGTTTTTCAAATGATTCAACAAAGCAGTATTTCACAAAATTGGAAAGGAAACATGAATTCGATTGAACACTACAACAGCTATTGCAGTGGATGCGATCGAAATCCTGTGCCAAATATCAAGTCTTGGAGATCTGAATGACTATCATGAGAGGAGAAAAACCACCTTTAGGGCCCGTTTACACGAGGACGCTGTCGGGTAAAAACGACTAAATATTTTATCGGAAGTGCCTTTTGTCTACATGGGGACGGCGTTTCCGAGGCTGAAAAATGGAAAAAAATTGAAAACACCTTCCAGAGTGGATAAGTTAAAAACAGCCCCCATTGCATATCCGTCTAAACTACCCAATACGCGAAACTCTGCTCGGATCTGCTCACGTCGGGTACGCGTTTACGTCATACATATGTCATATACTGTACATGCCAGCCCGGGAAGTAAGAAAGTAAGTAAAAAAAGTAAGAGCATGTCTGATTATATCGATCCAACGGACCTTCAAGCTGCTCTGGCAGCTTTAATAAATGTCCAGGAGTCCTTCCAACATCTATACCGAATCTGCACATATACCGTTAATGAACAGAGGCGGGTATTGAGGTATTTCACCTGACGTCACAGGGTCACGTGACGCCCCGGTGTCCACCATTTTGGACGGCAAGCTAGCTAATGTCAACAACAGTAGCTAGTATGTTACTGTAGCAATATTTACGTTCAGTCATTTGGATGACTGTTAAAACCTTTCAGTCTCAAGTTTTTCCTTTACTGGATTTACTAGTTTACTGAGCTAGCGTGCGATGGCTCCCGGCCCGGCCAGAGAGCGCGCGATGGCTCCCGGCCCGGCCAGAGAGCGCGCGATGGCTCCCGGCCCGGCCGGAGAGCGCGCGATGGCTCCCGGTTTGGCCGAGTGCGCTAGCTCAGTAAACTAGCAAATCCAGTAAAGGAAAAACTTGAGACTGAAAGGTTTTAACAGTCATCCAAATGACTGAACGTAAATATTGCTACAGTAACATACCAGCTACGATGTTGTTGACATTAGCTAGTGCTAACAGCTAGCTGCTAGTACACTGCTACAACACAGACACCGACCCTAATAATACAGTTCTTAGTCATTGCCTGGTAACAGCAAATTTATAACGGGCCATGTCTCAACAGACTAAGAAGTTATTTCAATGACATTTAATAACATTTTGTTTATCCTGAGGACCGAAAGTAAATGAAAATGTGAACAAACCTTAGCTGTAATAAGATGGCGACCACCGGCTCCAGGGACAACCCGCTGATGTAGGCATGTTACCCAGCCTGACACAAAATATTTGTAGGCATCCAAACTCTTATACGCTTTCAGATCAATACCTGTGTATGGCGATGGGTTTTTAACTACATAGGTATACAGATCCTGTGGGCCGAAGTCAGGTAAAGACGAGGGCTTCGTGTACTTCCGTACGTCAGTGAACAATCCTGGTGGAAGCAGGTAAACGTCGTTCTCTAAGCCTGCTAACCTCAATTTTTGCAAATACCTCTCCCTCTGCTCGCCCTGTAAATGCCCTACGTCGCTGGATAGTGAAGGTGTTTTCTGCATCTCGCTCCTTTTTCTTTTATGTTTTTCGTTTGTCGCCTTCCTCGCATTCAAACTGATTCGAGCCGTGCCGTCCAAAATGGCAGCATCACATGACTTGGTCACGTGAGTGAAATACCTCAATAGTATGCTCTTACTTTTTTACTTACTTTCTTACTTACCATAGCCAGAGTAGTCAAAGTTTTCACGGCGCAGATGTGCAGATCAGACAAGACGGAAGACGTTGCGCATGCGTGCAGACATAGCGGAGGTCTTTCACAGCACCACCTAGCCGCCTGGCATGCACATCCAATTGAATTCCACACATTTATGCGTCACCGTATAGACGCAGATTTCCTCCTTGAAAATGGTCGTGTAGACGCGGAAAAAAGTGAGAATGAAAATGGACTTTTGCGTTTTTGTTTCAGACCGTCCCCGTGTAAAGTGGGCCTAAATCATGTAACCTCACTCATTTGAAACATGGACCATTCATAATTGGGTTTTGAAAAACTTTTTTCATTTTTTTTTTTTTTTACTGCAACGAGAAAACCTGGCTACTGTGTTCTACTGTCATTTTTCATCACTTCCAAAATTCTGAAATTTGAACTTGCCAATTAGTCATCATGAAAATGAGGGATTGTATTTATGGAAGGGTATTTTTGTGATATATACTGTATAAGAATTTTCATTCAGATTCAGTTTTCTTTATGAGGAACACTATTCCAATCTTGTATTTGAAACCATTTTATTAGCATATATATGAATATGAGAAACTGGGCTTTTTGTGAAGCTCAGTGGCAAACACAGATCGTCTCCCCAATCCATTTTCAGTTACTCATTTTGCAGAATCTTTAATTTTAGAGCTGAACGTTAAGGATTCATCAGTGGCCGTCTGGCAACCCTGGGATCTGAACTCACAGCAAGCAAGTCGGTAAGTATGTTTATTCTTATATATACGTACCACTAGGACAGGCAGAAATTTTATTCAGAACTCAAGATGAAGCCTAATTAATTAAAGCATCATTGAACATTACATGCTGATAGGAAATGATCAAATATCTGGGCGGTTCACAAGTCAAAATGTCCTCAGCACCTGTATCGACTGCCAAATCTTATTGATGGTCAGATAAGGAGTGACAGATAAACAGAAAGGGTGTGCCCACCCTTAAAACAAATCTTGCTGTCCCAGCCTCCAAGAGATTTCATTCTCTTGTGCAATTCAGGCAGATGTAATAAAATATTGATCTTATGTAGGTGCACTATCAGGAACTATTAAGCAAATACGAGACAATACAGTTATAATTAGAGAGCCTGGTTTTTTGCACCATGAAAATAAATAGCTATTCTGTGAATGCAACTTTTGCCATTGCTGCACTGTATGTAATTAGGCAGTACCACATTTTAGACTGCTTTTGCACACTTAATTTTTTTTAATTATGATTTTTTTAAATAAATCCCATCTCATGATGAATTTGCATGAGTTCTCAAATTCTGGGCACAGCTGATGAACAGAGGAAGAGATTATGAATTCTAAGCATTTTCAGAATTTTAAAATGTTGTGAAATTGTGTAATGTACTGTGTGAGGGTATGTGAGGAGATTATATGTGGGATGCATTAGGTATGGGAGAAGATTATGAGATTTATTCAGAACCAAAATAATCTGGCTCTCTCTGTGGATGAGGATGACGCAGCTGTTCGGAGTTTGTGGTCTTGGGAAAAGGCGTATTAATTTGCTAAATTGCAGAGAGAGAGAGAGAGAGAGAGTGTGTGTGTGTGTGTGTGTGTGTGTGTGTGTGTGTGTGTGTGTGTAAGTATGGATCAAATCAATTCATCAGATTTTTCAAAGTTTGAGAGAAAGAAGAGGAAATAAATGAGTGATAAGGAAAATATGAAAGTAATTCTCACAAATCTTGTCTGTCTGTTCTAGGTTTTGAATTCTTCATAAAGTCACATGAACAGAACACTATGTACTCAAACCCAATTACAAGTAAAACAAAGAGAGCTGCTCAGTAGCAAGTCCACATACCTTTAAAGACACACAGACACACACACACACACACACACACACACACACACACACACACACACACACACACACACTGTACATAAAAAAAAAAAAAACTAGTCTGAACACTCCTGTATTTGATTGTTTTTCTACACACACACACACACACACACACACACACACACACACACAACGCAAGCATTAGTTAGACTTTGGACGGAGCAGGCTGACTAGGGAGGGCAGGAAGGGGGAGAGAGAGGAGAGAGAAAGAGAGAGAGAGAGAGAGAGAGAGAGAGGACGGGGTGTGTGTGTATGTGGAAAAGTGGCAGGCTGTTTCTCTCCTCATACACTCCTCTCTCTTTTTTCTCCTTCTTTTGTTCTCTCTCATGGCTGATTCTGTGAGGAGGTAGCTGAAGTGACTGAGAGCAGAAATGGGATTAGACTGACAAACTCAAATCAAAGTAGTAGTAGTAATAATAATAATAATAATAATAAAAAGCAGGAGCTCAAGAAACAATGAGAAGGTGTGGAGCTAAACATGTGTGTTTGTGAGTGTTCCCAAAAAGTGCAGAAGGAAAAACAAAAGGAAGACGAAGAGGCAACTTTGTTGGGAGAAAAGCGAGAAGGAAGGTGAGTAAAAATATTAAAGTCCTGAGTGAGAGCTTCGTTTGAAGTCTGTGGGTGTGTGTGATGGAAGTTGAGACGAGCATCAGAAAACATTTTCCAAGAACAGCCTTTCACTTTATTACTGGGCAAGCAGAGCTTCTAAAGTTAGACATAGTGGTGGTGTTGTCATTATAAACTCGATGCCATGTGAGTGTGGATTTGAGTTGCATGCCTTGGGGTGCACTGCAGCATATGCAATTTAAATTCATGTATAGAAGTCTTGAGAAATCTGCAGCTAACTTAACTATAATATTCAATGACACCTGATTTATGAATAAGTACATACATATGCTTGGGCATACAGGGACGTATAGATCACTTAAATCAATTTGAAAGTAAGATTAGCCTGAACAGGATAATGATGCAAAAACCAACAAAGCAATAAACGTAAAAAAGGGATGTTGGTTGCACTCCATATCTGAGGAAAGACGCCCCAAGGGTCAGCTTGTCCCAGCTGTCAAAATAATGTGTATGCAATATATAATGTACAATTTCTCTATGAATAGTTACCCATCACTGTATTATGCATTCATTATGTGTTTGGGTTCTCTAAACAATTAACAAAAATATCTTTATCAACATGACACTCATAACAACCCAATCTCATGGTTGCGAAAAGATTCGCACAATCCAACTTGGATGAAAATGAAAAATGCTTAAAAACTTGCTTAAAGATCATGGTTTGTATTTCTGTCATAAATTTCTTGACATTATGGTTCCATGAATTTGTTTATTTATTTATTTATTTATTTATTTGGACAATAGAAGTACCTACTTTTAACCTCATGAAGAAATATGCACTTTACAAATGTCCCCAACTTGACCCCTTCTCTTGTTAAACGAGTAAAAAAGTAAACAGCTGAGGTGAGATTTTCTCAGGCTCTACTTCTCATTTGTGAAACTGTCAGTGTTGAAATCTGACGAGAGAGAAGGCTGACAGAGAATGTTGACACAACCAGAATTTATGTGTGCCAGCATTTGCCTCGTGTAGTGTTGATACTTTCACATCAATTAGTTTGTAATTCTATCAACTGAGTAATGAAGTACCACTGATAACCTCGATAGTTTTTCTCAATGTACACAAAATATATTTTAATCTGTTAAGTCCATCCATAATTTACAGCAGCTGTGTGTGTGTGTGGGGGGGCACAGCTCCATGGTTCACTGTCAGCTTGGTTTACTGTTGGTGTGGCGTTTCACATGTTCACCCCATGTACATGTAGGTTTCATCCCAACCCCCCCAAGCCATGCTGGTAGACATATTAGCGATACTAAACTGAATGTATGTGTGCATGGTGCACTGCCATGGACTGGCATTCCATCCACTGGTGTATTCTCACCTCATGCCCAGGTGTTAGGCCAAGCTCTGGATCCTCCATAACCCTGACCAGGATAAAGTGATTACTGAAGCGGGGTTGCCAACTGTTTTCAGGGGAAAGTAACTAATGCATGTTCAAAAGGTCACTAGAAGTCTGCTTATTCATGCAAGTGGGACAACAATGGGGATTCATGATTGGTCTTTGGGAAAGAATGGTGATCAGTGATTGGTATTTAGGAAAGAATGGTGACTGATAATTGGGAAATCAGTGATTTCCCAGAGCTCTTTGGGAATGAATAGTGATAAATGATCGGTCTCTGGGAACCAGTGGTGATAAGTGATTAGTCTTTGGGAAAGAACGGTGATCAGTGATTGGACTTTAGGAATGAATGGTGATAAGTGATTGTTTTTTGGGAAAGAATGGTGAACAGTGATTGTTCTTTGGGAAAGAATGGTGACCAGTGGTTGTTTTTTGGGGAAAGAATGGTGACCAGTGATTTGTTTTTTGGGAAAGAATAGTGACCAGTGATTGTTCTTTGGGAAAGAATGGTGATTGATTTTTTTTGGGGGGGAAGAATGGTGATAAGTGATTGGTCTTTGGGAAAGAACGATGATCAGTGATTGGACTTTAGGAATGAATGGTGATAAGTGATTGTTTTTTGGGAAAGAATGGTGAACAGTGATTGTTCTTTGGGAAAGAGCGGTGACCAGTGGTTGTTTTTTGGGGAAAGAATGGTGACCAGTGATTTGTTTTTTGGGAAAGAATAGTGACCAGTGATTGTTCTTTGGGAAAGAATGGTGATTGATTTTTTTTGGGGGGGAAGAATGGTGATCAGTGATTGTTCTTTGGGAAAGAATGGTGACCAGTGATTGTTCTCTGGGAAAGAATGGTGATCAGTGATTGTTCTTTGGGAAAGAATGGTGGGTGATTTTTTTTTTTTTTGGGGGGGGGAGAATGGTGATCAGTGATTGGTCTCTGGGAACATAGGCTTTTGCAAGCACAACTAATTCAGGCTTTATACACTGGTGTTTGCTAACTTTTTATAACCAGCAGCTGTGAGCTGGAGAGCAATATCGAGTCCAGGACAGTCGTTAACATCTGCTCAATAGGTGCTAGATATTTTTCTAGGCTGTCGCTAAAGGGGTTTAAAATGCCACTAAATCTAGCAGTCTATAATTTGGACATACTGTACTGAAGATTAATTAATCAGTGAATGAATGTAAGTCAAAGCTGTTTCATGTGTGTTGGTTGGAAACAAAAACAAACAATCTGAGCTGGGCTGCTAATAAGAGTAAATTGCTTACAAGAATAAATTAATAAATTGTCAGGTAGCTTCCTGTGATTAACTATTGGGTGTGATTGCCAACGATAATCTAGTTTCATCCCAGCTTTAGCTAACTGCAATTTACAATAAGCTTGCCCAACAGTGGCTCAATTTAGTATATTGTGTGTTTTCCATGTAAGCTTAAGCTGTACGTAGTTGACACCAGAATGTCTTTTTTCCAGCTGTTGTTCTAAAAATATTGATTGATTCTAGCTAGCAAACAACTGCTATGTAATGCTAACGTTAGCCTGTTAGTGACACTACACTTTGTGATTTATGACTGTATACCTATACTGAACTTATTAAAATATAATTTTATGGGAAGATGGTGGAAGCTTTTTATCTTGTTTAATTCACTTTGTTTTATTTGGCTTCATTTAATTTTAATGAACAACATTTCAGACAAAAGGCCTCATCTTCCTGTACAAATAAAATAAAATGCAATAAAACAAAACCCTTAATATAAAAATACATAGGTTGGTTCTATCCAAGGACAAAAATGTCTTTTTTTTGGGGGGGGGTTAACAGTACATTTATGTGCAAAAAAGCCTTTTACAAATGAGATTTCAGAATTACCTAGAGTGTATTCAGTCTATAAATGTGTTGAGGTTAGGTTTGGCACCATCATTTGGTCACCCTGCTGAAACATTCAGCTTTGTCTGACAAGCTAAAAGCTGCCAAAACATAAGCCAAGTTGGTCAAACTGGTAGACCATCGTTGCCAGTGGGTTAGTGCTGGCGGAAAAGAAAAAGTTTCTGAATTATGGCTAGTAATTCAACACTGTAAATAAGATTTGAAAAAAAAGAATATAACATCATAGTAAGGTAATTATCTAATGTCAAACATTCATTAAACAATTTAGTCAGCAATATGGTGGAAAATAATTCACCAGCTGACAAAAATGGTCTACCAGCTTGCCCAACTCAGCTTGTGTTTTGGCAGATGATAGCTGGTCAGACTGAGCTGGACATTTCAGCAGGGCAGGAAAATTTTTTTAATTAAGGGCAGGGGGATATCTTTCCCTGCAGGCATCCCCTTATACCCTAAATAACTATTCCTAGCTGTATACACTCACTGGCCACTTTAATAGGAACCTGTTCTTGATTCTGAGATTCCTGTTCTTGGCTGGCAGAAGTGGAACCCAATGTGATCTTCTGCTGTTGCATACTGATATGCTTTTCTTCTCACCATGGTTGTAAAGAGTTGCTATGAGTTACTGTATCCTTCCTGGCAGCTTGAACTAATCTAATCTGGCCATTTTCTGCCGACCTCTCTTATCGACAAGGCATTTCCACCCACAGAATTGTCGCTCACTCAGTGTTTTTGCTTTTCACACCATTCTGTGTAAACTCTAGAGACTGTTGTGAGTGAAAACCCCAGGAGATCAGCAGTTTCTGACATACTTAAACCAGTCCATCTGGCACCAACACCCATACCACAGTGAAAGTCACAGAGATCATAATTTTTCCCATTCTGATGTCTGAAGTGAACATTAACTGAAGCTCTTGATTTGTATCTGCATGATTTTATGTGTTGTGCTGCTGTCAAGGGATTGGCTGATTAGGTAACTGCATCAAACAGCCGGTGTATATATGTAATACAGTGGCTGGCGAGTGTATACTTATGTGGTAAAGCCTTTGTACACCTAAACAGATATGATTTGTAAGGAATAAGCCATGACAGAGAGTGCTGCTATCGGAAAATATGAATCAACACTTGTGTGGTTTGATACAGCCCGATTGTGAAGTGGATGTCTGTTACTATCCTGTAGTGGATTATTTTCCTATAACAGCACACCCTGAAGTGCTCTTCTGAAAACACAATTTGCCAACTATTGTAGTTAAAAAAAAAAAAAAGTATTAAAGAACATCATACTTTTTAACCATTTACATTTATTATGGAAAGCCCACAGTTCCTGTTATCAGTTATGTTATAAATAGTTATTCCTTCACAGCCTCTTTTCCTCTCTCTTGAAGTTAATAAAACAAATAGAATGCATCTTGTCATGTTACTGAAAAACCGGGAAGTGCAAAGTCCTCTGTCCTGAAGGTTCAGGCAGAAAACTTACTAACCGTTACAAAGTGCTGACACCAGGGACTCTTTTCATAAATGTTAAATAAACATTTCCTAACAGAAAGGTTCATGATATTAATGATTGTAAGTCTTTGTAAAACAGTATGTTATTTAACAACCCCAAATGAGAAAAGCTTGGGATAGTATGGAAAATGCAATTTAAAAAAAAATGGCAGTAATTTCTAAATTTCATCTCATCTCATTATCTCTAGCCGCTTTATCCTTCTACAGGGTCGCAGGCAAGCTGGAGCCTATCCCAGCTGACTATGGGCGAAAGGCGGGGTACACCCTGGACAAGTCGCCAGGTCATCACAGGGCTGACACATAGACACAGACAACTATTCACACTCACATTCACACCTACGGTCAATTTAGAGTCACCAGTTAACTTAACCTGCATGTCTTTGGACTGTGGGGGAAACCGGAGCACCCGGAGGAAACCCACGCGGACACGGGGAGAACATGCAAACTCCGCACAGAAAGGCCCTCGCCGGCCCCGGGGCTCGAACCCAGGACCTTCTTGCTGTGAGGCGACAGCGCTAACCACTACACCACCGTGCCGCCCATTTCTAAATTTAGTTTGACTTATATTTCATTGCAGACAGTATGGACCTAAGATATTTCATGTTTTTTTTTTTTTTCTGGTCAACTTCATTTCATTTGTTAATCTACATCCATTCCTGCATTTCAGGTCTGCAACACATTCAAAAAAAAAGTTGAGATGGGGCAATTTAGGGCTAGTAATGAGGTAAAACAATTAATGATGTGATCTGAAACAGGTGATGTCAACAGGTGATTATCATGATTTGGTACAAAATCCGTATCCAGGAAAGACCTAGTCTTTGAGGAACAAACACGGGCTGAGGAGCTCCAGTTTGTCAACAAATGCATGAGAAAATTATTGAAATGTTTAAAAACAATATTCTTCAAAGAAATATACGAAGGGATTTGGATATTTCACCCTCTATGGTGCATAATATCATTAAATGAGTCAAGGAATCTGGAGGAATTTCAGTGCATAAAGGGCAAGGGCACAAGCCTAAGCTGAACACCTGTGATCTCCGATCCCACAGATGACACTACATCAAAAACCGTCATTCATCTATAGCTGATATAACCATATGGGCTTGAGATTAGGTTGTCAAGCACTACAATATGGAGTTACATCCATACATGCCAGGTGGCACGGTGGTGTAGTGGTTAGCACTGTTGCCTCATATCAAGAAGGTTCTGGGTTCAAGCCCAGTGCCCAACAGGAGCTTTTCTGTGTGGAGTTTGCATGCTCTCCCCATGTCTGTGTGGGTTTCCTCCAGGTGATCCAGTTTCCCTCACATTCCAAAGACATACAGGTTAGGCTAACTGGTGGCTCTAAATTGATCGTAGGTGTGAGTGTGAATGGTTGTTTATCTCTATGTGTCAGCCCTGTGATGACCTGGCAACTTGTCCAGGGTGTACCCTGCCTCTCGCCCATAGTCAGCTGGGGTAGGCTCCAGCTTGCCCGCAACCCTGCACAGGATAAGTGGTTATGGATAATGGATGGATGGATCCACAAATGCCAGTTAAAACTTTACTGAGCAAAAAGAAAGCCTGAGGTTGTCTGTGTCCAGAAGCACCATCGACTTCACTGGGCTTGGAGGCATCTGGGATGGACCATTACACAGTGGAAACATGTATTATGTTGAGATGAATCAGTACTCCAGGTCTTTTTTTTTTTTTGGAAGAAATGGATGCTGTGTGCTCTGAACCAAAGATGAAAAGGACCATCCAGACTGTTACCAGCAACAAGTCCAAAAGCTACTGTAGGGTCTTGGCTGGCACGGTGGTGTAGTGGTTAGCACGGTCGCCTCACAGCAAGAAGGGTCTGGGTTCGAACCCAGCGGCCGGCAAGGGAGTTTGCATGTTCTCCCTGTGTCTGCGTGGGTTTCCTCCGGGTGCTCCGGTTTCCCCCACAGTCCAAAGACATGCAGGTTAGGTTAATATGGGACGGCCTTGGGCTGAGGTGCCCTTGAGCGAGGCACCTAACTCCCAACTGCTCCCCGGGCGCTGTTAGCATGGCTGCCCATTGCTCTGGGTATGTGTGTGTGCTCATTGCTCACGTGTGTGTGTGTGTTCACTGTCCCAGATGGGTTAAATGCAGAGAGGAAATTTCACAAGGGTGTGATGAATAAAGTTCGTTCTTTCTTTCTTTCTTTCTTTCTTTCTTTCTTTCTTTCTTTCTTTCTTTCTTTCTGTCTGTCTGTCTGTCTGTCATGACATGGGGCTGTGTCGGTGCCCTTGGGAAAGGTAACTGACACTTCTGTGATGGCAGCATTAATGCAGAAAAGTACACTGAGATTTTCAAGCAACATATGTTGCCTCTAATAAGACATCTTTTCCAGGGATATTTCAACAAGACAATGCAAAACCACATTCTGCACACATTACAAAGGCATGACTGTGGAAGAAGAGGGTGCCTGTCCTGTCTGTCCCCAGTAGAGAATGTGTGGTGAATTTTGAAACAAAAAATTATGACAATGACGACCACATTCTGTTGTACACCTTAAGACCTGTTTGCAGGAAGAATGGGACAAAATATTATGACAATGACGACCACATTCTGTTGTACACCTTAAGACCTGTTTGCAGGAAGAATGGGACAAAATAACGCCTGAAACACTTCATCACTTGGTATCTTCAGTCTTTAAACATCTTTTAAGTATTGTGAGAAGGAATGTCAACATTACAAAGTGGTAAATGCTTTACTGTCTCATCTTTTTTTTTTTTAAATTGAAGTATTTATTTTGAAAAAGAAATTCATGAGATAAAACATGTTGTATTGTTGTACTGTTGTATTGTTTTGAATGCGATGCGGGTCAAAGATTATTTGCAAATAATTATTTTCAGTTTTAATTTCAACATACCATCCCAACTTTTTATTTGAATAATAAAAAAAGAATAGTAGAGTTTCATTACAGATACTGCACCTGAAATGGTGAGTAGTACCACCAACTGTGATTTTTCAGTTGTTTTAATGTTTGGATGTCAGCAGAAGGAATGTGGTTATTTATGACCGTGTATTAGGCCATTGTAAGGTAAAAAAAATATATATATATATGGAGCTGAGGAAGGAGGTAATATTCAGAGGAAAAAAAACCCCAAACAAACCTCAGAATATCTGAATTTTAAAGTTGTAAATTTACCAGAAGAAACTCAGATATACTCTGAGACAATTACATACTTCTTGGCTGCAGTGCATTCTGGGAAATGTAGTTGAAACTCTGTTAGCACTTTATTCTTTTATATTGCATGATCGAGGAGGAAAGACTGCATTTCCTATAACTCTCGTCTCAGCTGTGGCATCTGTGGTGTGATATTGATCCAACCTTGCAAAGTGAAGTGATTTGGTTCCTTGACATAAAAAAACAAAACACTATTTTATTCTCCTAAATTTGTGACTTTTTAATCTCAGAATGTCTGATGGTTTTCTTTTTGTTTCACAAATTTATGACTTTATAATCTCAGAGAATATCCAAGGTCGTTCTTGTAAATTTATGAACTTAATCACAGAAATTGTGAGGGTTTTTTTTCTCTGAATGTTACCTCCTCCATCAGCTCTGTATTTTTTAACCTACAAAAGCCCTAATATGCTGTTGTAGTTATTGGGCTCACACTATTTTGGAGCACAATCCAAAAAAAAAAAAAAAAAAGCAGTGAATTCCATTAGCTCTTTCAAACTTGGCTGGTAAGACGTTCTGTGAAGCCCATGTTCATAAATCATTATAATGGTGCTTATAAATCCTTTTTAATTTTTGTAAACTATAATATTGGCTCATAAATCTCCAGGGATGGAGATTATCTTGGACTATTTATACTTTACTGGAGTGTTATTGATATACAATACTTTTACAAATTACATTTACAGAAAAAAAAATCTGAGTACTCTTTACAAATCTTGAAGTTCTCTTTATGTCTCATCTAGCAAATGACTATATGTGATAACAGAACGGGCTTCTGCACGTTTCAGTTTAAATAATCTAATCAAGTTTATCAGAGCAGAGCAAAACTGTCAAGCTTCCTGCCAATTCGTCATCATCTGTGATCTTCTCATGCTACACAATGTATACACTACACAGCTGTCTATGTGAACATCTGACTGTACCTCGGTACAGTGTTTCAGTATGCGGGAGTAAGCAGACTTGTACGGTATATGAAGTGTCTCCTTTCCCTCTCTAAAAGGCATGAACTGCTAATTTGAAAAAAGCTTTTTGAGGTAAGTTGTTGAGGCAAATATTTAGCCAATTAATCTGATTAAATAATTAGTAAACTATGCACACAACCAATAAAACTTACAGAAATTGAATGTTTTCATACAAAACTGCATGTTTTTTTCTTTTTTAAAACGTTTCATTCCTTTCCATCTGTCTTCAACACACCTGATTCAACTCATCAGCTAAAAGTCAGATCTTGCAGAAATGTTTATGAACACACACTGTATATACAGTACCAGTCAAAAGTTTGTACACCCCAACTCATTCATAGGTTCTTCTATATTTTGACTATTTTCTACTTGTCATTCTCCCATATAATCCCCTCGGGGGGGGGGGGGGGGGTCAGGTTTCCGTATAGCCACTCTCCATTTTTGTCTATCACTCACCCAAGTCAGGTCAATCTACTGAGCATTCTTTTTGATGAGGGACCCCTTCCCCCCCCCCCCCCAATCTTTTCTTTGGGTGTCCTCTGGGTCTTGTCCCAATCTCTGTTCTTTCCGCTACCCATCTAATTATTTCTGATAGAGCTTTCCAATTTGTGTCCATACCACCTAAGTCTGCTCTCTTGAGTCTGGTTCCTCTCAAGGTTTCTTCATGTCATCTGAGGTTTTTTTTCTTGCCATCGTCGCCACAGGCTCACTGGGGATAGATTAGGGATAAAATTAGCTCATATTTAAAGTCATTAAAATTCTGTAAAGCTGCTTTGCGCCAATGTCTATTGTTAAAAGCTCTATGCAAATAAACTTGACTTGACTCTTGTATCTTCTCTCTCAAGTGTCTAACTTTGTTTTTTTCTCTGATGGTCTCATTTCTGAGTTTATCTCTCCTAGTAACCCCCTCTATACCTCTGAGACACCTCATCTCTGCCACCTCTAGTCTGTCAAGTTGGTTCTTCTTCACTGGCCATACTTCTGCTCCATAGAGTAGGGTTGGTCTCACTACTGTTTTGTGCACTTTACTTTTCAGTTTCTTGAGCATCCTTTTGTCATAAACCACTCCCCCAGTTCTCCTCCATGCATTTCCTGTGTTTTGAATCCGTGCTTGGATTTCATGTTCCAACTCTCCATTGTTCTGGATCCAACCACCGAGATACTTAAAGATAGTGGTCTCAGCAAGTTCGTGCTCTTCTACCTTGATGGTGCACTGGGGTTGAGGGTTGTTTGATACTTTATTTCCATTTTGGCTTTGCTGATCTTCATCCCATTTGCTGTCAATTTGTCATACCAGATGGAGACCATTTCCTGGAGTTCTTCACTTTTGGCACTCAGGGCAATATTGTCTGTGTATATGGTTTTAGCTGCTCTCTCAGTTGGGATGCTATGGCTGATGTAATCCATAATTGATAAATAAGAGAGGACTTAGTGCGGATCCTTGATGTAGGCCCACCTTTGCTTCAAAAGGGTTTGTCAAGCCAAAACAGGTTCTTATTTTGGTCTCTGGGGTTCTTCAGAGAACTAAAACCCATCTGAACCAGCTCTTCTGGGGCACTGTAGTGTCTCAGAACTGGGGCTATCATCTCTCTGTTGATCTTGTCATATGCTTTCTCCAGGTCCAAGAAAGCCCAGAAGCTATCTTTGCCATATTTAAGTTTTCTTTCTATGATTTGCCTGGCCAGAAACAGAGCATCAACTGTACCTCTACCTTTTCTAAAACCAAACTGTTCTTCTCCATTTTGGCATTCTACTATATCTCTTTTTTTTTTTTTGTCCAGGATCCTCTCCAGACATTTCATTACTTGTAATAAGTGTTTGTAACTATCACATTCATGGATGTTGCCTGTTTGGTACCAGGATGGCTTCTCTCCACTCATCAGGGATTCTCCTTTCTTTCCAAATGGCTATTTTCTACACTGTAGAAGAACACTGAAGACATCAAAACTATGAAATAACATCTGCAAAATATATAGAATGATGTGGTAAACAAAACCATGTTAAACAAAATAAAATGTTTCATATTTTAGATTCTTCAAAGTAGCCAGCTTTTACCTTGATGACGCTTTGCACACTATTGGCATTGTCTTAACCAGCTTCATGAGGTAGTCACATGGAATGCTTTTCAATTAACAGGTGCCTCGTCAATAGTTAATTAGTGCAATTTCCTGCCTTCTTAATGGATTTGAGATGAAACAGTAAATAATAAAAATACAGTAAATAGCCCTATTCCACAACTGTAGTAATCCATAATTATGTCAAGAACCACTCAACTAAATAACAAGAAACGATATCCATCATTACTTTAAAACATGAAATGGCTTTTAATTCATAAAAAATCCTGTGAGATTTAAGAAAAACCATTGACTTAGAAGGTGTGTTCAAACTTTTGATTGGTACTGTAGGTGTGTTTGAGTGTGTATGGGGGTAATGTGCAGGAGAGCCCAAAAAACGTGCATGGTGTGTAAAAGGATATCCTGTGGGTGAACGGCTAAGAAGAACTCCTTCTTGTTAACATGGTGTAGTAGAACCACATGTCCTAAGAGAAAAACACAAGTAAATGCTGAGAGTGAGACTGAGAGAAAAAGAAAGGAACAGAAGCAGAAAGAACAGTTCATAGAAGCAGTGCTGACCACCCACACAGGTGATAAATGCAAAAAGGAGGAAAAGTGAAAGGGTGCTGCATGTTGTGAATTCGAAGCTAGTGAACTCTGTGGAAAATAACAGGGGGGACTCAGGAAGGTCAGACAGAGAACGTTCTTTAAACTGCTCAAACACTGGACTATACACACACACACACACACACACACACAAACAAACAAACGTGTCATACTATCCTTGTGAGGACTTTCTATTCCACCTTTCACCTTTGTACACCTAAACCTAACAATAACCCCAATCTCAGTTTCCAAACACAAACTTTTTTTTTTTGTTTTCTTATAGTTTACTTTTTAATACATTAAATCTGCAGTTTTTGTAAAGAAAGAGTTTTCCTTGTGAGGAGCAGCCACATGTCCTCACAAGGTAAAAAAAAAATCTCCGATGTTGCACTTGTACTCGGTTTATACAGCCAGAGTGGTTGATTGAGGAGCAGTACAGTCCATAACATATTCTAGTGCTGCTGCACATGGACATAATAACCACAAAGATGTTATTAAATAAGAGATTACAGACCGCAAGGCAACAACCTGGCCAGCAGCCATCATAAACATGATGGTAGCTCGTTCATAATACACACAAAACTGTCAGTGCTTTGTGTGTATGTCATGAATATGTTTTTTCCTGTCTATGAGAAAACGGGGAAAACAGAGTCTTAAAATTTCTCTGCCTTGGAGATCATTTTCAAAAGATGACCTCCAAAAAGGCTCTAAAAACATACATATATATTACATGAGCGTTTTACTGGAAATACTCCACTCGTATCTTTCATACGAACTACATCCGGGACACATTTTACAATATCTTCTCTATTTACAATCTCTTCAATCCAAAATCACATGCTGAATTAAAGATATGAACTTTATCTTCTCATGTTGAAAACTTGCATTTTCAGATGAAATACATCCCGGATTTGCATGACATATTTTCTAATATTTCACTCTGATGACGTCACTCCCACTGTTTTCCTGCTTACTAGAAGTGTGTTGTCAAAATGGTGAACTGGCTCAAAATTAAAATTCTTTTGATTAACTTGCATTTTTTGTGGATGTGTCCATATAATATAAAGAACTTTACATGGTTGTACGAAGATATGAAGTTTATCTTCTTGTGTTGAAAAATATTTCACTCGTTCACTTTGCTCACTTGTGAAATATACATTCACCACTCAAAGATAAAACTTCATATCTTTGCACAACCATGTAATATTCTCTCTCTCTCTCTCTCTCTCTCTCTCTCTCTCGGGACACTGTGCAAAATATAAATAAAAACAGAATGTGAAGATTTGCAAATCATATAAATCCTGCATTTCATTAAAAATAGTACAAAGACAGCATATCAAATGCTGAAATTGAGATTTTTTTTTTTTTTTTTTTTTAAAAACGTATGCGCATTTTGAATTTGATGTCAGCAACACACTTCAGAAAAGTTGGGACAGGAGCAACAAAAGACTGAAAAAGTTGTGTAATGTTAAAAAAAAAAAGTTTGGTTAATTGGCAACAGGTCAGCCCTGTGATGACCTGGTGACTTGTCCAGGGTGTACCCCGCCTTTCGCCCGTAGTCAGCTGGGATAGGCTCCAGCTTGCCTGCGACCCTGTAGAACAGGATAAAGCGGCTAGAGATAATGAGATGAGATGGCAACAGGTCAGTAACATGATTGGGTATAAAAAGAGCATCCCAGAGAGGCGGAGTCTCTTAGAAGTAAAGATGGGGAGGGGTTCACTGCTCTGTGAAAGACTGTGTGGGCAAACAGTGCAACAATTTAAGAATAACTTTTCTCAATATAAAATTGCAAAGAATTTGGGGATCACATCATCTATGGTACATAATATCATTAAAAGATTCAGAGAATCTGGAGAAATCTCTGTATGCAAGAGACAAGGCTGAAAACTGCCATTGGATGCCTGTGATCTTCAGGCCCTCAGGAGATACGTGTCTGGAGTGGAAATCACTGTATGGGCTCAGGAACACTTCAGAAAACCATCGTCTGTGAAAATAGTTCATTACTGCATCCACAAATGCAAGTTAAAACCAGATATAAACAATATCCAGAAACACTGCCACCTTCTCTGGGCCTGAGCTCTTTTTACAATGGACTGAGGTGAAGTGGAAAATTGTCCCGAGGTCCGACGAATCAAAAGTAAAATTTCTTTTTAGAAATCATGGATATCATGTCCTCCAGGCTAAAGAGGAGAGAGACCATCTGGCTAAATTATACTGTACTGTAACTACACTGTATATAGCTTTAGAAACTTGTGTAGTTGGACTGGGGGTAGTAGGATGACAAGAATCAAACTAATATTTCAAAGCAGCATGACATGAGACATGAATGTTTCTTCCCGAAACATGGAGTATGTCTTGCAAGCACCGACATGAATACTTTGCTAACATGCAGTGTTACTTGTTATGGTGATTTTGTTCACACAAATCACCGCTGTGTGCATTGGATAAGAGTTAATTTGAGCTGCTCCAAATTCACACTGAACACACTTCGCTCCGTCAAATCGCACCGTCAGTATTCGAAAGCAGCTACCTAGTTCGGTTGTGACATGCTCCATGCATGTGTCTGCTACATTTACTGTACATTTAGCTTGAACTAAATGTATTTAACTGGCTCAAATTATTTCATCTGAATCTCTTAATGAATATTAATGTTGTCGAGGGTTAGTTTTATTAGCTACTGAACACATTTTGTTTGCTTTATATTTTTCCTCCTCTCCAGTCAGACATCATCTATGGTTGTGCCACAAGATACTTTGGGGTTGTTATACTTCAGCGCAACTTTATACCAGCAAGTGAGCATAGAGGAGAACAAGTAACCCTTTTTATACAGCATTAATGCACATACAGAAGGACTGAGAGGTAATTACAAAACAGAAGGTGTCATTTGGTATAATAGATTTCATTGGGTGTCTGTGGAGGTTAGACTTGACTGAGGTATAAAACAAGGTGAGGTGACATGCAGGCTAGAGTTTGCCACACCCTTAACATACCTCTGACCCAACCAGTGTGGACTGAAATGCTCGTTAAGATGGAAGTGTAATTGCTGAATGTGACAAATGTCTGATGTGTGTCAAAAACTACTTCGCATACTGGCTTTTACACATCGCATGGAATGCATTGATTTGGACTGACGAAAGCATTTGCTTATTAGCAGAGCCATTCTTAACATATTCTGAAAGTGTCCTTGTGGAATTTCTGAAAAGTGTACCAACCACAGTCCAGAAGTTCCATGATGACACTTCCTGAACTAATATGATCCTGAAAGCATCCTTCAGCATTTTTTAACCTGATCTATTTATCCCCTGAATCTGTAATGTATATACAAGTACGACAGTCAGGAATTTCACAATGCTTCATTCTACTGAGGGATGAAAACCTGTGAAGCCAAACTCTAATAATAATTCAACACGTTGACTTTTCAGCTAGGAAAAAAAATTCCGGAAACCTACCTGTTAGCTAAAGTGTTTAGAAAAAATCTTTAGAAATTATGACCAATTGCCATGGGAAAAGTGATGCCACAAATCATAGAGAAGGGAATGTGTTCATGATGTACTCAATATTGTCACATCAAATGTTCTATATGTACTACAGTACCAGTCAAAAGTTTGAACACACCTTCTAACTCATCCATCCATTATCTGTAACCACTTATCCTGTGCATTCAACACAATCATTCCTCAGCAGCTCATTCACAAACTGGACCAGCTGGGACTCAACACCTCCCTGTGCAACTGGCTGCTGGACTTCCTGACGGGGAGACCACAGACTGTACAGGTCGGCAGCAACTCCTCCAGCACCATCACACTAAACACGGGGGCCCCCCAAGGATGTGTGCTAAGCCCCCTCCTCTTCACTCTGCTGACCCACGACTGCACACCAACATCCAGCTCAAATATCTTCATTAAGTTTGCGGATGACACGACTGTGGTGGGTCTCATCAACAACGGCGATGAGACAATCTACAGGAGTGAGGTGAGCCGCTTGGCCATGTGGTGCAAGGACAACAATCTCTGTCTGAACGTGGAGAAGACGAAGGAGATTGTTGTGGACTTCAGGAGAGAGCGCACCCAGCATGCTCCACTATCTATGGACGGTGCTGCAGTGGAGAGGGTGAGCAGCACCAAGTTTCTGGGTGTGCACATCTCTGAAGACCTGTCCTGGAACAACAACACCGCATCACTGGCCAGAAAAGCCCAACAGCGTCTGTACTTCCTCCGCAAACTGAGGAGAGCAAGAGTCCCGGCCCCCATCATGCACACATTCTACAGAGGTACCATCGAGAACATCCTGACCAGCTGCATCACCGTGTGGTACGGCGCCTGCACCGTGTCCTGCTGCAAGACTCTGCAGCGCATTGTGAGAGCAGCTGAGAAGATCATTGGTGTCTCTTTCCCTTCTCTTATGGATATCTATAACTCCCGCCTCACCCGAAAAGCCATCAGGATTGCAGGTGACCCCACCCACCCATCTCACAGCCTCTTCAGTCTGCTGCCGTCGGGGAGGAGACTGCGGAGTCTCCGGGCCAAAACCATAGCAGGCTCAAGAACAGTTTCTTTCACCAGGCGGTCAGGAGGCTCAACTCCCTCCCTGTTCTGCCCCTCCTCCCCCCTCTGCCCCCTGCCACAGATTCTGCTTGCACACACCCCTTCAGCATCTGACATGTCATCCTCACAGTTCCCCCCCCCCCAAACACACACACACACACACACACACACACACACACACACATGTATACATACATCTCATCGTTCATTAACACACTGAACTCAGGGACCGCACATCTCACTTTACCTCACCCATTTGCACTATTCCACACTACCTCACCTTAACAGCTGCTAGTTGTTTATACTGCTTATTTCATGTTTCATGTTTACCTGCTATACCTCAAGTGCCCTTGACTGGTTATTTGTACCAATTTGTGTGTGTGTCTGTGTGTCTGTGTGTGTGTGTATGAGTGTTTAGTCTAGTTAAAGGGCTGATGACACGTTTTTGATATCTTTGGCGATGTTTTATAACATATAAAGTAATTCCCGATGATCCATATATTAATTCACGAAGGTGCCTATTTTACAAGTTATGATAAAAAACGTGGCTATTTGGGCAAATTTGACGGGGCTGCAGCACCCAGGAGACGAATGAGGAGGAGGGGCTATATGACGTCAGCGAAAGAATCTTCCTCCTCACTTACCAGTTTGTTGTTGATGCGAGAGGTGTTCAGTTTATCATTATTAGTATTATTATAATTATTATACATTATTATAATATATATATAGTTATTATGCCTTCGCATTGTGTTGCCGGCTTTTGCTCCAAAACCCACAAGGATGGGGTAAGTTTATTCAAGTTTCCCAGAGATCCCGAGCTGCATGCGAAGTGGGTGAAGCAAGTCAGGTGCACTCGTGACAAGTGGGAGCCCTCACCAACATCCGTCCTGTGTTCTGAACACTTCGATTTGGATTGTTTTGACACCCTTCCCAGCTTAAAAGAATCTCTTGGGTGTTCAGTTCAGCACAAACGTGTGTTGCTACCATCAGCAGTGCCTACAGTATTCCGGAGGGGGTCTACTAGTAGCTATGCCGGATCCAGCAGTCGCCTGGGACAAGGCGACTCCTCCAAAGACAGTCCTCCTGTCAGAACATGTGTTGAGAAACGACATAAGATAAAGGTACGTAGAGCTATAGAGTGCTCTGACATGATGCTAAAAATAGTAACCATGTGGTCTGCGCGGCCATCTTGGAAGTGACTCGCTCCAGAGCACTCATAGAGTACACATTATAAAGTACACATTCATGATAATCATAAATGTAATCATAAAGTCGGCGTGATATCAGTCATGTATTTGCTTGTGAAAGCTTGCGGCTTTCATGTAACTGCCACCTAGCAACGAGAGGCAAAGGGTAAAGAGGGTAGGCTATCATAGATTCTATTCGGAAGATATCAATACATGATTGCTTAAAAATTAGGTATTTTAACAATTTGCATCTGTTTTGAGATTATCGTGACACTTGTGTGTTATATAGAACTGTACGTCTTATCAGCACATTGAGGATCTTCCACCGGAGGCTTTAGCAAGTACTCGTAGCAACACTACACTTTACCCTTTGCCATGCGTTGTTAGGGAACGGTAGCAAGTACCCTGGTTTGTTGATGTGACAGATTTGTAGTAGCAGTTGTAGTATTTTGCCTTTGCATTGTGGTCTCTTATTGCCAAGTTGAAAGAATTTGTTTCTCAAAGCAAACACTGAGGGAAAGCTAACTTAGCCAGATAAGTAGGCTACAGATTGTCATTTGCTTACGCTGATGTAGGTTATCAAATATTTTGCTTCATTCAAGGATAAAACTAAGAAGCCATAAACTAGAAGACGTGCCTGCCAATATTATCCTAAATGTATCACGGATCAGGCATAGTCGTAAGCTTATTATGTTAGCCGTTTGCATGCTCCATTAGGAACTATGTATTCAGTGTAGCATACGGCTTACATGATATAAGCAGTGTTTACACATGCAAGACAACAATACACAATATTAAAATATTGATTCCGTAACATTTTGAACAAATACGGGTTGACCTACCAATCCTTGTTATCCAACCTTGTGGTGTTCAATGCTGGGCTGTCTGCCTGTCCGCTGTCCATCTTGGAGTCGGAGTCGCTCTCAGAATGCACAGTAACAGGTTCAAACCTGTACGGCTGGATGCACCCGTGTTCGTCATCACTTGATTCTTCCGATCTATCCCACTCACAACACAATTCTAGATTCCCAGAAGAGGAAGAGCTAGAGAGTTCACCGGCGTTTTCATGCGCCATTTCCATTGAGTAGAACCAGAGTAGAACAGCCAGTGAACCGCAGCGTGTTCTTCCGCTGACGTCACAGCATGGCCGCGAGCCACGGACCCAGTTTTCTTGCGCTGTGCAATTAAAAGTTGGATATTTGCGTAACAACAGCTTCTTTTCACGTAATTATAACAGAAATCTAACATGTTTGCCATGTTGTATAGTTTATTTAAGAAATTGCATAGAGTCATGCTCGTGTCATCAGCCCTTTAATATCTAGAGTGTTTATACTGTTTATATTGTCTGTTTGAGTGTTTAGTCTGTCTTGTTATCTAGTGTTTATACTGTTTATTTATACTGTTTATATTGTTTGAGTGTTTAGTCTAGTTCATATCTAGAGTGTTTTATACTGTTTATATTGTCTGAGTATTTAGTCTGTCTTGTTCTTATCTAGTGTTTATACTGTTTATTTATTCTGTTTATATTGTTTGAGTGTTTAGTCTGTCTAGTTCTTATCTAGTGTTTATACTGTTTATATTGTTTGTTTGTTTTTTCAATTATTCTATTTTTATTTATTGCATTGCCTGTTTGCACCGTGGGTCAGAGAGGACTGATATTTCATCTGTGCTGTATGTCGAGCATGTATAGCATATTTGACAATAAAGTTGACTTGACTTGACTTGGAGCCTATCCCAATTGACTATGGGCGAAAGGTGGGGTACACCCTGGACAAGTCGCCAGATCATCGCAGGGCTGACACATAAAGACAAACAACCATTCACGCTCACATTCACACCTACGGTCAATTTAGAGCCACCAATTAACCTAACCTACATGTCTTTGGACTGTGAGGGAAACCGGGGCACATCCCTGCAGAGACAGGGAGAACATGCAAACTGCACACAGAAAGGCCCTCATTGGCCACTGGGATCGAACCCAGAACCTTCTTGCTGTTAGGCGACAGTGTTAACCACTGCACCACCATGCCACCCCCCTCTAATTCAATGTTTTTTCCTTTATTTTTATGAATTAAAAGCCACTTCTTGTCTTCAAGTAATGATGGATGTCGTTTCTCTTTAATTAGCTGAGCATTTTTTGACATAATATGGATTACTACAGTTGTCGAATAGGGCTATTTGTTGTATTTTTATTATACTTACAGTTTGATCTCAAATGCATCAGGAAGGCAGGGAATTGCACTAATTAACTTTTGATGAGACACCTGTTAATTGAAACGCATTCCAGGTGACTACCTTATGAAGCTGGTTAAGATAATGCCAATAGTGTGCAAAGCGTCATCAACGTAAATGCTGGCTATTTTGAAGAATCTAAAATATAAAACGTTTTTTGTTGAACACATTTTTGTTTCCCACATAATTCCGTAGATGTTCCAGATGTTATTTCATAGTTTTGATGTCTTCAGTATTGTTCTACAATGCAGAAAATTGTCAAATTACAGGAAAACCTGTGAATGAGTTACAGTATGTCCAAACTTTTGATTGTCATTGTATGCACACCTGACATCTCTAATGCGAACTCCTTCCTTTCGCCTTTAAAACCCCTTGCTTTAGGGATTGTGACTGCATAAGTTGTGCTTGATCGTTAATAGATTAGATGGTCATATGTAGAGTATACCGGAGCTAAGAAATAAGCGAGTTACCTATAACCCCCAGAAACATTGTTACTCTGACGAGTCTTTTTAATATCTGAATATTTATATTCAAAGCATTTCCTGGAGTGTCTCCATACTGAAGTACTCTCATCCTTGCAGTACAGTCAACACCAAAGCACTTTATGTCGGACTTTACCTTTAATTTGTCACCTGTCTGTATTATCAAGAAAACATATCCTGTCCAAATAGCACGAGTGCACATAAATTAACGTAAATTAATTTACACCATGCTATTAAGTAATCTGTCCCTGGGGGAATAAATGTTAGTTATTGCAGTGTTTTTTAATTAGTGAATATTCAACCAAACATTATTTAATACTAATTAATTTGCGCTACCAGCACTGGCACAAATTGTTACTCTCACTCAGGATCTTTCTCTCTTCTTCTTCCTCTTCTTCTTCTTCTTCTTCTTCTCATCCTAATGTTTTTTAGGATGCTATTTCTCCCTCAGTTTTCAACCAGTCATCACCAAATTTCACATGAAGAATACATCTGGGCTGAATTAAGTTGCTATGACTTTTGGTGCTGATCCGGATCACTGAATTGGAAAGATCTATGAAAAACAGACTTTTTTCCTCACTAAGTGTCATTCTCTAGCTCTTACTATTCCAGATCTATAGGGTACTGTGACCAGACATCCTGGGTTGTAAGAGCTAGTGCAAATCACTGACTTTTGTCACAGTATCTATCTAGTTTTACTTGCTTGGTCAAAGTTAATTATGTAAAGAATAAAACACAACAGCATGACCCATTGCTCTTAAACAACATCAGTTTGTATAACCCCAAATCATAAAAAGTTGGGACGGTATGTTGAAATTGAAACTAAAACTGCAAACGGTGATTTGTAAATAATCTTTGATCTGGATTGTACTCAAAACAATACAACAGCACATTATTTGATGCTTTACCTCATGAATTTTATTGCTTTTTCAAAATAAACACATTTGAATTTTAATTATTGCAACACATTAAAAAAACAACAACTTTGGGATGGTAAAGCCTTTACCACTTTGTAATGTTATCATTTCCTTCTCACAACACTTAAAAGATGTTTAGGGACTGAAGACACCAAGTGATGAAGTGTTTCAGGTGTTATTTTCTCCCATTCTTCCTGCAAACAGGTCTTAAGGTGTGCAACAGTACGGGGTTGAGGTCTTCTACAGCCATGCCTTTGTAATGTGTGTAGAATGTGGTTTTCATTGTCTTGTTGAAAGATCCCTGGAAAAGAAGTCGTCTTGGAGGCAGCATACGTTCCTCTAACATCTCAGTGTACTTTTTTTGGGAAAGGCACTGACATAAACCCCATACCATGATAGACCCTGGCTTTTGGACTTGTTGCTGGTAACAGTCTGTATGGTCCTTTTCATCTTTGGTCTGAAGCACATAGCATCCATTTCTTCCAAAAAAGACCTGGAATACTGATTCGTCTGACCACAGTACACATTTCCACTGTGTGATGGTCCATCCCAGATGCCTCCAAGCCCAGAGAAGTTAATGGTACTTCTGGACACAGTCAACATAAGACTTCCTTTTTCCACAGTAAAGTTTTAACTGGCATTTGTGAATGTATCTCCATATTGTAGTACTTAACAAAGGTTTGACAAAGTAATCCTGAGCCCATGTGGTTATATCAACTATAGATGAATGACGGTTCTTGATGCAGTGCCGTCTGAGGGATCGGAGAGCACAGGTGTTCAACTTTGGCTTGTGCCCTTGTCTTTTATGCACTGACGTTCCTCCAGATTCCTTGAATCATTTAATGATGATATGTGCCATAGAGGGTGAAATATCCAAATCCCTTCTTATCTTTCTTTGAGGAACATTGTTTTTAAACATTTCAATCATATTTTCATGCATTTGTTGACAAACTGGAGATCCTCATCCCATCTTTGCTCCTCAGAGACTAGTTGATACCCTGTTGACATCACCTGGTTCAAATCACATAATTCTTGATTTATTTAATTGTTTTACCTCATTACTAGCCCTAAATTCTCCCTGTCCCAACTTTTTTTTTTGCAATGTATTGCATGCTAGAAACACAGAAATGGATGTATATTAACAAATGAAATGTCTTGGGTTCATTCGGTCTGCAATGAAATACAAGTCAAAGTAAATTTAGAAATCACTGCTTTCTTTTTTTTTTATTTCCCATCCCAAAATGTTCTGATTTGGGGTTGTTTAATTTGTAGAACGATTTCAATTTGTATTAAAGGTATTAATGTATTACACAACGTAATCATTTTTATGCATTTATAGCTGCATGAAATGCTGTGAAATGTATGAGAAACAAGTTAATTCATGTTATAGACTCGATTATAACAACTATAAACAGTTAGGGACCACTGTCCTGAGGACTCACCCATGCAGAAACATACTGAACAACACAAAGTGCTGACACTGGAGATGTCTGCTCACAGAAAACTTCACCATAT